>NC_139686.1:31443458-32052788 GCF_964106915.1 Podarcis gaigeae
AATTAAAGTTTAGGATTAATAGTTTCCCAGTTCAAATGAAACAGGAAACCATGGTTAATTGGAGACTCAAGAATGTAAGATGAGTATTGCTGGATGAGACCAGAGATCTATCTGGTCCAACTTTCTGTTCCCACAGTGGCAAACCAAATACCCACAGACTTGATATGCATGTAACAGCACTCATGCTGGTTTTATTGTTTACGCTGTGAAGGGACTGGTGTATGGCAAAGATCTGGTTCCTATCTTGGCTTAATAATGAACACAGACATAGTTTATCATACCCCAGCCTAGGAATAATTTAGCCCAACGGCAAAATCAGCATTTCAAGTCCCAAAGCATGTTATTCCATAAGATAGATAGGTATTATATGTAAATGAGGCATTACATGAATGGCTTAGAAACAGGTGATATAAGGTCACTGTATTGATATCATATTCAGAAATTGAACTTTAGTTTATCCTGTGTGTGAATTAGGATAATTCCTGATGGTCTCCTGTCGTTGTTTGATGTTGTTCCCTCAGTTTTGGCAAGCACAAAATGTTCAGAATGGATAGATGGATGCGTCTAAAGCTCATGAATGTGAGCTAATGTTGTGCTGTTCCCTAATCCTCTGAAGGGGAAACAGCAGTTTAGTAAATGATTAGCCTCATTCATTTTACCAGAGTGTTAATAATGAAGATGAATCAAAAGCAGATTTGCATAGCTGACTGCCTGTGTTCCCTCATTCTGTCTATAATCCCTTAGAAGTCATGGAAGCTCTATTTAATTCCATAAGTGAATAATACTGGGAATACATTTAATGAGCTGCAGATCCAGTGTCTTTTGAGGGGTTGGTAATAGACGGCTGGACAAAGAAAATGAGCAGCCCGGCTGCTTCCTTCACTCCAATCGCTCCCGTCACCAAACATTTTCTGATTCATTTCTGAAAGGTTGATCATATCATCTGCCTTGATGTGGACCAGGTCTTCAGCGCACTTGCCTTCAAGAGGAAGAAACCCACCCTGTTCTTTGGTAGGCTGCATATTTGCCAGCATCAGCTAAGAGAGCACTAAAGGCTGCTTCACATGTTATAAAAACGGAAGTCACTTTTGCTAAGAAATGGCATAAATCTGGCCTAATGTAGAAACCCCTGGGAAGCTGCAGTCCTTTGTGGTTTCCCAGTTCATTTATGTGTGCAGGATCAGGGCATCTTATCTATATGCAGGGCTTGCTCAATTCCTACATGAAACTATATTATTATTATTAAATTTATTGTTTTAATATAATGGTGAACGTTCATAAGTAAATATGGAACATTCCCCCCTCCCCCTCTCGAACATGAACCTGTATATTATTAAGCAAAAAATGGGGGGAGGCTTGAATTTCCCTCCCCTTTGACCTGTTCTTCTGTTTTAACAGCTCATACTGTTCTCAGTGGTGTCTGCCTGAGCACTGATCAAATCTACACACACTTCAACAGTGCTGCATCATCAAATGCTCCCAGGCCATTCACTGGGCCCCAAGTGGCTTGAAGATCATAGCAGCATTTGAATACATTATAGATTACTATATAAAAGATGGGGGGGGGGGACTTGCAAACTTTCAAACATTAGTTGCTATTTTCTGAGAAGGCTAATCATTAAAATGGGTTTTATGTCTTTTTCAGATGCATTTTTTTACCTTATAATCAAGTCATATTGAATAAAAGTACTTGAAATTAACACTGCATATAAATAAGTCGGCTAATCCATTTTCTTTCCCAAAACAAAACGAAAGGATTAATCCAGGCATTAACATACAGAGGCCTGATAGGCCAGAGAACAGTAGATTCAAACAGAAGTATAAAATATGTTTAGGACAGGAAAGAGAGTGTGTTTCTTTGAGATTTGGGGGGAGTTTTTTCTTTTTCTTTTTACCTGTTCCTTGGGAAGGCTGTGCTGCTGTAGACTTAGTGTACCAGCCTCTGCTAAACATGCACTGCACATGTAGGATGGGACAATGCAAGTTGCTTAGAGCTACCTGTAAGAAAGGTAACTAGCAAATACAATTGTCATCATGCTAGAATAGTAAATCATTGTTGCTAAAGTACGAATGTAAAGTACTAATAGATGGTTTTATACCCAGTCAGCATCCTTCAGTTTCTGAGAGCCTTCTTTAGGCAGAACCTCTGCTCATCCTTTGTGAAGTTTGCTGTCCGGTCTACAGATGAACATGGGAATGAACTTCCACAGTCAGAAGGGGATGCCTCTCTGTGTCCAGTAGCCATGCGGCATGTAGTGTCCTTGGTTATCCGTCTACAGAACCTCCTGCTCCAGGTAGAAGTCTAGTGATAATAACTGAAACCATTTTGCCATCAGCAACACTGTCGATCTATTTCAAACACAGGAGAAGGCATACAGTCCACTGCCGTCTCGCAAACTTTCCTTGTTTCTAGAACTGAACTGTTTCACTACTGAGAGGCTTTTTGGATCATTATTTAATTTCCAGTGCAGAATGAATATAGATCCCAGGACTTTGTCCATGACAAGTCTTTTTTTAAGTACTGTACTGTAGCTTCCTACAGCTTAAGTCCCTCACTAGCAGCAGCTCACATCTGCTACCTTACTAAAGAGGCTGCCATGCAATCTTAAAAGTTATCTGAGCAACATTTTGCATTCTTTCAATAGTGGAATGGGGGTGGGGAGCCACCTCTACATCAGTTCTAACCTAATAAGTAGTTTTGTTGTGGGATTTGGTGGCAGTGATTCATGCCCTCACTCTTTCCCTTACATTTGCAGAAGGACCTTTTGCTATCTCAAACTGTTATTGGCTGTCTTGAAGTCTTGTTGGAATACCTGCATTCGAAGAACCCGATCACTGGTACTCCTTTCAGCATCCTTATGTGTGTTCACTTGATTCCTTTGCTTGGCTGTGGTTGTCTGCATCGGTGGGCACAGTATCTTCACCAGTCGCAGGAGAGATTTTTAGTAGCAGGGGAGGGAAGAAGCTGCCCTCTCATTTTCTGGAGTGTTTCTTGCTTTGCATCAGGGTGGTAGGTGGTTGAGAATGCCCTTTACGTAATAGAAAAGCAAAATGTAAGTTTCCAGTTCTAAGAATCTCATTCAGTTCCCAAGAAAACATTGCAAACTCTCTTGCCTATACGGCAATCTTGGTCAGAGCCAACAGGATACGTTCTGGTCATCCTTTACCAAGCAAAAGGTGCATTACTAGGACAGAGAGTGTTTGGTAAATTATTCTATGGATTAATGGTAACCAGCAGCATAAGGGTGTCTCTGACAATTGCCTTAGAAAAGCACCTGGGCACAATCTACACCAAAGCCCCTGTTCCAAGATATTTATTCCTTACTTTTTGCAAATGCCTTTGTTGCTCAGTGATCACGGTGTAGTTTCTT
Source organism: Podarcis gaigeae (assembly GCF_964106915.1). Lineage (NCBI taxonomy): Eukaryota > Metazoa > Chordata > Lepidosauria > Squamata > Lacertidae > Podarcis > Podarcis gaigeae. The sequence goes on from NC_139686.1 coordinate 31,446,830, forward strand.
ATCACTCAATTCCGTGACATAAATCACTGTAATTAGTTTTAATTGCACAAGGAAGTGGGTGGTATTTGAAAGATGTTTTCGTTTTACTCAGGTAAAGTGCACGTGCACCTGTACAGACTGTCATGTATGCTTAAAATGTGATGTGTTCCCCCTTTTTCTCCTTGAAGGCAAACACATGCACCTCTCTGCATGCCTATTAAATAACTACAGGTAGGGAGATGTGCCATGTGACCCACCAGAAGCAAGCAAAAAGTGGCAATCCTGCAAAATAATGCTGATATGGATTGTATCCTGGTATAGGGAAGAGCTTTATGGAAGGTTTCATTTAGGTGGATTTGAAATGGTGTGTCAATGACCACTGTGAAAAAGCCTTTTCAGTATTAAGGTGGGGTCATGTGGCTTTTATAATGGTATATTCATCAGTGAGGTATTATTATTTCTTTTCTCTGCTTCACTACTCCAGTACATTTTTGTTGTGAATGAATGAATTAGGTAAGAGTTTAAATTATTACCAGCAATATTTTTTGCGGGGGGAGGGGCAGGGAGGTGCAATAGTAAATTTTATCTCCGGAAATTCTTTTATATGACTTCAAGGAAGTTTCATTCCATATGAGTAAGTCTCTTTAGCTAGAATGTTTTCCACTCGGTTGGTTTTTAAAAAGCTAACGGCGATTGCTTTCTACATTTCTAGCATCCCATATTGTCTCACAACCATGGAATAAATTCCTGCTGATCTCTCTCCTAGATAGTGTCGATAATTCATTTCTTCACCCAGAAATTCTAAGACTAGTAGCTTTGGTGAGTATGGGGGCTATAAACTGCTATCCTGAAAGTTTCTAGTATATTGTTAAAGAACACAGTGTATCTGCAGGTATTTATGCTGTGTACATTAAAAATGGGCAACATACAGGCAAATTCTGTAGCCCTGTAGTCTTTGTTAGGGCCAAAACAGGTATAAATAATTGAATTTCCTGATTTTAAAATAAAACAAAAACAATCAAATATAGTTGTTGTTAGCTCTTATTCTGATCAGAGCTGTGGCACTGGAGAGAAGTGATTTGTCTCTTTAACCTGCACTATTTCCTTGATCAAAATCTCCCTCCGCCAGCTCTGTATAGTGTGTCTTCCACTCCGAAAGGCAACAGCAGCTTCAGGGTGCGAGTGGAGTTTTCCATCAGGGAAATGTTGGAGTAGGCAGGATTAAGTGCTGCTTCCCCAATGCTCTTGCTCGAGTCAAAATTGGAGACCCACTTAAATAAAAAAACATTTTTTAAAAAAAGTTGGGGATTTTGTGAACGGTATGGAAAGATACCCCCCTCCCCAGGGACCAGGGTTAAGGAACCTGTGACCCTACAGATGTTTCTGGATTCAAATCCCCATCATCCCTGACCACTGTCCATGCTAGCTGAGGCTTATGGAAGTTCAACAAGACCTGAAGGGTCACAGCCAGTTCTTCATACCTGACATCTCAAGGTCAGCAAGTTCTGCCTAAAAAAGGGGGAAGTTGTTTTATGATACCTCTGGAGCATAGGAGCCAGTTCCTAGGAGCTGTGGGGGCTTTGGCTCCCACAATAAAATCACAAAGTTGATGGGCATTCCCATTCAAATGGTGTGTGTGCACTGCATCATGTGATCAGTTATGCAGGTGGGGTTTACCTGGGCCCCCACAATATTTTATTCAAGTTGGCACCCCTGCTGTGGAGCCAGTGTTTGTATCATACTTGAGGAAAGCTGAACTATGGAACTCCATGCCACTAGAAAATCAATTAACTTTAATTACTATGTTTTAAAGTTTATAAGGTATCAGAACACTAGAATTATTTCTCCAATTGAAATTGGCCGCATACTTGAAGAAGCAGCTAGTACTAAATTGCCAGAACTTTCTGATGTCACAATCAGTGCACTTCGCTCCTTTCTTGTTCAGGTGAGCCCTTTGGAAATGATCTCGTAACAGTAAGCAGTAACTTGAGAGTGATATCATAAGAATGGTTGTTATGGGTTGTTGTTGTTGCTGCTGCTGCTGCTGTTGTTCCCGCCACCACCACCATCATTATTAATGGAAGTCCATTTCACAATACAGCACTGATTTTGTGGCCTCGGGTGGCGGTTTCAGGCGAAATCCTTTAGTCTATCTTCCTAAATGGAGGGGGAGGGGGGGCATGAAGCAGCGACCCACGCCTCCCTTGTGGCGGTGATCCCAGGGTTCCCCATTAAAGGGGTCTTGAGGGGAGGCATTGGCCATACACCGAGAGGTTGTCATTGCTCTCCCCTGTGACGGTGGCGAAATGGGGGGTGGGCTCTCTGCTGGAACATATTTCTCCAGAGCTGGCCCAATTCCCACACATTCTGGATAACCCTGATGTCTCCCAGATCCCCAGCTGGGGACTGGGAAGGATAAAAGCCCAGTGTCTAAGCCAAGGTCTCCCTACATCTGAAACTTAATAAAGTTGTGGCCAATTTTAATCCCATGGCACATTGTCTTGAATCATTATTCCACTCGGGGGTCGCCTAGGGTTGGGGGGGACTCCGCCTGTCCACGCAAATCAAGAAGGGAAGAACTTTAACAAGGAATGGGAAAAGTGTATAATTTATTTACAAGACCACTGCAAGCAGGTTAAAACATTAGCAGGATTTTAACCACACTTGTAAAGTAATAGAATGTATGGATAATTTAGAAGGATCAAAAATTTGGATGACTATATTATAAATAATATAGTTAGGACCCATGGAAGGGATGGGAGGAAGTCAGGAGATTCAGAGCAATCTTGATATTTGGATTCATAGCTGTTTTTTGTTGCATGTTTATACTTTTTAAAATCAAATTAAAATATTAATTTTTAAAAAGATAACAGCAGTTTTCTTACCTGGGATTGTAAACTGCCCTAGGATATTTATTATGAAGGTAATAATAAATACCTTTAATAAGATACTCCTTTAATACTCCTCAATGAGAGTAACCTCCACGGTGATTCTGAAATGGTTCTAACAGCTTTAGCAAAAGCTACTTGCTTCAGGCAGCAGATTGCAGAGGGTTTGGTAACTTAAGTCCATGAATTTCACTGGTCTCCCCTGAGTATGACTAATGTTAGATTCCATCTACAGTTACTTATTCCTTAATTTACAGAGAAGCACTCTTTCCACGTACCCTTTGTTCCTCTGGTTCAGTACTACAGCACTAAGCCAGCATGGAAAGCTGACATATGGCTATGCCTTTGGCTTTTATTGCTATTGTAGGAAATGAAGGAAAGGGAGATAGGAAGAAACAAACCTGTTAATTATTTCTGTAATTCCTTTCACTTTGATGTAAGCTTCAAAGGGGAAAATGTCAGGTGGATTCAACTCAAGCAGCATCTGTTCAGACCTTGCTGGAGAGCCTTCCATCAACAAGCAGCCGTCAGGCGACCTTTCCAGGCATGATGTATCCTTTTGGCAGGATGCGTGCGAAGTTACTGGAGTAAGGTACAGGCCGCCATCTGTGTAGGTCTGAGGTTGAGACTAGACCGCCTATTTTGTGACATCCACTGGGAAGAGTATGAAGATACTTTCAAAAAGGTAGAAAGAAAACCCTGTCAAAGTGCTTTTTGCCTTTTCATCACTTGCACTCAGACAATGTAAAGCAGTCAGCATTAGATATAAAGGGCCCTAGTTTACAATAATTGCTTAAGTCCTAAATAAAGTAAAAAGTCCGGTTTTGAAAAAGGCATGCAAAGGCTTGCTGTTTGCCTTCCTCATTGTTCTATTAAATATTTTTCATTGTTCGGATTAGATTGCAAACAAAGCAGTGCTCAAACTAGTAATGTTTGCAATGAAGAACAGTGAGTCGGTTTTGTGGCATTGTGCGGAATGTCCCTGGGTGCCTCCAGATTCTTACTTTTTTGCATGAGCAATTGAAGTGCATACTGGAACTTTGGGTTTGTGCAGTTTAAATGGATTAATGGGTTCTGTTGCCTTGGCACAGGCATGGCCAAACTTAGCCCTCCAGATGTTTTGGGAGTACAATTCCCATCATCCCTGACCACTGGGCCTGTTAGCTAGGGATGATGGGAGTTGTAGTCCCAAAACATCTGGAGGGCCAAGTTTGGCCATGCCTGCCTTAGCACAACCAAGAAACTTGGAAAATACACAGGGAGGAATTTAATATCATGCTATGTTGATTGCTCAGTCAGGGCAGGCTTGTCAGCTTGCCAAATGCAACCATCCCCTCTCTCTTCACCTCGCACAGCTGTTCCAGGGGTTCTCCTGACACACACACACACTCCAAGCCAAGTTTATTTGGGGAGAGAAGACCTGTTGTGCAAGTGGAAGTTCTTCCTTGTGCCAGCTTCCACTTCCAGACTTATTAGTTGACTCCAGCCCACGTGGTTTTTTTGTGCTTTGGAAAGTTATGGGGGAAAGTATAAAATAGAGTGCGGATGGATATGGAGTGTAAACACTCCATAAGTGTTTTCTGGACATCAAAGTACTGTGTATAGGAGAAATTTAAATGCTGACAGTCAAAACTTCTGAGCAACTTATTTTTTTTGCTCCCTTGCCAACATGTGTTCATATGGCAAATATTTTTTTCGGGAAAAGAATAAATGAATACATTTTCTAAGCAGTGTATTATCCTTTCAACACTTTATTCTTTCACTCAAGCCTTTGAATTCAGATGTCTTGGAGGAGTGGCAGTTTCTCTCTCACATATCAGAGACTGAAATGAGGAGGCAAACAATACTGAGCAGAGAACATAATGAATAAAGCAACTTGCCTTTATAATTTCTTACCAGCCAAAGGCTTAAAGGAATATAATACAAGTGATTAAAGCATACAGAAGTGATTTTGTAATCTAGTCGGTAGTTTATGTTTAAACTTGTAAATTAAAAACTTTAAATCTGTTTTTTGTCTGCCTTGGAAATGTGTTAAGCGAAGCATGCATTTCAGAGTTGTTTTCAGCACTGATAAAGAAAAGAATTTGCAGGCACTTCTGATAAATTCCCTAAGTGCTTGACCTCAGTAAATAATCTATTTTGCTACTTTACACATCACCTTCTTAATATTCAGGTGCCATGAATCATTGTTTTGGTTAATGCAAAATGATACCATGTTAAGAGAAAGCTTTTGTGGATCAAGGGTTTTAGTCTATCGAGCCAAATTCAAATTCAGCACTCATTTGTTTTACACACACACACACACACACACACACACACACACACACACACACAGTTGGCAATAGCAACAGTAACAATGCTCTCAACCCTTTTGGTACAATAGCTGAGCATTCTCTGAAATCTTCGCTCTAAGGGCTGATTCTCAAATGTGACTACTGGGAAAATCTATAGTGATAGATCGTAATAGGATGCACCCACACTGTGTTGCTCAAATTGTAGTAATTGTAGCATTTTTTTAGTATGTTGAAAGGATGTTCTACCTTTCATTTAACAAAATATTATCGTCTGATGCTTCAGCAGTTGTATAGGTTACCTGTATGTATAAAATCTCTAAAACCACTATACAAAAAAGGCAGAAGTGAAACAGTCACTGCCCCTATGTTTACAATACAATCAAAGGTTTACAACCTAATCAAAGACAAGACACACTGCAAGGAAAGGGAGGTGATATAAAAGAAAGGATGATCAGGAGAGGCATGCCTGCTGCTAAGTGGAAGGGCACTTTCACAGCACAGAGCGGCAAGAGAAAAGGCCCCAGGTGCAACTCAAAGGGTAATCTTAGGTGTAACAAAGAGACTGGTCAAGTGAAAACTAGAGAATTAGGCAGTATCAAGGAGTGAAACGATCTGAATGGCAAGTGGGAAATAGAACAGATAACAGCAGAAGAGGGCTAAGAATAGAAGCAGGAAGCCAACAAGAAAGATACAAGAGTAGTCTATTAAGGAAATAAAATTAACCAGAATGGTGGGGGTGACTGTAGAGGAATGTGAATCCTAGTTCTACTGATCAACTGAAAATGGCGAGTTCAGCAAGAAGGACATGAATATATAGAAGAAAGGCCTGTAGCTCATTGGTAGAGGATCTCCTTTGCATGCCGAAGGTCCAAGGTTCAACCTCTGGCATCTCCAGGTGGGGCTAGGAGAGACCTGTCTGAGCCCCTGGACAGCTGTTGCAAGTCAGTGTAGACAAGGTTGTAAAGTCTGGTGCCCCTCATGTTGGACTGCAATTCCCATCATCCCTCACTAATGGCTATGTTTGCTGGGGCTGAGGGGAGATTGAGTCAAGCAGCATCTGGAGGGCATCAGGTTGCTGAGTTAGAGCGTTCAATGGTCTCACTTGACGTAAGGCAGAATTAGCATAAGAAAAATCTTATTTTATTCTGTGGTTCTGCACTTGAGAAGATCAACATTATCAAGAATGTGAGAAAGTGTTTTTTTTTTTAAAAAAAAAAATGGGGATTCGTCCATTGAGAGAAGTGTATGATTACTGCAGCAGTGCCCATAAATTAAAGGCCCATTGTGACAAATACAAAAAGGGGAGCATTTACACTACAAGATTTCATACTTGAATAAACTTACTTGCTGGAATGGTTTTTTAATGTATTTTTACAAGCCTGTCAAATCTTAATGATTTTAATTAAATCATTTATATTTAATTGCATTTGCTTGTTTAAATAATGTATGATTCCATAGACAAAAATCTTCACTAATTATTGGAAAAGGCCATCTTATTTTCATTATCATCTTCCCTACTACAATAGCACGCCAAAACAAAAGTAGCCTTAAAAATTATGAAGTATGCCTGTAACGTCTATACCCAAATAATTAAAATAAGCCCTGCCAAATATTCAGTAAAACTGATTATCTTGATTAATCTACTGATTAAAGAAATCTACTGAGATAAGGAATTTGCATGTAGGATAACATTTCACAGTTTGACCCAATTTTCTGCTATGTAGTTAGCACTCTGCTCAGGTTCTAAACCAATTATAAAATATGTTTATAAAAGGAATAAAGGGTTGTGTTATGTATCACTTGTGATGCCACGGACACTAGCCCAATGGCTGCATGTAAGATGTAGCTCTGAGACATGTAATGCACAGTAATTTGAAGCACAATGGATGCATTGGAGATGAACAAAAATGACCTAAGTGCTCTGGGAACAAGATATTGCTGGTTTGTTTCCCTGAGACAGTCATGAAAGCTTCGAGAAAGTTACTTAGGTAAGTGTGCTAATTGCATTTTCCAAAGTGCTGGCTTTGGCCTCTTAAAGCCTTAAACCGCTCAGGATTCCAGTATCTCAAGGACTACCTTTCTTTGTATGAACCTACCTAAAACCTACAATGGTCATTTGAGACCATTTTCCATGTGCAGCTCCTAGGAGTGCTCAGAGGGTGGTAGACCCGTTCGTTAGTGCAAAGTGTTGCTTGCTTTTTGCATTAGGTAATAGGACATTCCTCTTCACTCAGGCAGCTGGGCTTAGCTATGATTTGGCCATTGTGGTTTTGGTGCTCATCTTGTGGTTGTGGAAACATAATCACTTCTCTAATTTAAAAAAGCAACAAACAGGTAAAATTTAATAATTTATTGCTCATAAGTGACTGGAAATCCTATTCTCACTCACCTAAGGGTAAATCCCAGTGACTTCAACTTGTCTTACTTTGGGAGTAATGTCCAGCAATGCACTTTTTTTTTTTGCCTGCTATGATCATGCAATTGTTGGGGCTTGTAAAGCGAGGCACCTCTCATGTCCCAGCCTGGCCAGATGGATATTGGTAGAAGCGTCCTTCATATTTCTAACAGAGACAGAGTACCTGTGCTTGCTAATTATTATTGCAACTGATTAAACAGCAAGCAGGTGTTCTCATTAATCACTAATTGCTTCCTGCGCTCACCCCGCTTCTCCCGGACCATACTTGCGCGCAGTTTAAAGAACTCCTCTAATTGCCTTTCAATGCTTATTATGATTTACACGCTGCTTCTCTCAGTATGTGCAGTACATTAATTGCTTCCGAAATTCTGTGTGTGGGTTTCTGGTTTTTTAAAATTCACCACCCACCATGCAAATCAGCACCTGGCATTCCTCCTATTAAGTAAACGTGGCTGTTTCCCCTGCTTACAGCTTTGTAAACGTGGTGATGGGGAGAGATCTACCCATTGGAAGAACTACAACACAGAGGCCTCTGGGAAGCGCACGGAGGAAATGACGCGCCCGTGCAGGGCATGCTGGTTTGCTTAGCAAGCGAGGCCAGTCCGCTGGGGAAAGCTGCCGGGAAAAGGAAGAGCGGCTCCAGCATGACAGCCTCGCCAGAGTGAGCTGCTGCTGCTGCTCGGGCGACTGGAGACGCCGGGTGCCCTTTTCCGGGCAATGCAGGTGAGGTTCCTTCCCAGGGGCTCGAGAAGCGAGGGTCGCTTGGGAAGCGGGCAGCTTCCACCCCGTGCGATCCCAAGCTGCTTCTCGACGGGCAGGTTGGGTTCCCGAACCCCAGATCGCGCTGCCTGCAACTGCCAGGCTGGCAGCAAACTGCTCCGTAGTTCTGAGCGCCTCCGATCCTGCAAATGCAGCCGAGGGAGAAGGAGGGCAGAATGGAAACGCCGAAGCCCTTCGGGAGAGCCAGGCCCCGAGGAAGCGGGAGGTCCCGGGAGCCCCAGTGGATCGACCAGGGAGGGGGGGGGCGGCGGCAGCAGGTGGCGGGGATCGGACTTCTGCTGCAGCCCCGTATCCGCGGGAGAGCGCGCGCTTGGGCGATCCGCTGCCTGTAATCGGGAAGGACCGCGCGGCTGCGGGGAGCGAGTGCGGATCGCCCTCGCTTTCTTCGCTGCTCGCCTAGGAAGGCTGAGCGAGGCGGCCGAGAACTTGTCTCTGCAAACTTGGGGGAGCGCGCGGGGGGTTGCCGGCGTCGCGCCCTCCGGGGAGCGAGGTCCTCCGGCGTGTTAAACTAGACTACAGAGATGTATTTAATCACTACGTATCTCATGCTGTCCGCTGGTGAGACGCCCCTCGGAAGAAATAGCTGGGGAATGATCATGATCGATGCCACAAAGAAAGAGGATCCTGTCACAGCAGTCATTCTAAACTAATGGAGGAAGGTGCTCTGGTCTACATCGTAGTAATGATGATTTTGGTGGTGAATTAAGGTGCAAAGCTCTCCTCCGCGCCGTGTCTGTTCGGGTCTTTTGCACTTTTCGTCTTCCCTGATCAGCAGGCCTGCATTTCGTCCAGCTTTATAAAAGGGTTCTTGATGTCGGGCACCTATCGCATCCTGAGTCCCAGGACTAAGCAACAAAAGGGTTTTCACCTTGATCTTGATTTTATATAGACGCACAAAATGCAAAATGAATTATTTTCTGTGTTGGTAAGAGAGAGAAAAAATATTTTTATAGATTCGTTTTTTAGTTAGCACCACAAACTCTTCTCATGTTATCTAGTAGCTACTATACAAGTTCTTGCAACGCTTTATATATATATTGGATTATCTGAAACAATCTTTTAAAAAATGGTTTAAGAGATCTGCACATCTTTGCCACACATTCTGAAAAGCTCTCAATTTGCAGATATTTCGGGAAACTGGAATAGTATGCACCTAGATTTTACTCAAGAGTCGACCCATTGAAATGAATTAAGGTTCATTTTAGTGGATCTACTCTGAGTCCAAGTTAGCTGAATACCAACCCCAGTAGTTGCAAATTGAGGTTGTTGGGGTCTTTTTGGGTCAAGTTGAGCATATATAAAATAATAGGGCCCTAGGGTCTAGAATAGAAAGGCCCTGAATCTAGACATACCCTTGTATCTCTCTGGAATCCAATACCATTTATCACAGATGCCAGAGGGGAAATTTCTGGATGTTGTTTTTGAAAGCAGGTCACTTGCATGGACAATAAGTAATAAAGGGTTGAGGTTGGTTTTGACAGCTGCTTTAGTATGCATGTTAAATCACATATCTTTCTACAGAAGTAAATTGAGGCATGAAGAAGCTCAGTTACTACTGCCATCACTATCACAAGCTCCAAGGTTAGGGGCCTTGTTTGATACTGTGTTAGATGATTTTGGAACATGAGTTTGTCTGCAGATTAAGTTTTTGGGGAGGATGAATCTGCAAAGCCCCTGAATCAGTTGCTGTAACTGCTGTGCTCTCTCACACACACCTTCTTGCACTACATTAATGACTTTTCCTATGGCATATTGCATTAAACTAGTTTTTTTTTTCAAATTTGTCAACTTAAACCATAGTGTCTCTTTTACTTCTCTGATAGTGACTATAGTGTGGCATTTGTTTTGATCCTGTTATTTACTTGCAATGGAGCTGGCTTCTAGTGTTTGTAGGATTGCAGCCTTAAACCCTTAATTATAATTGTAACTCCATTAAACATTTACTTCCCATGAAATTTATCTTCAAGACACTCCTGCTATTCTTTACTGTTGAACTTGAACGTGACCTTTGCAACTCTCTTTATTACTTGTAGATATGTCATTTGTCTCTTGAAGCCAACACCAGTGATTCCATGTGGATCCTCTTACAGATTAACTATTGGATTTACTATTATTTAGCATTTGATAATCGCCCCGTAACACTGATCTCTGGGCAATGTGCAACAAAAAGTTAAAAAATAATAAAATACAAATAATACAATATAAATGCAACACATTCCCAAACAGCACAGATTGTTTATATCCAATAACCATTACACTCAAATTCACCTTGTCACATGGAGAGCAGAAACCACCTTGTAAGAGCTAAAAACATAAGAGCAAAGGGCAAGACAGCCTCAATAAATGTAGACCTATACTAATATCAGCCTTACATAATATTAATTAAGAATGAGAGAATGTTGAAAGACCTGGGAGAATAGAAGTTGGCTTTCCTTGGCACTGAAAAGCCATCAGCGTATGTGCCAGATGCACCTCTTCTAGGCATAGTGTTTCATAATAGGGGGCCACCACTGAGAAGGCTCTTTTCCTCATCGCAATCTTGCACACTTCCGTTTGTGTTTGTGATTGTAGAAAGGCTCTCAGTAATGATCTTTGGACATGGGCTTCTGTGTATGGGAAAAGGCATTCATTTAGATCTGAAGGTTCTATGCTATGCAGAATTTCAGAGGTCAAACCCAGCACTTTGAATTAAGCCTGGAAGCGGATTGTCCCACCTTCTGTTGAGGAAACTACACCTCTTACTGTCTTGTTATATTTGCCTCCACTCTTTATTCTTTTCTGCTTCATGTCTCGTCTACATGGCTGCACAACGAATGGAACTTGCTTCTGACACTGAGCTTCTTCACCTGGTGCTGGTTTGATTACTTATTGTAAGAATGCAATATTATAAGAGAAGAATGCGGTGCTCAAGTCGCAACCATGTTGTGTGTCCCTGCGGCTCATAGTATGCCTTATCCCAGGCATCCCCAAGCTTTGGCCCTCCAGATGTTTTGAACTACAGTCCCCATCATCCCTGACCACTGGTCCTGTTAGCTAGGGATCATGGGAGTTGTAGGCCAAAACAACTGGAGGGCCGCAGGTTGGGGATTCCTGCCTTATCCCAATCCCTAGACTAAGGCTGTGGTCTAATAAACACTCACCCAGGAGTAAGTCCCATTCAAACTCAATGGAGATTACTTATGAGAAGACATATACAAGATTGCAGTGTGATAATGCTATATTCACTATGCCACCTTCCTGCCTATTTTGGACAGTATATCCAGGAGTATCCAGTATTGTGGCCTCAGTCTGTTCTTAGACTGTTTCTCTCATCAGCCAGAGCCAGCACAGCCAAAGGTGAATTATGATGGGGACTGTAGCCCAACAGTATTTGGAGGGCATTATATTAGTTACCCTTCATGTAGCTAAGCCCTTTGGAGGGTTTTGGTTTTGCTATTTGGCTTTTGTGTGTAAGTGCATCTGCCATGTTGCTAATATGCTTATTATATTATATTCTGCCTCTCATCCTGGATATGTGGTATGCTGCTAATATAGAATAGCATGCCTGGATCCTACCAGTGGTTGCCTGCTGAATACTGCAGAAAGAAGCAGAATCCAAAGTGATTTTTTTTTTTACAGTGCTTCAGTTTAATGTTTGCAAATGACAAGATATTTTGTTACAGATATGATTCTGGATTTGCTCCAGTAAATGAATTCTCAGACATATTTTTCAGTGTGTGAAGCAGATTGTGCTTATAAAACATGCTGCTTCTTCTGTAGTTGGATATTAAATCTTGTATACAATTGCTGTGTCTTGATCTCCTCCTCACATACAGTATATTCCCCTCCCAGGGCACCCTTTCCAGATCTGCAAGGGACACTGAGCATTTAATGCACCCCAAAGGATGCCCCCATGGTGCTCATCTTTGCTCCTCTTGTGTTCTTTGTGTTTGTGTTGGGAAAGGAGGCTGCAAAAGATAAGGGCACTTGATGGTGCTTTCTCAAATCCTTCGTAACCTATATTCTGACAGGTTTATGTCCTACTTTTGTGTTGCTCACCGCTTCCTAATTGATAGAATAGCAGTGTGCAGATGACAGTCCGATAGCTGAGCTTTTCAAAATGCCCCCGGGGGTAAACGCAAATAAATTGGATGTTTACCCTCTGAGCACTGGGAAGTGGTGACTCTTCTCTCCTCCACCCCCAGATTGTTGAAATAGAAGCTTTTCTCTTCTAGCTCTGCCCAACCCAACTTGTAAAAGGTTCTGTGGGAACCTTCAGGTGCACAGAGTTCTCCGCAAATTCTTAATTTATCTTCAGAACAACTCTTTGCTATCATTTTTTAGGCTGAGAGAAAGTGCTTATGCCCAAGGCTGCCCAATAAGCTTCATGGCGAAGTGGGTATTTGAACCTATATCTCCCCAGATCCAAACCTGGTAGGGGTTGCTGAGTGAATCTCCACCTGAGATCCAGCTTGTCTCCTGGGAAAACCTCAGCAGTGCCAAGGGAACCCCTGCTGCTCCACAAGTTACTTTGAGCATCAGGTCGCCTGCCTGCTGCAGCAAATGGAATTCTAGTATTGTCCTGCAGTGCATAGGAGAAGCGAATAGGAGAAGACATGGATTGCAGCAGGGAGCTTAGGTGGGAGGCATAATGGCCACCAGAACTTGCTCACGCTGGCTTTTGAGCTTTCAAAATGAAGGTGTATAAGCCTTATAAAACAAAGGCCAGCTAATCGGCAGCACCACATTTTTGCATTGGCATGGCCTAGCATTAGCACAATACATAGCCTTAATATTTAGGTTGCTGGGTTCAGACTTGTCCCACTGAATAGGGCGGGACTCAGTTCTGAGTAAATATTCATAGGATCGTGATGCACAGTGAGGATTCTGAAGCACCGTTTGCATTGCACAATGGAAATTGCGAACGCCAAGCAAAGCAAATAGACTTGAATATCTTGTTCATTGTTCCTGGCATCCTTGATGGCATCTTGTTCACTGTGCAGGCAGAACTTGAAGTGGTTGATTGAACAAAAGGTTTTTTGGCTAAGATGCTGAATGGAGAGGTCTAGTACCTGACCGTTGCCCATTTTGTCAGTTTTGTATGAATATGTACACTGGTAAACAGCATTTCCACACACTGCTCTGGTTCGCCAGAAGCGGCTTAGTCATGCTAGCCACATGACCCGGACAAACTGTCTGCGGACAAACGCCAGTTCCCTCAGCCTATAGAGCGAGATGAGCGCGCAACCCCAGAGTTGTCCGCAACTGGACCTAACGGTCAGTGGTACCTTTACCTTTTACCTTGTATTACACACTAGAATCCATTATAGTCAGAGGAATTATTGGAATGCTTAAGATTTAAACACATATGCATTTTCTCCGCAACATTTGGGTCAATTAATGATGACACTGGGCTGGTAATTCAATTTTCTGCTCTTAATGATGCAGCTATAGTTCACCTGCCTCCTTTAAAAGTATTTTCAGTTCTTAAGAAGTTTAAATTATACTGGAATTAGGTTTTATTCTCCTTTATTTGTTAAAACCGGCTAAGAGAAGCCAATGTTCTTGGAGGAGCCCCCCTTCTGCCGCCGCCCCTGTATGTGGAATTACGAGAACTGGAAAAAAGGAAAAGGCTTTATTGGAGCAGGGTTATATATAAATGTTGAACGCTTCAAGATGAAAGACTGGTGTGTCTTTCTCTTTCAGCCCTGTTTTATTTTGTACGGATAATGGTTAGGAAGCCATAGGAAAATTGGTGAACCAGAAAGCCTGGCAGCAAACTGCAATTCCTCTAACCCTCCAATTAAGAGCAGCAAGCTGCTTTGATTTCCATTAGCCCCTCTCGTGGAGCGGTCTAACTTCTCTGTATGTAGTCATTTGCTGTCTTGTTAGCTGAGGCAGGACTGAGCATGGCTCTCTAGTGGAATATTTATGTGTCACATTTAACCTGTGTTGCAGAGTAAAGATGATATAGTGATGGCTGTGGTGGTCGTAGTAGTACTGTCAATTGCCACCACTTCATTTTCCTCATGGTTTAAGTCTTGGCAGATATCTTCTATTATATCACCTTCCCTTCTGTCTCATGGAAGCTACTGGTGGCATGTACATCTGTCGCTGTATACAACATTTTCAGCTTCTACTCTCATAAAGGAAAATAGCCCTGCTGGTAAATGCCACAGTCCCACCCCAAATTAGAAAGGTATCTGATCAGCTTCAGCGTTGCACAGATAACATGACTGGAAAATATCTGTGGATGGGCCGCAGCTGTGCTGTGATGGACTGAAATAGGTTGGATTTCTGAAACAGAAGTACTGAACCAAAGTAAATATTGGGCTGTGGGGAGATCAGAAAAAGAAATAGCAATCAATAATCATAACATCTGGAAAACAAAACTGGATAGCAAAAACATTTTAAGAGCTTGCTTCCTTGGAACCAAGTCCCTTTGTGTTCAGTAGCGCTTGCTCCTAGGAAAGTATTAATAGGAGTGCACTTTCTGTTGTTTTCTGTTAGTTGAATAATTGTATGACTTCAATTGTTGATTTTTGTGTTTGTATTGCACCTTACTGTATTCTGTATATACTATTGAGGGTCACTGAAACAAAGAGAGATTGTGAAGAGCTCCAAAATGACCTTGTCAAACTGAGTGAAGCGGGAGATAATAGCAAATGCAATTCATAGAATGGTAGAGTTGGACAAGACTTACTTTATTCCAGCAAGCCTTTTAATGGTAGTTTAATTTTATAGCTTTCTTCACTGATTCTCATCAGTTGTATTGTATCTTTGTAAACAACTTAGTCTGTTGTAGCTAAATGGTATGTAAGTTGCTTAAGTAAACCCGAAATAAAGTTTATAAAATGCGTGGCACAGAGAAAAGCTTTTCTCCCTCTGTTCCCAACACTCGAACTCGTGGCCACCCGATAGAGCTGAACGTTGGAAGATTCAGGAATGATAAATGAAGGCACTACTATGACTAATACTACTTCATAGCTGAACTTTTGAACGTGCTCCCACCGGAGGAGATGATGGCCACCAACTTGCAAAATACACATTTATGGAGGAGAGGGCTATTGGTGATGGCTATGAGCTATGATGACTATGTTCCGCCTCTGTGGTTGGAGGCAGTAATGCTTTTGAGTTCCACTTGCTGGAAACCACAAGGGGTTAGAGTGCTCTTGTGCTCATGTCCCATTTGTGGGATTCCCATAGGTATCTGGCTGGCCACTGTGAGAAAAGGGTGCTGGATTAACTGCGCCAATTGGCCTGATCCAGGAAGCTCTTCTAATGCTGTTGTGTACTGCCCTGAAAACTTCGTTGATCATCATCCACATCATCATCATCTTCCTTGGAAATATTGCCTCTGACAGCTGAGACAGAACAGAGCCATCAAGCCTAGTAGCCATTGGTTGCTGTAAGGCTATCCTAAATTCCTGACAATGTCAAGAATACTGGTGCGTCTTTGCATTACTTTACCAAACATGCTCTCTTGGAGGTAAAAACAAAATAAAAATAGGAGCATGCTCTTATCTGTGTCAAGTACCTGAGATAAGCTTGTGCCACAGAATGCTCTTTACAGTATTTAATGCCGCTTAATGGATTTTTCGCCCCATCCGTGTGTGTAGCTTTCAGCCACTACAACTTGCTTTGATATTGCTCATGGAATAAAACCTATTATTTTCTCATTGTGAAAGTCCTTTTATGCACAGTGTAATTGGTACTTAACATTCACTTCACAGTCTGGACTGTAAGCTCCCAGTGGACCAACCGATCTCTCACTAGCCAGCTCCATCTGTTTCCAAATTTGTTTTGGAATCCCAGGAACAGACAGGAGGCGTCTTCCACCACTGCGGGCGCTTACTTGGGAAAATATCTCAAATTCCTGGGAGCCACATATAACAAAACTTTATAAATCAAGAGCTTTTCCAAATTCTAGCACCAACTGTTTAAGTATCTAAATGACCAGATGTTTACAGTTCCAGTCTGAATGGTTTTCATCTGCATATGCCTCTTTGCTTGCATAATACCTGTTTGTTGCTTTTGTTTATGTCTTTATTGCATTTATATCCCATCTTCCCTCCAAGGAGCTCAGGGTGGTGTACATACCTTTCCTCATTCCTATTTTATCCTCACAAGATTTTTAAAATGTGGGTTGTAAAACTAGTTCTTACATTAGAATTTGCAGTTTGTGGAGAATATTCCCCAGAGAATTTTCTAGCAGAGTATATTTTCTAGAATATTCTAGAATATGTCTACTGTAAAAGGTTGATGAGACTGGACTTTCTCTTGAAATCCATCAATGTAGATTTTTATTGCTGAAGCAGAAACTGTTACCCAAGGTTTCAGTTTTTGGGATGTGGAAGTGAAGGGATCCCATGTCACTAAATTTAGGTTGGCCCCACAGGTTTTAATATATTTGAGCTTGTGTGTGGTAAAGTTTGCCTTTAGGGAAAACATTGGTATTGATAGGTGGGCTCTTCCTCAACAATTTTAATTTGTGTTGCAGATAAACTCAACTGAGAAGAACACAATTGTGATGTTGCTGAAGAAGATTCATAGAAAAAATTTCTGGATGATCATTGACTGACAGCTTTGCCTGATGTGGTTTAGTGAGCATCACAATAGCCAGAACAAGTTGTTCTACATTCCTTTATTTCAATTACCAGGTAGAGGTCTTTGTTTTGTTTTTGTCCTTAAATTAAGCTGTGCTCTGAGATGTGCTTGTAGCTAAAGTAGATTTATAACCAGTAATAAAAGTCTGCTGTTGTCATACTCCCAGTTTCTTTTATAGTAAATCTTTTAAAAAGATAACTATAAGTCTATATTACTCTGGGCAAATACTCTTTCTGTATAATGGTAGGGTATACCTAACATAATTTTCTCAATAGTAATTGCATGGGTGGAACCAATCTTAAATATCTTGAATAAATTTACATAGGAAAAATGTCTACAGATAATGAAAACATGTTCTCTGTAGGTGCACCTGTCTCCTGAGGTATAAGCTCTTTATACTCCAAAGCATGTTGTGTTCAAAACACACAACTTAATTAGGCTTCTTACTGCAGTCTATAATTCCCTCTTTGTCAATGCAGGAGGCAACTGTTTTGTGGACTAGTCAAAGCCTATTTGGATTTATTTCCATGAATAGGTAACTCTGATCCCCATATAACAAAACTGTAGCATTCCATGTAATTGGAAATCTTGCCATTTTTTAAGCAATAAAGGCATATTGCCTTGCTGGTATCTACATGTAGGAACCATTTTCCTTAATGTTATTGGGCAGGGGTGGCCAAATTCATAAGCCCTGAAGGGGTGGGTGAGAGTACTGGAAGTGTGTTTTAACTGGGTCTGTTTGTGCCTGCCATCCACCCCTCCTCGCCCACTTCCTTCCTGTCCGGCTTGCTCTCCTGATTTGCCAGCCACCACCTCTGCTCCTAGGGGAATCTTCTTCCCCAGGGATGGGGTCAGGACATCCTTGACACCCCCTCCCTCTCTGTGATGTCAGGTGGCCCCAGAGCGGCTTTGGGTGAGGACCCTCCTCAAAATCACTGCTTGGACTATTCTCATTCCTCAAATTGAGACTGGGGCCCAGTGGCAGTATATCAGGCTCCTCCTTTACATCATTGCCCAGACTGCTGCTCCCTCCCATCCTGGGGTTATCATCTTCTTCCTCCTCTTGACACACTCTGCCAATCACACCCCGCCCCCAGCAGAGTCATGGAGATCACAACACTTGGTAGCAAGTTTAGTACTTAGGCAGTAATGTGGAAACACACAGCCCTACTTCAAGTGGGGCCAATTCATATTAGGAAATAAATCCTATTGATATTTTATATATCACATTTTTTGTCCTTTTCTGTTCTGACTAAATGTTTCTGAGATAACCCCTCAACCATGTTTTGGTGTGTTATTTTAATCTGAATGTAGGAAGACAGATGAACCATCAAAGATTTAAAAAGGTGGTTAGAGATAGAGTCATTGCACCATTTTTTGACTTCATTTCAGACCACTTTGATTTGCGTTCGTCACAACATTCAACATGTCATGGAACCGTCTAGACACAATGCGGCACATTTCTGTAATGTACATTATGTACTGGATTATCTTTTCAGTTAGGGAATAGCACTGCACTCTCATAGCCTAGTCTTCCATTTACATTCATCTGGCAGCAATTCCTGCTCACTTTGATCCCGTTGAAAGCTAATCAGGTTTCTCTTACTGCATGAAACAACTTCTTACAGAATTGACTCAGGCTTCCTCCTGTTCAGACTTTCTGGCCTAAGAGGATGCTTCATGTTCTGTCACCGTTGATGACTAAACAGTCTGAACCAGTAGCAACACGTTGAATGGATTATCTCACCATCAAGGTTGCGGTTTTGAAGACAATCATTTCAGTGGGAAAAGTGTATGGAAATGATTGTGCTTCATTGTGGTCTGCGATTCTTGATGGTGCATAAGGACTGCCTTGCATTAAGGCCTATCTTGGAATTACTACCATATTCATTTCACGTTAAGCAAACCACAGTTTTGTCAATCATCTTTTCAAATCCTTCAGATGAGCAGAAGTGTGAATTGCATTCATTAGATGTCCATACGGCCATTTGATTTTTACTTGCATTGCACTTGTGAGTATAGAAAAAGAGGTGCTAAATTTCATTGACTGTTCAGGAAGGTGTAGAGCTTTTTGAGCTTCTTCCCAGACCCTTGCTAGGTTTATTATTTCTGGAGATTCACACATCCCCCACAAGAAGCTCAGCCATCTTCAGCACTGCAGACATGTGTCTCAGTTGCAGCTGTCTGCATGCCAGCAAAGTGGAAGTGGCCTCATGATGTTTTCTCTAGCAGAATGCAGTGACCATTGAGGGCAGAAATTAAACCAGGGTTGGAAGAGCAGTGTTGCAGGGTGATGGACTTCTATTCCCTCTGCTCGGTAGGGGACGCTATAGTCCTCCCATTTGTGGGATTGCACACTTACTGGGAAACTGCTGTTGTGCAGTCACTTAGCCAGCCCACCCTCCCTGGTTTAAAGGCTGCAGATACCATTGATGCACACCTGCAGCATTAGGAAGAAGCTGAACAGGTTTTTTGGCAGGTGAGCTTGGTGGACAAAATGCCAGTTAAAGGGAGGGATGGGAGAGTTTCATGCTCAAAGTTCTAGGCGTCTCTGAGATTTGGCTTGTGTTCGTATGGGATTTGGCCAAAGAACAGCAGTTACCGGTAATCACAATTTCTGTTTTACTATATTGAGCCACTTATGGACTGGAAATTTCAAGCCTCTTTTTGTATATTGATCAGATTGTGGATGTGAGACCTGTGGTTTGGATTTGCACACAATGATGTTTGTGGCGATGCTGAAGCACAAGTAAATATCCTCATTGCCAGGGAAAACAGTAACTTTCAGATTGACTGCAAGGCTGGTAAAGAAGTGGGTGGATTGGAGCATGCAGATAAAGCCAGGATGTGGCCTGTGAAATGAGTACAGAGGTAGCCAATGTGGTGCCCTCTCAATGTAGTTGGGTGCCCACCTGTAAGCTGAAGCTCAGTCTTGAAACTTTGCCTATGAGAGAGAGGTTTACTGTTCATTTACTGCTAGTAGTGTCTTGTTGCTTTAGTTCTTTGTTGTCTTCTCATACACATGGGGAGTTGCTTATGTTAATGAATATAAATTAGGTAGTGAGAGTGGAGAGGTTTCTGTGCTTTAACCTCAATCATTAGAATGATTAAAGTATTCTCCCTCCCCTTTCCCTCCTTCTTTCCATTCCAGGATTTTAAGGATGGATTATTTTCGAGCCTTCACATTTCTCTTTATGCTGATATTATCCAGAGGCGTCACGGCAGACACAGAGAAGAAAACCCCTGATTCAGGATTAGAAATCTGTATCCTTCTTTCATTGCCTTGGTTTTTGTCTGTGAAAGTGGGGTGTAACTCAGAGAGTGTTGCTTGTTAAGGGGCCCATTTGTGCTTAGCATGGGTGGAGAAAGGGAGTGTAGATTTGTACATGTGCATGTAAAAGTATATAAACTACAAAAGGGTACGCATACGTACCACAAGGGGCATTCTTAAGCACTAGGCTGGGGAAAGCTCATCTGAAAGGCCCACGTGAATTAAAATGTCTCTGCCTGGTGCCAAAAGGACACCAGTCACTGCCAAGTGAACCTCCTGGGAAGAGCATGCCAATGTTGAAACTCCACCACTGCAAAGTGCTCTCTTGCATCCACAGCTGTCTAACTTACAGACCCTTTCAGCTGCTAAGATTGGCAGAGGGGACCCTCTTGGTAGTTCCTCCACCTTCAGAGACTTGGGGATGGGGGTGGTGTGGAGGATAAGACATTCTCTGTGGCAGCCCCTATGTTGTGGAACTCCTACCCCAAAGAGGTGTGTCAGGCACCTTCATTATGCTCCTGGAGTCTCCAAAGACAGAGCCAAAGAGGCCACAAGTCAGCCATGCCTTTTATTCTAAATGTCCTGTTTTGCCCAAATACTCTTAAAGGAATTACCAACCATTTTGCCCTTGGGCCTAGTGTATTTTTCTCAGATATGCAGTGTTGTACTGAGTGAGAAGAATAAAGACCTTGTCCTTCCCAAATAAGCTGTGTACCCCAGTACCAACACTCTTAAAGAGAGAGAGAGAGAGAGAGAGAGAGAGTGTCTTCATCAAGTTGGAAAGGACCGCTGTGAAATAGATGGATTCTTTATGCTGACATGGTGATTGCAGCATGGCACGTCACATGGTTCTTCCTCTGGGCAAAAGGTTTCTCTGCTGTTTCTGTTGCAGGAGGGGTTGTATTTTTCTCTCTCCTTGACTCTCCCTTGCTTTTAATTGGTAATGTGAACCCTTGTCATTTGTATTTCCCTCTGGATTTTTGCTGTCATCCTCCATAGATTCTAGTTTACAGCTGCCAGGCCACCGAGAGCAGATATTCTTTGCAGTCTCCGTAAACTTTATTTCTTGCCATTGGCTTTTCCTCAAAGAAACTGGATGCAGTAGTTAAAAGAAGCCTGGTCCCTTGTAAGGGCTTCTTTGATGGAGTGGGCCCCAGATCTCCTATTGCCTTCCCTCTCTTTTCTTAAACTTAAAACTTTTTAAAAAATGGTTCAGAGCCATCATCCATACATAGAAATTAGCATATACACATTTTATGCGAAGTCCCCAAGTCTTTTTATATACCTAACAATGCCCCAGGGTGAAGGGCAAAAAAGACGCTGGGATTGTGCTGTGGGTTGTGGGGAGGGGAACATGGGGCAAAAGTCTGGATGTTCTGTAGCGCATGGTATCCTTGACCAAGTTACAGATAAGAAGCTGTTCGAAGTGAAACGCAAAGACCAGATGAATGCGTTGAAGAACCTGATTGAGCTCAACGATGTGAACCAACAATACAAGATCATAGACATCATGCTCAAGGGTCTTTTCAAAGTGAGCCTTGCCTAACAGAGTGCAGGATTTATTTATTTTTAGTTATGGGATGTTAGATAATCTTAAAAGCAGTGTGGGGGGCCTAAGAAGAAGAGTGTAGTGTCTTAGTCAATAATGCCTCTTTACTGGAAAAGGTTGAGGGTGGTGGTGAGGCAGAGACTTGGCACTATGACCACATCACAATTCCAGTGATTTGCTGGTGAATGTAGCGGCTGCCACTCATTCCAGACACAACTGGTTGTGAGGGGAGGGGAGATGGTACCTCTTAGGGTCTGCTGGTTTTAAATCTACTGTGGGAAGATAGCCTAGGATGGTCTAGGCCTTACCTTAGGCCCCCTCACCAAGTGCTTTCTTACACTTCCATCTGCAGAGTAATAATAATAATAATAATAAATTTATTTATACCCTGCCCTGCCCTCCCCAGCCAAGACCAGGCTCAGGGCAGCTAACAACCAATAATAAAAACAAGTTGATTAAAATACAACTTAAAAACAAGATTAAAATACAACATTAAAACATTAAGATGCAGCCTCTTCACAGGAGGAGAAAGGAAAAAAGAAAGAGGGGGAGGGAATCAAATTGATTCTAAGCCAAAGGCCAGGTGGAACAACTCTGTCTTACAGGCCCTGTGGAAAGAAATCAGATCCCGCAGGGCCCTGGTCTCATGAGACAGAGCGTTCCACCAGACCGGAGCCACCTCTAGGGTGTTGCTATTTATGGACCATAAGGTCCTCCGTGAGGCATACCAGGAGAGGCGGTCCCATAGGTACGAGGGTCCTAGGCAGGTAGTGACCATTTTAGGTGTGTCCAATTGATGCACAACTGCCGATGCATGGGACCTTTTGGACCCAGAAAAGGATGGAATGGAGGCAGAACGGGCTTATGCGCACCTCTGCTGATGTGCATTGCAGCGAGGAATGGAACCCCATGCAAAATGGTCACCGCCTGTATGTATGTAGAAAAGCATTTTCAGCACCTGATCCATAAAAATAGATTGCCTTACACTGGAGATTTGCCCAATGCATGGGTCTGCACATTCAGGACCCACATGAGATCTTAGTTGTTCTTCTGGGCTGGTGTTTGGCTGGGTTTAAATGAATAGCTGAGGTATTATATTAGACTAGGTACTTGAGAAGTGATTTGCAGCTTATCGACGGTACCATCACATTGCATGGAGAAGACGGTTGTGGCTTCATACAGTTGCTGTTTGTCTGTGGCCCTCCACCTGGTGCTGTGTGATGTAACTGTGTCGCAGCACAAATATTCCTGTGTGTTTTGTGCTTGCTACCGCCATGCATGTTGAAACCAGACTCGGTCCAGGAACTGCAGCTGTTGGTTCCTCCGCAAATAATGTGAGGTGTTTTGAAGGGCTGGGATATTCATTTTCACAATTTGGCTTTTGAGGTTGTTATTTCCCCCAAGTTTCCTCGTCTGTCAGGGCTGTGTCAGATGGGCATTTGTAGCAAAGCAGAAGAGGTGGGGGTGTGCGGCTGAGAAGAGGCTGTTGCTGGCAGCACAGGTGTGGGGAAGAGATGTTTTTGGCAGGAGCTGATATCAACCATGTCTGCTTTCTGTTGTGATGTGCAGGTTCTTGAAGACTCGCGGGCTGTACTTATAGCAGCAGATGTTCCTCCAGACGGGCCATTCCCTCAGGATGAGAAGCTGAAGGATGGTGGGAGCTCTTTGCTTTATAACCCCGATTTCTCCATCCATCATTCTGTAGCCATTAAGTTTGTAACAATGAGCTGTTCTGGCATTACAGCTCTCGTTGCCATTTTGGCGACTCTTGCTTAGCCACCCCTGTCACTTCTGTTCTTGTGTGTCATCATTTCTGACATTTGCAAAGGTCCTGGGATGGGAACAGAGCCAAATGAGGCTACATAGCATATGGTACATGAAGCAGAACAGAATCTTATTATTTCGCCTGTGCATATAATGGAAAGTTAACACTCATAAGGCTGGTCAGTATCATTAAACAGGGACGTGTGGGTTCATTCAGATTGATAGCCAGTTTCTCCCCACCCCCAGTCGGATTCTGCAACTGGAACCCTTGGTTTTGTGACTGGACTAAATGTATGCAGATTTGCATTGTCTACAGATAGGTACATTAATTTACAATTTGAGACTGGCTGGTTATGTTTCCAGTCACTCTTAAAAAATGTTTGTTGAGCAAAGAAAAATTAAGAGAGTGGAAAAGGAAGCGCAATTGAACCTATGAGGGCAGCCAGACTTTAAGCTATTGCAGCATGAAAATGGTTGGTACTTGTATTTTCATAACTGTAGAGAAGCAGAGATTCCAATTCTTTTGTCCAAGGTACTGATTTAGTATATTAGGATATCCTACCTTTGTGTTCTTAGCTGGTGTTTTTTGGCCATGCAGATTTCCAGAATTAAATCCTCATTTAAACTGTTGATGCCAGCCACCTAGACAATGAGCAGCAGTAGCCTCCCCCCCCCCAATGCTACTGCCATCAATATCTGTAATGAAGGGAAGGATATAGTTTCAATAGTTTTCCTTTGCACTGATCACAGGTAGCCTGAACCCACCTGGAATTCATTCTCTTATTATAATTTTGAAAATACTATGCGACTCCTGTTTCCTTTGAATAGCTGTAGGAAAAATTATGTCAGATTGAATGACGCACTACTTTGGGTTCCTTGCCAGATTTGTGGGCTGCTAGCTTGCTTTCTGGATTTCTGAAGTTCACAGATCTGGATGTGAGCATATTAATCTGTCCCACCAATATTTTATTTTCAAATGCTGTGTACATACGGTTGAGCCCTCTTTTTATTCATAAACTTGGAATAAAATACAAACCCTTTTCTGTACAGTCACTAATAGAGATTAAAGGTAAAGGTACCCCTGACCGATAGGTCCAGTCACGGACGACTTGGGGTTGCGATGCTCATCTCGCTCTATAGGCCAAGGGAGCCGGCATTTGTCCGCAGACAGCTTCCGGGTCATGGGGCCAGCAGAGCAGCGCACGGAAACACCATTTACCTTCCCGCCAGAGCGGTACCTATTTATCTACTTGCACTTTGACGTGCTTTCAAACTGCTAGGTTGGCAGGAGCAGGGACCGAATAACGGGAGCTCACCCTGTCGCGGGGATTCGAACCGCCAACCTTCCGTTTGGCAAGCCCTAGGCTCTGTGATTCTATTCTATTCTATTCTATTCTATTCTATTCTATTCTATTCTATTCTATTCTCCTCATTCACATAAACAATAGGAATGATTAGAGTGTGTTAAGGTGGTAAGCAACTTGCATTTGGATTCCATGTTTATTCTCATGGACCTTGTCTGATCTCTACCAGCGGCAAAACTCCTGATTTCTCATTTGTGGCTCTTTACCTCTAGCATATTCCCATGTGGTGGAGAACACTGCATTTTTTGGCGATGTAGTCCTGCGTTTTCCCAAGATAGTACACCATTACTTTGACCGCAACTCGAACTGGAACAACCTGATTCGCTGGGGAATTGGCTTCTGCAACCAGACAGGTGTATTTGACCAAGGTCCGCACTCGCAGGTCCTCGGATTGGTAAGGCGGTGTGCTGGTTTGACTTCTCCTCTGATGTTGTTGGCCTCTGACAATGGGTTGGCGATATGGGATAAAGGAATATGAGTTGAGGAAAACCAAGAATCTAAGGGTTGCTTCAGTCGTTTCAGTGTCTGTATATGGAGGGTGCTCTTGTGTAGGAACTAGAATGAAGCTTGCATAAAGATGGTAATATGCAACTTATATATGTGCATTTCACACTGTGTGTGCACACTGAGTAGTAATGACTTTTGCTTCTCAGCAATAGTATAATCCATTCATACATGTGTTGTTCGTTGTTTCTTTCTTTATTTATTGGGTTTTATAAACAAGAATAATGGTATACAAATAAGTATACCAAGTTTTCTCATGCCATTTGTATATCACAAAAACAGCATAATAAATGTGGAAAAATATCTACATGTTTCATTATTAGTGGTCAGTAGATATGTTCTTGATTCATGAATTGGTTTAAACCAGCCATAGGCAAACTCGGCCCTCCAGATGTTTTGGGACTACAACTCCCATGATCCCTAGCTAACAGGCCCAGTGGTCAGGGATGATGGAAATTGTACTCCCAAAACATCTGGAGGGCCAAGTTTGCCTATGCCTGGTTTAAACAATTAGGAAGAAAAGAGGGGGAGGGGGAATGATGAGTGGGGTGGGGTGGCTATGCTTCTATTCTTCTACTTTGGGGGGGGTTGTGTCAGCATTACTTGTATGGGTTCTTTTACTATTCACTTGTTGTATTTCCTTGGTGGTGCATACATGCGTTGTTGACCTGCATGACGGATCTGCACAATGGTCACATGCTAGTTTCTGCAGGGAAGAGTTTTCCATGTCAGAGTTCTGTGATGTGCCATCCCGTATTAGCCGTATGGCTGCACATTTCTGCATCTTGGTCTCTGCTAGGCTGCTTTAGCTCACTTTAATCCATGCTACCTTTGTGTGCAGCCTGTGCGGTTCCCTGATAATTTACACAGCAAGTGAATGAATTGCAAGATCAGTGTTTCAGCCCACAAGGGACATCAAAACTTCTTGCACTTGCAGTACCCTTATTTTGGGAGGGATAGTTTTTTCACATTTGGGGGAATTTGCACTGAACTACCAAATGAGGCTGGGAAGCTTCAGTGGCGGGTGATGTAGTTGCGGGAACTGAGAAGCAGGCAGGGGGGTGAGAAGATTACAAGACATGTGAATGAAGCTGATCTTCACTATTTTTCTTCTGCAGATGGCTCAAGAGCTTGGAATAAGTGAGAAATCTCCAGAATACCGGAACCCCTTTAAAACAGACAATTCTGAAGTAAGATAATAAAGCTATTAGTGCACCCTGCCTGTTTTTACCTATTCTGGCCATTGGGTTGCTGACACCTTGCTGGGGCTTGGCAAGGGAAGAAATGGGCAGCACTGCTTCATGACGGATATGTGGTAATGCCTAGGCATGACTAGCTGGTAATAGTGACTGTTCTCTGCAGCAACTTCCAGTGTGGAAATCTTGTGCAGCCAGCAAAATGCACACTTGGTTGCATGTTTGGCTGACAGTTCATATTGTTACCTCCAAAGGGAAATTGTAAAGGGAAGCCAGCACACCTGCAAAACCTGTAGAAGTTCCCTTCTGATGTGACAACCCAGCACTGCAGCTGGATGCAGGCACTGACCATGCGCTCAGCTTGGCCACACAGAAATCTCATCTGGAGCTTCCCACGGGTGGCCATGATTAGTTGCGTTTGGTACTTGATGCATGTTGCATGCTGCAGTTTGTCAAAGGCAGCTGCAGATGCCTATTTTTTTCCTCTGTCTCTTTCATATCTGGACTGATTTAGCTTCTTTGCAAAGCAGATTGCCCCTGGAAATAGGTTTTTGAGTAGAATCATTATCCTTTTTTTTATAAAATATTTATTGAGATTTTTTAGATATAAATGCAAAAAGAATAAACAATATAACATATATCTTAACATAGTTTCATAGCTTCTTTGGACTCCCTCACGTCTCCTGTTCTCACTTTCATCACTGTGAAATTTTACCAGCAATTTATCACCTTGTTTACATTCTTATATCCCCAAAAATTTAAGTGTTTAAATATGATCTAGTGATTCTCCAAAAATTAATATTTTCTTAAATCTCGCTTATCTTCCTAATTCCATCTAATTTAGTGGTGCCAAATTATTTATGATCTAGCATCCTTCTTAACATTCAACCAAATTACAATGTTTTTGTAAATAAATCTTAAATTTCTTCCAATCTTCTTCAACCTTCTCCTCTCCCAGGTCTCGGATTCTGCCAGTCATCTCAGCTAGTTCCATGTAGTCTATCAGTTGCATCTGCCATTCTTCCAGCGTGGGTAGTTCTTGGGTTTTCCAATGCTTAGCAATGAGTATCCTTGCTGCCGTTGTTGCATACAGAAAAAAAGTTCGGTCCTTCTTTAACACCCTCTGGCCGACAATGCCCAGAAGGAAGGCCTCTGGTTTCTTAGGGAAGGTATACTTAAATACCTTTTTCAACTCATTATATATCATTTCCCAGAAAGCCTTCACTTTAGGGCACGTCCACCAGAGGTGAAAGAATGTTCCTTCATTTCCTTTACATTTCCAGCATTTGTTGTCAGACAAATGATATATTTTTGCAAGTTTAGAATCATTATCATAGCTCAGGACATGAGAGCTGCACCCATTGACACCTTTCCTAGTTTTTTGTTCCTACTAACACAGATTTGCAAATAATGCCATACATGTTATTGGCTAACAAAAGTTTTTGCTGACATAGATATGTGTGGCATAGTTGTGTTGTTTCTTTTTAGAGTGCCAGAATTTTTTCATTTTATTTTATATTCCACTTTTCCTCCAAGGATCTCAAACTATTGTACATGGTTCCGCCCCCCCCCCCCAACCTCATGTCATCCTCACAAAAGCCCTGTGAGGTCAGTTAAGTTGTGAATGAGAGACTGGTCTATGGTCACCCAGTGAACCCTGATCTCCCAGGTCCTAGTCCAACACTATAGCACAAAGCCTATTTATCTTTCTTTTATTCACATAAGTGACTGAGGCACTTGATTGGGTTCTACAGGTAGCTCCATGACATAATCAAGAGTTGACTTTGGAATCCTAATACGTTATCTGTTCCGGTGATTATTGGGAACCCCCTTTTCCATAGAGATGCCATTTCCAACGCACAGCAGTAGTGCAGATCCAAGAAGACTATCCCCAATCCATTATTTGTGGATGGTTTTATATAATCTCAAGCCAAATTCATGACTACTGAATCCAAGTCACTGAAACTACAGATATGAAAAACAGGTGTAAGTGGCAGGAGGAGGTGTAATTGGCTAACTGTGAGGCTTGTGTGCAGAACTGTCTCTTTGTTCCCACGTGGCTGAGCTCATCCTGTTCCCTGTCAGTTTTTTCCCAGTGCGGACACATTCCAGAAGGCTCTCCGGGAGGAAGAGAAGCGAAGGAAGAAAGAGGAGAAGCGGAAGGAGATCCGCAAGGGGCCTCGCATCTCCCGCTCACAGTCGGAGTTGTAATGCTCCTGTCACCGTGACTTGCCCTGGGCGGGAGATGGAAGCTGCTGGGACAGGCGCATCCCAGTCCCTTGGTGACCTCAGGAAAACGCCAGGATGTTGCGGTTTTGTTTTGTAAGGTTTTGGAAGTTTGTTTCTTCTTTCAGCAAGATGTTGGCTAACGACTGGATTGAGCTGTAGGAAGCGCCCCAGGCAGAGATTGCGGTCTTTGAGCACATCTTCCCTTATGGGAAGGCTTTTTCGAGTAACTGGAATGTACAGAGTTTGTCAGAGGCTGTTCCTCATGTCTCTGTGTATTTTTGTTTCATGTGGCTTTTGCCAGTTTGTAACGCTTAGGGAGAGGGGCGGCGAAAGGGAAGTTCTCTGGCTCATGCCACCTCTGCGGTTCATAACACCAGAGGTTGTGAATTGTTGTGCAGTCAGAAGTGTAAGGTAACACAGAGTTGCAAGATTAACTTGAGGGGGCAGCAGAATCACCTTCAAAAAGTTAAGGGTTCTAAGAGTTATGGGTTAAGGACATCGATTCCTTGGGATTATTCACGCACTGACAGAGTACTCCTTTTGAATGTACCTAGGATACGTCAAAGAGGTGCTGTTATTAAAATGCCGTAATAATCCACACTCCTTTCTGGTTCTATGGTGTCAAAGTCTTCCTCTTTTCCCACAAGGCTGTTAAACCATTTTTCTCATAAAAGAGGAGGAGGACGGGAATTAATGTGGTTAATTTTGGCTTGAGAAGATGAACAGCACGGTCGGGTCGTCATCAATGAGCATTTGCACTTGACAATTTTGCCATATTGTACTGGTCTGCTGCAACAAAAAGAACAAAGAATTTTGTGGCACTTTTAAGACATTAACACATTTATTGTTTGTCATCAACGGTGCCACTACTGCACAATGGGAAATTACTGAAACATTCAAGGAGATGGGAGATTTCATTCCCCTTCTTTATGGCGAAGGGAACTTATCTGCTCATCTTTGTGAGGCACTAGAAGAGCTAGAGAGAAGTGATTATGTAAATTTCTTCAGCTCCTATTGTCCAGTGGGTACAGAATGGAACTGCTGTGTCCATAATTGCTGACTCTTGACTCTTTCAGTACATCCCCATCCCTCAGTTAATGGTGCCGTTGCAATCTTGGTGATGACCTTTAATTTGAAATGCCAAGATGAGATACTCACTTGCCACTGTTCTTACTCTGCGGAAAAGCAGACAGTCTGACAGTGTGGATTTTGTTCTCTCAGTTCTTCTTCTCTGCTTGCCTATCGATTGTGTCTTTATTACATGGTCAGTGAAATTTTGAGGGAATTGTCCTTCCCACCCAGTCGACTGCCTTATTGCTCCACAGGAACAAGCTGCCTTTTTTCTTGACTTTTTCAAGCATTCCATTTAGGTTTGGACCTGGAGCTAAGTTCGTTTTGGATTCCAGCTGTACTGTACTTGCTCTCATAGTAAAGGCCAGCCAGCCTTGCCCACAGTATGGTCAGTGTTCCCTTTTAATTCCTACTACCGATTTCTCCCTGGCCTGCTGACTTGTAGGCCTGTATACAGCAGGCATTCAGCATGAAGTCACTGTGCAGTTTGCCACAGTGGGTAGCTCTTGTTCAAGACTGGGATAGGTTTACACCAGCAAGATTATCTCCAAACACTGATTAACTGGCGTATTGTATTTTCCCTAAGTGTGATGGCCCCTCGCTGTCATGAGTAGCGCTATAACTTGGCACACTACTTGTCAAGGTTGGTTTAGACCAATCTTGCCAGTGGTGGATTGTTTTGTGGGAAAGGAGGGTTGTGGTTTTTTTAGGGGACATTTCACTTTGACTTGCTGCCTTTGGGCTGTTTTACAAGGTTAGAGATGGTGATGACTTTTATTATCAAAATTACATTTGCTTTGGTTTTGGATATGTATTTAAATGGACTTTGCTTTTCTTGAATAAAGCAGAAAATTGTTAAAAAAAAATGTAAACATTTGTCACTGGCTTGTGAGGCATGGTTCTTGATAGCATGGGAAATACTTTTTACGATTGTCAATGAAGACACTCAAACTCAGGATGCAAGGGAGAAACGTGCTAAGAGGAAGGCACGCTTGGCAAATCCACACCGTGATCAACTCCCGCCCGGAAACCAATGTCCCCACTGTGGAAGGACGTGTGGATCCAGAATTGGCCTCCACGGTCACTTACGGACTCATTGTTAAAACTGTGTTTATGGAAGACAATCTTACTCGGCTATGAGTGATCGCCAAAGAAGAAAAGACAGACTCTCTTTAATGTGTGACGTAAAAGTAGGACTGTTTCAATGTTGTTTTCTTGGCTGGAGATGAAGCAGCAGGTTTTTCAGTTCTAAATACATGTAGCATTTCTAGAGATGGTTTTCTAATTAGTTTGCAACATCAAACACCTGCAACAAATACCCAGAGCTGATCATTTCTCTCTAACATTGCCCAATCCTAAAGTTTACAGAAAGCTGCTTTATACCATCTAGCTCAGTATTGTCCACACTGACTGGAAGTAGCTTTGTAGGATTTCAGGCAGGGAGTCTCTCCCAGTCCTGCCTGAAGATGCTGTGGATTGAACACAGAACATAAGAATATAAGGGATGTGTGTGTGTGTGTGTCCACCAAAAATGCCCTCGAATTACACTGTAAACTTTCACCATATGAAACAAGGAGGAAACTAAAGCTATTTTGCATGGAAATTTACCCTAGGACATAGAACAGTGACAGAAATTCTAATTTAGGGAAACTTTCTTCAGTTAGCCACCTTTTTGTTTTTATCTTTGCTCACTAATATATTAACTGAACACTCAAAACTTGTGGGAAGCGTTCTTGAATTCCATCTTGCCCACTTCCTTCAATCTGAAAGGCCAAGGATGCTGTCCAAAACACATGAGCTTTAATGTTGTGTAATATATGGGGATGGAACATCCATGAATTAATCATTCAAGGGTATTAGATATGGCCAGTATCCTTGGTTTTTTATCTTCAGTATGGCTCTGTGCCGCTGCTCCTCACATCAAACACAACTTTTTGTATCCTGTTGACTCTGTAAAACTAATGCAGCACTGCTAAGCAGATACAAGAAGAAACTTAATCCACGGGTGCTTGGTGAAGTGTTGGCATCAACTGTTCTTGAAGCCACATCTGAGAATGTGAACATGCTCCATTTATTACTTTCAATCCCTAGTTAAACCTGCACTGCTACCTCTTGAATAATCCAGTGAAAGTATGGCACTATTTATTTGGATAATTGATTGAGAAGCAATGGTGGAAGTGGGAGAGAAGCAACAGATGCAGGACCACAGAATAAGATTTTGTGCATTGTAGGACTTAACACTTATCTTTGAGTTCTAGAAAAAAACAGGCAATCCCCTCCTATCAGCGCTGAAGGGAAAGGTCAGGAGCTGTTTTCACAGTGACACTCCTCAGCTGCTTCCTGTAACCTTGGAGAAACAGGTAATCATGGATCATTTCTGGATAATGCATGTGTTTTGTGATGTTTGTTTTAAAAGTGTTTGTGCATAGGAAGAACACTGTATTCCTGGCCTTGGCACAGAACGTTATAACACTGATATGCATATATAAACAACTGAAAGAGACCATACCATTGACAAATATAACATGTGAAGTGTCTTTGAATGGATGCTTAAATAAGATTTAAATCCTTAGAATACTGAGGAAAAAATGAGATTGAAATATTAGGTGCCACACAAAATACCTTGCACAAGATGCTTTTTTTAACGGGCTGGGAATGCACATGTAAAGATTTGGCGATCACTCATATGGAGGCCCATTCTGGATCCACACGTCCTTCCACAGTTGGGACATGGGTTTCTGGGCAGGAGTTGATCACGGTGAGGGTTTGCCAAATGTGCCTTCCTCTTAGCTCATTTCTCCCTTGCGTCCTGAGTTTGTGCTTCTTCAAAGTCCATGACATCTTTGGTAAAGGCTATTTTCCAATTGGAGCGCAGTGTCTAATAGCATCAGCTGTAGTAGCGAGCAATTTGTCATATCTAACAAATAGAGCACCCAGTATGGAATTGCATCCCATAAAGACCCATCATGGTCTAGAAAGACTTGACTTCTCTTCTCAAGCTGAAACCTGTAGTGAAGTTGATTTTATTACTTATGCATAATTCTATTCGGAAAAGTAAGCCTAGAGCCACTTGACCGAACCTGTCAATGCTCAATCCTGAGGGTTGAGTTTTGACTGCCACGATTTGTTCAAAAAGTTTGTGCAAAGGAGGTAAGTAAATCATCCATTTCGAACTGCAATGATCAAATGCAGACTTCCCGTCCCACTACACCCAGACCGACGAAGAGACCTGGATAACTCGAAAGCTTGCTCCTTATTTTGGCATTTTGACCGTTCATTATAAAGGTATTGCCTGACTCTGGATGTTAGGACTTCCCGCTACGGGACCGGCACACTTCGTTTTTGGTTTGCTTGTGCGGCGCACGGTGTCACAGTCTAGTACGGCGGCGATCCCGTTCCTCTGCTGGAGGGACGGAGGGGCGCCCTGTCACTTTCAAGTTCAAACCCGAACACGGGTTAGATCTCCGCCTCCTTATGCATATTCAAATCCAGAGAGGCGGGCCGCCCGGGAGGGGATTGCCCGGCCGCACGCTAACGAAAGCTGCTGATCGCTGACGCGCCATCACACCACGAGCCGCTCTGCCCGCTGATTGGCCGGCGGGGACCTGGTCTCATTGACAACAAGCCCAGGCCGCAGCGGTGGCTCCTCGCAGGTGGATGGGCGGAGTAGGCGGAGGCTCGGCCAAGATGGCGCCGCCGCGCGGGGCCGGGAGCTCCGGGAGCCTGAGCTGAGGCAGCGCCGCCCGGCCGGGAAGGGGTTAACGCGCTGGGTGTCACCCCGGCCGCTCCCTGGGACGGGCTGCTGACTCGCGGGCGGCAGCGGCGGAGGAGCCGGTTGCGCCTCGCCGGCGATGGAGAGCGGCGAGCTGAGCAGCATGGAGACCATGGAGACCCTGACGGAGCTCGGCGACGAGCTCACGCTGGGCGACATCGACGGTGAGTGCGCGCGGGGAGGGGAAGGAAGGCGCGCCCGGCCTGCGCTGGGGCCGAGGCGCCGCCGCCGCCGCCGCCCGTGGATGCCCCCTCGCCGCGGGGAAAGAGGGTTGTCGCCACCCCTTCACCGCGAAGTGCCTGGAGGGCGGGATAAACCTGGCTGGATGGGCTGGCAGGTGTCGCGCTCCTCATCCCCCTATGGCTCTCCTCCCCCCTCCCCAAATTCACTGTTCAAGAGAGGGCGAAAGGTTCCTCAGAGGGATGCGCGCGCTGTGGACTTTTGACAGGATTCCCGTGGGATACCCTCCCCCCCCCGTGCGGTGCTTCCTCGCGAGCAAGGCCCGCTATGCAAGCGCTGCTAAGTTCGGGATTGCAGCCCAGTGTGCACAGCTACCTGGGATCCTAAGCATCCTTGAGTTTAGGGGGTGAGGAGGGGGGCTTATTTCTGAGTACAGTTACCCAGCCTGTGCCAGCAGAGTGAATTCAGTGAGTGTTACCTGCATATCGGAATTCATTACTTAAGGTGTGGTCCGGGTCAGGGCTGGGCAGAAGATAGATATGGGTCTAACTGGTAGGTTCTCTCAGCGATTGGAACAAATCCCTTGTCTCAGAATTCTTTTGTATCTGGCTCTAGTTGGTTGGGACTTGGGGCTGTAGTAAAAACAACAACAAAGTGTACCTAGCAAGTCTGAAGGCTGCCCGTCCCGCATCGCAGTGTCTGGATCCCCCTGATCTGAGTAAAGTACATATCACTGAAATCTGGAAGGTGCTGATTTAAGTTCATTCATGTGCCTTACTTGGCAGGTGGTTTTCACATCTATGTAAATTATCAGTGTAGCCAGTGGATATGTGGCAAAAGAATGTGTGTAGGTGCCTGGGGCTGGAGAGTGTTAAGGAAAAGGAAGTTATACAGAGGCATCATTCCCCCCCCCCCCCCTGTAGGTTTGTCATTTTGGAGACAAACACTTTGCAGTGTGAGCTGGATCATGGTGAAGCTTGCCTTAATTTGGTAAAGGAGGTGTGTGACAAATAGAAAGCAGTTTCTGTCTCTTGGTTTCACTTGGTAGTTGCTATCTGTAATGTTTTGAGTTTATAGCTCAGTGTATGATGATGGCATTTGCCATTCTGATCCGAAACATTTACTTACCTCACCCATGAGGCAAGATGAGGTGACTGCTTTAGGCAGCAGGATCCACAGGGTCAGCAGATCCCGATGCCAGTCTTCTCCCCATGTTCCTGATGTCCCCCATCCTGTCAGGGAAAATCTACATCATTTAGAGGTGCTGCTCAGGTGCCAAAATATATTGGGGCTGGTCCTGACAAAAACCCATTAAAACTTAATTATCCAACTCATGGAAGAGGAAGGAACTTAAAAATATTTTGTAGCCAGATTCACAGGAATTTACTGTATGTTCAGCAACCATGAAAGCTGCAGAAAGATCTGATAGTACAATTCTTGTTGTCAGAAGATTGTCAGCACCCTAATGCCCTCTTGGTGCTATATCCAGGTCAGAAAATGAACTGGCAAGGACACAGCAAAATGATAGAAGAATGACCATCTGCTCAAGTATCTTGTCAAGAAAGAGGGGAGTAATAGTGGAGTAGGTAGTTGGTGTCAAGACAGGTTTATTGAGACAAATGGCCATACTTTTCCATGAATCAAGAACCTACTGTCTGCAATAGCGAGAAACTAGTGTTCTGCAGGTATTTTTCAGCTGAGTAGTCTAGTGTACTTCCCTAAAATGTAAATAAAGGGATGTTATTTAAAAGCTACTCAACACTACAGATTTGCAGAATGTCTGCATCAAAAGTATTCTGCTATTTGTACTATTTACAGCTGCTTAAGAGCTTCAAAAAGTAGAAGTAGCTGTGTTGGCATGTGTGAAAAAAATCCTAAATATTTACCCACAAAGGATACTGTACTCTTCTTCATTGCAATATGACACTGAGGAATAGTAACCATTATTCTAAGTAATGCTGGCTCCAGGCTTATCAAAATATTAGGTTCCACTTCTCTTGCTTTGCTGTTGTAGTGCACAGTTGGAAGCATAAGAAGGGGGCACAGTTCAGAGGAGAATACATGCTTTGCATGCAGAAGGTCATTTATTTACTCCCCCAAAGTATTGCTAGGAGAACCCCTTGCCTGAGACCTTGGAGAGTTGCTGCTATTTGGAATACTGGTTTGAGACAATATGGCAGTGTCCTATAGGAAAGTACCGTAGGTAACTTTCACCTTAGGAAGCACTGCAATTGGAAAATGGACTGCATAGCCCTCAGGTGGTCTCT
This sequence comes from Podarcis gaigeae, assembly GCF_964106915.1. Taxonomy (NCBI): domain Eukaryota; kingdom Metazoa; phylum Chordata; class Lepidosauria; order Squamata; family Lacertidae; genus Podarcis; species Podarcis gaigeae. The sequence goes on from NC_139686.1 coordinate 31,482,940, forward strand.
CATGCTGGTTCTGCCACCTCTTCTGACTGGCAAGGATTTTGTGTGTGTGGAAGCACCCTGAATATAAAGACTGTTGATTGCAATGTAGCTTCCTGGAATGAGAACTAGATGGAAATGTCTTTAGCCTGTGATTAAGGGTCCTTATTCAGGCATCTCATTTGAATTTGACTGTCAATGTATTTGCCTTCTAGGTTTCTACTTTTTATACCTGACGTTTTTCCAGCAACGTTCTTGATTTAATGCATACTAAAAATAGCTGTCTTAAAAGTTGGGGAACTTACTGCAAAGTCCTTCCTGTCCCACCTTTTAAAAGTCAATACGATTCCTTTTTCCTCTCTATTTTTAGCATGTCTCAAAATAATTAGCCTTTCAACATATTTCTTGTAAGGTTACTTTGTATAGTACCTCACTATTGGGAAACATTGCTCAGTGTTTTAAATTACATGTACCCACTTGATTCACCTTTGCACATTTCCGGCACTCCTAACTTCATACAGATGTTTATACAGATTGGGAAAATATTTTGTTTGCCAGGAAAAAAAATGCTTGACTTGAGGTGTAGCTCTTCAGAATCAGAGTGCTTGAAAGAACTATCTGAAAAGAAGTGTGTTAAAGAAAAAAAAACTAGATTTCTTATAGCAAGTGGAAAATAGAAACCTGATATTTTCAGTAGCAGATAACGTCAGACGTTTCTCTTAACATTGCACAATGTGTTCTACAAGCTGGTGAGATCAGGAAAGAATTTGTAAATTATAGGTTATTAAACATCAAGGGTGACAAATTTGTTTCATTACTTTTTTCTTGTAAAGCTTTGTATCAGGTATTTTAATTGAGATGGTTTTGGTTGTACAAGACAATTTGACCGAAGAAGCAGATTTTTCATTATTGTCTGGTACCATTGTATTCTGTTACAACCAACCCATAACTGTTACTTTTGCCTTGCTTAGGTAGTGTGAGAGTAGCTTAAGGCTTTACACGGCAAACATTGTTGTATATTTACAAGTGTAATTTACAAGTGTAAATACGCAATCTACAAGTGTAAAAACACAACCACTTGAACATATACAGCTGTGTACATGCTCTTATATATGTCCATGTGGGAACTCTGATTGGGCCAGGATTGCCACGTCTGTGAATGTGGATATTTAAAGATGCATGTGGATATTTTTCTTTCACACTTATGTAACTGTGGTGTACTGGCAGAAACCGTATTTGCTACATAAAGTATGAACTGCCCTTTAGTCCTGTTATCTTACTGGCAAGTTTCTCTCTCCCTTTGCACATAATGCTTCTTGTGCAGCCGTGTTCCAGCAACAACTGTAAGCAATCTGGTTACTGCTTCTGCAAGGCAGTCATGGGCTCTCTTATCCACACAGTAGCAGTCCGCCTCTGGGGAAACCTTTGAGGAAAGACATGGAAAAACAAGAGGATTCAGAAGAGAGATGTACAAAGAAACCTGTTCTAGAAAAAATTCAAATTCCTAGCATACCACTTCACATTTTTAGGTGCTAACCTCTGTTCTTGTAAATTCCTAGATGTTGATAATCGATCCTTGTCCTTTCTTGTGCCTGAGATGTTTTCAACTCTGGTATAGCCTTTGGAAATGAAGAGAGATGTTTAAGAGATAATTGCTGTCCACAGCTTCTCAGGGAAGTGCTGTTGTTGGCATTTACAGCTGTGTTAGCCTACCAAAGTGACCTGCTGGAGCACAAGCTTGGGCAGTGTGTGGGTGGGTCCTGAGCTGGCCAGACAACAAAACCCCCCCCTGGCCCCACTGATGTGGTCCGAAGGAAAGCAGAGCCAGAAATTTGGCACCAACTTGGCTGCAGGAGTTGCTGGAAGGAGGCATACAAGGCACCATTCAACGGTCTTAGGGATTCCCCTTTGTGTAGGGTTTACTCCTTAGCCTTTTTGTCTCCCAAAGAATATCCCACAAGGCAGTGGAGGTTTAGGATCAGAGTTTTCCTTCTCCTAGATGGGCTACCTTCCCAGGTTGATGAGTCCCATCTGCCCCTCACTTCCCTCTACACAGCACGTGCAGAAACAGCCTTCTTGACTGTTGGACCCACTATTGGTCTTATCTGCTTAATTAAGAAATCAGCTGTATATCCTGTGAAACAGTTTTGCTTGAAATAGTATTAGAATGTAATACAAACAAGCACATTTAAGAGATAACTCTAGTACATACCCATTTCTCTCAAGTTTAAACCTTTTTTTTCTATGTAAATAAATGGAGGGGGGGGACCTTGACATCATAAATTTGACAGAGTAGGTTGCGATTTATCAGTGTTCAAAATATGAACGCTTACAGCCAGACATGAATGCTTAAACGTGTCTGTTCTTCCCCCCATTTTTCTTTTATGGTTGGTTCACATGAGATGCCAAACCGTGGTTTGATGTAATATTATGAGCCCAGTGATTGCATAGTCTCTCCTTACCCTTTTATCGTGTGCTGTGCTTTAATGAATTTCTTTCATAGAAAACATTGTTTTCTGTTTCATCCAAACTAGGGCTTGCACAAACCTCTCAAATGAGGATTGCAAACCAGAATTCAAGCATATACATCTTAATTTGGAGGGCTTGTGCAAACCATAGCTTACTGGTTTGCATATGATGGAAAACTATTATTTCCACAAAAGCAAAAGGAAGTCAGTAAAGCAGCATGTGTAGAGGAAGTGGGAGAGTGAGTGCGGTAGCTTATGACAAATATGTGCAGCACCTGGTTTGGCATTACATGGCAACCACCCCAAAGTCCTGACTTTTAAAAAACATTGGATAGTTTGAAATTCAGGATACATTTGACTATCTCTTGGCTATGGTTGTATGTTAAGATTTCTCTCTCTCTTAGTTTAAAACAAGTCTTTCCAGTTGCAAATATTTTGGCTTCCTATCTGTGTCACCACTCTCTGTTTATCAGTTGTTATAGTGGCTTCACAGTAGTAGTAACAGGAAGAAGTATAGCAGGGGGTTGTGAGTATGTTGATTTATTTCTAAAAGGGAAGGAGATGTGATGAAATATGAGGAAGTCTCCTATCTCAACAGACCAGTAGATCATTTTTTAGCCCCATTCTGTCCATCAGGAAGGGCAATGGCTCCCTAAGGTTACAGGCACAGATATTTTCCATGCCAGTAATTTCATGTGGGTCTTTCTATGCTAAGCATATGCATGACCCCTGAAATATATACAGTAGCAAAATGTTGTGATTGTTTAATTTCCCAAGGGCCTCAGGGCCAAACTGCACATGTTTAAATAAGTGTGTTTCACCTGGCCAATTTTATTATGTGTGTGTGTGGGGGGGGAGCAGTCATGACACCCCAATAGGAAATAGGCTATCGACCAGAGCAGGGGCTCATACTGCTGAAAAACATTCCATACTTGGCTTCTTTCAGACATGCGAGGAAGACAACCAAAGGGGGGACAATTTTCAGCAGAAAATCCAAATGTTTTCTGAACCCCTAATCAAATAACATTCCAAAACAGGGGTCCCATGTCTCTCTCCCCCCTCAATAGAAAAAGCCAAGTTAAGAATTTAGATACCAGGTAATAATTATTGTATGTAATTTTAAAATAATATACCTGCAGCTTTCTTTTTATACAGGAGGTCCAATATCAAGAGGAGGAGTTCTGGGGTAGGGTTGAAATGTTAGCAATTTATACTATCAACTTCAATGGGGTAAAGTGGTCAGTGAATCCTCTCCATACTTTTCAAATTTCTATCCTACTTGTTATTCAAGGGATGTGGGTGGTGCTGTGGTCTAAATCACTGAGCTTCTTGCGCTCGCTGATTGAAAAGTCAGTGGTTTGAATCCACATGACAGTGGACAGAGCTCCCGTTGCTCTGTCCCAGCACCTGCCAACCTAGCAGTTCAAAAGCATACCAGTGCAAGTAGATAAATAGGTACTGTTGCAGCAGGAAGGTAAACGCCATTTCTGTGCATTCTGGCTTTGTCACGGTGCCCCGTTGGGCCAGAAGTGGTTTAGTCATGCTGGCCACATGACCCGGAAAGCTGTTTGTGGACAAACACCGGCTCCCTCGGCCGGAAAAGCGATATGAGAGCCACACCTCATAGTCACCTTTGACTGGACTTAACCATCCACGGGTCCTTTACCTTACCTTTTTTACCTTTACCTTCTACTTGTTATAAATGCCAGTTACATGATATTTCTAAAGTTGGTTCCCATTTGCACTTTGCAGAATAGTTCTGACAAATAAAGAGATCATAGGCTGATATCATCATGTCTGCCTCGTGTAGTCAAAAGAAAACGGCTTGGGGATAGAGAGAGTAGCAACAATTAGGGCTTAATTGTGGCCCAAGGGCTGTGTGGTAGAAATTGTAACCTGTCATATGGGCTCCCTTAGGTACCTGTCTCTGTAGTGCTTCCATGCCTGAGCTAGTTACATCTCTCAGCAAGGTAGCTTAGTAGCTCTGAGATCATTATATTATATTTGCTCTTGCTGAAGTTTGAAGAATTGGTTGGACCAGAAAATCTGTGGCGTTATTTGAACAACATTGTCAATTATATATGATAGACTTGCAGAGACAGTGGCTGTGCTGACTGGGGGTGATGAGAATTGCTGTCCAAAATATCTGGAGGCTAATGAAGGCTGTTGTAGAGGTTTTTCTTAATGGAGATTGGTTGCATCAGGCATAGGCAAACTCATCCCTCCAGATGTTTTGAGACTACAATTTCCATCATCCCTGACCACTGGTCCTGTTAGCTAGGGATGATGGGAGTTGTAGTCCCGAGTTTGCCTATGCCTGGGTTACATAGTCAGATGGATCTCCTTAAGAGGCATGGGAAGCTGTCAGGGAAGAAACAAACTTTTTGTTGATCTCTTCTAGTGATAACTTTTATTTTGGGAGAGTTTCAACCCATTGCTACTTTCTCTCTGCTGGAATTGCATTCCTGATTGCACCTTAGATTATAAATGAGGGTTCATATCTTCACTTTCCTAAACTTGCACCCTTTTTGTTCTCCAAAAGAATCACTAAAGCATGTGGGTGGGTGTATGTGGTCTTGGCTCCCTTTCCTTTCCTTTTATCCCTTCACCTCTCAGCTGAACTCTGTCAGGTGAATAGTCTTCCCTTGCTTCTTTGTAAGTCTGACCAATATTCCTTGCCTAACAGGTTTTCCATATGTATCAAGTCTTGTTTCCCAGTGTTGATCAGTTAGACTACCCACAATAGCCCTGATCCTGGGAGTGGCTCATTTGCTACTAACTTGGCGGAGCTTGCAGAATAAAGAGGAAACAAAAGAGGTTGTGGCATGAACAGAACTGCTTATTTGTACTCTGAATGGTTGTTCTTAGTTGCTTCCACAGGCTTCTAGGTTTGATTACTTAGTGACTTCTGCAGTTACAAGATCTGCTTTCTAAGCTTCCTACTTCGGAAATTGGCAGGAAGCTTTGTCTAGTTTTTGTGATCTCAGTACAATTAGGGACATTCGATCCACAATTTTTGGCAGGCTGACCTGCTCCCAATCTGGGAATCTTTGCGCATGTTAAGAATGGTGCTCTCTTTAACAGTATGTGGTTGCCAAGATGTGGTGTGGGTACACTCTGGCTGACATGCCTGTATGTGCTGGGAGAACAGCAGCCTGCTCATAAATTGCACACGTTGTCTGACTCCGTTCTGTTCTAAGGACCTGTTCTCAGCTACTTCAATAACATAACAGCAACTGTAATGTTATCCTGGCTACAGCTTTCCTTGAAAGCAACACTTGTCAGCCAAGACAAATGTATCCGCTGATGACTTGTATTGTAATGGCAACTTCGACTTCAGCTGATTCAGTTGACTGTGAAACACAATTGGTATATGGAGCTTGGCAGAAGGACACTCCAGCACAAAGTCACAGTTTATTACTTAGTGAAAGAATGCAGGTAGCTATACTGGTCCTTTAGAAACAATCTAAAAGTGACAGTATGACAGTATCCTTTATTATTATTGGGGTCACCTAAACTGTCACCTAAATTGTCCTATTGCTGCAGCAATAAAACAGCTAGCACATTTGCAAAGCTAAGCAGGGTCCAGTAAGGTTTCAGATTGGGGGATTGCTTGTTGAAATTCCCGCATTGCAGGGGGTTGGACTAGATGGCTTTCAGGGTCCCTTCCAACTCTACAGCTCTATGGTTCTAAAAACAAACAAACATAGTAGTGGGTTCCCCCTAGTAAACAGAACTCTCTGCTGTTAATGAAGTGAACCATGGCTTTCTCTCTTAAATCTTAGAATGAAATTACCAGCATACTTTGAATGTGCCTTGCTCTAAACTTGCACTAGTAATGTCTGAAAGGTTGCACATACATTGTGCGCCATTAGGCCATGTGTACATGTTCTGGGAAGACAGGAGTGCCTGGCGTGCTCTGGTCCATGGGGTCACGAAGAGTTGGACACGACTAAACAACAACAACACATGTTCTGGGCACTTGTTAAATCTGTAGGAGGAAATGCTAGTAAGTACATGTAGCCATTGGCAAAGTTGCAGCTTTATTACTGCTTCCATTCTTAATGTTTTAATGCCACAACTTTGCAGCTGCTAACCGAACGTGCTTACAGAGTTTCTATCCAGATTGCTGATTTTTGTTTCCTTAGCTAATTTATTTAGCTAGTCCACATTGCTTATATGAATGGTAGAACTGGTTATAAATGATAGTGATGCAAGGAGACGCTGAAGCAAGCTCCTCCTGTGGAACCTTTGCAGCCTGATCCTGTGCTTGTTTACTGGTACTTGGTGCTGTTGTTCAGGATCAAACTGCATGCCATGCAGAAAAACATTGTTATCCTATCATCCATTAAGCCTGAGCAAGGCAAGCACATACTCTAACCCAGTTCCGAATCCAGAAGCCTAGGAAAGGTTCTGTTTGGCACTAAGAGTGAGCAATCCCAGTGGCCATTTCCTCCAAGCAATATAGTCATACCTCGGGTTAAATATGCTTCAGGTTGAGCGTTTTCAGGTTATGCTGCACGCCGACCCGGAAGTAACAGAACGTGTTACTTCCAGGTTTTGCCGCTCGTGCATGCGCAGACGCTCAAAATGACGTCACGTGCATGAGCGGAAGCAGTGAAACGCAACCCACGCACACGCAGACGCACAGTCGCGTGTTACGTTCTACTCAGGATGCGAACGGGGCTTTGGAACGGATCCCGTTCGCATCCAGAGGTACCACTGTAACCATCTTTGCCTGCCCCAGTGGGTGTCTGTATCTCTCCAACTGTATCCAAGTGCCACACTAGTTATCTGCCAAAAGTGACATTCTTTGAAAAGAGCCGAGTGTCATTCAGACACACATGGGTGGGAAAAACCCCGTAAAAGGGTCTGGAGAAATTGTTCCTTTGTCCCTTCCCTTCGGGTCCATCATTCACCATCAGAAAATGCTGCAACTAACCACCTATGCTATCTTGGTTTGTAAGTAAGTTCTCTCCTTTCTACTCGTAATTAAAATCTAATTTGGCTGTTGGGGTCTGAAGTGTGTATTTGCCGATCTTCAGGTTCGGGTAAACTTGCCTGGCTGTAGTTCATATGCTGCTAGGGTGAAAGAGTTGGTTTCATGGGGAAAAGAGCAGCCTATGCCAAATCTAAGGCTGGGAGAATCAGTTTGATACTAGTCCCATTGTTCAGAAGAGATATTGCTGGGAGGCACAGGACACCTTGTCTTAGAATCCTGGATATTTTCTTGAGCACCCCAGAATTCTGTCCCATCTGGGGGCTGTGACAAGAAGGAGTGGTGGCAGCAGTGATAGTTAAGATGCAACTGGCTTACCTTACAAGGCTGTTGTGCAGCAGTTGCACAAGGAAGGGCATAAACAGCCCTCTCCTAGCTTTCCCCTTCTGTTACACGTGCTACACAGGGTTGTCCAACATTCTTATTTTGTATTGAAATCTCAGTTGATCAGCCCTCTTGGGGAGAGCAGATATTGAGCCCACCCCTAGTGCTGTTGTCCCAGTAAACACCTCCCCCCCGCCCTGCCCTGCAAGCTACTGTTCTGCCCATTGAAGGAAAAGAATACAGTTAACCACATTTTTCTTCCCACCGTGAAGCAAGTAATACCAGATGTGTGTGTGTGTGTTTTATAGCAGAAGGTGGGGTGGAAGGGGGAAAGGGTTCAACTGCTGTGATCAAATTGTAGCAATACTCCCCACATCATGACTGCATTTCATTAAAAAAGAAAATACTGATGTCCTGTGGAGCATGTAGTTTAGTCCTTAGTTCCGTGAGGCTTATTTCCAAATACATATGCATAAGATCATTACTTAATATATCTCTGGCTTATGCTTTATTGAGGCTAAAATACCACTGTTATATGGGCTCTGGCATGTTGACCAAATGTTTGTCTTTAAAATATTTATATTTATTGACCCAGTCAGGTTCTCAAGGCAGCATACAAGATAACAAAACAAACAATGTAATAAAAGCAGCACACATAGAATGCAAACAACTGAAGAATTCAAATAGCAGCAAAAACAAGAAATACCACTCAGGCATCAAGAACAAATAACATTATGGGTTGCATACAGTACTAGTCCTACTCAGAGTAGACTCATGGAAATTAGCATCAATGGCTGAGTTCAGTCCATTAGTTTAAGTGGGTCGACTCTGAGTAAAACGTAGCTGAACACAACCCAATATATTTCAAATCTTAATCACTTGGTGGCAAATACTTGACTGAAAGTAAAAGGCAAAAATGTAAATGTAAAAACCACGTGGTAAATGTAGGTTGGAGTGATTGAAGAGTTTCAAATTATGGGTATGTCACAGCAGACAAGGCTCTGTTTCAAGTAACCAGCCATGTCACTTATTTAGGGGGAATCCTGAAGTGGGGCCTCTGTTCATATAGGACAGGGGTCAGCAAACTTTTTCAGCAGGGGGCCGGTCCACTGTCCCTCAGACCTTGTGGGGGGGCCGGGCAATCTTTTGAAGGGAAAAAAAATAACGAATTCCTATGCCCCACAAATAACCCAGAGATGCATTTTAAATAAAAGGACACATTTTACTCATGTAAAAACACACTGATTCCTAGACCATCCGCAGGCCAGATTTAGAAGGCAATTGGGCTGGATCCAGCCCTCGGGCCTTAGTTTGCCTATCCATGTTATAGGAGCTTCAGGTACTGTGACCTCACAGAATCAAAGAATCATAGAGTTGGAAGAGACCACAAGGGCCATCGAGTCCAACCCCCTGCCAAGCAGGAAACACCATCAGAGCACTCCTGACATATGGTTGTCAAGCCTCTGCTTACAGACCTCCAAAGAAGGAGACTCCACCACACTCCTTGGCAGCAAATTCCACTGTTGAACAGCTCTTACTGTCAGGAAGTTCTTCCTAATGTTTAGGTGGAATCTTCTTTCTTGTGGTTTGGATCCATTGCTCCGTGTCCGCTTCTCTGGAGCAGCAGAAAACAACCTTTCTCCCTCCTCTATGTGACATCCTTTTATATATTTGAACATGGCTATCATATCACCCCTTAACCTCCTCTTCTCCAGGCTAAACATGCCCAGCTCCCTTAGCCGTTTCTCATAAGGCATCGTTTCCAGGCCTTTGACCATTTTGGTTGCCCTCCTCTGGACACGTTCTAGTTTGTCAGTGTCCTTCTTGAACTGTGGTGCCCAGAACTGGACACAGTACTCCAGGTGAGGTCTGACCAGAGCAGAATACAGTGGCACTATTACTTCCCTTGATCTAGATGCTATACTCCTATTGATGCAGCCCAGAATTGCATTGGCTTTTTTAGCTGCCGTGTCACACTGTTGGCTCATGTCAAGTTTGTGGTCAACCAAGACTCCTAGATCCTTTTCACATGTACTGCTCTCAAGCCAGGTGTCACCCATCTTGTATTTGTGCCTCTCATTTTTTTTGCCCAAGTGCAATACTTTACATTTCTCCGTGTTAAAATTCATCTTGTTTGTTTTGGCCCAGTTCTCTAATCTGTCAAGGTCATTTTGAAGTGTGATCCTGTCCTCTGGGGTGTTAGCCACCCCTCCCAGTTTGGTGTCATCTGCAAATTTGATCAGGATGCCCTTGAGTCCATCATCCAAGTCGTTGATAAAGATGTTGAATAAGACCGGGCCCAAGACAGAACCCTGTGGCACCCCACTAGTCACTCTTCTCCAGGATGAAGAGGAACCAGGATGAAGAAGAACCTCAAGACTGCTTGAGGCTATAAAGTTTAAAATAAGCACTTTGCATTGTGTTTGAATGGTAGCTGGTGGAGGTCTTGGTTATTTGGCATATTTATGCTCTGTCTGCTAACTAAAGCTTAAAGCTATATACAGTATTTAAAATACAAAGAGTTACAATGGAAGAGCAAAGATGTCCTAAGGTTTTGCTTTCCAGTGTTCCAGCTGTTACTCTGCTTCTAAATCTCTGGGCTATCTTGGAGGAAATTGGTTTTTTAGCAGTCTCATGCAGGGTAGGGCATCCTTATCTGGCCACTTCTGCTGATGTCACTTGTAGTTTTGGCATCTGCTTTTAAGCACTGGATTGAATATGATTAAATTTTCAAGCCCAGGTTAACAACCAGACAGCCATGTTTTGAGCCCATTGAAGTTTGCAAGCAATTGTAAAATACAGCCAAACATATAGCTCATTGCAGTAATAACTGGAATGTGACCAAAGCATTATGGGAAGGTTTGGTCAGGAACAGCTGATGCTGGCCGACAACCGAAGCTAACAAAATATGCTTTGGGCCACAGGCATCATTTGGGTGTCCGACTATAAGACTCGATGTAAAAGTATCCCCAAGCCAAGGACCTGATTTATTCAGGAGAGAATTCGTTCACATCCCAAACAGACAAATGTGCATAGTATATATTTTGTTCCTGCGATTACATATGGTGACCCTTTCATCAGTCTCCATGGTATCAATGGTCCGTCATATCATTTCACTGTTTTCCTTTCTTTTAATTTATTTTTTTATAGAGATGCTAAAGTTCGTCAGCAACCAAGCTGGAGAATTTCCAGATCTGTTTTCTGAACAGTTGTGTGGCTCCTTCCAGAGCAACAGTGTATGTAATGGTGGTGGAACCTCAGATCCCTCGTCACAGAGGCCCTACAGCCAGGGGCAGCTACAGACCTTCTCTCCTGGTGCAGCTTCTCCCCAGCTTCAGACCGTGCAAGTGAAGGTGTCTCAGACAACTGCCGCAACACCTGTTCCACAGCGGACGGCACCTGCTCTTCAGCCTCGTCCCCAGGTTCAGCCTCAGCTCCAGCAGCAGACTGTGATGATTACTCCAGCTTTCAGCTCTGCTCCCCAGACCCGGTTCATTCAGCAGCCTGTAATATACCAAAATGCAGCCACAAGTTTTCAAGGTAACTTGCAAAGTCTTTGTAGTAACAAGTAGTCCTACATTGTCTTAAATGTCTTGCCCTAATCTTCCAGCAGAGCAAGAGGTATCAGAGCAGCATTTACAGCCACCATTCCTGATTTCATATCTGTGAGAAGTTTCTATTAATGTTTGAAATGTTTCTAAATAGGTGCACGTTTTCTAGGATCTCACAGGCAAATTAGAGAAGCTTGGCATTTGGGGTGAAGAAGGGCATTGGAGACCAAGACCAGGAGTTGGGGAGTGGCCTTAAATATTGTGCAGTAAAGCATAGGTAGCACTCAAAAGGAACTCTGTGAATAGTATCACTGCAAAGTAATGTACAGTTACACAATACGTCATGCACCTTTATCACTCTTAACTCTCCTCAGGTGTTGGAAATAAAGAAAGCTAACATAGGGGGAGGCAGTAGGGGCAAGTGGGCTAGCTCCACCATCAGGGCCCCACTCAAATTTCAGGGTTCTAAAATAAGGGGTGGCCTCCATGAGTATAAAAGGCCTCTGTGCCTTTTATAGTCACTTGTGAGTTGGAGGTTGTCAAACAATGAGGGGGTCAAGGTGGAAGTAGGGCTCTTGTCCCCACTGTTTACTTTCCTAGATGTATAACAACTGAAGAAGGCTTATGAATGGTTCCTGTACTCTTCTGTAAGAGCATGACAGTTTCTCATTCTTGTCTGTCTCTCCAGTATCCAAATCTTCCACATCTTCTGATTGTATAGAATCTACTGTTTTCTAACCTTTCTTATGATGTGTTGGGTTCAGACTTTACATATGTAGAACTCAGCTTGAGGGATGCTCTGTGGTAATTTTTGCCAGTTCCTCCTTTCCCTTGCAGACCCTTGTGTCCCATGGAAATATTCTCTGGAGGGTTGGGGGACCCTTGGTACAGCAGAGGATGTTGTACTAAGGGGTATGGGGGGGGGAGGGGAAGTCGCAAATATTGACTCTCCCTTCCTCTCCCTTTCTCAGCAGTAGCCACAGAAGGGCATGTCTTGATCTAAGTCTATACTGTATGTTTAAAACATCACAAACTAGAATAGAAAAACTTAAAACTCCTATCAGCTGTAGAAATCTTCAGGGAGAAAAACTTCAGTAAGACTTCTGTCTAGTCACTGTAACAGAATCATCTTTACTAACTTCTTGAAGACCAACACCCTCAAAAATGCTCTGACTCTTGTGCCATCCAGCCTTATTTGAGGCAATGCCTGTGCTCTGAGTAGGGGTATGTCTGATCTCCCCAATACATGGGAAGGCTTGTACAAGAGACATTCTCTGAAACTACCTTTAGAAAAAACAACAACTAGGAAACACATGCTAGGAATATGGGAAGCCCCTCTGAGCCACGTGGACTTGCTCATGGCAGCATTGTTGGTTTTTCTGGGGTTTTTTTAAAGGGAGCTGGTCCAGATAAATGTGACTAGAGCTAGACAATCTTTCTTTATCTGTTTTCCTGACTTCAATATTTGCTGCTGGTTTTTAAATTCTTCATAGATTGCTTTGCTGGGTCTAATGCTGCTAGGAAGAGGAACCAGGAGAAAACGCCCCCCCCCCCCAATAGCTGACTGAACACTGGCCAGTCCTGAGAGGTCATGGATTGCAGCTTAGCATCATAATGAAAGCTGTAGTCTTCTGTCAGCATCAGCTCATTCAGGCAGTTTCTCAGATTGCTCTTGTTTTCCTTTTAGTGCTACAACCCCAGGTTCAGAGCCTGGTGACTTCCTCGCAAGTTCAACCAGTCACTATCCAGCAGCAAGTGCAAACGATGCAAGCTCAGAGGGTTTTGACACAAACAGCCAATGGCACCATCCAGACACTGACCCCGGCCACAGTCCAGGCAGTAGCTGCCCCTCAAGTCCAGCAGGTTCCAGTGAGTAGTTTTATGTTGTAATATTATGCGGGAAGGTTTAGTTTTCTGCACTTCCGAGGCATGTATATTTATGCAGGTGGTTTCCTTTCTGTTCAAAGTCAGGAAGTGGCTTCACTGCTTGGAGACCAGACTATCCTCAGCAGTGAAGTTCCTTAGGCTTAGATCACTGATGGACTGAATTGTAGGATAGCTTAGCCATAGAAAAATGGACAGCAGTGGTCCAATATTAGAAGAATGTTAGTAGAGATTTTGGAGAGGGTTTTTTGTGGGGGGAGGGATAGCAAACTACTAGATGTAGAGCTGTATCTATAGCATATTGGGGTTTAATATTTAGTAACGTGCCAGCTGCAGTATTGTTTAAATGGAAAGGAAAATAATCAGAGACAATAGAGTATTCCTTGTTTCACTGCTGAAAGCTTTTAGTAGTTGGATACAACACGTTTTAGAACTGCCTTCATAACTACAAGGGTTAGAACTTGTTCTTCGTACAGAAGGATCAAATTGTCTTCAATGGCAGTCAGACTCCATACTGACAGCACAGTTCTTACTATATTCAGAGTCTTCCATACACCCAACAGGTTGGCTCATTGGCAAGTTCTTATTGGCCTTTGGCATTTGCAGGAAGGAGCATGGGGTGAACATACATTGAAGCAGTGGTTAGATATATATTGAAACTTGCATACTTGAACTCCATGCAGTCACACAGAAATCTGTTATAAAAAAGGTTGCCCAGCTTCTGCAGTGCTTGCAGAATTGAGCTTTGTGTTGTTGTGCTAAACCTTTTAACTGCCTCTTCTCCTTCTAGGTCCTTGTCCAGCCACAGATAATCAAGACTGATTCTCTTGTCTTAACAACATTGAAAGCTGATGGCAGCCCTGTTATGACTGCTGTTCAGAATCCAGCCCTCACAGCACTGACCACGCCTATTCAGACAGCAGCCTTGCAGGTACTGTAGGGCATCTTGCCTTCCCTTCCCAAACATGCACCTTCTCCCTCTTGCCAGCCAGTATAGTGTTTTAAGAATCTGTTAAGTGGGGCAGGCGGAAGGATCATTTAACAAGTGAGCATCTACAGCCTGCACCAGCCGCAGCTTCTTCAAGAGTAACTCCATGTGGAGTTCTTTGCTGTAATCAGGTCATGAAGTTATTAGAGCATGGATACTTGAGCTTAGGCTATCCTGGCCCAGTAATGGCTGCTGCTGGAAAACAGGCTGGAATTGGGCACAGGCTATCCTCACTACTGAGAGCACACTCAGATCACCTGTATCTCTAGTGGCAGCTTCAAATTGAGGACAACCCCTAAGCGGCATACCAATTCCTTCAGGAGAGAGTTCAGTCCCATCCAGAACATGCCTCCCTATTTCCTGGGCTTGGGAAACACCTGTAGTACCTTCAAGCATCTATCCAGCATCTGCACAATCTCTTCTCATTCTGCTGGATGGAGAGGTATGAACTGACTCTCGTCGGCATACTGACAGCACTATGTCTCAAATCCCTGGATAACAGCTCCCTGGGGCTTCCTATAGATAGCATGAGGGACAGAATGGACCAAATGCCAAGGGGCCAAGCAGGAGTCCCCCAGAGCTGATCTCATGTAGCAACTGCAAGTAGGAGCAGAACCACCGTAACACAGAGGCCCCAGCTCCCAACCCACCGAACAAATTAATCTTTAACTGGGTCACTGTTGTCTTTTTTTAAAAGACTTTAGTTGGTGGCAATGGTACCATCTTGACCACAATGCCCATGGTGATGGGAGGGCAGGAGAAGATGCCCATCAAGCAGGTGCCTGGTGGTGCCAAGCAACCAGAACCACCAAAGGAAGGAGAGAGGCGGACAACCCATAATATAATTGAGAAGCGGTACCGATCATCTATAAATGATAAGATCATAGAATTGAAGGACCTAGTCATGGGAACAGATGCAAAGGTATGAGTTGCTTTGTGGCTGAAAGCAAAAAGACTGCTGTGATTTCAAACCCAGTTGACAATATGCTTGCAAGTCATAATTCTCTGCTCCTTTTTTATTTTCTTTATTTGAAAGTTAGAAAAATACATAATTATATGTGCACTAAACATGGCAAGACATAAATAAAAGAGATAAAAAGATATCTTGTGGTATTAATACGCCTAGATTCTCTGCTTCTTACTGAGATTATTAATCTTTGCTCAGTCAATATGGAGTTTTGGTCTCCCATGATAGATGCTAAATGTATTTGATTTGAATCCATTTCGTATTCTTCCCTGTGATTGGGAAAATCATTGCAGCTTTAGTGTAGAAGCTGGTGCTGAAAGAGGATTTGGTGGCATTATTGCTAAAAATTATTGTTCATTCTCTTTAATGTATGCACATTATTTGCAGATGCACAAGTCAGGGGTACTGAGAAAGGCCATTGACTACATTAAGTACCTACAGCAGGTTAACCATAAGCTGCGTCAAGAGAACATGGTCCTGAAGCTTGCTAATCAGAAAAACAGTAAGTGTTGGGTGGCTCTTTAAGTGCCTTTGACCTCCTACTTCACTGTTTGATGACGTATATTATTGGCTGCCCAGTTTTGTGTGGGCAGGTTAAGCAAGGGAAGCAAGGGAAAGCATGAAGGGGAAAGAAAACTGAATTGTGAATGTGAGTAGTTAATCTTTGCAATCTCTGGTCTTTTCAGAGCTGTTGAAGGGGTTTGACCTAAGCAGTTTGGTGGACAATGATGTGGATCTGAAGATGGATGACTTCAACCAAAATGCTCTGTTGATGTCTCCTCCAGCCTCTGACACAGGGTCACAAGCAGGCTTTTCCCCTTATTCTATTGATTCAGAACCAGGAAGCCCACTGCTGGATGATGCAAAGGTAGTCAACATCCTAAAACATTCTACAGAGGGAAGCGTGCATAAGGGTTGCATGCTACTTGTAGACATGGGTGATGTGTGCTGGTTGAGCTGGAGATCATGTGTTTGGCATTAAAGGCTGTAATGAACTATGGTTCTAGAGGAAGATGTGACTCGGAATACAAAGGTTAATCAGTTCCATGACATTATCATCCCTGGCTAGTTTAGGCTGTCATTGTGTGAAGTCCTGTACCCAAAGCCTAATAATACAATATTTCGTCTCACAGACCTTTTAATAAAAAGGTTGATGTAACTCTGCTGTCTCCCCTTCTTCTCTTGCCTCTTAACAGGAGTGAGAATAGGAAGAAGAAATGTTGTGCACAATATATAGATATAAATTGATTGGCTGCAACAATAACACTAGCTCTCCTTCTGATTCAGCACACTCAGAAACATGTTGAGGCATGATAGCGGAGATTGTTCTTATAGCCATGTTTGAAGTGCTGTGATAAATTGTGAACATCAGTCAATTCTTATACATTCTCAGTAGGCCGGGAACAATTAATTATCTTCACTGTTTCACAATTCTCTTGCTCTCTAACAAATCATCCTCTACCACTATGGTCTAGGTTAAAGATGAACCTGACTCTCCAGCTGCCGCTCTTGGAATGGTTGACCGCTCACGGATGCTGCTTTGTGCTCTTACGTTCCTCTGTCTCTCCTTCAACCCTCTAACATCCCTCCTAGAGGGCCAAAGGACAGCTGACTCTGATGGTTCTGTACATCATGGTTCAGGGAGGAGTATTCTGTCAATAAACTCAGGTACTGTCAAAAATCCAGTCTTTCAGTATACTTCTCCATGCTGCTTGTTTGGTGTTTGGAGTTCTTTAAGGATCACATATACAGTAGCTGAACACAGACAGTAGTAGTGACACTGGGGAAAAGGGGTGCTATTTATTTGCTTTAATTTTTTTTTAATTAAAGGATGTTATTTATTTGTATGCCCCCTTTCCATAGTTAAACCATACTCGAGGTTGCTTACATCAAAACATTTACACCATTCATTCATATATCAACACTGGCCACTCCATTGGTTGGATACTGAGAAACCCCTGCACTGTATATTAAAGTAATGATTTGACCCTTGTTAGGATATTCTCTAAAGAATTGTGCAGGGCACTCCTTTGCATGTTTACTGGGGAGTAAGCTGCATTGTGTTCAGGGAAACTCACTCCTAAGAAAACTTGTATAGGGTTGCAGCCTTCATCTGTTCTGAGTTTTACTAGGTCATTTTAAAACCCCATCCTCATAGCACTTCTGCAGGACATGGGAGTTATTAAATGGGATTCTTACAAGAATCACATAGTCTAGTTACACTGTGAAATATTTTTTATCTATTTGAGTAAAATTCAGCATTTGTAGAGCCAATACAGATTGTGTTGCATTTTTTGAACATACTATATATATGTAACACACACACACACAAATCTGTAATCCCAACTTTAGCAGTGCAGTTTATTTGGGACTCAGAGCCAAATTGCCTGAGCCCCCACCTCCTTATGTGCACAGCTTTTTTACATAATTAAAATTCATCCCAGTCTTGTTATTTTAAGATGTTACCTCATCCATCTCCCCTCTGGCCCCCCTCCATATCTCTTCTGGCATCTTTCCCTGTAGGCTCTGGTGGCTGGTTTGGTTGGATGATGCCCACTCTGATCCTGTGGCTTGTGAACGGTGTTATTGTCCTGAGTGTGTTCATCAAACTCCTAGTACATGGAGAGCCAGTGACTCGACTGCACTCTCGGTCATCGGTTACTTTCTGGCGGCATCGGAAACAAGCAGACCTGGATTTAGCTAAGGTAGGTCAAGTTCCTGCTTCAGAAAACAAATTTTGTTTCTTTCCCAGTTTGTCTTCTGGAGCAGTACTGAACAGGCAGCACCTCAAAGTGCAGATCAACTCTCCAGGGAGGCTTGTGCACTTGGGATTGCAAGCATTTGTCCTACTTCTGAAACACTTGTATGGTAAAGGACTCTGGAGCTCTTTAGTTCTCCACTTTTCTCCTTTCAGAAAGCCCCAATAAAATATTTTTGAATTGCCACCCTCAGCTTTAGCTGTGTAAAGCAATCTTTGTTTTTGCCATGGGCCTGGGGTAAATTTGAATTTTGCAACTGAATCTAATTGTAAAAGTGGCCAGATTGTCACAGATTTGCTTAATATGCCTGAAGGTTTACGGTAATATCTCCAATAAAAGTATTTCAGAACATCAGTTACTGTTTCAATCTTTCTTTATATACTGTTAGCATATTTGAATAAGATAGAGAAAAAAGGCAGTTTGAAAGCTACTGTTGGTTGGTAAAATTGCTTTTTTGTAAACCGCTTAGAGATTTTCTCATCAAGCAGTATTACATAAATAAATGTAGAAATAGATTTAAGTGGAGATAAATAGAAGAGACCAAAAATGCAGCCTTAGGGTCAAAGATGCTGCATCTTTCAAGGCTAGGCTAAAGGTGATTATGCTTGATGGTGCAAGTTTCCACATGCCATCTCCGAGAGTCTCTGAAGTCACTGGACTCTCACACGTCTTTGCTGCACCTTCAGCTTTTCTGTTTTTGTTCTGTGCCTGCAGGAAGATTTTACTGCTGCTGCATCAAACTTACAGACTTGTCTGTCTGCCCTGGGCCGAGCACTGCCTGCCTCTCGTTTAGACTTGGCCTGCGGCCTGTCCTGGAACGTTATCCGCTACAGTCTCCAAAAGTTGGGGTTGGTGCGTTGGTTGCTAAAGAGGACATCTCGGCAGAGACGAGCAACAGAAGCCCCTGCAGGTTTTGAGGATGAAGCCAAAACTAGTGCGCGTGATGCAGCTCTAGCCTATCATAAGCTCCATCAGCTCCATATCACAGGTAAGCGGAAAAGGGAGAAGGTGGCCACTTCTGTGAGTGTCTAGTGTGATTACCTAGACTTATCTATGTACTTTGTCTGTGTTCAATAGAACATTTAAAAAACCTAAGTCTGCAGAGAGTGCTTCATTCTAGCTTGATGATACAAGTAGTGCCGTACTCTTCTTTGGGGTGTGTGTGTCTTGTTAGATTTATTCTTACCTGAAAATCAATAGTATAACCAGCTGAGATGATTCAGATAGTGAAATGAAGGATGGTCTTCTATTTGGCCTGTATGAAAGAGCGTGATATACATAGCTTGAGATTTGTTTGGTTGATTCCCAAAGTTACAATCTTATAAAGCCTTGGTTTATATCTATCTACAGTCTTATAAAGATAAGATTGTAGATAGATATAAACCAAGGCTTTGCAAGGCAGGACATTACTGCATTTTAAGGTTTGAATGTAACAGAATCTCAGTAGCTCAAAGGGCTTTCCCAGATCAAACCATGTGAGGAATTGTACAGGAAAAGTCTCACATGGCATGAGTTTTAAAAAGTGATGTATATATGTACCTTCAACTCAGGATAGTACTCGATGCATCTGGTGAAGTAGACTGCAGCCCACAAAATCTTGTGACATAATTAATTTGTCCCGTGATGCTGAATGTTAGAAGATTCAGGAAGAAAATATTCCAAGAAAATACCCCTTCATACAGCCGTATTTGAGCTTCTGCATGACTTTCTTTGGTGCAAGAGTCTATCTTGGCTGCCCCTCTGTAAATTATTTTAAAGGAGATGACTCTTTGTCCTCTGGTTTCTGATTCAGGCAAGCTACCATCCAGCTCTGCCTACTCAGGATTGCACATGGCTCTGTGTGCTGTGAATCTGGCTGAATGTGCAGAAGAGAAGATTTCACCAAGCACACTGGCAGAAATTCACCTGACTGCTGCAGTTGGCTTGAAGACCCGCTGTGGTGGCAAGCTGGGCTTCCTGGCGGTGAGTAAATCTCTTTCAAGCCTCCCATCAGAATTTAGAACAAGTATGTATTGTGGCATATTTCAACTGACTACGGTTTTGCATGTGAATGGAAGTGGCTTTTAAGTTGATCTGTATAATTAACTTTACACAGAATTACTATCCTTGAGTCAGAAGCATGCATAGCTTTCCTTCAGCACCATATCTTACCATGACACTTTTTCTTTCTTACCAGAGTTATTTCTTAAGTCAAGCCCAGAGCTTGTGTAGTTCTGAGCGCAGCGCCATCCCTGACTCTTTGCGTTGGTTGTGTCACCCATTGGGGCAAAAGTTTTTTGTGGAGCGGAACTGGACAGTGAAAACAGCTGCCAAGGAGAGTCTATATTGCACTCAGAGGAACCCAGGTGAGACCCAGCAGGCTTGTGAATGCATTGCCCTAAGTCTGCCATCCAAGTTATGGGACAGCATTATGCATGTGTATGCTCACTCTCTCTAGTCAATTCTTGCTTGAAAGCTTTTGGTGCTGTAAGAAATTGTGGAACATTGACTGAGCAATCAAATGGACAGTTTCCCAAATGGTGGAGTTCTTTCTGCAAAGACTTTCTCTGCCCAAACAGATTTTTATTTATTATTTCATTTATATGCCAGCCAGCTCAATGTGATATTCTCACAGCAACCCTGTGAGGTTTGTTAAGCTGAGAGTTGGTGACTGGCCTAAGGTCGCCCAGTGAGCTTCATGCCCAAGTGGGGTTTTGATCCCAGGTCCTAGTACAATATTTCAAATCCTGCATAACATGGCAAGGGTTTGCACCTGATTATTTTTGAGGGATACCTGCATATTACTAGGGAAGCAGCCCTGAATCTTTTGTAATTTATTGAGAAAAGGAAATAAAGCTGATTGTTTTTTCATCTACAGCTGATCCCATTGCACAGGTGCACCAGGCATTCTGTGAGAACCTCCTGGAGAGAGCGGTTGAATCCCTTGTGAAACCTCAGGTTCCAAAGGGGGCTGCAGGACATGATGATGAAGAGCCCTGGTAAGCTGCAGTTCTGTCCCTACCCTATTGGCATTTTTTCTCAGGTTGAGTGGCCGATTCTGACTGCCTGCTCTCTCCGTTCCTGTAGCCCAGCAGGTGGGATGAAGGGTAGCAGCACAGATTTCATCTATTTGGTTAGGAGCAATGTGGCAGGGCCAACAGAATAAAATTCCTGACATAATGCAGACACTTGAATCAAATTCATCTGCCATACCTATTGCCTATGTGGCAAAGGGCAGTTTCTCCTAGCAATTTGTAACTGAATTGCAGATAACGGATTAGTTCAGGTGGCGCATGCAGTTTTAAGGGCAACACTCAAGCTCAACAAGGTTCATCAGTAAATTATTTCTGTTTTGGAGACAGAAGCACAGAGAAGTGCTTAGTATGCTGCTGGATTGTTGAGAGTTCCATGATAAAAGAAAGTTCCCCAACAGAACTTGAATAATAGCAATTTGCAGAGCAAGGAGAGAGCTGGTAATCAGGCATTCTTACTAAGAATAGCTGAGTCTCTTGAGCTTTGCCGATCAGAAGGTTGGGAGTTTGAATCCCCGCGACGGGGTGAGCTTCCGTTGCTCTGTCCCAGCTCCTGTCAACCTAGCAGTTTGAAAGCACGCCAGTGTAAGTTGATAAACATAGAAGGTAAATGGTGTTTTTG
Source organism: Podarcis gaigeae (assembly GCF_964106915.1). Lineage (NCBI taxonomy): Eukaryota > Metazoa > Chordata > Lepidosauria > Squamata > Lacertidae > Podarcis > Podarcis gaigeae. The sequence continues at coordinate 31,504,489 of NC_139686.1, forward strand.
TGCGCTCTGGTTTCTGTCACAGTGTTCTGTTGCACCAGAAGCGGTTTAGTCATGCTGGCAACATGACCTGGAAAGCTGTGTGTAGACAAACGCCGGCTCCTTTGGCCTGCAAGCTAGATGGGCACTGGAAACCCATAGTCACCTTTGACTGGACATACCTGTCCAGAAGTCCTTTACCTTACCTTACTAAGTATACTACGTTGCACACATTAAACTGATGCACTGTAGAAATGTGTTGCATTGTCTTTACTGGTAAAAGTCTGGTTTCTGCTTGTGCTTGTAGTGAATTCTCTAATGCTTTGGAATACCTGAAGTTACTCAATTCTTTTGTGGACTCTTTGGGAATTGGAACACCACCTTTCACTGGAAATTCTGTGTTGAGGTCTGCACTGGGTAAGTGTGAAGGATGCCCAGGTTGCGCAGTGTCCCATATTTCTCAGTTTCATGCTGGAGATCTGCAAGCATTTGCTGCTGAGTTAGTGTTCTAAACTTGATTCAGCTGCAACATTAATTAATGTTGCCCAGTTGATCAAAAGTGTATCTTAAGTCAATGATATTTTTCTTAAATCCATAAAGGCCAAAATTGTCAATTTTTTTGAAATTTCAAACTCTCATAACTAAAAAAACCTGGGGTGAGATAAACTTTAGATTTAAACTTAGTTTTGATAATTCAACAAGTGTACAAAATATTAAGAAAATTGGATGGCATGAGGTAAAAATTTGAACCCCAAGATATGGAATGACCATATCTTCAATCTTCCATATGACAGCTCTTTAAATATTTAAATATGGCTATCCTATCTCATCTTAGTCTAAACATAGCCAGTTCCCTCAACCATTCCTCATATATGAGGAAGACACTGCTGATTCAAAGAAATATAACATTGAGCAGGTAGAATTTTCCTGATATCCCATGATAAATCTCTTTTAGATGTAGTGCAGTTTCTGCTTTTTAAGACAAGCAAGTGTCCAGTCACATGTCAGTGATTAGTATTCTACATTGATCATGGTGAGATTTGATCAGCAGCTGAGTGGAGACCTCTAGAGGAGAGTTCAGTAATTATGTAGATCTAATTTTTTTCTGCAGTACTTACGGCCGCCTCAGCTGAGATCTGAAAGTAAATACTTTTGACCACTTAATGGTTTAGGGGAACACACTGAGAGCTGGTAACTCAGCCAAGAGTTTAAGGAGTCTTGTAAATTCTGGTTAGTGACTCCATTCCCAAGGCAGAAGCATTTTTAAATAAGATGCATATGTTGGCAGGGTGGTACCGAGCTGCTTGTCTCTGGTTGCTGTTGTTGTTCCCTTCTGCTGAAGCAGTAAGGTGAAGGGGGGAGTGTCTGGCAAGATGCTTGGCTTTGTACTAGCCTGTGTGTCAGTGGCAGCAGCAGCAGCAGCAGCAGCAGCAGGTGGATGGTACCCTACTCTGCAGGATGGCATTCACTAATGTGCCCTGACTTCAGCAACAAAGGGAGTTGAATCAGTTTTCTTGTCCCAAGCCTAGCACACCTTGCCTGCCCCAAATGTCCATTTTGGCTCTCTCCCCCACAATTTATCCTGGTGACCTGCTCTTGTACAAGTTCAACATCACAATCTGGAAGTGTTTTGGGACCCTGGGCAGGTTTACTTCAAGGAAGGGCTCACCCAGAAGCATTACTGTGATGGTATCATGCTGGTAACCCCTTGTCCCTGCCCGCTTTCCCAAATCAGGCCCTGGGCATTTCAAATGAGATCTGAACAGGTCTTGCTGGAAACTGACCTTTTCATCATTGTCCTTCTTGTAAGGCTCCTCCTACCAGCAAGCAACCTCACACTATTCTAGTTCCTGGTAAGTTCATTTTCATTACACATAACTATGTGTAACTGGGACCCAATTCCATTCTTCAAAATGAAAAGCAGATCCAAGATGGAAATTTAGAACAGAGAAGTGGGGGGGGGGTATGGGTGTGACTTTTCCCTGGCTACCATTTTCTTACTCCAAATTGCCTTCCTCCCATGGCTGGCTCCCCTCCCCAGGAGCAAGGATTTCAGTGTGTTTGAATGCACTTTCGTAGGTTTACAGGGGGAAGGATCTTGATGTAAGGAAACAGTGGGTCGGGAAAAGATTCCCGTCTCCTGAAGCCATTAAAACAAAACCTGTTTGGATTTGCATTGGTGAGAGTGTCTCATATTTATTGTTATTTTGTCTCTGCATACCTAGGCCCGGATGTGGTGTGCAGGTGGTGGTCATCCGCAATCACAATGACAATCAGCTGGCTCAGGGGTGATGATGCAGCCGTGAGATCCCAGTTTACCAGCGTGGAGCGAATTCCTAAATGTTTGGAGATGATGGAGTGTGTGGCCTTTTTGCATTACTCTCACAATTGCCTTTTGTCACTTTAAATAGTTTCCAAACTAAGCTGCAGTATTTTGAGATTGTATTAACTGAAAATACCAGCTATCAGGCACTGGGGTGGTGGATGCAAAGACTCTTCTAAGTGTTAGATGCAGGGTGGAATTGGTCTCATCCAGCTGTGGCCATCTGGGTACTCAGTGCAGCATCAGGCCAGACTTGAGGGTCGGAGAGGGGGAGTTGCTCTGGTCTATAGAGAGATTCTTTCTCTCTCTCCCTTCAGGCTCTCTGTCCAGTTGGGTGGAGGATCTGGAGTGTGTGTTCCTGGCATTGGGAATCAGAACAGATTAGAGATTCTGCTGGTTTACTGCCCACCTCACTGCCCAGCAGTCTTTCTGCCTGAGCTGACAGATCTGGTCTTAGAGGTGGTGTTGAGGATTCCCATTCTGCTGGTGAGGCCTTTCTTCATGTGCCGCCTCAAGAAGTCCAGAGAAGGGGCAACATGAGGATGAGCCTTTTCTGTGTTGGCTCCCTGTTTGTGGAATGCTCTCCCCAGAGAGGCTCACCTGGCACCTTCATTATACACCTTAGGTGCCAGACAAAATCATTCCTCTTCTCCTAGGCCCCTTGGCTAATCTAAGCAATCTATGGCCTTTTAAACTGTGTGTGTTGAGGAGGTTGTTTTTGTTTGATATTATGTTATGATGAGTGGCATAGAAATTTAATAACATTATTATTATTTATTATGGCAACTTAGTAAGTGAGAGGCTTATGGAGCTTATGGAGGTGGTTGGTCCACGACCACAATACCTTAAAGGCACTGACCTTGTTCCTGGCTTGGGATCTTTCTCTTCTCTCTTCCCTCCTTTCTAGGAATGCCCTTGTGAAAGCTGTCTTTCATGTGTGCAAAGCCATGAACGCCTCCTTGTCAAGCAAGGCAGATGGGCAGCAGAGCTCCTTTGGCCACTGTGAAAGAGCCAGCACTCACCTTTGGAATAGCCTCAACATGAGCAGTGGGGTCTCAAGCACGGGTCTCAATAACGTAAGTATCGTCATCCTCATCACAATCATTTACAACTGGCTGCACATTTACAACCGCCTTCTCCATCCTTTCCTGAGCCAAGGCTTGTGGGCAAATGTTTAGTCATCATTCCATGTGGCTCTGAGGTCAAATACCCTGGAGCTGAAGAAGCAGCAGCTAACATTTTTTTCTTCATGATTGGAGAGACAGAGAACGTTCCCTCTCCTCTTGCCCTTTTGTGTGTGTTGACTAGAGCTGCAGTGTTCCCTTTCCCACAGTAGTGCTTGAGGAGTGCATTTGTTTCCAGTGTGTTGGCTTCCAGTGCACTGCCAGAATTAGCAGGCTGAGCTCTTGTTTGGTCCTGTCCTTGTTGCTTTTAATTATGCCTCCTGGGTGAATTGTTCCCACAGAAGGCACTACATGTCTAGTCTCCTGTGGGCAAGAACAGTGTGAAGTCCTTGTATCAGGGTGTCAGCTTCACCTTCATTTCCTTGTTTCTATGAGAAGCTGGGGCTTTCCAACTTTTGGCACTGTACAAGAATTGGAGTTGCTCATCACTGCTGGGTGGCAGCTGTAGTGCATTGTAGTTGCATTGCATGTTCTGGCAGTACTCGTGCAATGTTTCCGCAGTGCAGCACAGAGGTGCACCCATTTCTCCTCTGCAGGTGGGAATCTCCTCAGCTTGCCTGGATTGAATGCTGTTCTTTCCGATTCAGTGATTTAAGTGATGTGGTAGAAACTTCCTAGGAACTTTACATCTGAATTGGAAGGGGCCAAGAGGCCATCTGTACAATCCAGATTGCATTGTACTGCAAGCAGAAAGAAAGCATGAGAGATGAAAGTGGAGCACGTGGGTTGAAAAGGCCGAGAAAAGGTATATGTGGCAGTGAAAAGGCAAATGAAGTGCCCATCGTGACCTCTATTTTACTTAGCTGATTTATTTTTTGGGCATGGCCTAGATGAAGCAGCAGCTGTGGCAGCCATGGAAATCTGCTGCCCAGTGGCCCTTCGCCTGAACAAGGGCCACAAGGTGATTAAGAATGGGGCAAAGTCATGCCAATGCCATGGACACCTGACCAAGCACACCAAGTTTGTGTAAGACACGATCCAGGAGGCATGCTGCCTCATCTCCAAAAAGATATGTGTGATGGTGCTGTTCAAGATCTCCAAAGTCAAATGAGCTGTGCAGTTCAACAAGAAAAGGGTGGGGACTTCATCCAAGCCAAGAAGAAGCAGGAGGAACTGAACAGTACCCTGGAAACAATGAGGAAAGCAGCAGCCCAGAATGACTAGGAGCTCCCCAGCCTCCTCCCAAAGTCTCTGCAATAAAGCTTGTTTTGAAAACCCAGTAAAAACAACACTTCTATTTTCCTTAGGCATTTTTGAATGAACCAAAATGAGTCCTTCAAAATGCAGTTCGAACTGATATTAAAGATACTTTTTTTGCCACCGGAGGCCATACCAAAATACTATTCTGTAGAAGATGTTGATTTGTTTTGCAGTTTTTTTATCCCAAGGGTACCTTCTCAAGATCATACTGCTTCATTTTACTTTCTGGCTAATTGTTGGAACCTTTGGGACACATTTTCAAGGACACTTTCTTAGAATCCCACTGTTCGTCCTGTTCCACAGGAGCGTTGAGATTTGCAGGAAAAGCAGGTAGCATCTGGTCGTGGCAGGCAACTTGTTAGTGTGCAAGGTCAGGTTAAGCAGGTAAAGTCCAGTCAAGGCAAAGTCATTATTTTTCTATCTTGTGACTCCTGCAAGGCTAGAGAGATGGGAATATTGCAGGGGACACGTTCTCTGAGTCCATAGATGGTGGCAGGGCTGTGGGAGATAGCTGAATAAGGTACTAATTGTCTCCCAGAAGTCGTTTGAGCCTTAGGCTCATTCATCTGTCACCACTCTCCGAAAGGTCCTAAGGCCAGAGATCATATCAGTCATGGTGGCTAAAATAAAAATGAATGTACACCCCCACTGCCCATCTTTTGGACAGTCTTCTGTCAGTGGATCTTCAGTTCCACATTAAAACAGTGTGGTGGTCTCAGTATTTCTTCATTTGGCTTAATCTTTCATCTTTTGGTGGTAGGTAGAATTCACATAAAACACACAGGAAACAAAAAACAAATAAAGCATTTGTACGGTTAACCAATTTCTGTTAGGTAATTCTTTGAATATTCACTGTGATGGATGCCGTGGGAACAATGATTTGTGCTGGGAGCCCACTGCACCCTGATTTTGTGTTGACATGTTTTCAGAACACAGGGCCTACAAAGGGGCACAGGATACTCCAGGGGTAGCCAGCCCTTTACCTTCCACATGTTATTGGACCACTGCTCCCATCAGCCTCAGCAGCATTGCTCTTGGTCAAGTATGATGGGAATTGTGGTCTAACAACATTGGTACCACATTGGCTACCTTTGGATAACCTGGTTGCTTCCTCCATGTTATCTTGTGGTCATGTCCTTTGATGATAATATTTGGACAACAAAAAATTCAGAATGCTCATGCTGGATCACTTTTTGAGAAGAAAAGGAATTTGGCCAGAGAGCTGTCAGTTGATACCATCTCATCTTTAAGATAAAAACACTATGTAACATTCTGCTAGTATTTTTAGATATGTGTGAGAAGCTTTTGTCCCTCTGAAGGCTGCTGCATCCAGCTGATGATGCTGGAATGTCTTGATACTCCTGTCACTGAATGGGTCTGTCTCCTTGCAGATGATCCAGCTGCTAGCTTGCGACCTACTGCTGTCCCTCCGCACCACTCTGTGGCAGAAACAGATGAACTCCAGCCAGGCATTGGGAGAGGCCTACCATGCTTCTGCTTCTGAGCTGACAGGATTCCAGCGCGACCTCGGCAGCCTGAGAAAACTGGCCCATAGTTTCAGACCTGCTTATCGAAAGGTAAGATCCTGCCACTTGTAATGAGTGAGGAGATGATGACCTGTCCCTTGAGTTCCTGCATGCTGTTATAGGCCAAAGGGGCAAATGGTCCACGAACTAGGCCAGGACTGGTTTTGCTTTGAATTTCCAGCAGTGTCTTTGCAGTGGTGGCTTCCTGCTGGATATGTCCTTACTGTTGTAGACTTTGCCCTTAAGTAGCATTCATTGGGTGTGTGTGTGTTGCGGTTTCCCATGGATTTAAACTAATGTGACGCTGAATGTTCTAAACTCTATGTAAATTATCTCAATAATCCTTAAAACAGCCCTGTGATGTTTGCCATTCCTATTATCCACATGTCAACCATGTGAGCTGTGAGGATGAGAGAATACGGGGTTGCCTAATGCCAGGTAGCTTTTATGGTGGCTGCGAGATTTGAACTGGGGATTTCTAGCCTGGCAGGCTTAATCACTGCTCTCCACTGGTTTGTACGCACAAACAGCACAGATAGTTCTGTGGTAGAGTGTGGACCAATGCTGGTCAGAAATAGTTGGGTAGCATGCCCCTCTTTTAAAGGGCACATTCCCTGTACACTCTTGCTCAGCAGAAAGGAGTTAGGGAAGGAAAAGTGGCTGAGAGGATTAGCACCAGAAGGTGCAAGCTTATCTGATAAAGGCGCATGCCCAAATCTACAGCACCACAAGGTGATGGAAGGTTGCTAAAATGCAGACGCTACCCATTGTCTTCTGCTTTTCCCCTCCTTCCAGGTGTTCCTGCATGAGGCCACTGTGCGTTTGATGGCAGGGGCCAGTCCCACGCGCACTCATCAGCTGCTGGAGCACAGTCTCAGGCGTCGGACACCCCAGAGTACCAAGCAAGGTCAGGAAGCTCTTGTGCCCTTTCTTGTCCATCTCTGCCCTGAACTGGGTCACCACCATCCCGCCCTGCACTATCTATCTATAAAATACTCGCAAGCGATGCCAAACCGTATGCAACAAATGCCACAGTTAGTTTAGCCCCCTGGTGTGCAGTTCTAGAGACCTTTGGAACCCTAATTAACCTGAAACGGTGGCAAATGTGGTTTTGCTGTGATGAGGAATTGCCCAGAATTGGGAGGGAGAGGGGAAATGTCCCCCCTCCTTCGGTGAGCTTCTTTTTTCTTCATAAATTGTAGGATCCAAGCCAGAGTGTTTAAAATGTTTTAAGAAGCGGTGGCACAAAGATGTTTGCTAGCTGACATCTGAGGCTGCTAATTTGAGCAAAAGAAAGGCCTGTCAGGGAGAGGGTGGGCCTCGCCCACCTGTGCAAGTGTCATCTCTCTTACCGGGACAAGGCTGCTAAGTCTGGGCTGCCGGCCAGGTCTCAGCTTGGGGCATCTGAGCCTCTAGAATAAATTACTGCCTAGCGTTTCTGTGGGAGTTGGTCGACTGCTTCTTGCACTCTGTTGGATAGCACCCATTGTGAAGCAATCTTTTGCTCACCCCAGTGTAGTCTTAAACAAATTGACTCCCGTGGTGCACTTATTGCCCCCACAAGCGTGGCATTCCTTGTGATGCCTCTTTTTCCCCATACCTAGGTGAACTGGACGCCCTTCCTGGGCAGAGAGAGAGAGCTACAGCAATTCTCTTAGCCTGCCGCCACCTTCCCCTCTCCTTCCTGTCGTCCCCGGGCCAGCGAGCCGTCCTGCTGGCAGAAGCAGCCCGCACACTGGAGAAAGTTGGAGACAAGCGTTCCTGCAATGATTGTCAGCAGATGATTGTGAAGCTGAGTGGCGGCACAGCAATTGCGGCTTCCTAACCATGGAGGATTGCAGCCTCGTCGCTCATTGAACGGGATTTTTGCCCCTTCCTACCCCCCTCTTCTTCCTCCCCCTCCTCCCTTTTTGAACACTGTTCCAGGTTAGGACCATGAAAGTTGTGATACGCTAGCCAGGGTAGGGTCTTCTTGTAAACCAGCTTTTGTTGCTAGTATATGCCTTCTAGTACAAAGGGTGCCCACACTGGAGCTAGAGAGTGTTCGCATTTTCGCACACTGACAGAAGAATTTGCAGTAGTGAGGAAGAAGGGTGGGTTCAGAAAGGTTGGTCCCCCACCTCTTTACAAAACAATCTATCTTTTGAGGGGGGATTTTCTAGAAAGTAAGAAGAGCTGCCCTCAGCCCTTTTCCTAGCATCTGCGGTGGCCCTTGATCTGCACATCAGGTGCCATATGCTTTTGGCAGGCCCTGAGAGGAGATCTGGCTCCTTGGTCCTCAATGGGTTGCATAGAAGCTTTTCTATAGATTCTGCATTCTCTGAGAGCCTTTGGAGGTTCTCCTAAGGAAGGGCATCACAGTTTTTAATGCAATTTGGGGTTTTTATAGCATTTTATGGCTTTATAAGCACTATGGACAACATCTAGGTTTCTCTTCTGTCTTCTGTGTCCTTCCTTCCACCTCTTACTCATGTATCTGCCTCCTGGCAGCCGATGGAGCCATACTGTCGTTAACTTTGGAATTGTATTTCCATGCCCTAAAAGAGGGGACAAGGATGGACTTAGTGGTGAACCAGAAGCAGATTTAAGCTTGTGATTCAAAAAGCATGCATAGACAAACCACTGCTCTTTGTTTATGCTATTTTTTTTTAAAAAAACCTGCAGGACCCCCACACCTCCCCAAAATCTGGATTAGGATCACAGGGAGGGGATTGAGCATTACTCTTAGAAGTTAGTTGCTGCTGTTTTTTGGGGGGGAAGGAACCCCAAGACAAACTACAGCTTGAGGAAGATTTTCAGCAGGAAAAATAGCACAGAGAGGAAAGGTTAAAAACCCCTCCTGATCAGTGCTCCTACTGTTGCTTTTGTAAATAAAGAGAAACCGTAAGTCTTAAGTGCATTTTTTGAATCACACGCTTAAAGTCAGCATTGAGTTTTACCTTAACAAAAAAAGCAAACTAGGGGCTGAATTCATTGTTCTCTGTCCACTAGTGTGAGAGCAGAGCTTAAAGGTTTGGGCCACAAAGAAATCCAATGCAACAGTTGTGCTAGCCGAAGCTTGTTGTGCAACAATTTTAGGCAATGCATTTGTGCTTTTTTGCACAAAAGTGTTTTGCCAGTGCAACAAGTTTACCGCTAAGTGACTTTAACTTTGCGCTACGTTGGATACAACCCTAGGAATCCTTTTTTCTGATGTTTGATTTATTTGGTAGCTGCATCTATATGAGTATGTTTAGGATAACAGTCTTAGGACTGGTCCACACTACCAACAGCCGTCTCCTTTGGAGAAGCTTTGACGGTCAAACAGATTTATAAAATGGTTTACATATGTAGTGTAGATGTAGTTCTAGAACTTGGAGAAAGAGGAGTGATTGCAACTAGGCCTCCTTGTTGGAAGAATAGGTTCTAAGAAAAGAGATTTTATATTTCATAGAGCTCAGAGTCTCACAAATCACTTTTGCCTTCTCCCATTGCCTATGCACCATCTCTGTTCTTGCCTCTCTTATTTCATCTTCCAAATCTGTCCAAATTAAACACACAAGCACCAAACAAATGAATTGGGGGCACATAATTCTTTGGGCAGGCCCACACAACTGTACATTACAGTGGTTCTTGCAGCTAGTGTGCCTTCCATGCGTAACAGCTGAACACTGCTGCAGAACTGAGACCCTCCATTAAAAAAAGAAAAGAATTTCCACCTTAAGCCTCTCACTGACAATTTTCAATTCAAATGAAGCTCTGTGTGTCCCAAAACACATGAAATCCTGGGGGGGAGGGGCTTTCCAAACACTGAAGCAATTACATAATTAAAGGAACGTGGTCTGAATCGCACAGATAAGAGATGCATATCACATTGATATCAAATTTTTAAAACTTTCCATGGAGTAAACCAAAAGATGATCCCACAATAAAGCTTTGGCTAACTTTGGTTATTTTGAAGACCAATTCTCAATCTTCCTGAATATATTGGAACTAATAAGAGGTGTAATTTCATGAACATTCCAAATTTCCCGTTGGTATACGTGAGTGGATGTGTTTGAAGGTTGCACTTGCGAAAGGTATAAAAATACACAGTGAAAGTTGCTTTGCCAGGACTAGTTCGTAGGGGTGGGGTGTAGGGCATTTAGTTCCATATCTCACATCACATGGATAATCTTGGTTGCTTATCCTACAAACATGGGTAGCAACCATAGTCTAAACTCGTGCCTTGGATTCAGCACTGCAGATCCATGGGCAGTTGTTTAAATGGGCAGGCTAGAAGCTGAGGACCATCCTGTTCTCTTAAGGGTGCTTCCTGACAGCCGTTTTCCCAACGATGGTAGCGACAAAACAGAAAGGGTAACAAACTACCTCAACGAAAAGGTACATTCTAGCAGGATGCCTGGGGTGTTTGGTGCTACCATTGCTGGTTTCCTTCCACAGTTGTTCTGCCACTCACACAGATTGTTCCAGTCTGCTTAGAGTTAGCAGCCATCCATCTGGGATTAACACAAGGACCAGCGTGAATTGTGAGTGTTCAGCGAAGTGATTTAGCATGCCCGACACTTAGAAAGAAACCTTTCCCATCTAGAAGCTCTCATAGCAAATAATTCTGTGCAGTTAAGTTTTGAAGTGTCCGGATTAGTTAATGTGCATCAGAATGTCATCTCCTGTTGACACTGTGTACCGCAGGACATCTCACAGTTCTATGGATTTGAGGCTGTGAAAGCCATTTATACTGTCAAGCAGGAGGGATTACTACGGCTGAGAATGGGCATTGCAGTCGAGGGTAAAAGCCTCATGTTGTACAGCAGGAAGAGGCATTGAGGGTGGTACTGCTAGCTTGTGGAATTGTGCTTGTGTAGATGGGACCTCCACAAGGGAATCGCCCTGTCTTTCCATGTACTTCAACCATTTTTTAAAAAGAAGACACCTCATTTATTTATGGGTTTGTTGTCACCCAGGCTATCTCTATATTATTTTTGTGTATATAATGTAACTTTTTTGTGCTTTTATATATGATGTGAAAAGTGTATTTATCCCAATGAAATTAGGAATAAGGATACTTTGCTATAAGAAAACATAGCTGGCAATGATGTGAGTGGGTGAGCGTTTCTGGTATATGTCCTGATTGTGACCCTCTCCTGGGGTTCATTGCGCGACTTGTCTAATAAAAATCAAATTGTACGCAACGTCTGATACTTGAAAGAAGCTTCATTAAGAAGAGTGTGTTTTGTTGGGTGGGGGTGTATGAAAAATGTTTAAAACGTTCTCCCAAAAAGTGTGCTTGCATACCAGTGATAGTACAATAATAAAAACTGATAATGGTAGTGGCTAAATAGGATTGTCAGAATGCTGCAGTGTTCAGTGGCCTAATTGAATTGATTAGGTTTTGTTAAGGTTAAATCACCAGCGTTTCCTCTGTCGCACAAGCTCCATAAATATAAGCTAGAGTAATTCACGAGGGGTGCAGAACAGATCAGAGCAAGCTGTTAAGCATTAGGATTAATCTGCCAATCTTCCCAGCAATCTGAAGGACTTGGAACAGAAAACCTACACTGATGATACATATGCCACAGGTTTGAAAGAACTATGAGGAAGGGTGTATATAATCGATAACATATCTCTTTTAGGGAGAATCCACAGTCTAACAATATTTGAAGGCCACAGGTTCCACATCTCTAGATAGACTTGAATTCTGTAAATCTTTCCTATTACTTTAGCTTTCTCATTGCTGGCTCATATTTCTGTTAATGTTATTGTGTTTGAGACCAAGCTCTAGTTTTCTTGACATGGATAGTGGAATTTGGGGCTATCCCTGGGCTTGCTGAATATAGCCTGGAAGCTAGGAAAAAGCCTTTTCTCCTCTTGGTGCCCTTCTACGACATGTCCAGGAGGTAGGTGGCTCCCTGTCATAAGAGCCTGTTGCACCCCAACATTGCTGAAGAGACAAATCAAGTGAGTCCAAATTTCTGCACTCAACACCAGAGACAGGCTGTTTGGCCTTTTATTTTTCTATTGTCCAGCAGAGGGCAGAAGTAACTTGGTAAAAGAGTTCCGTAATTCTAACAACTCCGCTGACCCTCATTTCAGCACTCTGGAGTCCTTGGAGGTAGGTAGGTTGGGTTTTCATAACACCTCAACTTGAATATGTGCCACTAATTTGTAGTCTGAAAATCCTCCTGTATGGAATACAGAACTGTACTTTGTGCAGGCTTGCGTTTCTGCACAGATTACAACCCTGGCTGCAGTTTCTATTTTTCATTTTCTTCCATCTCCTAGTAGTTTCTTTCTTCCATTCCCCATATATATATGCATTTTTCTCCTCCCTCAATATGGTCTTTTGGATAGATTAATGAAAACACAAAGACATACCCAGGATATGTGTGTTCTCCACAAAAGGTTCTGGAGTGAAATACACTTTGAACTGTCCTGCCTCTCCACCTTTCTTTTTTCCTGCCTTTCCACACACCTCCCTAAAAGCAAAGGCAGGTTGGCAGAGACTCACACTGTTTGGCGGACCTGTTTCGGTTCAGCTATTAAAGATTAATCCTGTGGGATTTCCAACGTAAGATTTTAGAATGAGGCCATTGTGCTCTGGGCAGTAGCAGTCTTCCTGCTTTCTCTTCTCATGGTGCCAGTGTTTCATGTGAAGGCAGGAATCGTTTTGCTCCTTCCGAGTCTCAGAAAGTGGCAACAAAGGGAGCACTTCTGAGGAACAAAGTGGAACAAGGAACTGATATTGCCTTTAAGGCAACCTCTGCTGCTACTGATGCTAAGCGTGCGCGTGTGTAGGGGGGTGAGCAAGGAAATGAAGATCAGAGCTGGGCCAATGGAGTGATGTGTCAGTACATCTGACTTATCTGGGCAGTGCCTGGCAGTACTAGATTAAAAGATACGAGGAACTTGCTACAATATGTCTTCGGGACTCTGATTGAAAATTTGTTAAGAAGCCACTATTTTCTCAAGCCAAATTGCTTTCACTTTCCTTAGCTCCTCCGTAAGTTGGGTCCAAGAAATTCTCTTTTCACAAATGTGGCAGGAAGTTTTCCACGTTTGCCCTAGCAGCAGAAGGCAGACATTGTCGCCCCTGCCAGGCATTGGAAACCTCTGTGTGAGGCATGTGAGTGAACCTTCCAGCCGAGGTGTATAAAATTATGTATGATGTGGGGAAAGTGTAGGGTGGTCCGTCTCATAACATCATGCCAGAATCCAATGAAGCACTGAATATTGGGAGATTCAGGAAAGACAAAGGTGGTGCTTCTTCCCACAATGCCTACTTAAACTATGGGTATCTACTTCCGACTCTACAATTCTATGATTCTACGAACAAGGGGCCGAAGCTGTACATCTCATGAGGGAAAGAAGATCCAGTGATGTCTGCCAACTTGGATGGTTTTAAAGAGGGTTTAGACAAATTCATGGGACTGTCATTGGAGACCTACGTGGTGTGAGCCACACCCCACATTTAAAGCGCATCATTTCCCTGAAAGAATCCCGGGAACTGTAGCTTGTTAAAGATGCTGAGAGAATGGTGGCTCTGAGGAGTAAACTGCACCTCCCAGGATTCTATGGGGGAAGCCATTTCCTTAAGTGCATGGTGTGGATGTGACGGTCAGGTTCATCGGGCTCCTGATTGCTCTTCTAGGCAGGGTTTCTGATAGGATTGTTCCCAACGTGGACAAGCCAGGGATTGAACATGGAACCTTCTGCATGAAAAACATGTACAGTGGTACCTCGGGTTACATACACTTCAGGTTACATATGCTTCAGGTTACCGTACATACGCTTCAGGTTACAGACTCTGCTAACCCAGAAATAGTACCTCGGGTTAAGAACTTTGCTTCAGGGTGAGAACAGAAATTGTGTGACAGTGGCACAGCAGCAGTGGGAGGCCCCATTAGCTAAAGTGGTGCTTCAGGTTAAGAACATTTTCAGGTTAAGAACAGACCTCCAGAACGAATTAAGTACATAACCAGAGGTACCACTGTACTCTGCTACTGAGATCAGACCAGAACTCAGTCAGTTATACTCAGCTAGTGGAGGCAACCCCTCTTTTTTGTTTCTGAAGCACTGCTGGGCAATCCCAGGAGAGGACACAATAGACAGTTTGCAGGGGGCAGGTTAGCAGGGATCACTTTTCTTGATGGGCACAACACCTCAAGTTTTCCTTCGAAGGAACATCCTATGTCCTTGAGCGATCCCTAGGCTGACGCAACATTTTACTTCCATCTTGAACAGGAAGACTGGATAAGCGGGGAAGGGACAACTTGAGTTAATATTAAACTGGCTGAAGCCGTTCTCTCCCCCCCCCCTTCCCTTGGCTACCATCTCCCCAACTATTTGCCCAACAGTCTGTAAAGAGTTTGCTGGCAAGAGTGATTAAAATGGATCAAGATGCCTTCTAGCTGTGTGTGCTCCATTTATTACAAGTCACCACAGAACAGACCTGCCTTTCGAAGAAGCTGACAAATGGTCCAGGCTATCAAAGGAGAACCCCAAAATGAGACCTCTCAGCTGGTGAGCACGCCTAGTATCATCCAGTTGATGCTGCTGGCAGCATTTCACATACAGTGGTACTTAGGGTTAAGTGCTTAATTCATTCCGGAGGTCCGTTCTTAACCTGAAACTGTTCTTAACCTGAAGCACCACTTTAGCTAATGGGGCCTCCTGCTGCTGCCGCGCCGCTGGAGCATGATTTCTGTTCTCATCCTGAAGCAAAGTTCTTAACCTGAGGTAATATTTCTGGGTTAACGGAGTCTAACCTGAAGCGTATGTAACCTGAAGCGTATGTTACCCGAGGTACCACTGTATTTTGCCTTGGTTTGGGGTGGTACCCTCTTTTGAAACCCATCTGGTTCCGTCTGAAGACTGCGTTGCAGAATCATTTTCAAATAAACTTAACTCCTGGTAAGGGGGAAATGGGTGAATGGGAGTGGGTAGCAATCTATGCTATAGGTGAAAAGCTAAGGCATTCAGTTGCAAAACTGGATAGGTAGAAGCACATGTGATTTAGTGGCAAATAATGTTATTTATTTGGAACTTATAGCTTGCTTTTTCTATCATAAGAGTTTGCCATCCATGGTGACTAACAATAAACAAGATGAAATAAGAATTAATGTGATTGTGACCTGTTGCCAACTCATATTTATTTTATTTTTAAATATTTGTACTTACAGTTCGCCTTTCACTGAACTGTCTCAGGGATGGCTGTCCACTTGGTCACTGAATATCCCCATTGAAGCCTCAATAGATGACATTCCCTCACCATTTGCACTGGTCTTCCCCACAGTGCTGTTCTTGCCAGGTCTTGCCAGGATAATGTGGACAAAGAGTTTTGGAATCTGCTAAAGCATACATATTTATTCGTAGGTCATTGTGTGTCCTTCACCTCTTGTTGTGTGATGTGAATCATATTATGATGCGCCTTCAAAGAGAGTTCTATGAAAGCAGCCTCAAAAGAGCTTGAAATGTGAGGAACAAAATACAGTGTGTTTTGTATATGCCAAGAACGGCATTTTGCCAAGCTCCATTCATATTGGGACACCTGGTGTTTTATTATATAAATTTCCACAGCCCAGATTTGAATAAAAGCGAAGTTTTTCAAAATGTATGTGCCTATCTATCAAAAAATGAAAATGCCAATTCCTGTGAGGTTGAATTCTGAGGAGAGGAGGCTTCATGAACACATAGGTCCTCAGACACACATATGTCCAGACAATGAGATCTCCTAGGAAATTTTATTATTTAACAAAGGACAAAAAAGTACAGACCAAATGCACTTGGGGTTCCTTAGGTGTGTGCATTCCATGTTCTCGTCAGGCCTACACCTCTTTCACCTGCATAATCCCCAGCCTAATAAATTTATGCCTGAACACAGTTGTTATAGCAGGAACCCAATAAAGGTGCCAACCATAATTCCAGAAGGGCAGCCATCTTTGTTTGCTGCAGTCCAAAACAATGAAGCGTTCTTGTAGCATCTTAAAGATTAAACAGTTTATTGTGGCATTTGCTTTCCTGGTACTAGAATTCACTTCAGATTTCTCAAGCCCAAATGAAACAAAAGCAAGATTTACAGAACAGATGTGCCTATCTATCTAAAATAAATCTGGCCAATTCCTGACACAACTGAAGTGTAAGGGGAGGAGGCTAATCCAGGAAAGCAATGACATAAAGACATTAGACTTTTAAGGTGTTTAAAGGAAATGAACTGCTCTGTTGTATTGTACAATAATACAAAATCTTGATTTGAGGATTAGGAGGTTAACTTGTTAAGCCTAAACTTTCCAGCGATCCAACTGGAAGGAAAATAATCTTGAGAATGTGGTGCTTTGATGTTGGGAAGAAGACCCAGTACTTTTTTGAGGTTTTGTGGATTGGCATGAGCAGGAATTAATGTAGCTCTAGGCTGTATCTGCCAGTGACATGCTTTGAGAGTTAGATCAAGGTGGCATCTGAGAATGGAAGAATAAATAACATATAGTCAGCCTGGAGGTTGTATGCATGACTATCACATAATTTTGTAATCTTAGGGCCTATATCAAGATAGGAAAAGTAGATTTGTATTTAATCCTTTGTTTATTTGGTCTTCTGCTCCAAGTGGGAGGCAAGCTGTGTATGCTGTTCCTATGTTAAATCTTTTTCCTAAGTACGAACATTAAAAAAAACAAAAACGTAGTAAACTGTTAATCTAAATTCATAACGCTTTGTATTCTCAATTCTTTTCACCACTTCATGCTTCAGTCTAGTTCCACAATGCTTTGAAGTGTCCTTGAGGGCATTTTAGGCTGTTTGGTGAGAGACAACCAGGGTAAAAAATATATATATTTCACCTGGTGGCAGTGGAAAGAAGTAACACGTGCAATTACTTGACTGGATACAATCTCCTGTGAAAGGTCCAGAGGGAAATCATAGAACTGTAGAGTTGGAAAGAGTCCCAGGGGTCATTTAATCCAACCCTTGCATTGCAGCAATCACAGCTAAAGGATCCCTGGCAGATGACCATCCAACCTCTTTTTAAAAACCAGTGAAGAAGAGTCTACCACCTTCTGAGGGAGCCAGTTCCACTTTAGAACAGCTCTTAAGTTCTTCCTGATGTTTAGTCAGAAACTCCTTTCTTGCCATTTGAATCCATTGGCTCAGGTCCTATCCTCTAAAATACTGCAGCTGTCTCTGCAGATGAATGCTGGTCCCACCTCCTCTCTTGCCCCATAATTGCGCCATCCACAATCCTTCAGATTAGGTAAAGAGTTTGCTCTGTGATCCAGCCACTGCCACCACTTCTGCAGGTTAAATTATTTGACAAAAGGTTCCCCAGGGCCTTGCTGCCATGCACTCCCAAAAGAGAACTTGCTGATTTCCTGGATGTGATCCATTCATTCCCCCAACAAAGCCACACGCTGTGTGAACCTGGCTTTGTTAATTCCTGCGCCATTATCTATGCACTTGTAAGGTTGTGTTTTGTTTGGAAACAAGAGTGGGGATGTGTGATGATAAATTTCTGTGTTGGGCAATCTCCTGCTGCGAGGGTTGAAGCGAGAAGCCTAGCAACAGCGGAGCCTGTTATGGGAGCATCAGGAACGGCATCAGGCTGTGCAGATCAGAGAACAAGCAGTGGCCCAGTTCAAATTCAGAACCTGGTGCTTCCCCCAGTTTGCCTCTGAAATAAGCACCCTCCTGGTTGCTTCTGTGGTAGCACCATGTGAAAAGTCAGCATTTGTATATGCCAGCGTTCCCCAACTTTGCACCCTCCAGATGTCCTGGACAACATCTCCCTTTCCTGGCTGTGGGTTGTCATCCAAAACAGCTGGAGGACGCCAGCTTGGGAACGGTAAACAGCTAGGGCTAGGTTTGTACCAAAAAAAAGAGAGGAAATTTCGGTCCATTGTGAGAGAAGATGCACCAGAGGCTGACTCCAAGTCACACCAAGCAGAGGAACATGTTGTGTCCAGTTTTTGTTGTATCAAAGCATCATAAGCTGCATTTGCACATAACAACAAGTCAGACTTATTGTAGTTTATTAATGAATGAGCAATAAGCTGATGCACACTCTCCAGTCTCTCCCACTTTGCTTTTCCCTTTGTGTGAGTTGGGGTAGACAAGCCAGGAAGATTTGACTTCCCAATTTCTTTGAATCAGGAATTGTGGCTTGTTCAATCCATCGATCAATTCTTTATTGCTGCCCAAAAGACCCAATAGACAAAATTCAGTGCATATAAAATACATTAAAAAGTACCCAGACTACTTGGACAAATCATTAAGACTATGCTTTTTTCAGACTTTTGTCTAATGCAAATTTATCCTTAATCCTGACCACCTCAGAAAGATATTTGACAATCGCCAAAGTCACACTGGGAATTTTAATATCTAATAGGAACTTGGCATATAATTGGCAGGTTTTCCGGGTAGATTTGCCATTAGTGGATTAATCAAATGTTGTTGGACCAGCTTATATATTATACAGGACGGGAGAATGTGCTTCAGGCATTCTTCCTGGTTAGTACAAGGACATAATCATGTGAAATAAGGGACACCAGCAAATCTACCTCGGAACATTTCAGAGGGAAACACATTAAGTCTGGCCTTAGTAAAAAGTCTACCATAATTGGTGACTGGCAAATTCTTTAAATATTCAACTGTGTAAAATGACCTGACATACTGTATATTCACAGCACTTGGTGAGCAGGATGAGAATGAGGGGGCCCACAGATCACAGAAGGCAAAATCCCACAGTCTTTGTTTTACTGATTTTAGGGCATATGTAAGAGAAGGTCTGAAGACAAACCAATTGAAGCAGCTTTTTTGGGCAACGAGCTTGGACCAACAGCTTAAGTACTCACCCTGAGATAAATGAAGGAGTAACCCTGTGCCCAATTTAAAAACACTGAACTTGCACCAATATTTGAAGGCTGACCACCAGGCCCTTGTCAGCAGAGGGCATTCCCCAGTTTCTAACAGTATGACTGAATTTGGAACACAAGATCCTCAACAAGACATGATTGCCAGGTGATTTGTTGTTGGCTTGCTGGCTATGACTTACTAGGGAGCAACACATCGCAATCGCTAGTTTGGGTGTAATAGGAAGCCAAGGTTTCCTGGCTTGTTTGTTCCCCTTGCGCTGGAGAGGAGCAAAGAGGGAGAGAGAAATGGTGGCACAGCAAACAGTGGTTTGATAGAGAAGGACAACATGCTGCTTGCTGACTGTAAACCACAACAAATCAGAAAGTCTGGCTTATTTCATGAGTCTACACACATATTTCCTACTCAGTGTTGTGAAATGAAAGCCATCTCCTGCTATTGTGGTGAACCACCAACTCCAGTCACACTGGTTAGCTAGATCAAACCTTAAATAAGAAAGCTGATTTTCCAACCTATGGCTGACATTTCTACAAGGCTCCATGGGTGCACAACTCAAACTCTCCCCTGACACATAATCACACTCTTCCACACTCTTCACAGCACGGTTCTTCCTGTACCTTCATGACAGGCAGCACTACCCTTTCTCAGAGTTTGGTGGGAAATATCCCCTAGAAAGCAATGCCCCCTCCTCTTTTTCAATCCCCTGTTAAGGATCCACAATAGTGACTCTCTGATGAGTGGCAGGCAAAAAAAGTGTCAGCAGTATATAGGTTTTATATGCGACAAGAAATATTAACAAATGGCCTTAAACCGAAAGGTTTGATAGAGAAGGACAAGAATCAAGCGAAGAACAAAGGGAACTGTGTAAAAATTTCTTCCAGCCCTTGGCAGTTCCCTTTTTAAACAGTTTATTACTGCTTTCATTGTTGTATTCCCATTTATTTTTATTTTTTGCATTTGTTTAACCACCGGGAAAGGCAGAAGAGGAATGTTATATTGGGCAAATGTTCAAACACAATGTTCTGGTTAATTATTGCAGCAGTTTGTCTTGTCCTTTGACTTGGCCTTTCTTGGCGAGGGGAAAAGAATGATATATTTTATTTACCACCCCGCCAACTTTCCCTTTGATGTATCTCCATGCAGAACGGTAGTGGAGTCCTCAGGTTTCCGGTGGATGCTGACCATTCTGGGATGTGCGATGTGATGAAGACGTGAGCTACAAACATGAGTCGTGCATCGAATTGTGGAGCGACATGCATGCCGGTTTCACCACGCATGCTGGCCGAGTTCTGTCAGGATGCAGAAAACAGAGGGCCACAGCAAATGGGCAAGTTCTGTTAGGAGCCGCAGACAATCCCTCAGCACCGGTGGCCAAGCTTCCTTCCTAATTCCCTCGCTCTCTCACAGAACCTAGCAGTGCCAGCCGAGAGGAGGGGGTTGCTCTGCCAAGTCAACACTAGGTGCTCCAGCTTGACAAGGCAGGCCACACCTCACAGGCTGCTTGAATATTTCAAAGGGAGGGGAGATTGAGGAGGAGGTCTGCTCTAGACAGTGACTTCCGTCTTGCTGTTGGTGGAGAAGGGCCGCTGCTGCTGGGCATAGTGGGTAGGCGTCTGGCTGAAGACCTCGGGGAGCTTCTCGATGCTGAACTGGCGCTTGGTGGTGTAGGCCTGCCGTCGAAGGTCGGGGTGGTTGGGATCCCACCCTGGTTTGAAGGCCGGGCTGCCTGCCAGTGTATGGGCACTGGCTTTCATCACTTTGGCCTTCTGTCCTGGTGTTGCCAAGCCAATCAGAGCACAGCCGTCCTGAAAGGGAGAAACGTCTTTCTGGTGTAGCGTCAAGGGAGGGAAGGACAGCGTGGCTGATGGCGGCATGTCCACCACAGGAAACCGCTTGTAGAATTCCTCAGGAGCACTTTCTGGAAGGGAATAAATGGAACAGAGCAGAAAACGAAGGGCAAAACGTTCTTAAGGTTGTGATGGCTCTCCTGACAGCTCTGTAACCATCTAACCATCCTGCTTGTGAGTATCACTAGAGGGTTAGGGATGTTAAATGTTAACTAATTCCACCTGTACATAAGCAGGAGAAGGTTAATGTCAGGTCTGCCAAAAGCATGAGACACACTCAGTCTTGGTTTGTGTGTCAGGCTAAGCCAAACCACACATTAATCCAGGATTGTTCAGGTTCCCAGAGTCATTCTGCTGTGCTCAGCTAAGCCAGGGTTTGGCTTGGCAAGTTGTCTGAATCCAAGTTTGTAGTTTATCTCTGCTGAACAAGCCACAAGCTGTGAACCATAGGACAAACCGTGGTTACAACTTGTGGATAGTCTAGAGACGGCTGAACCGTGAGCCCAGATTCAAAGGATCTGACAACCCATGGCATAGCACATCAGCAGAATGAACAAGGAGGAAGGAGCAAAGCAGTCGCCACCTCCTCTCCTAGAGCTCAGAGGTTTGTGCAAAGCGATGGTTTGGCTTAACATGACAGGCAAGCCAAGCCATGGTCAACAAAAGGGTAGATTTCAACAACTTAGATAAGAATGATACAAAGTCTAATATATAATTACATCAAAGAGCAAACATGCAGGCATTTTGATATTGGCAGGAAAATCCACCATTGCTTTGAACACCTGTGAGTACAGCTAGATAGGCTTTGGCTTTCTGCATAGGCCTTTATTTTAAATAACTTTGTTTGTGGTTACCATAACAACGAGGCCTTCTTGAATAGGTTAAAACCTGAAGAAATGGCTCAGTGATTTGAGGTGCTCACCCCTTCTCTATGTCATAGGCTGGTCCATGGAGGCTCTCCAGCTGTTGGTAGAATGCATCGCCATACCTTTATCCAGCCTTTGCCAACCTGGTGTTCCCCAAATGTTTTGAACCACAGCTCCCATCCACCCCTAGCATTGCACAGCTATGCTGACTGAAGCTGTTGTAGATCAAAACACCTGGAGGGCACCATGCCGTCAAAGTCTGCCTTAAGGCCTTAAAAACTCTTCCAAAGTGTGAGGAATAATAATTGCATAAAGGGGTGATTAATATTTGTTAAAGGGCAACTAATCCACGTTAAATTATTTTTGTCATCAGCTCTTAGTCATCTGCTCTGTATTCAACACCCCCACTGTAGTTGGGCCATGAGACTCACTCTGTTTGCCCTCAGCTCATGACTTATTCATCTCTCCAAAACAGCTCCCTTTTCTGGCTTAGCTCATGTTTTTCTACCCCTGCAATCTCTTTCTCACCTCATTCAATCTTCCTCTGGCATTAGTGAAATCCAGCATTTACTACTAGCGATGGGTGAATCTGTGAATTTTGGTTTCTCTCAGTTTCTCATGTCTCACTTCTCCACATTTTCACATCAGTTTGTATATATTTTTTAAAAACCCAACAACAACCAAAGTCCTCATTAATATGCATCAGCATTAACATATGAACTGCTAATATGCACGTTTTCGTATGCAATTTTGCCTAAACACATTTTTCACAATACAATTTCCCATAATATAATGCATAATTTTATCCACTAACACTTGCTTTTTATGCACATGTCCCCCTAGTATATGAACTTTCGTCACATTGCATGGCTGGAAAACTGCATTGCAAAATTGGAAAAAGGATGAGTTTCAAAAGGTGGCAGCATTCCAGTTCATGTGTTGTTTTGGAAAGTGGAATGAGGTTTATCTTTAAATGCGACCTGAATCCAGTTTCTCCACCTTCTCCAGCTACTACCCAGCAAAATGGAAGGCCAGCAACATGGTGGGGAAAATTTGGTCCAGCCCAATGGTCCCACTTCTTTGTGGACCTTACAATCTCCCCCCTCCCACTTCATACATGTCAGAGGCCATCTCACCTCTGCACAGAAGGCTACATTCTGTCAGAGGTTCCTAGGCACACCCCATGCAAACATCTCTCCATCAAGGCAAGCGAGAGACATTGCAACAGTCCAAGAACACATTGCAGCTGGACAAAAACACCTGAGAAGGGTGTGAAGCATTCCTAGGGAAGGGGCATGGCCTGGACTATGGCCAGATGGAAAAGCTTGACCCATGTTTTGGCTCCCAGGCCTGAGGTTCCCCACCCCTAGTCAACAAAGACACAATGATGATGTCACCCTGTACACAGCAATGGGCCGATGGGCATGAGTACATGCAGATATATCATACCACACTGGGACAACCAGCTCTCACAGCCTTCCTCCAGCAAATGCCAGCCTTACTTTGCCCGGCAGGAGATGCAGTGCCGCAATACCTACCTACAGCCTTGAGAGTTGCATACTTGGCATAGTCGGGCGCTTGGTGCGGCAGCGTGCTTGCCATTTGCAGCCGGTTGTTATGTGAATGCGACAGCCCAATCTGTGAGATGCTGGAGGGGTTAACCACAGCATTGTTCAAGTGGTTCTTGTCTGGAAGCAGAAGGAGGTGGCAAGGTAAGGCTTCAGCACAATCCGCTCAGTGTCCTAGGCCCTCCCAAGTGCGAGCAGAATTGCAAATTCTGTTTCCCAAGAAAGTGGACCTCGTGCCAGGCAGAGAGACAATGAGGCACAGTGGACAGACTTCTGGAGGTAACAGCAGTTGATGGAGAAGGACAAACACCTACAACCCACCTCCAATGCCAGGACACCACCTAGAAATTGCATCGCAGGAGGTTGGAGTAGGTGACCCTTAGGGTCCCTTCAAACTCTACAATTCTACAATTCAACAGATGAATTCTTTTTAAAACACTTCAAATATGTGACAAGAAAAGATGTAAACCCTAGTGGCTGGATGAAGTTGTCTGACTAGGTCTGTGTGAATGAATTGGCATTAGTAGCTATATGGCAAGGGATGTTTAAGGCAAAGCTCTGTTAGGAAGAGAAACAGAATTTGTTGCTCTCTCTGCCTCTTTCTTTCTTTGGCTGGGTTTCTACCTTTACCATTCTTCTGACAGGCAGAAATTCAGCTGGTGGGGAGGATGTGAGTCATTGGAATTAATGTGCATCGCTAGCTTAGATCCATAAATTTCATTGGGTCTACTCTATGAGTATGGCCAGCATTGGAAACAACCCATTGCAATGGATTGGTTTGTGGTCATTTCATTCTGCACCAGGTAAAGTATTTTTTAGCCCCCCAACCCCCCCGACTTGTCCCAAAGGTGGCAACCTAGGCTAGGGACTTCCCTGGAAAACTAGTGGGAAAGCAAGATCTGTTGGAAGGGTTAATGCTGTGAACCCCTCCATCTGATGCTTAGGTTGTATACATGTGTAAATAAAACTATATATGCTAAAGATGCCACCGTCTCCATTGACCTCCAATCCAAGGAAACTGAACCCTGGGTGAGCACAGGAATCTCTGAAGCCTCTTGCCGCTCAGAGATTGGGATGAGCACAACAGTAATACAGCAAACAGCCTATAGAACACAGGAGGAGGCTTTCCATAGCCTATTGATTTGCTTGCGTTGTGTAATTTTTTTCTCACCTCACCACCTGCTGCCGGTTAATCTTGTGACAGCAAAACCTTTCGGGCAGAGTTTGTGCCTTTTGCAAAGCATGTCGGGGATAATGGATCCCAGCCTTAATTAAGGATTTGGGGGCCCGGCAGTATCAGGCGATGGTGATTATGAAGACGATCTGAATGGCTGCCAATGTGGTTATCTCTCAGATTTCATTCTTCAGGGCCTCAAGCGAGTGACACTCGTCAGTTCTCACTTCAGTTAACCAATGTTCAAAGGTGATAGGGAGGGAGGCAGGGAGAGGAGGGAGGAAATCTGTATTTAAACTGGGACAAGTGTCATGGGCAAACAAGAGAGGAGGAGACAGAGCGCTCTCTCTCTCGGCCCCAGGCAGAACTGAGTCACAACACAAAGAGAAGCAGCAGCAAACCCCCCCCCCCATCAGCTGGATGTAAATCGGAGCACAGATAGCCCCTTGCCTGCCAGCCCTCCCCCCCCCCCTACGCAAGGAATTAGCAAGGAAGAGATTGTATGTGTAAAATGTTTGGGGGAAGTGTGCATGTGGGGGAATCCTGCCCTCATCTAGTCACTGGTGCGCTCAGATGGTTTTCACCCTGGCGACTGTTCACCTTGCAAAATGTGGGGGCTGACATTGCCAGAGGTCACACATCCCCCCCCCCCGATGACCAGCTGCACTTCTCCGCAGGGGTGTCCCACTCCCCACCCCCACTCAAGAGCAGCAGAGGATGAAAAGACACAGGGAAAGGATTACTGCCAATTGTTCCCTTTACAAAATGCTCATGAGCAGTTAAGTCAGAAAGCTATCTGCTCCAATATTAGTATTCTTATTCTTATTACTTAACAATATTTCTATGCTGGCCAGTAACTATCATCTATCTCAACCAGTGAAGTCAGTGAAGGTCCTGTGTGAGTGAGGCGGTTGGAGGATGGGTGCGGGTAACAGATTGAGGTTGAATTCTGACAAGACAGAGGTACTGTTTTGGGGGGACAAGAGACGGGTGGGTGTTGAGGACTCCCTGGTACTGAATGGGACAACCGTGCCCCTGAAGGACCGGGTGTGCAGCCTGGGAGTCATTTTGGACTCACAGCTGTCCATGAAGGAGCAGGTCAATTCTGTATCCAGGGCAGCTGTCTACCAGCTCCATCTGGTATGCAGGCTGAGACCCTACCTGCCCGTGGACTGTCTTGCCAGAGTGGTGCATGCTCTGGTTATCTCCCGCTTGGACTACTGCAATGCGCTCTACATGGGGCTACCTTTGAAGGTGACCCAGAAGCTACAACTAATCCAGAATGCAGCAGCTAGACTGGTGACTGGGAGTGGCCACTGGGACCATGTAACACTGGTCCTAAAGGATCTTCATTGGCTCCTAGTGCGTTACTGAGCACAATTCAAACTGTTGGTGCTGGCCTTTAAAGCCATAAATGGCCTCGGCCCTGTGGACCTGAAGGAGCGTCTCATCCCCCATCGCTCTGCCGGAAACTGAGGTCCTTCGAGGATCTTCTGCTGGTTCCCTCGCTGCGAGAAACGAGATTACAGGGAGCTAGGCAGAGGGCCTTCTTGGTAGTGGTGCCTGCCCTGTGGAACACCTTCCCATCAGATGTCAAGGAAATAAGCAACTATCTGACTTTTAGAAGACATCTGAAGGCAGCCATGTTTGATGTTTTAGTATGTTCTGATATATGCTGTGAGCCGCTCAGAGTGGCTGGGGAAACCCAGCTAGTTGGGCGGGGTATACAAAATAAAACTATTGCCGTCATCATCATCATCCCTCCCTGCCCAGGGTTCCTAGGTGCTTCCAGAAATAAGTAGAACAGGTAGAAGTCCAACAAGTACAGCTTCTCCCCCACCCCACCCATGGAGGCAGCGTAGCAGAAACGCTTCAAGTTTCTGCCTCTTACACATATGCTCTGCTGGAAACATTTAATGGGGCAGCAGTACTGGATTACTGTTTGTATACATTTGCATACATTATGTAGGCATTTATGGACTTGGTAAGTTTGTTATACAGTTGATACTGATGTGGATGCATGGATTGCATTTGTGTCCCCACCCCCCTTAGGTGCCTTGGGCTGCCTGTGGGGAAGAAAGGTAGGTTATAAATATGGAATGGCATGCAACATTCAACAAAAAGAGAGGGAGAATATATTTTCTTCCTTTACTGATACCAAGTAGTGCTTAGACTAAAGGTTTTCTGAGGGCAGCTTGGCATATTGAGGCTTGAGGATAGGCATAATATAGGACATGCAAGAATGTGAGGTGGGGGGGCTGTCCCTCCTCCACACAGACCACACAGACCAAGCTTCAGGAGTGCTTCCACATGGCAACCCTCCTGTATAACCTTGAAGGGTGCTCCTGTGCCTTTAAGAGCCAGGCAGAAGGAACGTGTCCAGCAGGTGCAGCACTGTTCATTTTTGGGACTCTAGGTTTCTATCCCTGCCATGCTGAAAGGGAAGAAGCCTTAGGTGTTTCCTTGCACATCCAGTGTGTAGAAGTCCTCTTTTGGGTTGTTTCACCCAGGTGATGCCCCCCCCCGAACCAAACTGGTTGTGTGAATTGTCACCAAGCCCTGAAGGAGAAGGAGAAGGAGAAGGAGAAGGAGAAGGAGAAGGAGAAGGAGAAGGAGAAGGAGAAGGAGAAGAGTTTGGATTTGATATCCCGCTTTATCACTACCCGAAGGAGTCTCAAAGCGGCTAACATTCTCCTTTCCCTTCCTCCCCCACAACAAACACTCTGTGAGGTGAGTGAGGCTGAGAGACTTCAAGGAAGTGTGACTGGCCCAAGGTCACCCAGCAGCTGCATGTGGAGGAGCGGAGACGCGAACCTGGTTCCCCAGATTACAAGTCTACCACTCTTAACCACTACACCACACTGGATGAGCAACCTGTGAACCTGGGATATTCTGTATACAAAGAAAGTTTTCTCCTACACAGGCTGCATACAATACCACACATTTAAAGCATATGCCTTCCCCCAAAGAATCATGGGAACTGTAGTTTACCCCCACTCTACTGTGCCCTTAACAAATTGCAGATCCTAGATTTTTGGCTGGGAGAAGAAGAACAGCCTAGCTGTGTTTTAAGCTGTTAATATGCACACAGCTAAGGGCTTTGTGATTATCTTACCTGTGCTATTCCTGGGAGATCGAGAAAACCCATCGCCAATCTGGACCTGCACACTGCCAATGTGGCTCTCTGGCAAGATGTCAGATGGTCCATGTCCTCCTGGCTGTTTCAGGAGATCCGTGAGCGTCCTAGAAAAGGTATGGAGGGGAATTAAGCAGTGCCATCATAAGTAAAGATCCTGAGCTGTTGTTACTGTGAGTATAATTCTGACACTTTTGTCATGTGTCATTTCGGTTCACACGTTGTTTACCCTTTGCACCTGCTTGCCTTTCCAGACACTCACAGCAAGGTATGTGCCCTTGCTGTTCATTTGTTGCACAAACCTTCTTGCTCAGAATGGAACAGGCTTCCATTTGATGGATGCCTCCTTTTCTCAGCACTTAAAACTGGAAGGGGAAGCACCTTTTTCTTTCATACACTGATAGAGCTCAGTTTTTCTTGAAAGGGGCTGAACAATTTTCATGGTCATATAGTCTGTGAGTTGTGTCACGAACACCAGTGTTGGGGACCAGCTCGGGTGTCCCCAACGTCATTTCTTTAAAATCTTAGTTGGACTTGCAGCTTTGCTGAACCTGATAAGGGGCTTTGGTCTAGCACCAACAGGAAACCAAACCAACAACAAGAATTTATTCATGTTCTATAAGGGGGGGGGGGAGAGGGCAAAAAGAATATCTTATCATTTGTTTTCAAATCGGAATTTTGGGGGCTGTCCACCAAAATGTACAATGTGGCTGTGTTTTGGTTGTCTGGATCATGCTTCTTGTCAGCTGCCCTTCATTTCATTTCATTTCATTTCATATTTGTAAAAACATCTATCCCACTTTTTAGGTAAAAACCCATTGAAACACAACTGAAACTCAAAACCAACAATAGATACATAACTATTAGCAATGGAGAAACAATTAAACCATATTATAAGTGGGCTACTGTGTGGGCAACATAACTGACCTATAGGGAATTTATCTGTTGTTCTCC
The DNA here is from genome assembly GCF_964106915.1 of Podarcis gaigeae. Classification (NCBI taxonomy): domain Eukaryota; kingdom Metazoa; phylum Chordata; class Lepidosauria; order Squamata; family Lacertidae; genus Podarcis; species Podarcis gaigeae. The sequence continues at coordinate 31,533,080 of NC_139686.1, forward strand.
ATTGCACAACATATAATCTTTCCTTATGAGAACTGATCCAGAGCTTGCCAGGCTCTTTGTGGACATATCCTCTGCGTATAGATTAAAAACTTGCCTTGCACCAAGCCAGACGACTGGCCCATCTGTTTCAGAATGGGACACTGTGACTGGCGTCAACTCTCCTCCAGCCTCACTACTTTAATTGGGGATATCAGTGACTGGGCCAGAGGCCTTAGCTGCCAAGGGTGACAAGCCTTTTTTCCACCTGGGGGCTACATTTCCTCCTGGATAGTCTTACAGGATCCCTGCAGCAATGGTGGGCAGGGTGAGAGTAGGAGGGGACAAAGCTGTTGAGCTTTTAGGGGTAAATTGCAAAAAAAGTAAAACTGACGTTTCTGAGGTATTTCTATGTGAAGGCAGCCAAAATGGCGCTGCCGACATGGGCTGCCATATGTCCGAATTTCCCCAGACATTTTTACCGATTTCCAAACGGACACCGCTGCCGGCTGCAGTAGTCCGGATATGTCCAGGAGATCCCAGACGTATTGCAACCCTAGGCTGAGAGGCAAAAAGTAGGTAAGCAAAAGGCATGATGACAGTTCAACAAACCCTCCAACATGTTGAGTCGCAAAACCAGGGCGCATGTCTTACTGGTCATGCTCCCGTGTGAGTCACATGACCTGTGTAAGATCATGGAGCCCAAAATGGCTGTTGTGCTCTGGGGAAAAACAGGATGTCCTGTTTTTTCAGGGACATTTGTGGGGGATGGTTCAAGGGCACACTCCAGGAGCACTTGAGGAAGGGTGCACAGCAAGACAGAAAGGGAGGGCCATGGCCTGGAGAGAGAGGATATGGCAGGGGCAGGGAGTGTAGCTTATAAGAGTCATGAGGGCTAGTGAGAGAGGCCTAGAGGCTACAACTCTGGTTCTACAGAAGTTTGGACCCCAGGCCTGAGGTTCCCGAACACAGTCTGTTAAACATGCAAAAGCACATCTGCTTTCTTAACAGGAAAATATAATCAGCTGCAAAAAACCCCACAAAAACCTCCCCAGAAAAATTATGGCAACTTGCATGATAACTTTTAAAATAATAATAAGACAAAAGCCCTAGAGAATAGCCCAAACCCAGCAGTTCTTGCATTCTCATACCTTTTCACAATTGCTTTTATAGCTTCAGCATGAAGTGCCAAATTACTTCACGTAAGGAACATCTATAATTTGTGTCACATTTGCATTTGAAACACTAGGAGCCTTTCCTGCAATTCCCAGGGGCTCCTGGGCCGAGCCATGTGCACTTACGATAGTGCGGCTCCAGAGTCCGTTATACCAAATGGTTCTTTCTTCATGCAAATTGACACAGACGCAAACTGGGTGGCAGAAGATTCCTGGCAGGAGATTCTTAAGTGAAGTTCGCAACTGCATTCATTTTTCTTGACACAGATTACTGTGAAATGTGAAGCTAGAGCAATCAAGGACTCGTTTACCTGCCGTTTTAAACAAAATGATGCTTAATGGATAACCTTTCTGTGGTATTCTTTGGTTTTGGCTGAAGAATAGTTCTTATTCTCATGCTAGGTCTCAATGTGTGATATGCTTTCCTAAAAAAGCCTTGAGCTCTTGCTACCAAGTTCCACTGAGCCTTTGCTTAAAACACACTTCACTTATGTGCCTTGATGGGCTAAAGCACATGCTGAGAAGAGAACCTCAGGAGGACTATGGGTTTTTCATACTGGAATAAAAGGATGCTTACAGTGGCCCGTTCCTCAGAAACCTATATATTTTGTAAAGACGTATAGCCCTTAATTTCCTGCATCTGATTTAGGAACAAGATCTGACACTGACCACTAAGGTACCTTTGTAGTAGAATAGCAGCAGCAGCAGCAACAACAACAACAGTTGTCTTATTTATTATGGGAATAATCAAAGCTATTCTTTTCATTGATATAATGGAGGATCAGTATGACAAAGGATTGTGGTGCATTGATCCATGCAGTTTGGGGTTGGAATCTTGCATCCCCTGTGCAATAGCTCAGTCAGTAGAGCAGAAGACTCTTAATCTCAAGGTTGTGGGTTGGAGCCCCACATCAGGCAAAAATATTGCTGAATTGCAGGGATTTGGACTAGATGACCCTCACGAACCCTTCCAACTCTACAATTCCATGATTCTAACCCCAAATGTCATACACAACAGAAACCTCATTGCCAGCAGGAGGGGATTTCAAACATAAATGCCAGAGGGGGGATGGAGTTTCTGGAGATAGCAGCTGGCTATATATATGAAATCCTGTATGCCAGGATCCAAGTTTGGGGCAAAAACTCTTTGGTGAGAGAACCCTAGCAGAGATTTAAAGTCACAAAATATGCAGCAAAGTGTGAAAATATAGGCTGTTAGACCTTTAAAATATGCCCTTCCAAGTGAGTTTCAAAATTTCGCTCTTCCACCCCTGCACAGGGAAAAAACCACACGTTTGGTAAGTTAAAAAACGGTTTACTTACAAACTCTTCAAAGGTTTGGTTTATGTGCTTTTTCATACATCAGCAGAAAATTTGCACAGCTAGTAAAACTTAGTTTAGTTACAAAGTGGTAAAGTTCCTAAATTATTGGTACAGGAGCACAAGAGTGGCTGGTGACAGCCATGCAGTTGAGCTGGAGCAACCAGCTCAAACCTTATTCACACATTGAATTCAAAGGTAGACTGGGGAGTGGGGGTGGACAATAGACTTGATTACCTATTTCCTCCTAAGGTAAGGGAAGTGACATAGCTAAGCCTGGCAGGACAGCTTAGTCTATGGTATTAACTTCTTCATGCATTAATAAGACTTAAGCATGCTGGTTATCCCACATTTGCGGGATGGTGTTTGCAGTGCATGGGACAGGGAGAGTTGAGACTTCCAAGCTGTGACACCCTAGCCACAAAGCACCATCACACTGCAATTAGGCTTTCCCCCAGACTAATTGCAGGAGGAGTGATGTGATGGAGGGAGGATGCAGGGCACATGGGGGCCAATGGGAAGGAGCTATTTCCCACCCCGATTTACACATATATACAGGTTGAATATAGGTGGAAATTCACAGCATGAAAACCTCGGCAGATACTGATTCCCTACCCCAAGGTGCTTCTAGGGCTTGATTTTTGCCCTCTGACCTGCAGCCTGGCTTGTGTCTGAGTTCTCTCCCAGTGACTTTCTTTGCACAGACCAAATTAGCACATCCTGAGCTGGAGAAAGGGAAGGGTAAGCATGCCCTCTTCCCGGAAGGCTCTCCACTTCCAGAAGTGTTTATATTTTCATGTTTTAATGAGATTGTGTTACTGTGCATTTTAATTATAGATGTTTATATTTTAATGCTTGTGTAATTGGTTTTTATACTTGTAAATAGTTTCGAAGCCTATTCTGGCATTAAGCAGGGGATATATATATATATATATATATATAGATAGATAGATAGATAGATAGATATAGATGCTTTCGTAGATTTTCACGGGTACAGGAATGCAGGTTTTGGTGTCCTCGGGTGTCTTCCCGTGTAAAAGTTGGGGTGTCTAGGCGACGTTTCGACGAGGTCTCACTCGTCATCTTCAGGCTGGTGCTTTCGGCTGGTGCCTGAAGATGACGAGTGAGACCTCGTCGAAACGTCGCCTAGACACCCCAACTTTTACACGGGAAGACACCCGAGGACACCAAAACCTGCATAGATATAGATATATATATATGAGAAAACAGTTCTTCATCCTAATTATGTAAATAGCCCCTCCTCCCAACGGTGCTGATAGGTTAACTGGGGTTTGGGGGGAACCCCCAATGACTAGCACAGGGAGGCGGGCCAGCCCAACCAGCTGGTGAATCCCACATGGCCCAAGGTGCTGTGCACGGTCCCACAAAGGGCGCCCACAAAGGAAGGTGTGATATCTATATCTATATCTATATCTATATCTATATCTATATCTATATCTATATCTATATCTATATCTATATCTATATCTATATCTATATCTATATATGTGTGTGTGTTTGTGTGTGTGTGTGTCTAGGAGTGTGTGTGTGTGTGTATAATGTCTAGGAGTCCTACTGGTACAACAAGAGCTTTCAGACCCTACAGTTACAACCAAGAACTACTGTACAGATTTGCATATTGACACTGTTGTTTTACTATGGAATATTTTCCTGTTAAAAGCAGCTTGAGCAACCCTCTCCCCCTCCAAAATAGTTGTTTTTTGCCTGTTGATAAAGATTTTTGCTTGTTAAGGTAGTTTTACAAAAATAAACTTCTGTTCACTCTTCTGATTGCTTTTCAAAGGATATTTAATGCTATGTTTTTTATTTGTTATTTCCTTCATTGCATTCTTTGCATTTCAGTCCACTTATTGCATTGTAATTTTAAATTGTTGTAAGCCACCTTTAGTGGCACACGTGCATTAGGAGGACGTGATTAGGGTTGCCACATTTCAAAAAGTGAAAATCCAGACACAAAAGTTGTTGAGCTCTTTTTGGCAAGATCACAAAAAATGCCGACATGGGTTGCCATGCCTACGGATTTTCCTGGACATTTTGCAGTATTCCAAGTATGTCTGGGAAATTCCAGATGTATGCCAACCCTAGACATGATAGAAATATTGATACCAACTGACCTCCTAAATGAAACAGAAGCTTTCCTAAAACTCAGTTGATGCCAGCTTATTACCTGCAAGCAGGCACTCCAGCCAACATCAGCAAAGGCTCGTCATCGTGGACAGATTAAGCTCCTCGTTAGGAGCTCTGGAAAAAACCATAAACGAGCCAGTGAGTTTGGCGAAGGGCCAAACGCTTTCAAGCATCTCTTCAAGGGGAAGCTGGTGTGAGCATTCCAGTGCTGGCTTACAAGCCTGGGAAAACAAGCCAGGACACGTACAGCTCAATGCTTGTACAGGGGCCCGCAGAGAAAATGCAGCCTGGCAGTAGTCACGGGCCTGAAGCCCAGGAGCAAAGGCGAAAGAAGGGACCCATGATGTTAGTCAAGAAGGATTATACTTAAGGGAACCTGAAGAGCCAAAGGGAGCCCACCCCTCATAGCCTGTAACCCTGCTGCTAAGTTTCAGGGCAAGCCGGCGTTTTCGCACCAGTGTTGCCAATGCTCAGTAAATTTTAAAGTCAATGAAAGAGAGAGAGAGAGAGAGAGAGAGAGAGAGAGAGAAAGAAAGAAAGAGAAACTCCTCTCTCTGTGCGTGTGTGTCCATATGCCTATTTTTCAATTGTACAGTGCCGATCAGAAGGTTGGCGGTTCGAATCCCCTCGACGGGGTGAGCTCCCATTGCTCGGTCCCTGCTCCTGCCAACCTAGCAGTTCGAAAGCACGTCAAAGTGCAAGTAGATAAATAGGTACCACTCCGGCGGGAAGGTAAACGGCGTTTCTGTGCGCTGCTCTGGTTTGCCAGAAGCGACTTAGTCATGCTGGCCACATGACCCAGAAGCTGTACGCCGGCTCCTTCGGCCAATAAAGCGAGATGAGCGCCGCAACCCCAGAGTCGGTCATGACTGGACCTAATGGTAAGGGGTCCCTTTACCTTTACCTTTTTACCTTGGGTTACAGACGCTTCAGGTTACAGATTCCACTGACCCAGAAATAGTACCTTGGGTTAAGAACTTTGCTTCAGGATTAGAACAGAAATTGTGCTCCGGCGGCGCGGTGGCCGTGGGAGGCCCCATTAGCTAAAGTGGTACCTCAGGTTAAGAACGGTTTCACGTTAAGAATGGACCTCCAGAACGAATTAAGTTCTTAACCCGAGGTACCACTGTACATGCAAGCAAAAGGGCCAACTAAAGCAAACTCTTCACAGTGTGTGTGTATTTGTGTCTGTAATATAAACTCTGCTTCTCTTGCTTCCCTCCTTCCCTTGCCATACTAGGAGGTGCTGGAGCTGAGTTCTAGCGAGTTCTGGCTGAAAGAAAGCCCTCTGCTCTAGTCTCAGTGATTTGTGCCACAAGGTTCTTGCCTCCCTGTTCTGACCTGTCGGGAGTAGAGGGGGCTTCTCCTTTCACATGCAAGGAGGGAGGAAGAGGAAGGAGACAGGAAGTGGGTTTTAGAGGGCAAGTGGAGGGCATGCAGACAGGGCACCTGCCTTTGCTGTGCCATCTGTTGAAAAGAAAGCTTGGTTTCAGTGAGGGGTTCACTCACCTTCTACACCTCAGCTGAGAGCTGATCTATATTTGTTACATGGAATGAAGGTGACATAGAAATATGCAGGTGAGAGACTGAGAGGGCATATTTTAAAAGCTTCCCATTCATACCCTTTCCTCCCCTACAGCATGTGGTAAATAAAGAGAATCTGATACCGGGCACTGCCCTCCTTTAGATATATTGTTTTACTACACCACACACAAGGGCTGCTGACAAAAAGTGGAGGAGTATTCAAAGTATTTATTTTCCCCTCCATATACTGCCTTTCTCCCAATGCAGTTAAGGTGTCTTGCTGTTTACACACACAAAAAAGCACTCCAACACATCTGCTTGTCCCATTGCTTCCCCCCAGGAAAACTTGCTGAATTGGAGCAAGCATCAACTGCGTTTCCGCAGACTGACATTTGCTCTAATTCAGTGGTAAATTCAGTGTCCCGGGAAAAGCAGCGAAGCAAGCAGAAAACCTCTTGGACCCCCACTTTCTAGACACAGGACAAGCAAAATGTGGACGAGCCCTAGGAGTCGGGATGCAAAAGGAGAACTGGAAGGAAAAAAGAGCAATTCTATGTACCAGTTGCATAATCAATAATTATCACACACACACTGGCATTCTGAAGAGCATATCTGCTTCATTTTGCTCAATGGGTTAGATCAGCTCTGGAGGGGACTTTGGCCTCCATGCTGGATTTCTGGGCAGAGTGAGGAGCTGCAATCCCAGCTAGTCCAGACCATGTAGATTTAGAGCCCAACATGTGTCCAAGCAGCTCAGATGTATCGCTGGAAAGAATGACAGAAACTGGGCGAGGATAAATAGGGTCCACAGTGTGGCTTTGCAAGGGAAAAGACCAGTCAATAAGTAACAGCAGGGGATGGCATTCTCCTGAGCAGGGATTGGAGGGGCTGTTGGTAGGGAAGGGCAGTGGCGTAGCGTGGGGGGTGCAGGGGTGGCCGGCCGCACCGGGCGCAACATCTGGGGGTTAGGGTTAGGGGGCGCAAATCCATGGGTTAGGGGGTGCAAATCCACGGGTTAGGGGGTGCAAATTACTTGCCTTGCCCCGGGTGCTGACAACCCACGCTACGCCACTGGGGAAGGGTACCATGAAGGGCACAATCAGGGCTGCAACAACCTAGTACACAACCCATATTGGGGTTTCTCACACAATGGCATTTGGACTGTTGACTTTGATAGTATGTTGAATGCAGGGCCCGGGTAGGAGTGTGGTGCGGAGGACTGGAGAGGGCGGAAAAAAACCACAGCACCAAATTCCGAGGTGCCAGTCAACATCTTTTCAGAACCATCTTAATTTGTTATGGCACCAGCCCTACCACAAGGCTGAATAATTTTACATTTCAAAATCCTTATACATCACTGCTTTTCTAGCCCTGAGCTAATAATACTTAGCTAATCAGTGTCTACTAAAACAAGTGTCACAAAATTCTTGTTTGCCCCACCAACATTTACACTCCGTCCCAGTTTTAACTGCCAAGACTACTCGCAACACGTTCGTCTGGTCACAACGAACAAGCTACTTTTGGGATGTGAGCCAGTGAGAAAGAGAAGCAATGTTTGGGGTTCCCACGACAGAATGATGGAGAGAGAGGGCTGCTGCTTCCAGGCTGTGGTTACTTTAGAGGTGGTATTCAATCACCAAGCAGCAAATTCAGGGACTCAGCTAGATTGGTAAAGAAAAAGTGTTTTATATGTGATATAACACTGTGACACCAGATGGCGCTGTGGAGTCCCGTCTTTCCCTACTGGATTTCCCTGTATGAGTTTACAATGGGTTTAACTGAATTGCTTCTTTGACATGTCTAGATCCAACCAAGGTTGCACAATGAACGTTGGATTTGGCACTCTTGCACAACGAAACCTGTTTTAGGGTTTAAAACCCCCCACAGATTTTTGTGGTCAGGAAAGCAATGGGGAAGTGTACCAGACAGTATGTGATAACTGAAGTCATATAACCTTCCCACAAGCAAATCAGGATGAATGCTCAATAAACAGGCTGTCTGCAAGTGACCATAAAGTAAGGGTGAGATGGAAAGAGGTGTAAAGAAAACATGCAGAAAAATTCAGGATTGACAGTTACCGTATTTCTGCATTGCAGGGAATTGGACTAGATTACCCATTGGGTGCCTTCCAACTCTACAATTCTATTATTCTCTGACACCAGATGCTTCCATATTGCAGTTTATTGCTGGTGTTGCTCTTATCTGCAAGTTTTTCATAGCATTCACACAACAAAGTCCTCATCAAAATGACATCACACATTATTTCCCTATTGAACACAGACTTGCTTTTTCTGTGGATTTTTCTAAACTTGCTGAATTTCGTGCACAAATAAGAAATTTGGATGAAATGGGGCGGGGGGCGGGATATGGCAAGGATGATCTCACGCGGATGCCACACAAAACATGCATCTGTGAGCAGCCCTGAGTCCTCCATAAACTGCTGTGTGGAAGTGCCCCCTGTCTGTACAGCTGAACGATGCCATGAGTGATTAGCAGGGCCAGCCCTGTCATTAGCCAAAGTGAGGCAGCCACTTCTGGCAGAACGTTTTGGCTGACACGAAAAGGCAACAAATTGTCAGTTATTTAATTATTCTATCTTTACTACCAGGAAATGCACTTGTGAGACTTTCTGCCTCAAGTTGCCAGAATAACCTTGCTGGCCTTTGGAGGGGTGTGTGCAGTTCTGGTTTTGTTCCTGGTGTTTAGTGCACTTTTGATTCTGTTTGTAGAAGGGCAACCATTTCCTCCCCTCTGGCTTGAGCCAGCCCCACAATCAGAAGGAGTAAGTTCGGCGGCAGCCGGGGATGGAAGGAGCTGTCAGTTTTGGTTCTCCCCGTTTCTCATTTCCCCAATCTTAAATTCAGTTCTCTGCACTTTGCAGTGATTTGCGGGTTTGTTACCTCATCAAAATTCATCAACATTTCAGGGCAAATGTCTCCTAATAAACACACATTCATATGCAGTTTTGACTAATGCAAGTGTGATCTGCTTGTAGACTTCGTGTGGATTCTTTAGGGCAGGCGTGAACAAAAGACCCTGCAGATGTTGCTGGACTACAGCTCCCCAGACCATTGGCTCACAAACAGGGGCTAAAATGGGAGCTGTGTGCCCCACAACATCTCAAGTCCCACAGGTCCCTAGTCCTGCTTTAGCACAACCATTTCCTTCACTCCTGATCAGATCACCAAACTGACCTGCTTCCCTATGTATTTACCCAATTATACCTTTTAAAGGCTGAATTCTTTTCTGTGAGGAAAGACAATTATTTTCTGCATCTTTACAGCACCAAGCCTGATGGGTTTCTTTCTCCTACCTCAGCTCTATGGGGCTTTAAATACTATATTTATGGTGTCCCCTTATGTGGTACTTTGTTTCCCAACCTGTGGCCCTCCCAACAGTCTGAGAACCTCTTCTTAGGAGAGCCAGCTCTTCTCTAATAGACATCACTCCACCAGCCAATCAGGCCTGTTCCCTGGGGCAACTGTATGTTCAACTTACATGCAAGCAAGACATTAGGACAGATAAAAGGAGACAAGATGAAAATTAGCTCTCATTAGTGAGCTGGGGGAAGGGCACTTCGTGCTCCCTGGCAGGTTCCTTTCTCAAGCGCAACACTGTTATCTTCATTCCCACTGTGGGTGATAAGAGTACATTCATTTACCTGCTATGGGTAGTGCCTCCACAGAAATGTGCTAAGGATCAAAATGCTAGTCAGTCACATAGAATATTAACATTCAACGTGTTTCATCGAATTGTAGAATCCAACCCCCTGCAGTGCAGGGATCTTTTTGCCCAACATGGGGCTTGAACCCGCAACCTTGAGATTAAGAGTCTCGTGCTCTGCCAACTAAGCTATCTCAATGCAAGTACGTTCCACTGAAATCAGATGCACTTGCTTCCAACTCCAAGTAAATACATTCAGAATCATGATTTTTTTCAGTGCACACACAAAAAACCGACAAAAACACAAATAGACTTCTACCCTTTCATCCTTCCTTCAGTCCAAGACATTTGCACTGATATATCTGCCCGAAATCCACTATCAGAATCTCTGCAGTGATAGTATTTTGTCCGCATAACAAATTCAAACCAATATAACTGTCAGGGGTTATTCTAAAATGCTTGCATGGGGAAGCTGTCATCTCCTGCACACACACACACACACACACACACACACACACACACACCCACCCCAGAATCGCCACTGCCCATAATTCACAACTACAATAGGCAGGCAACTCTGGCCAGAATATGTTTTCCAACACTTCCCCTACTCCTTCCACAAACTCTGTAGATTCAGCTCCAGTTTGGCCTATGCTTGTTTTACCTCATAGTTCTTCCTTGTCTGCCTGTGAGAAGCCTGAGAGGCCCAGGACATCGGAGAACCTGGAGGGAGCAGTGGGTTGCATCGGGTGAGGCCATGGACCAAAATAAGGAGATGGATCTGGTTTGCCATCTCTATTCTTCATGGTCTTCATAATCAGTACTCAAAAGCTGCTATTCCTCACCCAGCCCAAACCACAAATGTGCTGTCACCCACTGTTCAAATATATTACAATCCACTTCATAGCCCCTGCCATCTTTTTGGGAACAGGTTATTATCCGTGCCACCTTCTGCTGCTGGGGCTCTTGGCATGCAGTATGAGACCATCTGGCTTAATCCTGGCTGCATTACAGCTTCTCTGTCCTTATGAGAACATAGTTATGAGCCACCCCCCACTTCTGCCTCTCAGCACCAGAATCCAGCACATTTCCAGGTGAGGGCACAATGTCTCCTCCATATCTGAAGGAGGAATCTTAACAAAGCAACCCATTTGTTAATATTCAGTGGTTAATTTCTAAAATGAGACCTGTGGGGAACCTTTGGCCCTCCAGGTGTTGCTCCTGTTAGCCCCACAAGCCTGGCCAATGGCAAGGGATGATGGGAGTTGTAGTTCAGCAACATCTGGAGGGCTAGAGGTTGTCCACATCTGGTCACTGGTGGAGGAAGAGGCGTGCGGGGGGAGTGCACCACCTATGGCAGCGCAATGGCGGGGTGCCATTGCGGCTGCCCCCCAGGATGCACACCAGCCCTGCCCCCACCTGCTCTCTACCGCCCCCAGTGCCAGAGCATGAAGCTCCGCCACTACACCTGGTTCAGGAGTTCTAAATTTAGAAGAGTGTGTTTCAGTTATTCGGTGCTGGTAAACCTCTGCCCATGCTCACTGGCATTCCAAAATGGCACTTTTTTGTCGTTGACATAACATCAAAATATAGACTTATTGGGCAGGGTGTACATTTTGTGAGCCAACATTTCTACACTGAGCCTTAAGTGTAAATTGAGATCTCAGTTAATTGATAAACTTCCTAATGAAGTGCCGCTTCTAGTCTTAACACCAGAAATTGCACGAACAGCACCAGAGAAGTGTTACATGTCCACTGGGGCCAATTCACACAACCTGTTTCCACAGCATATGGTCCTTTTTGCAATTACTGTAATCAACGGGTTATTTTAAAATGCTTTCCCAGAGCCAGTACTTTGCCTGCCTCTTTTAAAGAAAATAAATAGAAATCCCTTTGTTCACATTTTCTTCACTTCCTCTTCTTGCTTTTTGTGCCCTTGTCTGATACCACCAAAAACTCCCTTCCTTCGCATTTAATTATTTCTAATAGCCCCTGATTGTACTCTTATCAAACAAAGAATAATTTTTACAAGTCTTTATTCTTGGTCTATATTTTCTACATACATTAGTTATTGAAATGGCCCAATACATATATACATATTTGTGTTATAGGGTGACATCCCATGCTGTGCAAGCAGAGAGGGCCTCCATTTCTCCCCCTGCAGCCCTCTCCCACCTCCCCCATCTGATCTGGAGGAATCTCCAACCTGCCAGAGCAGATTCTGGGGGAACAAGGGATTAGGGGAATAGTAATCAGTTCCACCATTTGTGCCCATTCTGCTGATGGGTGGTGGGCAGGGTAAACGCCTTTGGATTTCACCCTAAGTTATTTCCAATAATTATGTAGAATTATTATTGCTGATGGCCCAGGGAACAGGCTGGAATGAGCATGGCTGACCTCTTTTCAGTTTGCTCTGGGTGGAATTCAACATCTTATTATTTTATTTTAATGCATTTCAATTATTTTAACAGCTTATTCCACTTTTCTCCATCAAATATGGGCCCAAAGCAGCTCACAAAATTAAATAAACCAAAACACCATGTTTAAAATTAGTATGAATATTGTTTCATGTAATTGTTTGCTCACTTATACTATATAGGTTTAGGCACTAAATAAGAGCCGATTCATATGCACAAGCCCCACTTCTTTTCTTCATGCTGAGGCATCTGATCAAGGCCTGTATTTTAAAATGAGCTTAAAGATATATTTGCAAATGTTTCATGCCAGGCAGAAACCAGCTGGCTAAGTACTTTTTCAGTTGTTTATCTTTCTGCTCTCCTGGACAAGGGCCCCCCTGATTTATAGCAGTAGCAGGAGACAAGTTTCTCAAAGTCGTAAAAAGGAATTACAGGCTGGGAGCAAATGTTACACTGATCCTACATATTACAGAATACAATCAAGCTGCAAAAACACTAATTAAGAGTTGGTAAATAGTAAGATTTATTGTTTAACAGAAAATAATACCATGTGCTTCCCATCAGACTCTAGATACTGAGAGAGCTAAAGGGCAATAAATTTTGGGGAAGAGCTAATAGGAAAAGCAACTGGCTGGGAAAGGGGGGTGTAAACTGAAGAGGCTTCTTTTGAAGCTATTTTTACTGAGTTCCTTTTTTACGTTGCAAAGGCCTTTTCTTCTAAAAAGCTATCTATGTTATGTATGAGATTTGTTGGCTTAATGTAATTATGCAAAGTATTTAGAAAGTAAGAAATGTTAGATTCTTATGTTAGATTCTTATTACATTGATGGTGTATGAGAATGTGAACCCAATATCTCTGTTTAGATAGAATTTAATACCACGAGCCATTTGTTTTACCCATTTGTTTTGGAATGCAGGGGCAACAGGTGCAAAAGGTGATCTGGTAATTAAGGTGCCTTGTCGAGGCAAATGTAAGATATATGGCTACTTGTCTGCCATTTATGGATAGAAGGAAATATAGCTAACCATATACCACTGTGCCTATCATTTATTTGTCTGACAAATAAATTATTATTTTAATTTCTCTATTGCTGTGTTGAATATTTCATTCCAGCTAAGCGTTAACCACAAGCAGGGTGCTACAATGCCATATATTGGCTGTGTGACTCACAGTACATCCTAGCCATGTCTACTCATAAGTAAATCCTATTGAGTTTAGTGGGCTTTATTCCCAGGGAATATATCCACCACTCAGTTTCATAAACTGTGTCCAAGCATGTGGAGGCCAAGCCCCAAACATAAATTTAAGTTGTCCATGCTGTAATTTGCGGCAGTTTCCTAGATCAGTCTCTTTGCCCTAATAAACAATTTCTTGTAGCTTTTTTATTTCATTCAATTCACCCTCAAGTTCCTACTCACCCACAAATATAACATGGATTTATTGCCAAACTTGTTTCCCTAGCAGACAATCTGCAGACTAGAGCAGGCACCTCACTGATCAGACACTCACAGAGGCAATAAGTTACCAAATTTCCAGAGCTTTTACATTTCCTGTCCATTCCAACAGCCTTATTAGTTTCTTTGAGAGCTGCTGGGGAGGGACTCAGGGGCAGAGCAGTTTTTCTGGGGCAGGGAACCTCAGGCTCAAGGGCCAAGTTGGGGCCCTCTGGACTTCTCCATCTGCCCCTCAAAACTCTCCTCAAGATACACTTCCTCTCACCAGGCCACACCCTCACCACCTGGCTTTGTACCAGCCTTGAGAGTTTCAGCCTGGCTGGAATGTGCTCATGAACTCTGATAATGCCTCTTGTTTGTCTGCAGGGAGGACAGAGAGAATTGTGTGTGAGTGAGTGACTGTAGAAACTAATCCACTGTACAAAGGTAAAATTGCTCCACCCACTTTGGCCTGTGGCTCCCAGAAGGTTTCCCAGAAGGGAATGTGTCCCTCAAGGTGAAAAAGACTCCTTCCTCCTGCCTTGTATGAAGGAGGTCTCAGGTTCAGTCTTTGGCATCGCCAGAGGAAAGGATCAGATGGTAAATGATGAAAAGATGCCTGCTATAGGCCCTGGAGAGCTGCTTGCTGTCTGAGATCAAATCAGAAGCTGGGGTGGCTTTTGTAATTTCATGACTGTCCTTGGAAAATTGGTGCACTTGGAGGGCATGGGGAATATCCTTATTTTCTCCACCAGTGCAGCTGTTGCCAAGCTTGGGGAGGAGGATGAGACAGTGCCTGTCCTGAGGAAGCTTTCTGTTGCCTCTCTATGGCCCCTCCAAGGCTGCCTTCAGGTGTAAAAGTTGTATAGCTACTAATCTCCTTGTCATTGGATGGGAGGGCATTCCACAGGGCGGGTGCCACTACTGAGAAGGCCCTCTGCCTGGTTCCCTGCAGCTTCACTTCTTGCAGTGAGGGAACTGCCAGAAGACCCATGGACCAGGACCTCAGTGTCCAGGCTGAATGATGGGGGGGTGGAGATGCTCCTTCAGGTATACATGGACAATGCCATTTAGGGCTCTAAATGTCAGCACCAACACTTTGAATTGTGCTCAGAAATGTAATGGGAGCCTTGTGTAGATCCTTTAGGACCAGTGTTGCTCCCAGTTACCCATCTAGCAAAGTTAGTCAAGTGATAAAGTGCTGCCTGTACAATCGCTGTACTATGGAGGATAGAGTGATTATCAAAGGTCAGGAAAGATGCAAAACTGGGGCTGGATATTTAGGAAGCTTGCATAGGAGTGATTTCCAAACGTTCTCTCTCTAGCATGTATTATTAACACCTTGCTCCAGGAAATATTGCCGTGCACACATTTGACTTGATGAAATAGTAAAACAAGAGCATTAACTTAAGCAAGATGAAACAGTGACACCTGTGTTGACTGTGATGGTGCTATTTCTGTGCTCTTTTCTCCTGGCACCTCTGCCAGCACACCTGGCCTCTAGGCAGACTTCATCCCTAGCATCTGTCTCTATAGATACCAAAATCTGTCTCTTCCTCTTCTGATTATGACTTCCCTAGTTTTGGCAACACATTTTGTTCCAGTTCACAGTTCCTGCAATGACCTCTGTAGATTCCAGAAGCAGCTTGATGGTAGCATCCATAGTTTCCTTTGGGCTAGAGGACAAGTGCCTATTTAAACATCCCTTGTTCTGTTTCCCTTACTCCAGAGTGAGTTGCAGGGTCACCTGCCTCATTAGTGATTGATGAACTTATGCATGCATTTACGTATGACTTAGATTTATAACCCACCCTGCAAATACACTGGCTTACAATAATCTTAAAATAAAAAGACAGTAAGTATCATGTTAATAAAAGTGAGGGACACGATGAGTTGCATTCCAAAGCACCCAGGAAGAACATTATGGTCAGAAGAAGATCAGCCTGGTTCTAGCCATGGGGCAGAGAAGGAGGTGCAGTTAACAGAGGAAAAGCACAAGAGACATTTGAGCAAAGCAATTGCTTCTTGGGCATAGGTTGGCCGGCCCCTTTAATCTAAAGTTCCTCTTGTCAGCCGAACAAACAGAAATTTGCACAGCAGTGGCTGCTCAGCAAAGATCCCAATTTTCAGTCATATTTACCTGCATTCAAAATAGAGGAACCATATCCAAAATCAATGCTTTTTATTTGCTATCAAGGGCACAGCGGAACAATTGCATCAAGATGCAATAATTTTGCCAAGCATAGAAAGATTTCTTTTTTCTTTTTAATTCCCAAGTTTGGCTGTTCATCCAAAGCAGAACTAACTTGACTTTGGCTATAAATTAACATTAAGTTACACGTGCTAATTTGAACTATTAAAATCAAGGCCTGTTTGCAATATCTATATTGGCCCACCACCGCAAAAACTTATATAGCCAAACGGAGCTGGACTAGTAAATTGTAATTCACGGTGTTTGTTTTGTCCTAAGAAAATGAAAAACCAGTTGCTTTTGGTGGCCTACTGTATATGCTAGAAGTTTGCATTGTGGCCCTTCTAGTTTAACACTACAGGCTCGTCCACCCTTCTGCTTGCCCCATTCTCAGCGGCTTCCCCCTTGACCCATGATTTCTAGGCACAGGGACAAGCAGCTTTCCCCTTGCTCTACTCCTTTCGAAGGGAAAACCCTCTCTTTAGCAAACACCAATCTGGAGAAAACTCAATTGCTAAAGATCAGGTTTCCCTCTGAGGGAAAGTGGTGGGGCAAAGGGAAGTCTGGATAAGCCCTATTTTAGTTCTATTCTCCCTTGCTCCCAAACAATCATTTGTTGCTCGCAAGAGGAAGGCTAGGAAAAATAGGTGTAAATTTGCAGGGAAGCAGATTTTGGCTAAACGTTAGAAGACACTTCCTTGCAGGGAGGACAGTGGAACAGAATGCCTTGGGAGGTGGTGGGCAGAAGATGTTTAAGCAGAGGCCAAACAGCCAAATTCACATGGATGCTGCAGCTGTACCCTGCATTGCAGATGCTGTTTTTATTTTATTTTCTTAATGGAATTTTATTTTATTTTATTTACTTAGTACTGCTTTATTAACCACATTTCCCAAAGCTGCTTATTCATGTAGCAGATGGGTCTGTGCTATTGTGCCAGTAATGTGCGTCATTACCAGATGTGGTATGTTGGTGAGTTTCAAAGCTGTTGCGCAGCGTAGCAATAGGAGAGGAGCATGGCAGTGGTCAGAGGGAGGTGAATCGGGGAGACAACACACTTACAACCATAAAGGCACTTTGGCCATCACAGAACCAACCACTGGTAGCAAAACCCCAGACCCTATTGAAGCAAGCCATTATGCTGGCATTGCAGTTGACAGGCATCACAACACAGCTGTGCCCAATCGGCCATGTATATGATGCCACTTGGAACCACGTCACTGCACTGTCATAGAGAAGAGCATTGATGGGATGGTTTAAAGTGGGCATAAAGTATTTGGATGTGTTCATGCACACATACAACCATATTTAGCTAAAGGGTCAAATTGTTAGAACAGGGAAGAATTTAATTTCTCCCCCATTTCTTCTTTTTAGATCTATAAAATGTGTCATATAACCATCATATGAAACACTTGAACTTTGGGACGGCATTACCAAATTTCAGTCTTGCTGAAGTTATAGCAAGTTAAGGCATCCATGGTTTCAAACATGATATGTGATGGAAAAGATAAGGAGGATGCGGACACCCTACATTAATGGGGAGGGAACCAGCTCTCTATGGCTGTTAGACATTGTATGGTGGAACCTCCCTGGTTAGAGGCAATACCAAAATCTAGGGACAGAAGGGGGCAGGCCATTGCCTTGGGGAGTTGCTTGTAAGCTTTCCAGAAATCTCTGGCGGTCCACGGCTGGAAACAGAACAGATAGACTTGGGTCTGATTCTGTCAGCCTGTTAGGTTGTTTACATACTTCTGGTGTCATTAGAAACACTTCAATATTTTGCACTGCCAGAGACAAAGAGAAGCCTGGGGAAATGACATTTGTGTGATAGAATTTGGTATCCCTACCCTGCTCTGCAAATCTGGCATGAAACCCAAAGTTCAGCTTCCTGGATCCTTGACTCCGTCATTCTAGAACTTGATCCTTTCCATGGGCTACAGCAGGTGGGGGATCTTGCCACCAGAGTCACATAGCTGCCTGGAAATAGTTCACAGCATGGCAATTAAAGGTAAAGGGACCCCTGACCATTAGGTCCAGTCGTGACTGACTCTGGGGTTGTGGCACTCATCTCGCTTTATTGGCTGAGGCAGCCGGCGTACAGCTTCCGGGTCACGTGGCCAGCATGACTAAGCCGCTTCTGGCGAACCAGAGCAGTGCACAGAAACGCCATTTACCTTCCCGCCAGAGCGGTACCTATTTATCTATTTGCACTTTTGGGTGTGCTTTCGAACTGCTAGGTTGGCAGGAGCAGGGAGCAACAGGAGCTCACCCCATCACGGGGATTCGAACCACCGACCTTCTGATCAGCTAGTCCTAGGCTCTGTGGTTTAACCCACAGCGCCACCCATGTCCCTAGTATGGCAATTAGAAAAGCCCATTTGGCTACTTTTGTGATCGTGCCTCATGCAGGCTGTTGGGTGCCCCTGAACTGAGACCATTTCTGTGGCACTACACTGGATGGGCCATCATCCCTGGCAGCCTCCCATACACAGAGGTGGAGACCTTCATCAGATCCTTGATTCTGGTGCGGTGCTCTGGCTTGGACTTTGCCTTCCTTGCTGCCCAGTGGGAGTCAGAGGAGCAGCTGATCAGTGGATTTGGGCTGAGAGAGATGCTCCAGGGCCATTTCCCCGGGATGCTTATTATGCCCATGAGAAGGGGACACACCGTTGCCTCGACACCTCCCTCGATGTCAAGCACAAACAGAGAGTCGCTGACTGGGCAAATAGCCCCCTTGGCTGCCCATCTTCTTTGCTGTTGCTACACATCAGGTAAAAAGATTGCAGTCCTGGCACAGAAGCAGATCAAGCGCTAGCATTACAAAGAGCTGGCACCCAGCGTGGCACTGCTTCCCTGCCCCCTTCCTCCCCTCCACGCTGTATGTCATCATCCCTGAGCCCCCACATTCCCTTCCCACAACAACTGACAAAACGACCGCGCATGTTGCTATGTGTGTTGTAGGAGCCATGACTCGTGACCTACAAGTGCTACATAGCCTTAGGAAGAACAACTTCGCCTCTGACAAGAGACTTAATCCTTCTTCCCCTATTGCTTCTGGGGGACGGGTGGGTGGGGGAGAGAGAGAGAGAGAGAGAGAGAGGCCCCTGCTGGCAGAAAGGGCTGACAGGAGAATCAAAGGAGTGGGGAGGCACAGAAGTTGAGGGGAATGGAAAAGAGGACAGTTCACAACTGGGCTTGTAACAGAGGGAGAGAATGAAACCGGAGGAAGGGAAGCGCAACGAGAGAAAGAAGCGAAGGAGAGCAAAACAATGGAATGCACACTATGGGAGAATGCTTGTGTGCGCGCGCAAGAGATGCAGATAGGAAACGCCACCAGACAACCTACAATTAATTGCCGAGTTCACTTGCTTTGCTTCAGAGATGGCAGCTGCAAAGTGAGAGGAGGCAAAGGGCTGGTCCCAGCAGGAGACGCTGAACCGCCAATACCCGCTTCCAATCTCCACCGACACCCCCCACCCCCCGCCCAGCATGGCTTTGAACTTGTTTTCATCGCACATACCGCAGCAGCATTCCGGGCTGCTTTTCCTTGAGCAGTAGCAAAGTTGGAGAGGTGTCGCTTTTGAATATCCTAGCTTTTTTACAGTGTTGTGCGCCACTTGCCTTTTAATCCCTCTGCAATGTGCTGGCAAGGGGTGCAAGGGGCAGCTGCAAGCATTTGTCTGCTTGCTAGGCACCAGTGTTCATCGCCCCCTCCTCAAACGCACGCACAAACACAAACACAAACGCAAAACTGCATATAAAGTTCCACAAAGTTCCACAGCCTTGCTTTAAAAACAGGGTCGCTGGGGAAAAGAAATAATATATTCTGAGGTACTGAGGTCCATTATGCACCCCCTCTCTTTCTTTCTCTCTCAACACATGAAGATATCACCAACTTTACTTTCAGCCTTTCTTCAACCAAGCATGAAGTGTACCTGCCTGCCCGCCTAATCTTAACACCCTTATTATTCTCTTCACAGTATATCTCTCTCCCTCCCTCCCACTCTCCACATTTTATAACAACTTACATTTTCTTTTTAAATTAGCCTCTTAGGTTTCAGCCTCTTAAGTAAAATTAACAGTTCCCACTCTCAAGAAACATTCTTTGCTAAGCTTCACCTACTTGAACTTCTCATTCCCACCCAGAGCCATATCATTCCCTCTCTTTGTCTTCTGAGGACTTAGACCTAAAGACAAAGAAGGTTGTATGTGTGGGGCAGAGTGAAAAGATGAGAAGAGGAAAAGATGTTGATTGACTTTGTAGACCTCAGTGTCAGCCTCAAAGGAAGTGACAGAGCTACAGGAGGCAGTTGGACATGTTGTTTATCGAAATTCACTGCAAAGAAAAAGTCAAAAGGAGACACAGAAGGGATAAAAGACAGAGATAGGTTTTTTTTTTGGGGGGGGTGTCTTACCTGGACATGGTCATCTCTGCCTGAGGGCTCTGTGATTTCTCCAGTCCCAACTTTGTAAAGATGCCTACCAGCACCATGATGGCCACCACACCACAGATGATGTATACAATCATGTTGGTCTTGTCCCGGGTGGGATTCTCGGGGGTCTCGTCCACCTGAGGTGGTGGTTGGCCTGTGTTGATCCATTCTGGCCTGTCATAATTGGTACAGCCACTTTGGTCCAGTCGCCCAGTTGTGAACTGGCAACAGAAGCGATACCCACAGGTCCCACAACAAAACTTGTAGATCCCAGAATTGCAGTTAAAGGGTGGGTCCCACTGCCCCATGACATCGTAATAACCAAGGCACCGATCGCCCCCAAGTATGGCCTCAGTGGTGGCCACAACAGTGTCCTCCAAAGTGGGGCCAAAACTGGTGTTGCTGTTGACTTCAATTTGCGCTTCTGGCTCAGGTTTCTGGGTACTGGGATTCCCAGTCCAAACCTGTCCTGGATCCAAGAGAACTAGGCAACAGAATCCAAAAATATAACCCCGTTCCATCTGCAAACCACCCCAGCTCATCACGGAAACGGTCTTGTCTCTCTTATTCTCTGATTTCCCCAAAGGAGAAAAATCTTCTTTTGTCCAGACAGACAATCCAAAGAAGGGAATTCAAAAATTCCCAGTTAAAAGCTCAAGTAACCAGCACAAATCGCCGTCTAGCACTTCCAGCGGAGAAGAGATACTTCAGCCCCTCCTCACTAGTTTTCTCCGGCGCAAACCCCACAGTCAAAGCAAAACCCTCTAGCCCAGAGAAGGGTGTGGGATGGGTGGAAATAAAGATGGGAGTTGGAAGTTAAAAGAAGGGAGGGAGGGAGAGAGGGGGATGAGGCTAAGGAGAAATATCAAAACAATGTGCAGCACTGACTAAGTGAAAAGACAACCTCACAATTTCCTGTGCGATCCCAGGAGGTGGGGAGATGTACAATTCTCCTTCTCTTTCTTCTTCTTTCGTAGCAAATATTCTATGCTTCTAGTTTCGTCTGAGAAGCTGCGCTGTGAAATGCCACAGACTACATTCCCATCTTGGCTCGAGCAGAATCCTAGAAGCAGCCTGTCCCTTTCTCGCTTTCGCTCCCTCTTCCTCAGAGACACTGCTTTCTGGGGAAAAAAGAAATCCTTTGCACCACTGAGAAAGGGAGGGATTGTCAGGAGGGAAAGAAAGAAAAGGGGAGGGAGGGAGAGGGAGCATAGGAGGAGTGAGAGGGGTCCTTATTTCTTCCTAAAGCCAGATCCACAATTGCCTGACAGTTTCCAAAGCAGACCGGAGAAGAAGCTTCGCCAACTCCTCCAATGCGCTCCGTGTCCTCTGTGCAAAGTCCTGGCTCGCTGCCAGAGGTTGTCATTAGGCCAGAGGGGATGCAAGAGGACACCAGCAGCTCCTTATTGACTGTGTCCACAGGGCCGCCTGCACAAGTGGCATGAGGGAGACAAGCATGCTACTTGCAAGGAAGAGGAGGAAATTGGATGTGCGCTGGATTCTTTGCTCTCGTTTTTCACATGTGCAGCTCTCTGCGGAGACATAGAGCTGCTTCTTAGCAAACACACAGAGACAGATATAACTTCAGTCTGGCAATATTACAGCTGCAATGTTATGTTTGAGAGCACGACTGTGAAATGATGGTCATAGGGCATTGTTGTTGCTGTTGCTGCTGTGTAAAAACAACAGCAACAACAAGAGCGACTACAGCTACTACCAGCCCCAGTCTAGATTTCTGTTTGAGGTCAAACATAGCTTGGGATATCTTTTAAAGACACATGCTACGGTTGGGCAGGGGGCAAAGAGACTAATGAGGTACAGAATATGAACACTCGCAGAAAACAGCTGTTTTCCTAATTTTCTGCCCCCCCTTCAAATCTGACAAAAGAAAGCTAAGCACAAGCTGCAGCCTGCAGAACCTCTACAGTGATTGGCTGTAAGGACATTGGCTTCTGTTCTTGAAATGAGTCCCCAGCCTTAGTCATTGGCTCAGCGGCTGAAGTGTCACGGAATGTTTACGAACATTCGCACGACTCATGTGTTTATTTGGTCAGCCCACAGAGTCTAGAGACAGATGGGGCACTGCGCTGTTTGTGGGAAGGGTTTCAGCAGAAAAAGAGTGTAGGCAACAAGAACGAAGTGTTGGTAAGCAGACGGTGCAAAATACTACTTGTTTATGAGAGCTACGCTGAATGGTGTGCGAGAGAAGGGCGTATATGGATATGAGCGGCATGAATACATATGTGAAAGAGTGAAAGGGGAAAGGACAAAGAGAAGTTATCACATGCACACAGAGACACGCACACCCTCCCCTCTCCATTTGTGAACTTTATGCAAGTCCCCACCTGTTTATGCGTACAGCTTTTGTGTTGACTAAATAGGAAAGCTCTGTGGCAGAGGCTGATGTTGTGACAGGAGGAGCTGCTTTTATTGATTTCCCCCCCAAAGCGTTTAGCTATGAATTTAAATTATTTCTAGGCCACTTTTCCAACTTCAAAGCAGCATTAAAGCTACTCTTTCAGATTGGGAGATGAAAATTCTAGCTCCCCTGTGCCTTTAGGGAATGATTCGAGGTGTCCAAATCTAGAAAAACATACACGGAGAATTTCTGAAAGGGCACAGACTAATCCTTACTCTTATTCTCTTTCAGCCGGAGAACTTTTTCCAGGACACTTGAGAGAAAAATAAACCAAGTCTGAGGAGAAATGTCCAGGGCTTTGTACTGTCATACTTATTCTGGCAAGACTGCCTATTAATTTTAGAAAGGAAGCCTTGCCTGCATACAAAATGAAGGACAAGTTAGAACCAGGAACAAAGGCTTGGGGCAAACAAGATGAAAACACTTATTCGCACAACAAATAATTAACTTACACAATTAATTGCCACAAGATGTTGTGATGGCTCTAGGAAAGGCATGCAGGACCATCAGGAGGGAGGTTCAATTACACTCCTGGCCTGTCACACTGACAGGCCCTTAGCTAGTGTTAAAATATGCAGCTAAAAATAATTCCACTTGTTTTTCGTCAGTGGGAAGCTTAACTGCGAAAATGCCCCCTAAACAACCTCTTTCTCATGGAAGAGAAGCCAGATTGACTGACTGCTTACAAAATACTCACTTTAGTGGTAATATCACATTACCTTTTAACGAAAAGAAGGAACCCAGGGCAGGGAGTATGATCAGGCTGAGAAAACTGTTGGGACAGTCACTTCCCTAATCTCCCCTGGAGACACTTAAGGAAGGGGTGTGTGTGTGTGTGTGTGTGTGTGTGTGTGTGTGTGTGTGTACCCATACCCACATACCCGGAAGGAAGAAACACAAGCCATTAGCTCATGAAGGAGCCATGGCTTGCCCTCTGTTCTATATTTTTCATTGATTGCTTTCACTGTTCAAAACTGCAAATTGCCTTGGGCCCCTTCCGACAAAGGCGGCTTATGAAAATTCATTGATTTCATAAAGTTAGGGTTTGATAATATTTTCCGTTCTTCAAGACACTGCAGCAGGCACCATCCAACTTCCTCCCCAGGGGATAACAGAAGTCAATAACAATCAAAGGACTAGCCTAAACTGAAGTGACCGAGTGAACAAATATTCAGCACCTGGGAAGCACATTTGACAGCAAAATTTCAAATCTAAAACTGCGGCAGATTTCCTAACAAGGGAGCTGTCCAGCTTCTGAACTCCAGAGTGGCTTCTTCCTCAAGCTAACCCCTTTCAGAGCCTGCTCATCAGTACCACTCGCCCTCTAAGCGATAAGATATTTTATTAAGAGTTATTTTGCCTGTGGCCTTTACATGTGCAAGTTTAGGGGACTGTCTACATGGCACCATGCTTAACCTAATGGTTTTCCCCCTTTTCGAGGAAAATCTTATTTGACTGTTGAATCCAAAATTAAAGAGTTCTCTCCAGCCTTCGATTCTGATGTCTTGCTGAGAGGTGTCCTCTTTTGCCATTCCTCCTCCTTGCTTACTAGGACATACCTGTACTATTACTTGCTCCTTCCTAACCATGGTTTGTTATGGTGAACAAGGAATCTTCTTTCAGTGGTTGCAATGGTTGTGGAATCTCCTGGTGATCCCAAGAGACCTCCTATCCCTTGGACATTTGGGAGGAGCAAAAATTCGAGGAAGGTCTAAGAAGCAGCCACAGAAGTATCATAGTGCTGAGGAGATGGGCGCTTGGGGCCACAAGCTCAGGTGACTGAACAACCCGAAGGCTTCTCCAAAGACTGCTGGTATAGCTCTGTGTCCCTGATTTGCAGCTCTATTTTCCAAGTTGAATATTACACAGATATGTGGAGAGGAATGCCCAGGAGCCCCAGCAAAAAGTGATGAATTATTCATAATCTGGCAGGAGAATTTGAAATCTGCTCCTCAATTCTCCACTCAGCCCGTGTTTGTGAGCAGAAAAGGGTGGGGAAGCAACAGAATTGAATCCTCACATGTTACATGATGCAGCGTGTCTCAAGTGCTATGAACTTGGTCCTGTTCCCTCTTTTTCTCCCTCTCAAGGAGTCCCCGTTTCAACCATCGACTTAATGGCAGGGGGCCACTGCTGTGCTGAGGAACACAAATCAACAACAGAAGACAACATAGCATGCCTTTGAGATACCCCTTTTTCTGGTAGCCCCCAAAATAAATAAGCACCCCCTCTTTTTCTTACATGAGATGGGGAGAAGGAGAGAAGCAATATCAGCAGAGACTGTGTTGTTACAGTCTCCACTTCCCCAAACAAGTGAGAAATTCCAAGAGCAACACAAAAGATTTTGGTTGACATAGCCTTGGAGACAACCTTGGTGTCTTGGCAATATTTGCCCTGTTTGCAAGCAGAGCGAAAACAGGGAATAATATACGCCCCGCCCCCACTATGAGCTGGGGAGCTCTTGGAGTCTAGAACACCCTGGGCAGGATGCCGCCTCCCAGTTTAAGCTAGTTAGAAATAAAAACCAGATCTCTCATTACACCCTCAATTCCAACTGTAAACAGTAGTTTTTACACATACACACCCTTTTCAATTCATTACATATCATTTCCCAGTAAGCTTTAACCCTATTACAAGACCACCACATATGATGAAAAGAACCATCTTTCTTTTTACATTTCCAACGCTTATTTGATTTAGATTTATACATTTTTGCCAATTTACTCAGTGTTAGATACCATCAAGATATCATTTTCATATAATTTTTTCTTAGACCACAACAGGCTGTAAATTTTATATCCATATTCCACAATCGTTCCCATGCTTCCATCTCTACATTATGCCCAATATCTATTGCCCAATGTGTCATTGAGGATTTTACTTGCTCATCCTTTGTCTCCCATTCCAATAATATTTTAGACATTGAAAAGTGCTGAGTAAAAGTATGCGCGCGCACACACACACACACACACTGCCAAGCGCTTATACTAAACCCCACTCCTGCAAGTGAATTGCCAATTCAGTTGAATGTCGGCAGCTGTTAAAAGGAACATTAACATTCATTTATCAAATAGTGTATTATAAGAAGTCAATATTTTAAGGCAAAACCCATCATCATAGGCCAATTCAGAAAAAGCAGATAGCAAGCTCACAACAGGGTGAAGTACAAAAGAGACAAAGAGCAGTTTGCTGTGTGCAGGAGCAGAATTCACTCGCCCTCCCCCAACGCAACGCAACCCCCCTGCAATTTAGACCTGTCCCAAGAAGGGAGGCTTTCTGAGGTTCTCCTGCTCTCACCAGTGCTGTGGAGACATTGCCATGGCATTGCTGGCTTGTGCCTAGCATAGCTTTCCCTTTCTATCACAAAGAAAACAAGTTATGCCCAGAAGAGCCCTCAGTTTATACAAGTAGTCAGGGAGTAAGATTTTTCTTACATATTGCCCACATCCAGGCTTCAGAGTGACAGCAGTGCATTTGCACGTTTCCCTGTTGTTGAGGTAGCTCTCCCTGCAAACAGAATTTTAGCATGTCAGGGTGAAGGGGTCAGCCTCACCTTCTCCTTGTATGCTGTTTGTTTATGTGCAGGGAAAGTGTGTGCGTATGCAAGACAACCCAACGTGCATTCTCTTCCTTACAACCTAAAGCTTAATGTGGTAAAGTTCTGGGGAAAGCCTTATTTCTGTTCTGATTGTGTAAATGGGCCACAAGCCCACCCTAGAGCTGTAGCAAAACAAACCTTGTAGGAGGGCAGTTTCTTACTTGCATGGCCTGGCAAGTTTCACCCGTACACAGTGTGGCCAGGCCAGGAATCAGAGGGCAAGAGAGATTTCTCCCAAAAGGTTTCTCCTCTGCCCTGGAAACTTCAGTACAAAAGAAGTCCATTTGGCTTGAACCTCTCTGACCAGAGAAAGTTGAGTAGCTGTCCTTCAACCCTGGGGACTCCAGCTCAGAAGTCCCAGTGCCATCATGCTAATGTTGCAGCCAATGACTGAGACAGCAGCTCAGGCCCTCCAAACAAAGAGGCTCAGCTTATGGGATGGCGGTGATGGATGGAGCCACCCAGATGGTGCTGCAAGTATATTTAAGGCTCAGTCTGGTTTTGCTTGCTGTTGAAGCAACATTATTGGATGCTTCTGCCTGAGCGTGCCATATGGAGCTATCTAGGATGCTACTGCTTTGCCAGGGCCCCTCCAGACAAGGTTGTTGTTTTTTGGCGGTGGGGGGTATAATCTGCAGCCTATTGGTTAATGCAATAAAAGTACATTATTGATGGGTTTATACTGAACTGTCCACACATCATTGTGTAATACTAGTAGTTCCTCGATGCCTCCAAATGCCACCTGGAGGGGCACCCTTGTGCTATAGCACAACAAAAGCAGAACAACACACCTCCCGTGAAACATTTGTGGTATGGAAAGTTTGCAGGATTTTAGCAGGAAATGACAGGGCATGCACCTATTGCAAACCAAGCAGTGTCACTGCCCTGAGACTTTTACAGATGGCAATGGTCTTGAAAGCAGAATTGCATGTAACCACCCCAATAAATGATGGTAAATGCTCAACTGAAAGGATGTCAGGAGATGCCCTTTTGCATGTAACCACCCCAATAAATGCCCTTTCATGGTCTCTGCTTTGCCATACTTGCTTTGGGTACCCCTAGACTATCACTATTTGTGGAAGGGAATCAATCGCACACCACAAATTTAGGTTTGTGCAATTGAAGTGGATTAAAGTGTTCTGTCACCCTAGTGTAACAAAGACTTTTTGCAGTTAGGAAAGTGATGGGAAATGCCCTGAAATCTGGGATGGAAGGGCAATTAATACGAAGACAGGTAAATACCCTGCTAACAAATCAGGATGAATGCTCATTTTGTTTTATGACAGCCCCATAAACTAATCAGAATTAAGGCTCAACTAAAGACCAGAAATTATCTAACAACTACAAAAACTTGGGGTGAGGAAATCAGGATGAATGTTGAATAAACAAATCAACTGAAGGGGTCCTTTATTGGAACATGATTCTTGCCTTGCTTGCTTGTGCCTTGTTTGCTGTACAAGAACCACCTGTCTGGTTCATGGCTTATGGCAGAAATCACCTTTCCCTTGTAGGTGTCTCACATTACATTGTTTTTATTTTAATCTACCTTTTTTAAAAAACAAAATGCATGAGTTATCTCTTTGTTCAAAGTCACCTTAGGCAACATACAACAGTGAAACCCAGCGGTCCAATTTAAACAATACAATCATTAAATCTCGCTTGCTGTATTATTATAGAAGCACAGGACACAGCTGGAAGACTCAAGACTTTGTGAACTGCACCATTATTTCTAACCAGGAAGAGAAGACAATTTCCCCTAATTTAAATTTAACCTGCCCCTGCTCCCCTATATCTCACACCAGTTTATAGCTGAATATACTTAGGGGATAAATTCTGAAAGCTAAATTTAAAGCTAGCCCCATCCAAAATGTATTATCATTTCCTTTTTAATGATAATGGTGAGTTCCACTCTCTCCATCTACTGCAGAAGGACCTTTCTAACTGCTTGCATGTCATGCTAAGCTAAACCATGGCTTAGCAAGGATGTGCTGGCTCCCAGGGAGGGAGATTGCAGCTGCTGAGTTTTTCTGGCCAGTGAGGCACGGCAGCTAAACCAAGGTTTGCCATATTCGTGTCTTCTGAACCCAGCATCATGGTTAACGTTTCTCCTCCTTAGCTACAATTTGTAGTCAATGTTTGTCCTATGGTTACAGGTTGTGATTAAGGAGAAGAGACCTTAACCACCATTCTGGGTTTGGATGGATGCCGTACTAAACCATCCTAAGCTGCTGTCCTACACTGCCCAAAAGAAACCTGGGGAGCTGCAAAGTTTGGGCAAGCTCCTTTCTAGGATCCAGAACAACTGCATGGTCATGATAAGCCATGTGGTGGCCTATCCAGGTGTGTAAATCTGGCTAGTATCTCTCTTGAGTGATACATGTTTCCACTGATTGCTTAGCTCAGCCTTTCTCAACCTGTGGGCCCCCAAATGTTGTTGAACTACAACTCCCATCACCCCTAGCTAGCAAGGTCAGAGCTCAGGGGTGATGGGAACTGTAGTCCAACATCTGGGGAACCACAGGTTGAGAACTGCTGGCTTAGCTATATATCTCAACATTTGATTTTACTCTCTGATCCTCTAAGACTAGCACATGGATAGATGCTCTTGTTGTCCTTTATAGAAAATGAATAGAATACTCAGCAGCAGAGTGACAGCCATCCAGGGCAAACAATTACCAGGCTGTGTACATTTTCAAGCAGCAGTCACTACATCTGGCCTGTATTGAATTGATGATTCTATGTTTTACTACAAAGATTAAGATCTGAGAGACCTGAAATGCAAAATTAAGCACCTTTTCTGGGAGAACAGATTCAAGTCTGCAATACTTCCGTGCCACAAGAAAGCAGCCCCAGTGGAATCATAAAAATTGCTCTGGATTTACATCGCTGTGTGTCAGATCAGAATTCTGCTTCAGTAGCCACCTCAACTAACACTGGAAATGTAGGACCACATCTTGCCTGCAGATACATCTCTCTGCAGCTCCACAGTTGGAATTTATTGTGCTGATTCCAGAAGGCAGAATGTGACTTGCTGCGCACTGACTTAATCTTTAATGGCACAATCAGAATCCTAAATATTTCAAAGGTGCCACATACACAAGGCAGGAGAGGACCAGGGACATTCTGGTGTTAAGCAGGACACCATTTGCGGGGGAAGCAAACCCAGAGGGCTACCTTCTCATTCACTGATCACCAAGCTGCCGTGTGTGTGTGTGCGCGTGCGTGCGTGCGTGCGTGTGCGTTCACACACACACACACACACCCTTTTATAGTCACTGGAGAAGGATGGGAATTTGTGAGGTCTGAACACACAGGCAGATGAATGCAAATGGGTTCACAGTTTTGGGCAGTGACCTTTATGCTCATGCTGCAGTGGCACACCAGCACCTAAGGGTGAGTTGCAGAAGCACGGCTCTTCCTCACACCACTCTCACTGGTTGGAACAGTATCCTGGTGTTCAAATGCCAGCAAACGGATTGTTGCAACCCAGCTTTTGCTTATGAATGCTAGTTAAGTCAGTATTCATTTCTTCTCTCTCTCTCTCTCTCTCTCTCTCTCTCTCTCTCTCTCTCTCTCTCTTTCTCTCTTTCTTTCTAGCTTTATTACAAAAGAATACTGTGGGCACAAATAGAAGACCACCTGTCCCAGAATATATTTCCATAAAATGGCATAACAACAGAATAAAAACAAAATGCAACTATACCATAACTGAAATGCAGTATACATTATGTACCAATAAAGAAGCATAAAACAGGTAAGTGAAATGAACAATCCAGTTGAGGCTGGATAGCTCAGTTGGCAGAGCACAAGATTCATAATCTCAGGGTCCTGGGTTTGAGCCCCATGTGGTGTGAAAGATTCCTGCTTTGCAAGGGGTTAGACTAGATGACCCTCATGTCCCCTTCCAACTCTACAATTCTATGATTCTAAGTGTCATGTAAGACAGATACAGACAAGGCTCTAAGTTGAAGACTAAGTAAAATATATCCATGTTAAGAATAACTAATAGGCTCTGAGTTGGGTTTTTTTTTTGCAGATGATCCATACTGTATAGATAAAGAGGAAAGGGGGGGGGGGGTTACGTTACCCATATTGTTTTATATGCTGGTATCAGAGATTGTACATTCTTGTCTTCTATTTGCTATCCACTCTTCCTCCTGTCCCACTGCTTCCCCCCAGGGAAAAGCACTTTTTAGCGCTCAATCAGAGCAAACAGCAATGAGGGTTTTCTCTGGATTGACGCTTGCTCTGATTTAGCATTAAAGAGTGGATTTCCCCCGAGAAAGGAGTGGGGCAAAGGAAAAATCTCTTGGGCCCATGTCTAGAAAGCAGAAAAGATCTTGGATCTTTCTAGCCATGGGACATGTGAAGTGTAGATGGACCCTGGGCCTGGTATTTAGGGTGCTAGATAATCCCACCCCCCCAAAAGGCATCGTGGAGTCAAATAAACTCTGGACATAATTTTATAGTATCAAAAACATTCTAATGTCTGTCGAAAGCAGCACGACAGAGGCCAATGTTTTGCTCTATTGCCTCATATGAAGTGGATGCTCATGTCTGCCATTCCATTCTGCTCTGAGTCCCTCCAGATCTGGTTGAACCTTGTACTTTTAGGGTTTGGTTAAAAACATTATCACTGGCTCAGGGTGCCGTTCAGAAGTCTTTAAAGTCCTCTGACAATGCAGGGTGTTCTGAGACACTTAGTGCTCCAGGGCAAAGTAGTTAACAGAGGTTTTAATTACAAATATTGCCAGCTTGCAGCTGATGGGAGGGTGTGTACTTCCCATAGATCAGAAAAGGGGAGGAATTAATCGCTTCCCCCGATCAGTTGATTTAAGGCAGGGATTCATCAGCCCATTTTCCCCAAAGAGAAAATGTTTCCCACCTATTCTAAGCCTAGGGTTATACCAGGAAGTCTATTTAACATACGCATAGGAATCAAACAAAAGGGACGTGGGTGGCGCTGGGGTTAAATCACAGAGCCTAGGGCTTGCCAATCGGAAGGTCGGCGGTTCGAATCCCCGCAACGGGGTAAGCTCCCATTGATCGGTCTCTGCTCCTGCCAACCTAGCAGTTCGAAAGCACGTCAAAGTGCAAGTAGATAAATAGGTACCTCTCCAGCGGGAAAGTAAACGGCATTTCCGTGCGCTGCTCTGGTTTGCCAGAAGCAGCTTAGTCATGCTGGCCACATGACCCGGAAGCTATACGCCGGCTCCCTCGGCCAATAAAGCGAGATGAATGCTACAACCCCAGTCATCCGTAACTGGACCTAATGGTCAGGGGTCCCTTTACCCTTTACTTTTTAGGAATAAAACCCCTATTTTTGTGCCAACTGCTTCCACATCCCACGAATTCTTGTCACAGTCAGCAAATTTAACTCTGACCATCCACTCGACAGAGCAAGAGAATAGGATCCGAAGGCAGCTCACAGGGGAGCAGCTGGAGCCAACGGTGACTGGCTGCCAGCACATTACCTTTATGATACATTTCCACACCAGGAAAAGCAAAGCCACCTTCTGTAGTTAGCAGAAGCGGAGACCTTGGGAAAGCTTTGCGTGTATATATGTGTGTTTATTTTGTGCCTTGTATGGAGAACCTGGCTGCACTATACCTTTAGAGCAGGCATAGGCAAACTCGGCCCTCCAGATGTTTTGGGACTACAACTCCCATAACCCCAACTAACAGGACCAGTGATCAGGGATGATGTGAATTGTGGTCTCAAAACATCTGGAGTTTGCCTATGCCTGTTTTAGAGCATGTTTAAAGCACTTCCCCCCGCCCCCCAATCCTGGGAATTGTAGTTTGTTAAGGGTGCTGGTAAATGTAACTCCATGAGGAGTAAACTACAGTTCCCAGGATTCCTTGCAGAGTGCATATGTGCTGTCAGTGTATGGTGTATATACAGCCCTGGTATTCTCATATGTGTACAAAAATTCTCACACAGTTGGCAACTCTGATCTCTATGGGGCTGCCATGGCCCTGCAGAAAACATGGCATGTTTCTGGAGGGTCGCTCCATGTGAAGTAATACACCCACTGGGACCTCCTGCCATTTGGGAGCTTCTGGCCTGGGGTCCCTGTTACTCCACTCTTGCCTTCTCTGCTTGCATCCTTACAAAAAAAAAAAAAAAAAGCTGAGCAAACCAGTACTTTCAATTAAGCAATAAGGAGAAATGCCACTCACCGTCTCTTTAAATTCTACTTATCTGCATAGCAAGGCAAGGCAGAAGAAAACTCTGCTTGTCATTACCAACCTTTTGCTACTCTCCACAATAAATCAAATGGAATGGAAATTGTAAGGCACTATACTGGAAGCATTGCTGTGGAATTCCATGTTTGCCCAGTTTCACAAAGGCTTTCCCTGTCTGGCTAGCAAGGAAAAGAATGGCTGGACTCTGCTTTCCATTAAGCAGTGGAAATCAAGGTTTAAAAGTCATTTCACGTTGGAACTGGTGGAGAATAAGTTCCACCTCTGAGCCTGTGTATTTTTGTTACTCCTCTTGGATCAAAAAGATATCCGAAACCCCAGTTAGGGGTGAATGGATTTTGTTTGTCCTGTGAAGGTTTGCAGAAGGCATCTCCTGTCACATCTATCTAAATGGGTAAATGGTATTTGCTCAAAAGTTCTGGGGAATAAATCACTTTTGGAAAATAGAAGTAAAAAAATCTATTGGGGGTGGGGGTGGGGAAGATTCACCTGCAGAGGATTGGACAACTGCATGCAAGTCTGTGAATGAGGGAGGTTTATAAAGCTGGGAAATGTTGAACTAAAAATGCACCTCTAAAGTTTTAAGATATCTATTCATAGGAGCAGAATAGAATAGCAGAAGAACATTAGGCCTAGGACCCATGTACCTATGGGACCACCTCTCTTGGTATGCCCCGCGGAAGACCTTAAGATCCACAAATAACAACACTTTGGAGGTCTTGAGCCTCAAGGAGGTTAGATTGATTTCAACTAGGGCCAGGGCCTTTTCAGCCCTGGCCCCGACGTGGTGGAACGCTCTGTCACAAGAGACTAGGGCCCTGCGGGACTTGACATCTTTCCGCAGGGCCTGCAAGAAAGAGCTGTTCTGCCTGGCCTTTGGTTTGGACTCGGTCTGATCCTTATGTTTCCCTTCCCTTATGGTTTTGATCTACGGGCTACTTTTAAAACGAGGCTGCATTTTAAATTGCATTTTAACCTGTATTTTAAATTGGTTCCCCCCCCCTTTTCCTATTATGTTTTTACTGTAATTTTACTGGTGTTAGTCACCCTGAGCCCGGCTCTGGCCGGGGAGGGCGGGGTATAAATAAAAGTTATTATTATTATTAGAATGCCTCATTGCATCCACTCCTTGGTGTCTGTGGAGGTATTCTGAGTGTACATTGTGATTCTCCCTGAGTGGTGGTGTATCCCCCCCAACAGACCACTGACTTTGCAGGGCTGTTGTTAGGATTAAAGCTAGATAACAGATGGGATGTACTTTTGACTAACTGACAACAGTATACAAATGTGACAATGGGAAGTGATATTATTGCTGCATAAGTGCAACCACTTACATGAGAACCAACAGGAACATCTCGATATAATCTGGTGTCTTTCTAGATTCCCTCCCCCCTTCCTTTCGGCACCATGTTATCCCTGTTGCCCCTAGCAGCTTCAGTAGGTCTTGGCATTTCGACATATGCTCCCCTTGCTCATGATTTGGAAACTCTTCACTTTAGGATCACAGTTCTTTTAGGCTGAAGAAACCAAATGCCTAGGCGCATGCTGTGGAGCCACAATTTACAGGATTAACATGTTCCTGAAAGGAAGAAAAAGTTTTGAAAGACATTTGAGGGGAAAGACAATAAGGGGATTAATGTCTGCTATCCATGAATAACGACCCAATTTGTTTCTGAAGAAGTATGAAACAAGATACAATCATGGTGATCTCGTCAATTGTTATCTACATTATTTGGAGAACTTACTGTTTTATATACAATGGTCATAGCCTGGATATTTTGTGATTCTGTATTCTGTACACGTATACTTGCATGTGTTTATATTCATGTTAGACACAGGATGGTTATAGTATAACTGGGTTTATTTTGTGGAGTACAGCAGATTAATTTAACAGACTTCAGCCAGGCAAAGATTGCACCAAGCTCCCTCATCTAGCTATATGATGAGTCTGTGTTGCTAAAGGCTGTCTGCCTGGGAGTAGACCTTTGAGCAAAAATACCAATATGCTTTGGCTTTAATTCTTGATTTTCGTCTGACTCTAGGCATAATACACATGATCTTACTATCATGTGGTGGCTGCTAATAAACTTACCATGGGGCACATGGAACCCCATGAGGAGCCATCTGGTCACCTGATGGCCGTGTTTTAAGGCAGCGTTTACTTACCTGAACACACTTCCTACCTGCGAGAGTAGAGAGCAAGTGCTTCCCTCCCCCCAGAAGCACCTATTTCTGCAGAAAGTGCTAAAATGCTTCTGTGAATCTCAGCAGTTACCGCAGCTAAGAAACACTGAATAATGTAGAGCAAGAGGAGTCAACACGAGAGTTTAGAGAAGAAATGCACTGCTTCACCTCAAGTCCCAGGAGAGGGGAAGAAGTAGGGGAGGAAGAGGAATGGTATTCACTGCAGCATTCTGTTGATGCTGGACATTGGCTGGACCTCCCCAAGATGCCTTCTCTTCTGTGAGCCTGTATGATGGCCCTATTCAGAGTTTGAGGAATTCTGCATTTGGCTAAGTAAAAGGTAAAGGTAAAGGTAAAGGTAAAGATAAAGGGAACTGCCATCGGAGCTAGAGGTGGAGGGAAGGCTCCAGAGGGATGCCGGAGAGGGTCCCAGTAGGGAGAGAGGTAGCCCATCTGCTGGGGAAGGAAATCAGCGTAACACCAGTGGAGAAGGGGGGCAGATGGGGGAATCGGAGAGGAGGCTCCAGGACTCTTCACTGGAGACCAGCGGGGAGAGCACGGGTCCTCCGCTGCCCACACCCTCCCTGTGTAGAAGACTTCAGCGCAGGGAGAGTAGGAGGAGACTTGGCGTCAAAGAACTTCTTTGCTGGAAGAAGTTCAAGAAACGCCCACTGACGGATTCTGCCAGCGACTGAGACAGCCACAAAGTGAAGGGCTGTCCAGACAGAAGGGTTCAACCAGGTAACCTAGCCAGGAGTGGCGGCACCTTACGCACGAGCAACCCCTAGAACCATTACAGTACCCCTGACTGTTAGGTCCAGTCGTGGACGACTCTGGGGTTGTGGCGCTCGTTTCGCTTTACTGGCCGAGGGAGCCGGTGTTTGTCCGCAGACAGCTTCCGGGTCATGTGGCCAGCATGACTAAGCCGCTTCTGGCGAACCAGAGCAGCGCATGGAAACACCGTTTACCTTCCCACCAGAGCGGTACCTATTTATCTACTTGCACTTTGACGTGCTTTTGAACTGCTAGGTGGGCAGGAGCTGGGACTAGACAACAGGAGCTCACCCCGTCACGGGGATTCGAACCACCAACCTTCTGATTGGCAAGCCCTAGGCTCTGTGGTTTAGACCACGGCGCCACCCGTTTGGCTCAGTAGAGAGGTGCAAACCAGAGGCTAGTGAACATATGGCTTTTAGCTTCAACTAGGAAATCTCCCCTTGCTACAGATAATGTGCAGTACTACTGTTCACAAGCAAGTATGCTTTTTCCATTTTCAGATGTCACTACACTACCTGCAAGAGGTGGTGGAGAAGACATCACTCACCCCCATGCACATATTTCAGATGATACTACCCTGCAACTCAGTTTGGATGTACTGTATCTCACAGGCATATTGCTTACCTGCCTTCACTCCCGCACCTTGCTCTCTGGTGAGAAGGATAAAGTCAGGGAAGGAACAAATGTCAGTTTCACCAGTGTTGCCGGTGACAATGCACACCATACATCCTTTTGTAGGGAAGCAAAAGTAAAAATTCCTCCTCCCCTCTTTGGATCAGAATCAGCAACTGAGGCAGAGAACAGTGGGTGCTTCCAAACGAGTGTTGTGCTCTTCATGTAGGAATTTTTTGTGTGTGTGCCGTCCACACAATTTTAATCAAAATGTCTCTCTGTGCTGCTCCCAAATTAATCCAGGTTTACTGGGGGGGGGGCTGGGGCAGAGGAATCCAATAATATAAAAAAGCCATACAAACCCACAACCACCCCTGGCCAATTCACAATATCTCAGTTTGTTTCTGATATTAAGCTCCTCCTGGAAGCCCCTCAAAATGTAATTTTCTCCACACCAATGGAACCGATAGGAATTTCCTTCAACCATTAGCTTCAACAAAACGAGGTTTCCCCTCCATTTCTGTAAGGGGCATTCGGCAGGTTAAATTGTGAAAAAAGGCCTGCACACATGCCTATGATGACCCCAGAAAATGGAGTCCCAGAAAATGGGATTCAAGTAGAATAAATATGTTCACAGGTGATACCAAACATGCATAAAGCTGAAATGGGATTGTAAATCCATCTTCCTGCATGACCAAAAGAGGAGTTTCAGTCCTCTAACCCAAAGGTTTTCAACCTTTTTGAGCCCACAGTTCCCTTGACCAACTACATTATTTCTGTGGCACCCCTGTGGGGCTCAAGAGCCCAGTTATGGCACCCCTTGCCTGCAGAGCTGGCAGCATCTCATGCTTTTTTGAACACCTTCCCTTGTGGAGTGTTCCCTCAGCCTCCTCCCCTCTCCCCTCTCCTTGGGAGTCCTCTGGGCAGCTGCTGCTGCCACCCCTGGTCTCTGAGCTGTCCCCTCCAAAGAGAGGTGTCTCCTGACGCTGCCCCACAGGGGCATGGGAAGCACCCCCTGGCCAATCCCAAAGGCACCATTCACATGGAGAGCTTGTAGCCAGAGCTGCTGTAATAAACAGCTGTGCAAGCCTTTGGGAGGCAGAGATGCAAGAGGGCATCAGAAGAGAGAAGGAAGGAAAGAGGGATGGAGACCAGGGTTGCCTGCAGCACCCCTGACCATCATTCAAGGCACCCCAAGGTGCAACAGCACACTGGTTGGAAACCACTGCTCTAATCAATCATTTTAAAACCTGATACTAGCACATTTAAAATTGCATTTCTGTTTTTCACATATGTACACCAAAAGCAGAAGAAATACTCGAGAGAGCTGTAAATGGCAGACATGAAATCAGTCTTACTCAGCTGTTTTCTACAATTCTGCTTGCTTTCGGTTAAAACATTTATTGCATTTATTTTCCCTTCAAGAGGCAGCCAATATATTTGCACCATTATTTTGACTTCTCAGTGAAGTCATGTAGAGCTTTCTTGCTGCCTGTCGTTTTTTCTGGGCAAACCAATAAAACAATTTCTTTCTTCTTCCTCTTCATACCATCAGCATCACTATCACCGTCATGCATGTGTGTGTGTTGCTTTCCCACACAAATGTATCTAAAGCTCCTCACAGCTGAAGAAATAAGGATACAACTACACTATTACAATAACCAACCCAAGGATGATGAAGAGGTAGCAGGAAGAACTGATACGCAGTTAAACGGTCACCTGCACATGTGCAAAGACCGTCTCGGATGTACACCCCCCCTCAGCTTAACCACGGCTTACATTTTCAAATCAGGTGGAAACTGTTTTGAGAGAAAAGAAATCAATCAGCAGCATTTCTCAAGAAACTACAGGATACAGATGGATTGCAGGTAACGTCATGTGTCCTCAGCTTCAAGTGCCAGCGGTGAGACTGCGTTGGAGTAAACAGTGTTGCTTACGCAGGCTAAGAATCACCCACTGCAATTCATTTCATAACAATGCCATAGGAACAGAAATTGATTGAAAGATCGGCAGTCTCAAATCAACCTAGTGTGAAAGCAGTTCTTGTACCCTTCCCCACAAACAAAGCATGCAGATCATTCACTTCCAAAGCCCACTTTTTAAAATATGCTCTTAATAGCCCATGAACATGCTGGGCAAACATCTTTCAAATGTGATTGGTAGCTCATTAATGGTAGCTCAGTTGTGATTGGTAGCTCATTACGTGTTCTCCCACCCCACAAGGATATACATGCCCTTCCCCATGTCCTTGCCAGATTCTAGTGGGACCATTAAAATATAAGGCCGGCCGTGGTTCTGTGGATCAATGGCCCATTGGTTTTGTTTTCCTGCCTCTATCCATAGCTTGTTCCTGAAGGCTCAATGGAAGGCTTCTCATCCTACATTTCACTGTACAATACTACACTACAGGGGCACATTTCTCTCTGATTCCAGCTGGTAATCAGTCTATATACCCTGAAGCATGGGGATTAATAGCTCTTGTTTCATTACATTCTGCTGACCTAACATTCCCCAGCCAGTTTCAAGATGTCATTCTTCACTTCCACTTCTTAGGAAAGCTGCAGTGTAGCACTGATGGTGCAATGCAGAATATTGGTTGATGAATATTCCTACTAATCTATATGTTATGCCAAGATCAGCTCAGATTTCTCAGTTTAGTGATATTGTCTTCATTTTTCAAATCTTGTTCTCAAAAACTTGGGAGTTAGCTAGATAAATTTGGCAGACTGAAGTATCCTCTGCATGTTCCTCTTCTTCGCTCCGCAGGCCCCAGAGTTACTTACATAGCATATCGGCAAAGGGAATCTGTGTGTTTTCCTCTTCTAGTTCCCTTAAGGCTGACTTGTCAAGCTTCAATTTATTTGGGTAAAAACACTGTATGACTATGTGAACCTGTTATCTTCTTCTTCATCATCAGATATTTAGCCCAACAATAGGATTTTGGTAGGATCACACGACTGCTAATTCTAACATTAGTTGTTTTTTAAAAAATGTTTCCCTTCTAGAGACATTTTAATATTCACATTTTTGCTTTTTTGCAGAGTGTTGTTTGTTAAATCTTTCTATTAAACAAGTGAAAATAGCATGCTTCATCACCCCCACACCTCAAAACTCTTAGCAGTTAAGTCAGAATATTTTGCCATTCCCAAATAAGGAACATTTGGGCATCATTTACCCAGACATTTGAGTGTCTGACATTTTAATATTTTGCTCCATTTTGGAACAGAATTTAAAGGCAAAATATTGGCAGCTCCTATGAAATGAACATCCAGTTGTCCAAACAATAATTAAGAGGGCTGTCAGCTTTAATTGGCTTAACTGGGTTGCTTAATCAGCTCGGGGGAATAATTGGTGAAGGACTATTTTAATCACTCAGGGCAAATTTAGAAAACAGGGGCTGGAAGTTAAAGGCACACTTTATTATTGTTTTGCTCAGTTCTGGTTCTGGTGTGCTACCATAAAATGGAACGAAGGCCAAACACTAGAACTGAGTTTTCCTTCTAACAATGAGTAACAGATTTTGTTTACTTTGCTGTAAATTATCTCATGCCTACTTTCGTATCAGTAAAATGTGTGTATATTGAGGTTTTTGGTATTATGAAAATATGATTAAACCAATCAACTTTTTAATTAGTTAAAAAGTAGCTAGTTAATCAATCTTTAATCAGTGGGTAGTATTATTAATTAAAAATAATAAGGTTCTCTCCTGCCCTGGGGTAGTAAGAGAAAGCGAGAGAGCCCTTATACTTCAAATTAAAAAAAATTACTCTGAGAGCATCTCACTCTGCTTTTATCCCAAATCTGTGGAGGATTCTCTGTTCTTGTGAATAAGGATCACTTCTTAACAATAGGGGTGTATTTGTGGCGGGTTTATTTATTACTACTAACCTGGAAATGTTTAGGCCACACATACGGTATTCTCGGGCTTTGGGATTGGCAGAGCTCAATGTGTGTGCTTATTAGAAATGTCTATGCAACCTCTTGTCTTGCTGAATAGGGCTGTTCAGAGAAGGACATATGGTTTGAAACAGTAGGTAGCCTGCCTTCCCTATGGCAGGCCGGCAGCAGCTAGAACAGCCTCTCTTCAGGAAAAGAGACTATGCCAAACACATTTGTGACTGGCGTGTTCATATGGTCACACTTCCATGGACTTGCATAGCAGTGAAAAGGCCATGGGACAAGGCGGTTCCCTAGCTCCCTTCATTATTTTTGCATGCAAAGATGTACAACAAGCAAGATAAGAGGAGGAATTTACTTGTTGCTTTGTTCAGGGCCAGCCCAATACATTTTGGCACCTAAGGCAAGCCACCTAATGTGGTTGCCTCACCTTCCCTCATAGGTGGGCCAATCCTGGCTTCATTGATGGAATGAAATGAAAGGTAGGGGAGGCGTTGACTCATAAGTTCTACCCATCCATTGTCAAATCAGGAGCCATACCCTCCAACATTTTTCCAGTGAAGATAGGGATGTCAATAATAATAATAATAATAATAATAATAATAATAATAATAATATCCCGCCCATCTGACTGGGTTGTCCCAGCCACTCAGCAATTTGAATTGACGCATTTCCCCTCAAACCAGTTTTGATCCAAACTGGGGAAACGAATGGCCTGGCTTCATTTTAAGCTGGTAATCTGTATGCAGACTGATTGCATTACATGTGAAATACAGTTCTAAGCAAGAACCCAGTTGTTTGGTGCCTCAGAAGCCCAATGGCACTATTTGCAAGTAGAACATCATTAGCACCAGTGTTCCAGCCAAATTCCAATTTGGGGGGAATCTATTAAGGCCTTTTAAAGTCTCCCTGCAGTTCTAATGGGAGGCAGCAGTCTTCTTCTGTTCCAGCATCTCAAGCTGCTATTGTGCATTCTTTGCTCGCAGTATATTAACCAGTAAGTGTCTGTGTGAGGTTAGGATTACTATTCTGAACATATTCTCTACTGGACTAAAGTCCATCAGACTCATAAAGCCAGCTCAGGCATAATGAACTTGGCTAGTTTCCTATCATTGTTTGTAAGCCATGGTTAATTAAACCACAGTTTTGTGGCTCATGTGTAACAGGAAACTGTGATATAAACAAAATGTGATTCAAATGCAGAAGTTGGTACACAGTAGAAGGAGGGGTGAGGGAGGAGAGCATATGCATGTTTCTTAAATTGAGTTCAGGATATGCCTGAACCTATGTCTTTATAGACTTTTGAATCTTGGAGATCAAAAATAATTTTAGGCAGCAAAAGCTCTAAAACTGATCAAAAGGATTCAAGTTCAAACCTAAAGCAAACTAAAATAGCTATCGACACAATATGTCACTTAATAGTACTTATTGCTACAAAAGTATACATCAAGAGTGCACATTGAGCAAAACAGAACTCAGCTTCTTCTGTTGGGTAAATGAAGGACATAGATGACATGAGGTGCACTATGTACTGTATTGGTCTCAATATAAGCTGCCCGGGAATATACGCCACATCCCTAATATGAAATCTATCTCCAGCACCACCCAGGACTTTTTACAATCATATATATAATTTCCCACATTTATTGCATTCCCTGCCCTCCCTTGGAACTACCCACTAACGTTTCGCCAGGCTAACACACAGCCATGTGCACACGCTCACACCCTTCCCCTTCTTCCTGTCTCTTGATTCCTTTTCTTCTTCTTGTTCTGTATACTTCTTGATCTTCCTACTTATCTGATTGAAAACAGAAGAACGGATATTCAGTCATTCTACACAGGCCCAGGGACACTGTTTAATTATTTAGAGCCTTCTTTTCTTCCTGATAGCAATGGCCTCCATCCCAGTGGAGTGGTATAACTATTCCTCCCCTGCCCCAAGAAACATTAACATTTTGATCTATTTTTAGTTAGAATTCTTTCTCTTTAATTCTGTTGTTTTAGTTGCTGTTATACGTATTCAAAAAAATTGTAAGACTTTCCCCCCCGTCATACATTTAAATGGTTGAAGTCAGTGTGTCCAGCTGATAAACAGTCCAGTCTCAATCCTCTAAAAGTGTGATTCACTAAAAGTCTATTCAATAGTCCTATTGAGTTCAATGGGACTTCCTCTCAGGTGTATGCAGTGTGGCATATTAAGGGACTGAAATGGGTATGCTTTTTACAGGTTTGATGGAATATGGTTAAAGCCCAGATTGCATGGTCCTTGGCTGTAGCCAGGTCTTCACAAGGAGGACACTGGAACAGGCATCCATGAAGAAGACATTCACATCTCAATCACTGGTCTGTTGTAGCTATAGCTACAGTCCATGGACACCCTGTGCATATGTGGTCTTAATAGCCTTCCAGTAGGTAGCACATTATTAGTCAGACACTATGATATCAGCAGTAAAGCCTGGAGTGGCTCAAAGAGACTTTCCCAGCAATGGACACTGCCAGGTGTGGTCAATGCCAAAAAATAAGTATATTGTCTTAAATTTGGCTGGGCTTTTGGCCAGAATAACCCACTCTATGTACAATTCTAGGTCATGCAGCTAATCAAGTATATGTATCAAAGAATTATAGAATTGTAGGGTCCAACCTCCCCCAATACAGGAATCACAGTTCTATATTTCAGTTGCATTCAAGTGATAACTTGGAAGAAAGACTGAAGAATCAAAGTTGCAAATGCTCAGGGTAATATAGGAGTAAGAATGCACTGTATACATATACTAAAACAATATTGCTATGGAGAAGTAATTTATTTATTACATGTATATCCCAGCTTTCCTCCAGAGAGGTCAAGGAAGTGTTTATGGTTCTTTTCCACACCCTTTCTGTGGGGAGAAAAATAAATAAGACAGATCACATGTGTGGGGTAATTAAGAAAAGAATTGGCTGGATCCCTAGATCCAAAGTGCAAGGCTAAACACACAGTCCAGCAAGAGAGAGCCCTCAGCAGAGTATTAAAATAGAATAATGCAGCACAGTGAAGAGCTAGGAATATAGGTTGTTAGACCTTTTTAATATCCCATTTGGTCTGCTTACAGTGCTTCCCTGTTTCTATGCCTCTTGCAATGAACAGACCACACCATTTAGTAAGCTTACATGCATTACTTACAAACTTCAAAGTTACAAACTTCAGATTCATGTGTTATTCCATGCAGAAGCAAGAAGGACACAGGAAGAAAATTCTTGGGGTACAAAATACAGAAAAATAGTTCTGAGCACATAATCTGGGCTTGAAGCAGTCCAGACATGTTGCCTGGTTGACTTCACATTGTGGAAGAGAGTGAACAAAGAAGCTTTATTTCCTTCTTTGCTGTAGGTGAGGTGATGTGACCTGAGTCTAGTCTAGGAATACAGTGCTGTGGTCTTAACCCTTTCATGCATAAACTAGCCCCAAGCTTGCTAGTTATAAAAGGTAAAGGTAAAGGTACCCCTGCCCATATGGGCCAGTCTTGACAGACTCTAGGGTTGTGCGCTCATCTCACTCTAGAGGCTGGGAGCCAGCGCTGTCCGAAGACACTTCCGGGTCACGTGGCCAGCGTGACAAGCTGCATCTGGCTAGCCAGCGCAGCACACAGAACGCCGTTTACCTTCCCGCTGGTAAGCGGTCCCTATTTATCTACTTGCACCCGGGGGTGCTTTCGAACTGCTAGGTTGGCAGGCGCTGGGACCGAACGACGGGAGCGCACGCCGACGCGGGGATTCGAACCGCCAACCTTTCAATCAGCAAGTCCTAGGCGCTGAGGCTTTTACCCACAGCGCCACCCGCGTCCTAGTTATAGTTATAGTTATAGTTGCTAGTTATAGTTGACTGCAATTGCCCACACTTTCTCCTTACAATAGCATTATGAGGCAGGCCAGGCAGAACGATAGTCAAGGGTCCAAGGTCACCCAGTCCTGTTGCGCCCACCACCCAGCGCTGAAGGTGTGAGCAGTGTGTGTGGCAAGCATAGCATCTAAGCTCTGATCATACCCTGTGTAGTCAAGTGATTCAGCAAATCCCAGGCTATCTCAGCCCCTTGCCACCCCAGAAGGCCCCCTTTCTGGGCTTTAATGAGTTACTGCTGCAAGGAAGGCCACTGGCAGCACTTCT
Source organism: Podarcis gaigeae (assembly GCF_964106915.1). Classification (NCBI taxonomy): domain Eukaryota; kingdom Metazoa; phylum Chordata; class Lepidosauria; order Squamata; family Lacertidae; genus Podarcis; species Podarcis gaigeae. Next base: position 31,577,194 of record NC_139686.1, read on the forward strand.
GCCAATCTGCACCTTTGGTGGTTGGAACAGGAAGCTCAGCACCCAAAATTGGGATTTAATCTCTCCCCTTCCACTGGTTATAGTCCAATACTCTGCTCACTGGATCTCAAATATAAATACTTTAGCACACCTTGAGCAAACATGTGGCCAGTATATGCAGCTGTCAAAATCACTGCATCAGAGAAGATGGATGTTCAAGACAGTGAACAGTGAACTACTGAAAATAAATGTCAATGGCAGCATTTTTAAATAGTTAGCTGCTCTTGTAGCAATTCGGTATGGCATAGGAAACTTTTGTATATGTGCAGAATGTGATAGGCCCTTGTGCACACACACATTTTTGTACACCCTCTTCAGTCTTGCCATGTGGTGCTGGCAGCCTGTGGAGCTCTGTCCATCTTCCCCCCGACACCCCCCTGCTCAGTCCCTTTCCAGCTGCTGCTGCTGCCCTAGAGAAGCTCGAGAGAGTGGCTTATGTAACAAAGATTAAAACACTGAACTACACAGATAATAAGTAATGCCAACTAAAGGGGGATATCGCAGTCTACAAATATCTGCAGGATGCAAACATCAACAAAGGAGCATGATTCTTTAATGTCCTACTTGTGGGTATAATTAAGAGGAATTGGTAAATTATCCAAGGAATATTAGAGGAAGAATAGGCATAAACATTTCCTGACAATGAGATACATGTGGGCTTCAGAATACTTTGAAATTAGGCTCCAAATCAGGCTCAGTAAGCAGTGCAAGAGTGTAGATGGCTTATGCATCCTCTCTGTGAGCCCATGGGAAACAGGGAAGCCAGGTTTTGGGTTTTTTTGCTTGTTCCTCCCCTGTGAGTTTAACAACAGCTCAACTTGCAGAAGTTAAGCAGCTGAAGCATACTTTGGCATGGAAATAAAGCAATGGGGCGATTTCTGTGCCGGCCTGCTGTTAACGGCTCAAAACAGAGTGAGTGAACCACTGTGGGAGAAGTAATGGTCTGAAGCAAATTTTTAGTTCATCAGTTGCCAGGTGGAGCTGAAGTGAATGGCCTAAAACAGCCTCTCCGCCCTGCTCCCTTTACAGTTCTGCATCTGTACTGGAGACAACTAGCAGTTTCCCTTCATTCTGTTGAGTTTAATGTATACTAAAAACAGGCTTATTTTCACTTTTTCATAAGTAGATACCTGCAAACATGCTCGGCAGAAGTCCCAGAATGATTTACCCCTCTAAATCTATCATATCCATCATTAATTTTGATTTTATTTAGCATTTGTTTGTCAATCTGTGATGCGTATGATGAATGGAATATGATCTTTGGTGAAGGGTGAAAACTAATGATCGCTCATCAACTGAGGATTGTTAACCAATAAATCAAAATTTCTATCTATCTGTATCCCCCCCCCCCCACCTGAGATCCGGACATGATCGAAGGATTTAGCTGACTGAAAGTTATTTGTTGCTTTTTTTTTTTTAAAAAAGGGACATTTCTCATGGATGTTGGCAAAATGATTTCCACCCCTGTGGCAATGTAAAATGTACCAAGTAGAAATTTATATTCTTTCAGTAATTGCTCTGAGGCAACACTGCCTATTTGACTCTTCCAAAAAAGAGACAGAAATATATACAATGGGATATATGCAATCCTATGCCTGTTTGCGTGGGCTTTAGTTCTGTATTTATTAGAACCTACTCTTATAGGTAAGTGTGCATAGCATTGCAACTTTAGCGAGCCCATTGATCCTTCTTGCAGAATTGTAGCAAATAATCGGCAGTCCTACTACATTACAGTACTGATTAAAAAACCAATGCTGAACTTGCTTACTTGAGTCCGGCATTACTCATACCCACAATGGGTGCCATAGTTGCCAAGGCAATACAATACAACGATCAGGGCTCTAAGTCTAGACTGCCGCTTTTAGCATTGTGTAAATTTGCATTAATTTACACACGTTTAACAAAACACATGTTGTATCATTTAAGGATTGTTCCCCCATAAGTCTTTTTATTTTATTTTTACAATGCAGCCTTTTATAACAGCATAACCAGCTTCTGCCTATGCACAGACAGCATCTCGCTGCATAAGACAAAGTTGAACTGTCAGTCCCCTTTTTGAAAGTATCTGTCCCTAGAGCTTTAAATGTTAGCCTTAAATATAAATCTAAGGGATGCTTCCAGCATCACATTCCTCTACAAGAGTTTTAAAAAGGTTCAGACAGGAGTTTGAAATCACCACGATTATGGTAACCCAATTACATCAAGAGCTCATTCACCTGCACACTTAGGATTGCAATAAACTTTCCCGGGTTTACTCCAGACAAAACAAGATACTGCTGCTGATTTACTAGATTGCTTACCTGCCTTTCACCATAAGGTCCCAGGCTGAGTTACGACAATGTAAATAATACAATATGAAAATCAGTTAGAAATAATTTAGAATCAGAAGAATAGGGTGAGCCTGAAAAATACATAGGTTTCAAAGACCAGGGTAAAGAGATGTATCTTCTGCATATGATGAAAGCCGCACTCATAGCATGAAATTCATATACCACTTGATTGTAAAACCCCACCAAAGTGGTTTACAAAAAGAATAAACAATGAAATTACTGGAAAAAACAATTAAAACAACTGTATTAAAAAAAATAGAACCAATGAAAAACACAACAGCATTCTATGTATCTCAGTAGGCTTGCCTAACAACAACAACAAAAATTTCAGCAGGTACAGTGAAGGTGGGGACGCAGGTGGCGCTGTGGGTAAAACCTCAGTGCCTAGGACTTGCCGATCGTATGGTCGGGGGTTCGAATCCCCATGGCGGGGTGAGCTCCCGTCTTTCGGTCCCAGCTCCTGCCCACCTAGCAGTTCGAATGCACCCTTAAGTGCAAGTAGATAAATAGGTACCGCTTTATAGCGGGAAGGTAAACGGCGTTTCCGTGTGCTGTGCTGGTGCTGGCTCGCCAGAGCAGCTTCGTCACGCTGGCCATGTGACCCGGAAGTGTCTCCGGACAGCGCTGGCCCCCGGCCTCTTAAGTGAGATGGGCGCACAACCCTAGAGTCGGACACGACTGGCCCGTACGGGCAGGGGTACCTTTACCTTTTACAGTGAAGGTACCTGTCTGGTATCAGTAGACAAGTTATTCCAAAGTGTAGAGGCAGCTACACTAAAAGATGGGTTTGTTACAAGAGCAGAATGGGTATTATGTGACACCTGTAACAGTGTCAGTTCCACAGATTGAAGCGGTCAAGTAGACACATGTGGCCTAAAGCGATCTGGCAGGTGAAGTGGTCTCAAGTTGTTAAGGACTTTGTACAGTAATAGGAACACTTTGAACCTGGCCCAGTAGCATATCAGCAGCCAGTGCAGGTCTCTGAGCACAGGTATTCTCTGCTGACAAGCTCTCACTTGCCTCAGCAATTGTGCTGCAGCATTCTGCGCTAACTGCAGCTTCTGAATCAAGCACAGGGCAAGCCCCACATAGAACGTGTTGCAGGGATCCAGCCTTGAAGTAACCAACACATTAACGGCCGTGGCCAAGTTTTCCTGGTCCAGGAACGATTGCAGCTGACATTTCAATTTCATTTGGTGAAAGGTGCTTCAAGCTGCTGAGGCTACCTGAGTTTCTAGTGACAGAAATGGATCCAGAAGCATCCCCAAGCTATGAGCCTGCTCCTTCATGAGGAGTGCAAGCCCATCCAGGGTGTAGGCCTTCAGCTTCTGGGAGGAAAGCCAGGATAAAAAATAAAATAGGCCAAGCAGAAAAAAATGACAGCACAGTATCTTTTGTCTTGCATCTTAATTCTCAGATGAAACTTTTCTCACCCAAGCAGGCCTTGGAAGGAAGGTTTGTTCATGCTTAGGCCACCTCGTACCCCAGCTTGAACCAGCTGTTAGCAGGTAGGCTCTGAGCCCACAAGTGCCCCACAATGACTTATGGGGCTCCAACCTTAATACAGCTTATTCCAGGCAGAAAAAAACCTGCTTTGATGATAGATAATCTCACACATCTTTGGCTTTCTGGTCCTGTGAGCCATCATGGAGCATTTATGTATATGCCTTGTTCTGGGAGCTGCTACGCACCACAGCACTGACTTGATGTATGGAGATGTGAATACGAAATGTATTATGTGTGCTCTTATATAATGCTGGTTAACATTAGTATTAACCGAGGGATGGGAAACCATAGTACTTCACGTTGCAAAAAAAAGCATCTGTGGGTTAAATCAGGACTGGTCCCTACAATGCAGAAAACCATTCCTTTGTTCAGTTCACTGAAGCATCGGGTTTTGTTCCTTTGGGAGACAGCCTTCCACAGTCTAATAAACCTCTCACTGTGGAAATGTTTCCTGATGTTCAGACTGAGTTTCACCCCATTACTCCTAATTACCTCCTATTGGACCCTCCTGAACCAACTCTTCTCCATTTTGCTAGTCTGTATCCTGCAGATATGAAGTGAAAGTCACGTGCCCTCTTCTGTGGCTAGGAGTTGCTTATAGTAAGAATTTTTTCGCCCAGAAAAAAAACACCCAGCTTTGTGTGGGGGAAGACATGTTAGTAGTTGAACAAGAAGCGGACTCTTAATTGAACAGCATTGCCTCCACAGTCAATGGAGGCAGAGCACAGCCTCTGCTATGGCTAGTAGCCATTGCTGGCCTTCTCCTCCATAAATATGTCTAATCCTCTTTTAAAGCCATCTAATGTGGTGGCCATCACTGCCTCCTGGGGCGGGCGGGCGGGGGGGGAGTCCCATAGTTTAATTATGTGCTGTGTGAAGAAGTACTTTCTTTTCTCTGTCCTAAATCTTCAGACATTCCAATTCACTGGATGTGCATGAGTTCCAAAGTTATGAGAGAGGGAGGAAAACTCTTATCTATCCATTTTCTCTATGCCAGGCATAATTTTATAAACTTCAGTCATGTCACCACTTACTTGCCATTTTGCTCAACTATGGGTTGCAAATGCTGCAATCTTTCCTCATAGGGGAGTTCCCAGAGGTAGCCATCTTGTTTTGCTGCCTGAGGTGAAACGGTGAGGTGCCGCCCTGTTCTGCTGCACCACCCTTGCCAAAACCACCCTTACCTGGGTTGACACTGATGAAGCAGCGGCGACAACAGCGGGTTTCGGTGAGATTTCACCAGAAGCCAGCACTGCTGCTAGTGCCTATTTTTCGCCATCTCTTGGGCTTACGCTGCCTGAGGCAACTGCCTCAGCCTGCCTCACGGACAAGATGGCCTTGGTTGCTCCATCCGCTTGATCATCTTTGTTGCCTTTTTCTGATCCTTTTCCAACTCTACAATATCCCTTTAAAAGATGAGGTGATCAGAACTATATACAGTATTCCAAATAAGGTCACACAATATACCAGTATTTGTATAAAGGCATTATGATAATGCCCAGTACTCATAGCAGTTTAGCAGTTATATAGTGAACTCACTGCAGCCTTCAGGGGCAGCCCCATGTGTAACACATTACAGTAGTCTAAAACTAGGTTACCAGAATTGGCGACCAGTGGCAGATTATGAGCTTTAAAATTCCTTCAGTGCCCTGTGCAACGCCTTCCATTGTTTGTCATTGTTGCGGTGCCCCCTGCAGTACCCTCTCAGCTCAGCGCCCAGTATGGGCGAACCAGTCTCACTCCACTAAATCTCCCTCTGTTGGCAACACACATGCACAAATCTCCTTGCCAAAGCGAGTGGCCTGGCCAAGGCCCAATGGAGTTGGCAGCCACTTTGTGACTGAAAAATCTAACTTGTCCTCAGGGGAATATCTTGTATCAGTCCTTAGGTAATTGCCTAAAGTTGGTATCTAACTTTCCGGTGATAAACTAGGGCACAATCTACCCTTAACCGCATCATATTTGTAATACTGACAGTTTGCACTATATTGAGTCATTACATGAAATTCAAGCAATTTTTAGTTTGCCATTTGCAAGTTGCAGACTGGACACTTTGGCTGTAGGCCGGCTAAGACATTCCTGTGTAGCTGCCTGCTTTGGCTAACATGCTCAAAAGCTGGGCAGAAACTGGTAGGTAAAGAGGAAGCCCTGTGCAAGTGCAGGGGTGTTGAGAGAAGAGGATCAGGCATACTAGCCACAATGTCTATGTTCTGCCTGTGCAATCTGAGGCAGTGTGTTTCTGAATACCAGTTGCTAGAAAAAGGATGCTCTTGTCCTCAGGTCTTGCTTGTGGGTTTTCCACAGGCACCTGGTTGGCCCCATGAGAACAAGATGCTGGACTTAGATGGCCCATGGGCCTGATTCAGCAGTGCAATTCTTCGGTTCACAAAGATTTGTGATACATTGCGGGGCTGGCGGATGGTAGTGCTGAGGGGAGCATCACACTCCAGTGAGCAGAATCAAGTCCTTGGCTGCCTTGGCGAAGGGGCTGGGGAGGGAATATAAAAATATATAGTAACACCTGACCTGCCTCTCTGCCATTTTCCACATCATTGCAGGAGACATTTTCTCATTTCGTTCCTCTCCCAATTCTTTCACCTCAGGGGGAATGAGGCAGCAGATGCAGTGAACTCTTTCTCATACTCTTTCTAATACAGGCCCCCTCCCCTCCTGCTCTGTCCTTCCTTCTCCCACCTCCTACTCACTCTGTGCAACAGAATCTGGGACAATTGAGCTATTGGCTGAATCAACTGGAATTACTCCATGGTTCTGAGGTACTTTCCTCAATCCTGTGTGAAACAAGCACCTAGAACCAGAGTTATTCAGACTCCATATATCTGCACACATTTTGTATTATTCTAGTACAGGCAGCCCCCCCCCCACTTATGCAGGAGTTATGTTCTGGGCCCCAGTGTGCATAAGTGAAATCACATAAAGTGGGCAGCACCACCTAAAAAGCCTCTGGATCCCTATTTTCCCCTAGTCACCAGGTCTCTCCTCCACCCTTTCTCGAATCCAGACCAAAATATCTAGAGTTGAAGTTCTGGAGCCAGCAGGAGGCTGGAGGATGTGCAGGAAAGCTGCTCCTGCTGCGCTACTCCCCATGCCAGCTGTTAGGTGGAGAGGCTGAGCAGCCGAAACAAAGTCCTGCTGTGTCTCCGGTCTCTTTGGTGCTTCCTCTGCCCTCACTGATGTCTTCTTCAGCCTCTGGGGAGGGTCTCCTTGCAAACCACTAGGACTCTCCAACATCCGGGATCAAATTATTTATCCATTTCCCAGTGCTGGGCATATATGCAGCTGTGTGTTTCGATCTCATGTAAGTGTATGTGGGGTGGGACGTCTATATAGAATAACAAGCCCAACCCACAGGTGTTAAATACCATACTTGCAGGCAGAATTTCCCAGCATACACTACGTTAGAAAGAAAGGCCTGTGCTGGGCAACAGCGGAGGCAAATAGGATCTGCAACCCAATGTTGTAGTGTGGACGAGTCCTGTTCAGGGTTTCAGCCAGTTGTGAACTTTTCAAGGACACTCCATTCCAGTCGCCCCCCCCCTTTTCATTTCTGCTTCCATCAGCAGCAGCTCAGTCCTCATTGAGCAAATAATCCCCAAGATTCAGGTAGGTAGCCGTGTTAGTCTGATGCAGTAGAGATATATCAAAAAATTTAAAAAATTATCCAGTAGCATCTTAGAGACCAACTAAGTTTGTTCTTGGTATGAGCTTTTGTGTGCATGTTACCTGAAGAAGTGTGCATGCACACGAAAGCTCATACCAAGAACAAACTTAGTTGGTCTCTACGGTGCTACTGGACAATCCCCAAGATTGTTTGTAAACCTTGCAGTTTCCCATTGCCCCGTTGATAGTCTCTCTCATGTGCGGGTGTTGCTGTTTTGGCAACATGAGGCTCAACACTGATGAGCATATGCAACACAACTGCCCATGAGCTGTAGCCAAGAGGAGGGAGCCTTGTTGTAAACATATTGGTGGCTACCAATGACAATCTTTCTGCTTGTCTTTTGAGTGACTGTTGATACTACAGGTACGAGGCTACCAATGACTAGGAACATGAAAGGGTGGGTGGGAAAGGGGTGAACTCACAGATGAACTCTTCAGCCTCCAGCACAAGCAGCATAATGTCAGAGGAGGGGCTAGAAGTCTGGCCGGCCTCATTTTACCTTTTCCCATGAGCAACCACTGCAGAGGGCTTTTGAGCCTCCATCACCAGCTTCTGTTCACAGAAACACCCTGAAATTCCACACTTATGTGGAGCAGACAGGAACGTTTGGGTCTCAAGGTTATCAGCCTGTGGACTATGATTGTGTAGTCAAGCTCCTCAGATAGCAGGAGTGGCAAACTCCCAACCCACAGGCTGGATTTGGTCTGCCAAGTTGCTTCACCTCTGGCGATATTGGATAGCTCTCATAGAGCCATTGTTAGGAGGACTTACCATTCCAGAGTGCCAGGACCTCCTAGCGATGGTGCTATGATAGAGGGAGAAGTGGTGACCTTGGAAGGTATGCAGATGGGGCTTTCCTCTTCATTGCAGCGCTGTGATGGGAAGGAAAAATGATCCCTAAAGTGCAGGGATCATGGTTTTGCTTCTAGCAGGGCTAGGAGAAGAGAAACCTCTTCCAGCATAGTGCTAATCAGCTTAAAAAGGTGCAAAAATGTTCACCACCCCTGTCATGCAGCCTAATCTGGTCCCACACTCCTCAGCAGCAATCACACGGGAATACCAGTTAAGTTGATAGTGCGGCTCACAGATGCCAGGGTCTGTAGACCCTTCTCCACACGGAGTGAGATAACAAATGGTTTATTGTTCAGAAAGGCCTAGAAGGACCTTAAGGGATACTTAGTATGCATGGAGCAAGAGCTGGGAGACTGATCATGGATCCTTCCCGTCTCGCCTTCCCCAGCAGGAGAGAGCTGCTGTGCGGGTTCTAAATTCCCATAATCACTTTTTAAAGAATAATCTTTCCACGGTGGTTAGAAGCAGCTTGAGCCATGTAATTAACCTGCAAATTAACTCACAAAGCCTACTGCTCTAAATTATTCCAAAGATGTGCTGCTGTATAACGTACCATATCACACATTTCTTCTTTCAGTTTTAGCAGCAAAGTTATTTTCCCACAGAACACAGACAGGCGAAAAGAAAAGGGAAGTGAGAGAGCTCAGTGGAGAAAAGAAACCACTTCTCTCTCTCTGTCTGTCTCTGTTTGGCTTCGCACCAAAACCCAGATTCAGATCTTAGGTTGCACCCGGCTAATCGCTGCTGCTGTTTTTCTGTTCTATCTTGCATCAAAGAGTTGAAATATTTGCAAGGATTCAAAGTTTTCTAAAATTTTGGATTCGGTCTTTTAAAGTGCTGAATGTGGAGTTGGAAACTTGGGCGGCATATACACTAACCTATTCGTAGCAGAAAAAGATGGTTTTTCTCAGTCAGGAATTGTTCATGTTCATCCTCAACACACTGCTTTCAGTCAAGATTAGATCCTGATGCTTCTCTTTTGCTTCAGTTCTTTTTCTGCCAAATACTACGTTGTTTGTCTCACTGTCTGCTATTTAATGTAACTCATGACTATTTCCATAACTTACATTCATTTCAAGGTAAAGGAAACATCAAAACAATATTTTAAAACACCATTCCTTTTTATTGTTTGAGGACTTCAAAGCAACAACAATGATGCTAACAAAGACTGTTCCAATTCTTTTGATTGATTTCCATCCCTGACCATGAAAGAATGTGCAAACCGCAGCAATTCGTACTTTCTTTCCCACTTTTGTCAGGGTTCTCTGAGATCCCTAGATTGACTTATGAATCACCCCTCAGGTTGATCCTCTAAGAAATGTGAGGTTGGGAGAGAGATCCATTTTCTTTGGAAGCTGGCATGCTTTCTCAGGACTTGTTATCTTCTACCTGCAACCGAGGAGATGAATCCATTGTGACACCGTCAGCCGAGAACAAGAGAAAGTACACTGGAAACATGAGTTACCCCACAGCAGATGTCAGGCCTGGCTGACTCCCCATTGCTGCCTTGTCCAAGAGTTTTATTTTTAACAGCGGAACCATCCAGAGGAAGTCACTTCCAATGTGTGTGGGGTTCAGAAGCCCAGGAAGCATGAATGACGCTATTCCAAGGTGCATGTAAATCTGTGCCCTGAACTCAGCAGATCCTGCTTCTGTTTAAGGCCAGACTATACAATTGCATTTACCTTATGGTGACAACTACCAAATACTAAGCCTTTGGCAGTGGAATCCTGCTGCTGCTGCTGCGGTATATAGCTCTGCACTGGAAAGAATAGTTAATTTTTATAAATGTTGTTTCCAAGAAGGACAGGGATTTGGGGAGTCATATTATGGGTTTTCTTTCCTGAACATGCAGACATGTTGTGTGCCCAGCGGATGAGCATAATTTCCATGCCGTTTCTGTGTCACTTCTCAATGCAGAGCTCCTCTTGTAGACATCTCCCAACCAGCCAATCCAGTCTCAACTTCTCTTCCCTGGGGCATCAGTACTGCTGCCTGACATGAAAACACAACATTAGGGGCAATTTATGGAGACAAGATGAGCATGAACTCTCTTTAATCTGGAGGGGAGGCCTGCCAAGTAATGCACCCCCCCTTCCACTCTCTACCACCCTCAGTTTGCCCCTCTGCTCTTTTGCTACTTATGTCTTCTCCCAGGGCAGGAAATGTCATGTTTATTAGCGACCAACTTTCCTTTTGACCTCTGCAGCCCTCCCTCTGGTCTCTCAAGGTCATTCTTTTGTTTGCCTTTGTTCCCTCCAAATCTGGGTGTCATCTGCAAGATGGATCGCAGCTGAGGAATGGTAGACAAAGGCTGATCCTCATGGGGGCAGCAAGGGGGAGAGAATGTTATTTTTAGCATAACCCTAAATATATCTGAGTTGGGGTAACAAATGATGGCATTGCCAATGCCTGAAGGACAAACTGAAACTTCGGGTGTCGAATAGGGAACTTGTCAAAGCAAAACAAGGCAGGGCAGGAAGCCGTTCAAGCAACGCAGGCTGGTCCATGGCTCAACGGTGAGTCTTTATGGAATTCTATAATGCAGGTCAGAATTGAGAAGGTGGGCCAGGACTGTCAGAAAGGACAGCTGATGGCCTCTGAATCTCTCGTGATCACTCTTGTGGCATGAGAAGAAGGGAACTTCCACGTAGCAGATGACTGTGGAGTTGGAGGGATAGTGGTGTAATTCAGTTTTGTTTGCATTTTAATGTGAAGCTACCTAATTCTCACTGCTTGAGACAATATGCAAACTGAAACATCGCTCTCATTCAAAAGTTCCGCTTCTCTGAATTTTGCGATGCAGTTCCAACAACCAATGTGCATGAACAAAGCATGTTTTAGGCAGAAGTGAGCATGAAAATGCATACATTAGTGAAAATAACATGCAAAAATGAATTACATTAGGGGAACTTGCTTTGCAAAAGAGCGTTTATTAGTCAAAACAGCATTAAAGTGTCTTTATTAGGAGAAATCTAAAATGCAGATGAATTTTTGTTAGAATTTTATCTTTAAAAAAATCATAAATTGCTGTGGAAATGTGGAAAAATGAGAAACTGAGGGGATTGAAATTGACACATTTGTCTACCTATAGTGCTCTTTAAGCAAAATGCTGCCTCTGTTTATTTCCTCATTTAATCAGGATTTACAATTTCTGCAGAAAATCTGATAAAAATGAAGAAAAAAGAACCAGGAGAGAAAAAAAGGTATATCACGATTCATTTGCTGGAGTGGACAGGATATGGAATATCATTTTGATGATGTTGTGTAGATGTTGCAAAAGCATGCTCAGGTCTTTTTAAGTTGGACCAGACCTTTAGTGTCTGGGATTGATTGATCTAATGGGAGGATGGGATATTTGAATATCTTATAACAGGAGAATAGGGGTAATCCCTTTGACTTTCCAAGATGGAAGGGTGCAGCTAACTTAGCTTGGACTGGTGGTGAACATGACTAGGGACAGACAACATGGAGTCCTGGCAAACTGTTTCACCCACATTCCTCATTGAGCTTAAAGTACTAGCAAACATAATACAGGACTCATGGCAAAACCTGTAATCCACCTGCAATCTTTGGCTGGGTTCTGCTTTCCTTTCACGGCCAGTCTCCTTCCTTCTTTCACAGCTGTTGCAGGAGACTGAACGCTCTGCTGTGAAGTTTGACACCTCTGCAGCCTGGGCTGCCTACAGATTGAACGTTCAATGAGAATTTAATTGCCACCGACACTACCCAACCAAGGGGGATGCTTGTTAAGCATATAAGGCTTCGGATCCTTGCAGCAGTAGTAGAACAAACGACAAAGCAAAATAGGAGCTAGAAAAGGTCAATACTTTTGGTCGTGAGTAGTGCCTAAAGATGATATATATGCCAGTATGGGCCTTTGGGTATAGCTGATCCCTGGACCCCCTATGCACTCCTTGTGCAACTAACTAAGCCAAGCCCACATTGGCCCCTGCCTGACTTCATGCACTGGTCTTTAACTTGCCAGGAGCAAACAGCTCTGACTGAGCTTTAAAAAGCAGGTTTTCATGGGGAAGGTTCTGGGGCAAACAAGGGGGGTGGTCAGATACAGATCTTTAAAGAGTGGATCAGGCCTGGAGGAAGGGTACGTGTGGATAAGCCCTGAACTATACCAGGACCCCAAAGTCACAGTTCAGACCCTGTGAAAATATACAGTAGTACCTTGAAGACCAACTTAGTTGGTCTTTAAGGTGCTACTGGAAGGAATTTTTTTTGTTTTGACTATGGCAGACCAACACGGCTACCTATCTGTAAGTAGTACCTTGGTTCTTGAATTTAATCTGTTCCGGGAGTCTGTTTGACTCCCCAAACTGTTCAAAACCCAAGGAACAGCTTCTGATTTGCTGCAGGAGCTACCTGCACCCAATTGGAAGCCGCGGAAGCCACGTTGGATATTCGGCTTACGAAAAAGTTTGCAAACCGGAACACTTACTTCCGGGTTTGTGGTATTTGGGAGTCAATTAGTTTGACAACTAAGCTGTTCGAGAACTAAGGTACCACTGTATGTGAAATTAAGATTTTTGGCCTCAGTATGCATCACTTTGCACAAGGATTGGAATGGAAACCCATGGATTCCATAGGGAATAGGTTGAGCTCATCTGATCACTCCTTGCCTTCAGGGAACATCTCAGTTCAGCTGTTCTATCAGAGAACCTTTCCTGACTGTGAGTACTCCTATATCTTGCCTTCCACTATCATTGGCTATTTGTGTCTGGATAAATTGTGCACCTCTTCTGCCTTTATTTTCCTTATAATAAGGAGATATTCTTTATATCAAAGCTGAAATCCACAGCAGCACATTAGTACAGGAAATTTATCATGCACGTTCTTGTGAATTGATCGCTCCTTTGGACCAATTTAGGTTTTATTAGTTACCATGGTGTGTTAGGTTGTTATAAATACCTAAGGCAGGCAATTATTTCCTGAAGGGTGTAATAACATACTTGCTATTTCAGGAGTACCCCATGCCCCCTAAGGCACCAAGCTTATAAAGCAGGGTAGCACGCACAATAATTTCTTTTATCTCTTTAACAGGCAGGGAACTAAAGCTCAAAGTTGAACAAATGCACCCCAGGCCAGAGGGTGATTTTCTGGAAGAATGAGGATTACAACAACATGAGAGTTATCCTGCCTACTATCAGCTCAATAGACATTGGTGCCTCTAGGGCCAGCCCAGCCATGGGGCAAATTGAGCATTTGTTGTCTTCCCTGGCTGGAGTGTCTGTGCGCACCATTTTGTGGTTCACCTCAGGTGCCAAAATGTATTGGGCCGACCCTGGCCATAGTCCCCAAAGTTGCCAAGACAATATTATATGGTCTGGCACAAAGGATTGCTCGGTAGACACACTTTGTATTGCCCCCTATAAAGCCAATACTTTATGGATGGGGCACCTAAGAAAAAGGGATAGAGTGGCTCCGACTTTCTCATTGGCTGCTGTGACCCCGCTGCTGTTACTAAGCAACCGGATGTCTCATCTAAGTGAGCTGTCATAGCCAGTTAGGTGCAGGCGGAAAGCCAGAGTTTCTTGAGGGGGGCTTTTTTCTACTTGCCATTTTGGATCTTGAGTCTGCTCCTTGTTTGGACAAGAACTTGGGCAGGCAGGCCGGAGAGAATTAAGGAGGAGAGGCTGAAGGAGCCAAGGCAGAGCTGCCGCCTGGCTCCCTGAGAAATCCTCCCAGAGGACGTGGGGCTTCTTTCCAAGCCACTGGAGACCATTTACGACATCGCCTCTGGCAGGAGGGGCCTGCGCACGGAGCCTGTGTGCATATAAGCCACAGACCCAGCCCATAAGCATGTGGAAGGGCATGAGGGTGGAATCAAGGAAGGAAGGAAGGAAAGCAAACTCTTGCTCATTAATATATATATATAAGGGTCAAACTACACGTTATGTTAATCATGCCACGAGTCTTTCTAATTTAACACAATAGGTGCAGAATCTCCGGTTTTCATCAGGACAATATTGTGCCAAGTAGAGGTTTAACTCTTCCCATCCCAGCTGCCATCCTGGTGAACCCCCCCCTCCCCTACTGTGGCAATTAGCCTTACTGGGGAAGTCGTCCATGGACTGCTAGCAATGGCTGCTAGCCATGATGGCTATGTTGTACAGTCAGAAGCACTTTTTATATCTGTTGGAAGCCACCCAGTGTGGCTGGGGCAACCTAGTCAGATGGGCAGGGTAGAAATAAAACAACAACAACAACAACAACAACAACAACAACGGTACCTAGCAGACTTCACAATAAAACAGCTGGAAAGGCATCAAATCCAAGGCTTTTGATGGCTGTTCACTAATGTTCAGAGCATAAGAAATCAGCAAGGTGAGCTTGAACTTCTAACATGGGAAGTAAATATGTCTCCTGTGATTGGAATGTAACAAGTGAAGGATATAAGTTGTTCAAAAAGAATGATGCAAGAGGAAGTGAAGGTGAGCGGCATTCTGTGTCAAAGATGTGCACACTTGCACGGAAATTCAAGAGAATGGATGGCGTAGCCCCATGGAGAACATCTGGGGGAAATATAGTGACAGAAATAAAAACTGTAGTGGCTGGAGTCTACTGTCGATCACCATCACTAGGAAAGGCTGTAGACGATGCTTTCCTGAAAGAAACTGCAGTTGTTTCAGGGAAGCAAGAATTTGTAATAATGGAACTTCAGTTGGACCTCCTGGCCTACAAGGACCCTTCTCTTTCTATCAGTCTGTGGTTATGCCTTTCTTATCAGTGATTCCCCTTCAGCTGATCATGCCATGTCAGTAGATATGAACAGCTATCTATGGGTATCTCCTTAACCTCTGCAAATTCCAAATAATCCTGCAGAACCAGGGGAGGGGGGGAATTGTGGCCAGATGTTTCTGAATTCAAACTCCCAACAGCCCAGCCAAGATGCCCCTTAGCCAGTGGTTAAGGGATAGCAGCATCCATAGGGCCACAGCTTCCCCATCCCTGATGAAGAAGGACCCACAGTTTATCACCCCCAGCCTGTCTCCCAATGTGTCATCCTTTGCCTCACGGCTTCCAGAGTTGGTTCAAGATGATGTGCTGCCCAAGCCAGGTTGCTCTTGTCCAGAATGCCTTGCTTTGAAGAAGGACCCATTTCTTCAGAGTGAGAAATGGGGCAGATGCTCTGGAGAGCCCTGCAAGAGCTGATTGGGTGACATTGGCACTTGGGTGGGTGAGCTGATCTACTGCAGGGGGTGCCATTCTGCTGCCCCCGCCTCCCCCTTTAGAGGCCGTTGCCTCAGTTTGTTTTAATGTATGCACCAACCCACGTTGCGCCACATCATAAAAGGTGGCCACTATACTCAGGTTAATCTGCTGGATACCTGGTTCATAGGTGTCCTCTCCCTCATTCGTTCTTTTTTACAGCAGTGGATTTTGAGCATTAAGAGTGAATTTGGAACAGACTCACTGCAGCCTGAATTATTCTCCCCTACCAATTTCCCTCCCATCTTCCCACTCCGCTGTTGCTGTTATTCTTTTGTACTTTTTCTAAGAACAATGCAAAATCGATTGTGATGCCCTCATTCTCCTTTCCAAGTTCACACACAAATCCTGGCAGCCTCCTACTCCATGCCCTGTTACTGGAAGCAAGGCTTTGCCCAAGGCATTGATTGGTGCTTAAAATAACTTCAGGGATTCGAGAGCATCCATTCAATGGCTGCTAGTAAACACTGGAGCCAGCAGGAGCAGGCCATCCCCTTGCTGCTAGTATGAAGGACACTGACTGCTATCTCCTACTTAAAGTGGGCTTTGCCTTTTCATACAGCTGGATTTTGTGCCATAATCATATGCAAATGATATTCATTTACTGCATAGGGTGCTGCGTTGCCCTTCAAGGTAGGGCTTTTGTTGCAAGAACTTCACGTTTCCTGCACGAGTGTAATGCAGTGTAAATGCTGGTTAGAATATAATTTCATAAGTGCTACGAGCTCCTATTGGATAGTACCTGTGACATCACGAGTGATGAGGGTCTCAACTTCTCCCGCCAGTGGCATAGTTAGGTAATTTAGAATAATTTTATTTAAGCACTTTGTTGCCCTAGTGTGACAAATCCACTTTTTTGTAGTTAGGATCGATGGGAAAATGAAAAGCGGTTAACTGAAAGATGTGCAACACCCCACAAGCAAATCAGGAGGAATGCTCATAGACATATAACATCACTGCAAACAATTCAGAATGAATGCTGAATAAGCAGGTTGTCTGGAGGATGCCTGGGTGATTCTTTTAGATCTCCTTTAAGCTACACAAAAGTAATCCAAATAGATTATCCCTGTGAAGCAGCCAATAACAAAACATTCCTTCCTGCAGCAGATTCCTGCTTCAGGTGGAAGGATTTTAATCAGAACTGGGATGCAAAGAGGGTTAGGGGATTCCTTCTGAGTGTTGCAGGTGCAGTTCTGATAAGGGCTTCCTGGCACCTGCTGTTTCTTTTGAGATGCATGAACTGTGATTACGCATTTCTCATATCTTCTCATTTTTGCCCTGGTGTAAATACTAAGGACACAGCTACATTCGTAAAGATAAAGCACTTTATATGCATTATGACACTGTAACACTAGATGGCGTTGTGGAGTCCCATCTTTTGCCAACGGGATTTCCTTATACAGTGGTACCTCGGGTTAAGAACCTAATTCGTTCTGGAGGTCCATTCTTAACCTGAAACTGTTCTTAACCTGAGGTACCACTTTAGCTAATGGGGCTTCCTGCTGCCGCCGTGCCGCCACTGCACGATTTCTGTTCTCATCCTGAAGCAAAGTTCTTAACCCGAGGTACTATTTCTGGGTTAGAGGAGTCTGTAATCTGAAGTGTCTATAACCCGAGGTACCACTGTATAAAGTTTACAATACGTTTAACTGAATCACTTTTTTGATACGTCTAGATTCAGACTAAGTCCCTGCATAATTTTATAAGCCCAACTCCCTTGGCCAAAACTTAAATGGTGTTAATATTGTCAAAGACATGCTTATTTAAACACAAAGATGTAAAGTGCTCAAATTGAAAAGGATCAAACACACTTTGAGAACCTCTCAGCTTCTGGCCCTTCTGTTCCAGACAAATTAATTTCTATAATTTATAAAATACTAATTGATGTTTGTTTTCTTTTCTTTTTTAAAATATATATTTTTTAAATTTTATAACAATTAATGATACAAATCTCATTAATAATAATAATAATAATAATAATAATAATAATAATAATAATTTATTATTTGTACCCCGCCCATCTGGCTGGGTTTCCCCAGTCACTCTGGGCGGCTTCCAACAGAGATGAAAAATACACTAAAATGTCACATATTAAAAACTTCCCTGAACAGGGTTGCCTTCCGATGTCTTCTGAATGTCAGGTAGTTGTTTATCGCTTTGACATCTGATGGGAGGGCATTCCACAGGGCGGGCGCCACTACCGAGAAGGCCCTCTGCCTGGTTCCCTGTAACTTGGCCTCTCACAGTGAGGGAACCGCCAGAAGGCCCTCGGCGCTGGACCTCAGTGTCCGGGCAGAACGATGGGGGAGGAGACGCTCCTTCAGAAATACTGGACCGAGGCCATTTAGGGCTTTAAAGGTCAGCACCAACACTTTGAATTGTGCTCGGAAACGTACTGGGAGCCAATGTAGGTCTTTCAAGACCGGTGTTATATGGTCTCGGCGGCCGCTCCCAGTCACCAGTCTAGCTGCCGCATTCTGGATTAGTTGTAGTTTCCGGGTCACCTTCAAAGGTAGCCCCACGTATCCCTGTGAAGCATTCTCCGTGTTATTTACAATTCTTCTCCCTCCCCTCCTCTGGACTTCCCTCAACTCCCCCTCTGCTGAGTTATTTAGTTTTATTTATCGTATCCTTCTTTTTCTACAAAAAATAAAATCCCTTATTATTTCTCTAAAATATCTGTTACTCAAATGAAGTTGTGAAAGTTTATTCAAATCCTGCCAGTGAATCCAGTCCATTCTGTTGTTTCTGCAAATAAACTGTAAGTGGTTCTCAGACTCTTTTGAAGTCCTTTTTGTCCTTCTCTTGTAGTTTGTCTGTTAGCTTAGCCATTTCTGCATAGTTCATTAGCTTTTCTTGCCATTGTTCCTTTGATGGTATTTCTTCCGTCTTCCAATATCACTCAGTTCACACACACCAGTTCACATAGTTCAAAATAAACTATGGTTAGTATGCATGAGTGCTTTGCTCCTCCCTTGGTTCTGACCAGTGTCTGTTTTGTTGTGATATGCAAACCTGGCTTGTGGGTTGTTTCTTCCCAAACCAATCATGAGCAGGAAGCTAAGGTCTGTTCTTTGCTTACGGTTTGTGTTTTTTTGCTAATTGCAGTCAAAATCCAACTGACGGAACATAGGGACATATGAGCAGGGTTTCAAATACATAGCAGCATAAAACGATTTTTTTTAAAGTGATAAAAAGACCAGGTAATAATTCATTATGAACATAAAAAGTAGGATATCACGTGTCCATCTGTGTTATCAAATCAATTCCTTAACCATTCTTTAACATTAAAAACCATGAGTGTACATCCCCCCTTTTTTGCCTTTTGCAGGGAGTAAGGTGCTTCTAGGAGGGTAGGGGGAAATGTCAATTAGGGTGATGGTGGCGAAAGTTTTTATTAGATCATGAGTATTATGTTCCTCTTTTTAGAAATAACCCTAGTCTGCATGTACAGGATCACCCCAACTCTTTTTCTCCAGTTGTGTTTTTTTAATGTATAAACATAGTAACTGCTGTGCTAAAAGAGACCAATGGTGTTTGCTGGCTAGTGACCTGCCTCCCGGTCTAGCCCAGTATTCTGTCACCCAGGGTAGGGACCTCCAGCCCTGAGACTCCAAATGTGTCATCCATCGACAAACAGATCAATCTTGCCTGTTCTAAATGAGAAGGGAAAGGGGGGGACCATTTTATCATCAACAGCAGCATACATAAAGAGCTGATTTCACTACTCCTGGGCAACAGTCCAAGATGCCCCAGGTGGGAAAGGGTCAGTCCCTTGTCAACAGGACGTACTGACACCAGCCCAGACACACTCCCGCTGCAATCTGCCTGTCGCCTTCGCTCTGCTCAGGAGTCAGGAAACATTTGTGTCACTCTAAAAGGCGCCCCCTTACTTCTGCATCCAGTCTGATTTCTACCGCATCCCACAAGGTGACAGACTCTGTTCTCATACTGCAAAAAAGGAAGATGGGGAAAGGAGGGGGGGGGAGTCAGGAGACGGTTGCAAAACACACTCACAAAGACAGTGGTGTGCTTCATAAGTGACCTGAAGGAGGAGAACATTTTAGGCGAATAAAATCTGTGTATCTTTCACCGCCTTTCCTTTATTCCTCTTTGTGGTGCCTTTTCTCCTTTGTTGTTTTGTATAAGCACACATAAATTGTGTACTTTTTCTTCAGGGGGTCATTAATTGATTGCTTGAATCCAGGGGGGGGGGATCCCCTTGCTGAATTTATCTCACCATGGAATACAGTGGTACCTCAGGTTAAGTACTTAATTCGTTCCGGAGGTCCATACTTAACCTGAAACTGTTCTTAACCTGAAGCACCACTTTAGCTAATGGGGCCTCCTGCTGCTGCCACGCTGCCGGAGCATGATTTCTGTTCTCATCCTAAAGCAAAGTTCTTAACCTGAAGCACTATTTCTGGGTCAGGTCTGTAACCTGAAGAGTATGTAACCTGAGGTACCACTGTATAGTGTCTTGCCAGAAACAACAAACATGGGTGGCAATAAATTGTACTAATGCTGGAATATATATTATTATTGTTGTTATTATTATTCAGAATAAGCCAGTCATTGCACCAATCACAATTTACAGATCTGTAGAACAGCAGCCTCTGTAAAATCAGGAAAATCAAAAGGTAGTTGTGATCCAAAGAATTCTGCCATGAATGGGGATATTTGTACCTCTGATTGCTTCCATGTTATCTTGGTCCTGCAGACTACTGAACATTTTTGTTCCGCAGGCATTCGGCTCAAAGTTTCCCTTTGCTCCTTTTTTTTTGTCCTTTGCTCTGTCTTTTTCTTAACATGTATTTCTGGACATCCTGAAGGATGTCCCATTCTTTTTTTCAAAACCGTTTATCCCTTCAAGACGTTCCAGTTTTGTGATCCGCCCACCGCTACACGAACCCTTTCTCTTCATTTACTCCAGGCAAAGCAGCCCTCAACACTTAGCTCTTTTCATCTCTCCTCTCCAGTCACTCCTAGACAGCCAATTAAGGGACTCTTTCTTCCAGCCTCAATGATCCTATAATTAGTTCTCACTCCTTTGTTCACTGTCTGCTTAAATTCAGCCTTCTCTCCCCCACTCCCTTGGCAGCTGGGACTCTGCTCTCCCAGAACTTTTGCTGTCACTTAGAACAATGCCCCACAGATCTTCCTTTCAATGGGACCATCCTGGAAAGAGGCACTTTTCACCTTTGATTCCGCCAGACGCTTCTCCTGTCATCACTACAGCAGCACTGTGGTGGGAAAAGAGTCAATGTAATGCAGTGTTCTTCAACCTTGGATTTTGTGAGACTACAGCTCCCATCTTCTCTGACTATTGACTAAGCCGGCTGGGGATCACGGGAGTTGCAGTTAAACAACACCTGGAAATCTGGGGTTGAACGAACACTGGGGTAGTGGTTACAGTGTTGGATTGGGACCAGAGACCAGGAATTAAATCCCCACTCAGTCCTGAGGCTCACTGGGTGACCCTGGACCAGTCATGGACCAGTTTGCATTTAAAGGTGAAGTTGCTGAATTTCCACTTTCCGAAACAATACCTGAACCAAAACGCAGCCCTGCTTTGAAATTCACACTTCCTTGAATTTTGCAGTTCAGTTTTCCAGCCAAGCAACATGTACAAAAAGGCATATACTAGGATAAAATGTGTATATTTGATGCATTTATTGGCAAACATAACATATGAAAATCATTATTTTAGGGGAAATTTCATTTGCAAAAATGAGTATTAGGGAAATTGCAAAGAAAATGTGCATATTAGGAGAAATTTGCACTGAAACTGTTCTTGAGGACTTTGCTCCCCACCCCACAAAAAAAATAAAACCCTGATGTGGATACATGGAGAATCAAACCTAAGAGGGGGAAAATGAGGAACTGAGAGAAAACAACATTGATATATTCCTAGTCCCGTACTGATCTAAAAAGCCCAGGAGTAGCAAAGCAGCTGTGAACAAGTTCACGTGGTAAAGCTGTGTCCAAACCAGGCCACTGTCTCTCAGTCTAACCTACATTGTGGAGTTTTTGTGATGATAAAAGAGGGAAGGGAAAGGGAAGAACCATATACACCTTGAGCTTCTTTGGAGAAAGGTGGGATAGACATGAAATAAATACACAAGAACCTACCTACCTAAATATCACCCCAGACAAAATGGACCCTTCTCTGCAATAAATTGCATGAGCTCCATCAGAGTTTGGATATGGCAACTCTACCTGGCTTCTTCTCAACAGTCATTGACTGGGTGTTGTCTCCAACTGACTATCTGTTTATATATCTTCTGATGCATAAATGGCTTGCAGGCTTGGGCTGAGAGAAAGAGCGACATATTGGAACTATGAATTGTAAGAAATAAAGGACTGTTAATCATCAACCATGGATCCAATTTGGGTTGGTTAAACAATGACACCGATTTATTGAAAATGTTTCATTGCAACTGGTAGACTCTTTCAGAAGTCTTCCTTGCTACCAGGTGTGGTGGACCTGCTGGTGGTATTTCTTAAGAGGAATCTTACCTGGGCTGGATCTAGGCACATTAAAAAAAAATGGTTTCAGGAACCCATGTTGTAAACCTGATAATGGGAAATGACATTGGTGAAAGATGGAACTCCACAGCGCCATCTGGTGCCACAGTGTTATAACACGTTTAAAATGTGTTTTCTTTACTAAGTTCTTGGTCAGGACTGAGAAGCAGGAGTTGCAGTGATGGACAAACTGCCAAATTCAAAGCCCAGGCAAAATATATACCCCTCCCCACAATAATGGTCACAAGGATGGTTTGACTTTCAGCATAATTTTTACCACAATTCGCATCCTGCACTAACCGTTATGGAGAAATCCAAACATCAAAAGATGTTTGATCTGTAATTTGTAAGATGCAGATCTGTAATTTGGCAAACTGGCCTGAAGAGGGAATTTTTCGTTATGGCATCTTATTACAACAGACTCCCACATCAAATCCTTCTGAGGGCTCTGGAAAGCATGCCAATTCCTGCTGACTGTCGTACGACAATGCCTACAGTAGAAACTGTGTTCAGCAGCCTCTTCTGACCCAGATGTACTGGGAACATCTGAAATTCCATCCTTTATCTTAATGTTTCCAGACAGGCAATTTCATCAACAGTGTGTTGGATCTCAAAGGCAATGGATTCTCTCCATAAAAGAGGTTTGGTTCAGTCTTTCTCAGGAGGAGGGCAGCTGAGGCTAACAGAGGATACGGATCTTAGAACACATTCCAGCACAGATACCCAAATCCAGTGCTATGGTTGTCCAACTGAGGCATGAGAGCATTAAGCTCGATTCTTCCCAATGACCTTTCAAAACAGCTTTCTCATTTGCTGTTACTATTTCTAGTTCAATTACAGAACTAATTACATGAAACTGAGCATTAATATAAGATAGCATTCGCTCAATGCCTTTCACCTAAAGAAGAAATTTCCTCATCATTTCCATATCAATAAGCAGTGTGTAGATAACCTCTCCTAAGAGTGATTTTCTTCTCCAATGGCCAAATTTGCTGAAGGAGATTCATTTGTATTATCCAACGGATCTGAACCCTTGCCTGTTCAGTTTGCAGTTCTGAGAGAGAATCAAATTAGGATAACGCTGGATCAATGAGCCAATTACCCTCTCTATCTGACGGAACCATTTCTGAGGAGGATTTGAATTAAATGTTTGTTTAATAGTAGAAAGAAATCCTTTTCACCTGAACCTTCAGTTCTTACCCTTCCTTTTCTCCTAATGAGAACAGTTTTCTCCCTTTTATGTGAGTAGTCAAAATACATACATGATAAAACCAAGAAGTTATAACGTGACAGATTTAAGGTACAATGGTACCTCGGGTTAAGAACTTAATTCATTCTGGAGGTCTGTTCTTAAACTGAAACTGTTGTTAACCTGAGGTACCACTTTAGCTAATGGGGCCTCCCGCTGCCACCACACAATTTCTGTTCTCATCCTGAAGCAAAGTTCTTAGCCCGAGGTACTATTCCTGGGTTAGCGGAGTCTGTAACCTGAAGCGTCTGTAACCTGAGGTACCACTGTATTTGAATACAGCAGCCTCACCCCAGCTCTTCTGTGTTGTGTGACTTCAAAGTTCTGGTGCCAAGGTGTACACTTCAGCTGCACACTACTCTCCGATTAGATTTCTAGAGTTCCCAGTGCCATAAGCCAAGCCTCCGCTCTTCTTTCAGGCTGTCAGTTTCAAGACTGCCCTCCACCCCACAGAAACTTTGATCCCAGGCAGGAGGGGTTGAGTAGTCCTTCCCAGTAGGCACTGGCGGAGGAAGAGGGGGGCGGGGGGGGAGTGCACCACCCCTGGCACCATGATCCCGGTGGGGTGCCATCATGGCTGCTCCCCGCTGGGCGCCATGCCCCCACAGGTCACGCCCCCCAGGACGCGCGCCCGCTATGCCCCCGCCTGCTCTCCACCCCCGGTGCTGGAACATGAAGCTCCGCCACTGCCAGTAGGATCCCCAGGTATTTCATTTCTGTAATAACAACACCTGCATTTAGCCATCACTTTTGTTATGTAACCTGCCGGGCTACGTTGGCCCACCCGATGGGACCTCTTTAGCAGTTCCTTTTAACAACTAAAGGGACAGAGTTGGGCTTGAGGTCCACAAAAACCCATTTAGTTCAAGTCTGGGGATGTGGCTGAGGGAGTGTGGGTTACAAAGCAACCTTGTGTTCATATGCCTTACAGGGATCAAACCTGCAACCTTAGCATTATCAGTACCATGCTCTAACCAACTGAGCTATCCTGGTGTGTTTTTTCTTAAAAAGCAGGGAGCGCAATGCGGGGTGGGGAGCATAGGCGCCAAATCCTAGGGGCCAAGGGGGCTTCAGCACCCCAATATAATATTTGAGGGGGCCTGACCACCCAAAATTAACGGGCACTGCCATTCAAATGGTGTGCATGTGATCAGTTATGTGGGCAGGGCTTACCTCTCCCCACCCCCATATTTTATTCAAGTTGGGGAGGAGGTCAGTAAGATTGATTGCAGCAACAGTGCAATGAATGAAGGGCTGGAGAGCATGAAGGGAGCCTGGGAAATAAGGTTGCCAGGTTGGAAACATCCTAGACCATGAGATTTCAGGGTGCAAACTTGAGATATAAGGATGACCCCCTGCTGAAGTCATAGGGGTGGGCCCTAGAGTTGGAGGTTAACTGGGAGAGGGGAATGGAGGGCGGACCCTGCCACCAAGCATCTATGCTAGAATTTGTAGCCAGCTGCTGCCAGACTGACTCTTGCAAGCTACGTGCACAGCCTTCTTAATTCTTCTGTTATTGTTCTTAAAGGCAGTCTTGCCCGCCTGGAGATTCAGGCCTGCTACCTGCCTCCTGGATACTTCAGGTCAGTCCTGGAGGTCTGGCAACCCTACCAGGAAAGAATTGTGGGTGGGAATACATAGATAAACAGCAGATGAGAAACAAGAGAGGGGTAGATCTACAATACCAGTTTCTCAGAAGCCAGAGCTATCCAGGCCTCATAGTCACCAGGTCTCCCAAAAATGGAAGATCAGTTTTCTGGAGTTCTTTGATATTAGTGTATATGTATGTGTATTTATTTGAACTGTTTACAACCCCCCATTTCCCCCCCCCCCCCAAGCCGGTGAATACCTGTTGTTTTGATGCACAATACAATATTTCCACCTTGTTCTGTGTGGATATGCTCCAAGATTCAAGGGTGATGGGCTGGCAGGTTAGCCTCCATACACTTACCTGCCTTTTGCCATGCAGTAGATTTGGTAGGTTTAGTGCACTGAGTGACCGACCAATTGGCTGGAAGCAACCAAAGGGGAGCTCCAAGGTTTCCAAAACCAGATCAAAGTTTGTTTGTAGCTGGAGGCCGGTCCACTGTCCCCCCTTGTGTGGGGGGGTGTCAGACTATATGGGGGGGGGAATGAACAAATACCTATGCCCCACAAATAACCCAGAGATGCATTTTAAATAAAAGGGCACATTCTACTCATGTAAAACACACTGATTCCCAGACTGTTTGCAGAAGAAGGCGATTCGGCTGCATCCAGACCCCGGGCCTTAGTTTGCCTACCCAGGATATAGCCCAATCACATCAACATGGCGGCTTCAGTTGCACGCCGTGCCATAGTTCCCCTACAACAATTTCCTGAGTAATAACTGAGTAAGGAGCAGCCTTTTCTTACACAGGAGTCAAATGACACAGCCAGTTAATTATGGGTCTTGGGTGACAGTCTAGCTCCACCCATCCCAGGGAACCAGCCAACCACTCTCTCCCTCGCCTCTCTCTGCTATTGTTCTCTAGGTCTCTTTTAATATCTCACAAGTTTCAGACGTGGTAAGCAGGCAAGATATTTATATCTCAGAGTTTTAGAGAAAGAGAGATGATCAATTCCAAATTCCCTTGAGAATTGAGGAAAATGTACTGAACAAAAGCAAAGAAGGGGAAAGGCTGTAGCTCAGGGATGGAGCATCTGCTTTGTGTGCAAACTCCCATGACCCTTGTCCAGGCTTGCTGGGGCTGATGAAAGTTGTAGTTCAGCAACAGCTGAGGACCAAAGGTTGTCCACACCTGGATAGCTCAGCTGGGTAGAGTGTGGTGCTGATAACACCAAGGTTGCAGGTTCAGTCCCCATAAGCAACTGCTGCATATTCCTGCATTGCATAGCTGATCCTCAGAGTCCCTTCCAACTCTAAGATTCTAATGTGGCTTGGAAGTGCTGGTCCCAGGGGGAGGTTACCGTGGGGCGAGGTCTAGGACCTGAGTCAAGGGTCGGCAGACAGTCGTCCACGGGCGAAGCAGGGTCCAGGGCGAGGAGCAGGGCAAGGACAGGAACTCTGGAGGAAGAGGACAGGGTGCTGGCCGACACAGCTCTTCAACGACGTTGCTCCCGCAACCTGGGACCGGGCTGACTGGCCTTTATCTTCTCTGAGGCCAGGGGCGGTCCCGGCCCCCAGGAGACCCGCCTCTCCTGGACTTAAGGTGAGCACTCCTCCTGGGAGAAACCAGTTCCCTCCGCCTCTCTACCCTGAGCGTCTGCAGCTCAGGAGAGGCTGGAGGGTAACTGGACCCAGGGGGAGACTCACCTTCCCCTGACAGGGCTGGGAGAGGCGCACCTGTAGGCACCGTGTCCTCAACCACCTCCGGAGCCAGAGTGGATTCACCTGGTGCCTGCTCCTGAGGATCCGGCACAGATGCAGGTGCTTCAGATCCAAGGCCCTGCCCGAGTTCAGCCAGCCCTGGAGGCGGGGACTCCTGTGTAGGCTGGGGTTCCTCCGATTCAGCCTCTGAATCGGATTCCCAGGCCATCACCCCTAACATGGGAAAATAAGGCCGCTGTTTCAGCATCCCAGGGATATAGAAATTTATTGGGTTGTAAATTAAAAGAAACCTATCATGTAAAACAAAAACAGGAAAACAGGCTGACAGTGAGCCATAGAATTTTGGAAGGAAGTTGGAGGGAGAGGAAAATTAAGTAAGGCAAGACAGGACATTGGTCTGTTTCAGTACCTTAGATTTCTTAGCAACCTGGAAGGGATTGTGGTTTGGGATTAGCTCCCTCCCCTCTTCTTGGGAAGATTTTTTTGGAGGGGAGATGTTTCCCTTTTCCTACTGCCCAGAAACATCTCCCTGATAATACAGGCAACAAATAAGGCACTCAGGTTCAGGGTGGGCAATGTGTTCCAGGGGAAAGGTAATATTCCCATTATAATCTGCAATATTTGTTCGGAGGGCAGGGGCTTGGTGTTATACAAACACAGGAAACCGGGAATAGTGAAGCAACAGGTTGAAGTTGGACTAAATGATCTTTCAGGTATTCCTTTCAGTGCCATGACTCTAATTATAAGAGGTTCTGAGTCAGTGGGAGCAAAGGGTATTGGAAAGCCACTTGGTAAGATCTTTGCCCAAACATGTCCTTGTGTTAGTGACGATCGTCACCTCAAACTTCTACCACCTTCGTGAATAGACCAAGAAGGAAAGCAGGAAGATGATTCACCTTTTGGTCCCACATCTGGTTAGGGAGATGAGACTGGGAAAAGGACAGAGAGAGCTGAGACTCTCTGTAAAAAAAAATAATCTGATTGTTCCCATAGAAATCTGGTAGTGAGCAGCAAACTTTGGGACAACTGTTGGGGCATTTAATGCTGTGAGTCACCTCTGCTCAACCTGTATATTTATAAATAAATGCAAATATTACAAAATGCCATGAGACTTTTCAAAGGTAACTGAACCTGAATACACTCTTCACTCCTGAAGTTCTCACTGCCTGGAGCATGTGTAGAACAATATTGATGGCTTATATTACATTAGCTGCTCAGTGTTAGTTAACTACAGGTGCCCGAGGGAAAGGATGTGTTGTGCTTCCCCTGCCTTTATGTCCTTCCCCACCTGAACCTATGAACTGCTAACTCAGCAC
Organism: Podarcis gaigeae; assembly: GCF_964106915.1. Classification (NCBI taxonomy): domain Eukaryota; kingdom Metazoa; phylum Chordata; class Lepidosauria; order Squamata; family Lacertidae; genus Podarcis; species Podarcis gaigeae. Next base: position 31,605,227 of record NC_139686.1, read on the forward strand.
AGGAGCCCATAGGAATGGGCTGTGTTATAATCAGCCGTGTTGTGGGTGTTTATTAGATTTCTGCATCAATCGGACATGCTGGTGTGCTGGTCTGCAGAATCTGCCAAGTCCTTTTGTACTCTCTCTACGACCAAACCAATTGTGACACTAAATAAAAGAAATGAAAGCTGATTTAACGAGATGAGATAATCTTTTTTCCTGTTTCCCCCCCCCCAATCCTTCCTTAAGTGCAAACACCATCTGGCTCCCCTAAACTCTGTCAGCTCTTCCAGTCCTGAGGCATTTTTGCTCTTTCTAATTACTGTCATTACACAGTGGGTAGTGATTACGGACGGATGCTGATGAGAGATACCAGGAAGGCCTTGTCCCCCTATAGACTCAGCACGCGGAACCAGCCAGCCTCTTCCCTGAAGTCATTTAAGAGGGGAGGAGGACTAGAGACAGCAATTTTAAAATTATGAATTCTTGGGAATTTTTTAATATCAGGGATGGTGGGGACCAGATAAGCAAGGCAAGAAAAGCTGGGAGTTCAGGGAATGAAATCAGTGAAGACACAATTTCATCTTTAAAAGTAGAAGAAAAAAACAAGCCAACACTGGCTTTTAAATTTACGGTTACACTGGTAAGGATAAGAGGGAACAAATTGAAACGCTTAACATTTCCAAGTAATTAGAAGCTTAGAATTAATTGAGAGAGTCGTATAGCCACACACAGGGAAGGTGAGAGAATTATTTCTAGGAATGAAGTCATCTGCCCCCAAATTGCATGACACTGAATAAAATGTGCATCCTTTGCAAGCTAAAAAAGAGAGGGGGAAATAGCAGAAAATGCATGATTCAGTTTCTTTAATGGTGCTTTACAAACTTGCTATTTAAGGAGCCCAGTAAGGAGCACATGATTCTGAGGCTGCGATCCTGAGCTCACGCTAATTTGCCCCTTGCTAATACATGTAACCAACTCCTATAGACTGCTTCTTCCAAAGGTAGCAGGACCCACTGAACTTCATGAGATTTACTTCTGCATTAATATAGACTGGATTAAACAATAAAAGTTGAAGCAACCCGATATCACATTCACTCCCCTCCCCAAATAACATCTGTGGTGAATTAATACCCCAAGTTGGTATTATTAGTAACTACTCAGGAGCTATAGGGATTAATCACGGTGATAATTAAGTAACTACTCAGGAGCTATAGGGATTAATCATGGTAATAATTAAGCCCACTAGCTGCAAATAAATATATAGCATCAGCTTTATCTCAGCTCTGCTAAATTAGGGTCTTTGTGCAGGGGTGCCGAAAAGAAAGCACTTAATGACCTCTGCTAATACTTATTGGATAGTCAGTCAGTAAATGCAAGGGGGATATCTGGCTACTCCCCTCCCCCACTCCACCCCAGTGTTTGTATGGGTGCATTGTTGAAATTCATAAATGACTCTTTGGCTATGCTAGTTGGACAGCTCTGTTGGGAATGCAATCTGCTGATGTTAGAACAGTTGCTGAGCCTGCTGTCAAATAAGTAAAGGTAAAGGTACCCCTGCCCGTACGGGCCAGTCTTGACAGACTCTGGGGTTGTGCGCCCATCTCACTTAAGAGGCCAGGGGCCAGCGCTGTCCGGAGACACTTCCGGGTCACATGGCCAGCGTGACATCACTGCTCTGGCGAGCCAGAGCCGCACACGGAAACGCCGTTTACCTTCCCGCTGGTAAGCGGTCCCTATTTATCTACTTGCACCCGGAGGTGCTTTCGAACTGCTAGGTTGGCAGGCGCTGGGACCGAGCAGCGGGAGCGCACCCCGCCGCAGGGATTCGAACCAACCGCCGACCTTTCGATCGGCAAATCCTAGGCGCTGAGGCTTTAACCCACAGCGCCACCTGCTGTCAAATATGCAAGAGCTAAAAATTACATAATTTGTGCTCCCCAAGGATATTATTCCTCAGCAGGTTACTTCTTTTCTCCTGGCAACCCTCTCCTCTGTAGCATCTCCTTTACCCAGCTGCTGGACAAGTGATGGACACACAAACGGTACCTTTTAAATGAAGGATGGCATTGCATAGGTTGAACTGGCATCAACCTTGCTGATCAAATTATGTCTATGCCATAAAAATATGTCTGTGTCAGTCAGTCTGCAGTTAGGATTCTGTGCCACTGCCAGCCCTTTTAGGGTGGGGGCAAGTAAGTGTTTGGGCAGCATGAGGAAGCTCTGTCCACTCTTGCCTTCCAAATAGATTTCCCCCTTACATTCCAAAGTATTTCATTAGCTAGAATAGTGGTGAGGAAACTTTTTGGCTCAGAGAACCAGATCACTACCAGTTCCCACCCCCTGAAGGCCAACTTTCACAGTTCCTCTTGCCTGTCAAATGTTCCTTGTGCCATGTTTCTCAAACACCTGACAGCCCGCTGCCCCCATTTCCCTCCCTTGATAGATAAGAGCAGTCACCAAGATCTTTGCTGATTACAGTTCTGATAATAATAATAATAATAATAATAATAATAATAATAATAATAATGCCAGAGGCCTCTCTACAGCCTTGGATGGTGGCCAATCCGGACACACAAAAAAGCCAGGAGAAATCGGTCTAAAACCAGTCAGGTACCAATCACAGTGCTGAGCATCTCTACCTGAGGAACTCTTTTCGTGAGGCATGTGGTAAAAGAGTGCCACCTGGTGACAGGAGGGCACCTTCTGATTAACAGCATGTAAGAACCAAAGCAGAGCCCTGCTGGATAAGGTCAAAGGCCCATCGGGCATCCTGTTCTCACAGTAGCAACCAGACGCCTATGGGAAGCTTGCAAGCAGGACCTGACTCTTCCCACTCTGTAATCACATTTGCTCCCCATTTTTCCTCTGAAAGGGGCCACATAATACCCACACTGCATCTGCAAGAATCATAGAATCATAGAGTTGGAAGAGACCACAAGGACCATCGAGTCCAACCCCCTGCCAAGCAGGAAACACCATCAGAGCACTCCTGACATATGGTTGTCAAGCCTCTGCTTAAAGACCTCCAAAGAGGGAGACTCCACCACACTCCTTGGCAGCAAATTCCACTGCCGAACTGCTCTTACTGTCAGGAAGTTCTTCCTAATGTTTAGGTGGAATCTTCTTTCTTGTAGTTTGGATCCATTGCTCCGTGTCCGCTTCTCTGGAGCAGCAGAAAACAACCTTTCTCCCTCCTCTATGTGACATCCTTTTATATATTTGAACATGGCTATCATATCACCCCTTAACCTCCTCTTCTACAGGCTAAACATGCCCAGCTCCCTTAGAACTCAAGAGGTTAGTGTGGCAGCACCAGCACTCCGACATTTTCATTTAGACAAGCCTACCCGGGTGTTTAGAAAGTTTGTATGAGTTTTCATTTGTTCTAGTCTGTAGTCTGTTCTATTGTGGTTTTAACTTTCTGTAAGCTTTTAATTACGGTTGCAATTTTTTAAGTGGTAATTGTATTGTTTTATCTTTTTTGTAATCCACTTCGAGGGTTTTCTCGACAATCAAGTGGTATGCAAATTTTATGAAATAAATAAAATTAATAATAATAATAATAATAATAATAATAATAATAATAATAGACGACCCAGGAGACCCATTGCCAGTCAGTGTAGATTATGCAGGGCGAGATGGATCATTAATCTGACTTGGGATAAGACGGCTCCTATGTCTGTATGTTCCTAACCCTGAAATTCACCTACTGGAGTCAGGTGTGTGTACACATTGCCTCTGAACACTTGCTTATCTCAGGTACTTATTTTCAGAACCTGAACTGAACTCATAGAAGTCCTTCCCCACAAAAAATCACTCCTGGCTCGCACCCCCAGGGTAAACCTTGCTGTTTGTTTGTTTGTTTGTTTGTTTGTTTGTTTGTTTGTTTGTTTGTTTCAGCAACCTAATTTAGAAAATTTCATAGCTGCTGCTGCTGCTGCTAAACCACTGGAAGTCAGAAGTCTTGCCAATTTACCACATACTGCCTAGAGATCTACTGTAAGATTCCTTTCTTTGCACCAAAGCAATCCATTCACTCCTAACAACAGAAGATCTGTTTGGAGCCACATTCAGAGAAAGCAAAATGCTCTATTCATGCTGTGGGGTTTTGTGGATGTTGTTGGGGGTTTTCTTTTGCAGTGAAAAGATTTGCCTTCTCTCCCCACCCCCCTCGCCAACCCCTCCATCTATCACTGGGATTTTCTAAGACTCTTCTTGTGTTGCAAATCAGCACAAGCCAGGTAAGATTTCCCGCCTCCACCCCCCAAGCAGAGAAATTAATAATGTATTCAAACAAACACAATACAGACTCTGTCTTGAAAGGGGAGGTTTTTGTCTTGTTCATGAAAGGGAACTGGAAAAAAATGTCAGTGAAAACTTACTCAGAGAGATGAGAGCAGCTGTCACCACGCTCACCTCCCCGACCCTAGACAACAGACACACACACACACACACACACACACACACAGAGGCACCATGAGGTGATCAGAGTCACATTAACAAACACTTCCTGGCAGAACAGTGAGAAGAAAACAACAGAGGCTTGTGACAGGCTGTTAGCATGTCTGGGACAAAACTAGCAGACCTCCTGGCAAGCCAATCAATCTTGCATTTACCAGGCGCCCAAAGACAAACATTCCTATCCACACATATTTATATATTATTTACTTTATTAATTTATTTGTCCTCCGCATGAATCTCATAGAGGTTTATATAAAAACAACTAGAAACAAAATTTTTAAAGTACAAAAGAAGAAGAAGAACGAAAGGCAGGTTTTAAAGCAGTACAGAACAAGCACCACAGGTAGAGGCCTTTTTGCCCAGTTGGAGAAACCTGTTGAAATGAAAACACCTTCAATCATTTTTGTCAGAACCTAAGAGTAGCCTCTGAAGCTGAGGCTCCAATACTTTTGGCCACCTCATGAGAAGAGAAGACTCCCTGGAAAAGACCCTGATGTTGGGAAAGATTGAGGGCACAAGGAGAAGGGGACGACAGAGGACGAGATGGTTGGATAGTGTTCTCGAAGCTACCAGCATGAGTTTGACCAAACTGCTGGAGGCAGTGGGAGACAGGAGTGCCTGGCGTGCTCTGGTCCATGGGGTCACAAAGAGTCGGACACGACTAAATGACTAAACAACAACAAGAGTAGCCTCCTGGATCAGGCCATCTGCTCCAGCATCCTGTTCTCACAGTGGCCAACCAGATGCCTATGAGAAGTCTGCATGCAGGACCCTAGCACGAAAGCATTCTCCCCTCCTGTGGTTTTGAGCAACTGGTATTCAGAGCTCTACTGCTGCAACCATGCAAGCAGAGCATGGCAATGATGGCTAGTAGTTATGGATTTATCCTCCATAAATTTGTACAAAAGGTACAAAAGTTCCAGAAAATACAAATAGCGGACACCTGATGTATCTCAGCAGGGATGCTCTTCTGCAGAAGGGGGGCAGCCACATGGAAAGCTCTGCTCCAAGTTGCTGTGAAGTGGGCTTTTGGGGACTTGAAGAAGAAACTCTCCTGCAGAATGCAGCTTATCAAGGAGACATGCTAGGCTGGGACTGGCTAATAGGTAGCTGCTGATGGAGAGAGAGCACTGTGGTAGGCCAGTTCAGTCTAGCAAATATCTCAGATATTTTGCATATCTACTTCCCCTTTGAACATAGTGAGTTTTGCCACAGGATATGCATTTATAAAAACTATTTAGAAGCTCAACCTTCCTTCTTCACCTGGTCATACCATCTGCATCCTGTTAAACTGAGTTGTGGAACATGAAACTTTTACGTGTGCGGGGGGGGGGGGAGATTTGAGCAGATATACTCGCTATATCTATAGCAAGATGCCCAGATCTCTGTCCATGGTCCTGCAGGACCTCATACCCTACCTTCCTTCCTTTTCTTTAACATTCTACAATTCTGAAACTTTTCAGACCCATTGCATTTATGTTTTCAACCCTAAGAAATAGTTGTGGGTGGTTATTTTATAGGAGTATTTAAAGCTGATTTTAATAAAAACTTTGTAGCTGTACAAGAAACTGCCCTTTGGACTACACATACAATCTGTAACCCCCCCCCCCCGAAACAAATTGGGACCTACCATGTTTGACATTCCCTGACCAGGATTAAGAAAACAGAAAGAACAGAACTATAAAGTTGTGGGCTGAATGTAAAAAAAGAAAAAGTCCAGCTTCATTAAGCTATCAAATGTTGAAGGATAACAAGAATATTGCAGAATAAGGACCACTAGCCACTGAGTGTACGTATGCCACATTCAAATTATTTTGTATTACATCTAAAGTAAATATGCAGTCTTACATCTTATATTGCCAATGTTTATTTTATCTTATTTCATAAATTTTATACACCGCTTGCTTGTAAAAAAACACACAAAATCAAAGCTGTTTTCAAAAAGAATTATATAACACTGTTGAATAAAAATAATTTTAAACATTAAAAAATATGTTCCTTAGTGGTTCAAATAAATAGCTCATTTAAACTCCCACTGGGTATTTCTGTCCACTTGCAGTCATCACTTTTCATTCCCACTTAATAACTCACCATCATATTGCCAGGGGAGTTTCAGGGTGCGGAAATTAAGATTAAGGTAAATGTGAGCTCAAAGCAATCATTTTATTTCATGAGATATACATTTTCCAGAGCTTCTCCAATTGAAAACATTACAGAGGAGGGATGCCTTGGCAGGGTGGGAAAACGCTTTTCAACCCAAGGACCACATTTCGTTGTTGGGGTGGGGTAGCAGTGGGATGGCAGTAGTGGGAATGGCTAGAGACCTAAGTGGGTGGCGCAGGGGAAGTGACTCTCCTTTGTGCAGCAGTCTGCATTCCAGCTCTGCCCAAAAACAGCAGTTCACACTCTCTCACACACATGCACACCTACATCCAGGCAAGCAAGCAAGAGGAATTGTCACAGTTCAGGGGCACATTCCAGCCAGGTAAAAGCCCTCCAAGGGGGCCCTGAGCAGGGCCAATAAGAATAGCCAGGCTTGAAATCTCCTGCCCTTGGTATAAAGTGTCCCAGTAGTCTCCTTTTTCTTAAAGCAATTGCTGGGAGTTTCTGGCAGCTAAATGACTGTTTCAACATCTCTACAATGTGGGAAATAACAAACTCTCTTCCAGTTACAATGAGGCAAGCCCTTTGTAAATCTGTCCATCCACTATTCCTCTTTTGAGTTGAAAGGGAGTTTTATGATGCCTGAGGGAGAGTCTTCAAGTCTCAGCCCTCTAAAACTTGTTGCTATGACTCCGACTCCTCCTCGTCCCAGATGACGCTCTCCTGAGTAGTCTTGGTGGTCACCAACTCAGTTGCCCCAAGTTCCGTTGCCGGCAGTGGAAAGGTGGGGTTGCATTGTTTATCACAGGAAGTCAGGGAAGCTGCCTCCGTGACATCACTTCCTGCCATAGCAGTATACTGGACTTCTCTTTTTAAGGCGTCATCTCTGGCAGTGTTTAAAGCATCATTTGAAAGTGGGCACATAAGTATTTCAGGATCGCAATCTCCTGGACTGCAACTGTGGCCTTTGTGAGGTTCATTTTCAAAGGCAATGACACACTTCTCATTTTCTGAAAGAGAAACAACTTAATGAGTAATGTGGAAGCAGTAGAGAAGTGTAGGATAAGAGGCCCCCTTGCCTTTTAGAACATCAGCAGCAGCAATGTCTATAGGTCAGGGAGTGAAGCACCTCAGGTCTGTGGGCTGGGTGCTGCTTTCCCATGCTCTCTTCTATGACCCTCTGTGCTTTCTGCAGCCCACAGCCTCTCCCCAGCCCACAATCATTACTGATAGTTTCTTCACCCCCTCGTTGAGTGTTTTTGCCTGGCTGAAATGTGTCCTTGAACTCTGATAATATCTCATCTAGCTCCCTTGGATGGAGGATGGAGAGGGGTGTGTGAGTGGCTACAGAACCTTACCTAATATGCAAAAGATGCGGGTGGCGCTGTGGATTAAACCACAGAGCCTAGGACTTGCCGATCAGAAGGTCGGCGGTTCGAATCCCCGCGATGGGGTGAGCTCCCATTGCTCGTTCCCTGCTCCTGCCAACCTAGCAGTTTGAAAGGCAAACGGGAAGGTAAACGGTGTTTCCGTGCGCTGCTCTGGTTCGCCAGAAACGGCTTAGTCATGCTGGCCACATGACCCGGAAGCTGTACGCCGACTCTCTCGGCCAATAAAGCGAGATGAGTGCCGCAACCCCAGAGTCAGCCATGACTGGACCTAATGGTCAGGGGTCCTTTACCTTTATTGCTCCACCCACTTTTGCTTGTGGCCCCGCATGTCAGTGGCATGTGCCCCCCCATTAAGGTTGCCCAGTAGGGCTGAAAAGGGTTTCCTAGCCTTGCCCCTAGGTTATACTCTTACAAAAGTTCCCTCCGTGCTCACCATTAGCATTCCCCTCTTCACAGCATCTGAAATCTTCAGGGATGTCTTGTATGAGGCGACAAGAAGAAAATCATAACTTGGTTAAGCAGAACATGATAATAAAAGAGGAAAGTGAACTAAGATATACGGGACTGGCATTGGCCCCTGAATAGCCCAGGAAGTTGCCTTGAAATTGGACCCAGATGTGAATCCTTCCTGCTGTTACTTCTCCAACCCATTCAAGATTGTTCTGGGGTCTATCCAGGAAGAATTCTTCTTCTTATATATTTATTTGTACCCTGCCATTTTCCCCTGATGGGACTCAAGGTGACTTACAAAAGAAATGGTGGTCACAAAATTATTTCCCTTCCTAGTCACCCCCTACTCCCAGGCAGGCCATAGGCTGCCATGGGCTTCAGTTGCCTTGGCAACAGTAGCTGGGAAGAGTTTCCCCAAAAAACAGCTCCAAAGTCAGCCCCCTTGTAGCATGCTGCTGGAAGGGGGCAAGGTACTCTTGGCCAGGCCCTGAAATATCCAAGGTGAGATCATGGGGGGAAGGCCCTTGTTGATCAGAAACAAAAGACACAGGTACATGACAAGCACAATTTGCGTGGACAGGCGGAGTCCCCAGATCCCGCGCGGTCCCCCCGTCATGTGGAATAACGACTCAACACAACGTGCTATGGGATTAAATTGGCCACAACTTTATTAAATTTCAAACGTGGGTAGACCTTGGCTCAGGCATTGGGCGTTCTCCCTCCCCAGTCCCCAGCCGGGGACCTAGGGAGCATCAGGGTTATCCAGTGTGTGTGGGGGGGATGGGCCGGCTCTGGAGAACATATGTTCAAGCAGAGATAGCCGCCCCCGTAACGCCGCCACCGCAGGGGAGAGCAATGACGACCTTTCGGCGTACGGTCAAAGCCTCCCTTCAGAAAACCCCTTTAACGGGGAACCCCGGTATCGCCGCCGCAAAGAGGAAGATGGACAAAAGGATTCCGCCCAAGGCCTCATACCGCCAAAGTTGTGACGTTTTGCTACGGGAAAGGCGAAACCTGCCAATGCAGGGAAATTCCTTTCCAGCCCTTTAACAGCGACCTTAACGTAGCAGCGCCCGCATACCTGTGAAGAAAAGTTAACCTGCAAAACCTGTGAAGAAAAGTTAACCTGAAAAATAAGACATTAACTGAGGGTGGGTAGGGTGGGAGAAGCTCTGGAGCCAAGTGAGGATTCCCAGGTAAGATCCTCCCTCTATTGTGTGGGCAGGTAATCCCTCCCCTACCTGGCCTGGTCTCCTTGGCAACGCTTCCCCCAGGTGGGCGCCCCCTGTTTTAAGCGGGGAGCGGTCATTATATCATTTTGAGCTCCCATGATGCTGGGAATTGTAGTTTGTGGAGGAGCTTAGACCACTCTGTTAAGTATTTCTACCACTGCCAATGGAATTACATTTCCCAGGATATTTCTGGGAGAGGTACAGCCAGGTTAAGCCTGTAAATCACAGCTTTCCAAATGGTGTGTGTCCACTGCAGTGTGTAGGCGTGTCGCGCAAATGCTCCCTGCACTCTTCCTGGGGCTGAAAAGGGGTGAGTTTAACCTCCGGTTTCCTAGAAAATCTGAATTACTATGTCGTGAAATGTTGCATGTCTAAAAAGTGTCACCAATATGAAAAGTTTGGAAAGCTCTGCTGTAAATGCAGTTAGGTCCAAGGAATGTAAAGCCAACAAACTCACATGGTAATGGGAAAGCCATTCCAGCTTTTGGTTATGCAAGGGCAAATCCAAGGATATATCAGTAAATGATGTGTGGATGTGCACCATAATCAAAATGATTAATACTGGTGAGCAAAGTCATTTCTGGAGCAATTGGCACTTAGATGCCCCTGGTGATCGCTAACAGATAATTAGAATAAGACAAATCAGTTCTGCTCTCAGTACTTTGCAGGCAATAACCATGCATTGTATGGCTTGTTGTGTGTGTGCCATTGGATTGGAACTAGATGGTAACTCCCCAAATGGGTGAATATCTATTGTTGGGAAGATTGGCAATGCCTACCTGTAGAATTCTCCTTTTCAGCTCCTCGCATCCTCTTCTTCCTCTTTTGTTTCAGGATTACAATGCACAGCACTGCAGCTACTGCCAAGACTAGCCCCATGAGAATGTAAATTCCGAAGAGTAAAGATGAGCAAGCTGGGTCTGCAGCAAGAGGTGTTGGGGCTTGGGTTTTAATGGGGAGGAAAACAGAGGGGGCATCTTTATCCCACTCTTCCACTGAAAAAGGCTTCTAGAGCAGCTTACAAATATAAGTCCCTGCTTTCAGACTTACCATCTAAGCAGCACGACACAAGAGGAAAAGGAATTGGGAGGGAGGAGGGAAAAAAGCAAGATCAGGCACTAATTCTTATTTACAGAGCTCTTGTAGTGAACAGCAGGAACAGAAAATTTGGAGATGACTCAAAAGCTGCTGCTCGTGCCAACAGAGAGGGTCCTGCAGTCCAGTCTCTCTATCTCTTTCCACCTGACTGAGTGTCTGCTGACAGTTGAGGGAGCGGCTTGATGCAGCTGTCTTTTAACAGAACTGATGGAGAGGCCTTGCAGACATACATGGCAGTCTGACAGTGGGTCATGTTCACTGAGTTTGGAATGGGGCTTTTGGAGCAACTGAGTTATCTCAGCATTAGAGCAGAAATGGTCAGCAGTACAGTGGTACCTTGGGTTACATACACTTTGTGTTACATACGCTTCAGGTTACAGACTCCGCTAACCCAGAAATAGTACCTTGGGTTAAGAACTTTGCTTCAGGATGACAACAGAAATCGTGCAGCAGCGGTGTGGCAGCAGCGGGAGACCCCATTAGCTAAAGTGGTGCTTCCGGTTAAGAACAGTTTCAGGTTAAGAACAGACCTCTGGAACGAATTAAGTACTTAACCTGAGGTACCACTGTATTATTTTGTCTCTTTACTTTTTTTCTGTCCCACAATTCCTCCAGGATGTCCTCCTTTTATCCTTACAACAACACTGAGATAAATTAGGCTGTGAGAATATAACTGGCCCAAGGTTACCCAGCGGACTTTCCTTGCAGTGGGAATTTGAACCTGGGCCTTCTCAGTCCTATCCTGACAACTGTAACTACAAACAATGAAATATGTCCCCTCTCTGCTTTAAGCTCATTCTAGGAGGCCTGTTTTGCGATCATCCCACCATCTGAAGTATGACAGGCAACTAGTTATGTGAGGGCTTTCTGGATTGTGGTTTCCCACATCTGGGAGCCCCTGCCCTAGGAAAAATTCTCAGATCCACAGTTGGGCAATACTTTTGTTTAGGTCAACCAAAACTTCGCACAACATTGAGCAAGCTTTTGAGCCCTCCATCTTCAGCAGGTCAGATCACAGACAAAGTATGCAGGTGGTGGGGGAAAGATTCAAAACCATAAAGTTCAAAAATTGGATTGGATGCTGCAGCCATGAGCTGTCTCTCAGACTAACCAACCTCACAGAAAAACAATACTGTAAAATAAAATAAAAATCTGATTACCTGGGGTTAAAATACATGTTACTATTTAGCAGTGTTTCAAACATCATCAGGTGCACTTAGTCTGTTCCATTTCTTAATCCAAAACCCCAGTTACAACTCTTTGTTTCTCTGTCTTTCCTATTCCATCTTTACTCTTCTTTTTTCTAGTTAGCATTCTGGTTTAAAGATAATCTGTTATCTCTCTGGGTAGGGCAGATCACAGCAATTGACAGAAATCTTCATTTTTGTAAACCACTTAGAGGGTTTTTTTTACAATCGAGTGGTATATAAATATTGTAAAATAAAAAAAAATAAACAAATAATTTTCATATAACATTTGCTCAATTTGCCCTCATTGTTTTATGGATTAATCCCTTCTTTCCCTTCATTTCAGCACTCTCTCCTAATAACTATCATAATAACTTACATAAAGATAAAGGTAAAGGGACCTCTGACCATTAGGTCCAGTCGCGGACGACTCTGGGGTTGCGGAGCTCATCTCGCTTTATTGGCCAAGGGAGCCGGGGTAAAGCTTCCGGGTCATGTGGTCAGCATGACTAAGTCACTTCTGGTGAACCAGAGCAGCACACGGAAATGCCATTTACCTTCCCGCCGGAGGGGTACCTATTTATCTATCTGCACTTTGACGTGCTTTCGAACTGCTTGGTTGGCAGGAGCTGGGACAGAGCAACGGGAGCTCACCTTGTCATGGGGATTCAAATCGCGACCTTCTGATCGGCAAGCCTTAGGCTCTTTGGTTTAACCCACAGTGCCACCCGTGTGGCTTACATACCATTCCCAATTATATGGTTTTAAAAAGTGTTAAGGGCTGTGCTTTATAAAGGCTAGGGCAATGGAGTCCAAACTCTCCCCCACCCAAGCCCATTTGAAAATTGCTGAAGGCCTTGGTGGATCACTTAATGGTTTTTCTGCCTGTTAAGGCAATTGTAATGCATTACGCTAGATGCTGTATTATTTTTAATTGCATTTTTATAGCTTCTTTCTATTTATTATATATTGTATAGAATCTGAGCTACTGTATAATGCAATAAAATACCCTGTGATACCCTGTGAACTGCCTAAATGAAGCTCAAGGACCATAATTTGGGAACCCTGAGGTGATGATGTTTCCACATGGAGGCTCCTTGGCACACGGAAACCTATTTGTCCATATAGCCTAATATGTTGTACTCTAAATGGCAGTGTGTCTCTGACCTTTCTGGAAGAGGCCCTCACCATCACTTGCTTACAGGTTAAATGGAGATGTTAGAACCTTGAGATGGGGCCCTGAGATAGCAATGCAGTTCGAAAGCAGGCCAGTGCAAGGAGATAAATAGGTACCGTGACAGCAGGAAGGTAAACGGCATTTCCGTGCACTCTGGCTTCCATCAGTGTTCCATTGTACCAGAAGTGGTTTAGTCATGCTGGCCACATGACCCAGAAAGCTGTCTGTGGACAAACACTGGCTCCCTCGGCCTGAAAGTGAGATGAACTTTGCAACCCCATAGTCGCCTTTGACTGGACTTAACTGTCCAGGGGTCCTTTACCTTTTTTTAACAGTCCCAAGGGGTCTTTTTTGTGTGGACAGATACTTATATATATTACCCAAGTGGCACCGTCAAACCTGTGTAGCAACATGGTTAAACAAATGAGCTACAGTGAAGTGCAAAGTTTCAGGATGAATTACCCTTTAGTCATGAGCTCATCAAAGGCCAGCCCCTATCTCTAAGCTTCAACATGCTCTCCCCACATAGGAACCATAGAAAGCTGTCTAGAAAGGCAAACCACTGGTACATCTTAGCTCAGGATTGTCTATAGCAGCTTGCCAGGATTTCTGATTGAAGTCTTTGTCAGCCTCACCTCCAGGGATAGACCACGGAAAGCTTTGCATTCAGATATGTGCTCTCTACTTTGGAGCTATGGCCTTTCCCTCATGTGGAAAGTTAGTCATAAGCTGTGTGCATATTATATATATTTAAAGCACATTTACCCTCTTTCCAAAGAACCATGAGCACTGTCATTTACCCCTCACAGAGCTACAATTCCCAGCTCCCTTAACAAATTACAGTTCCCAGGATTCTTTGGGGGAAATAATGTGTTTTCAATAGGTGGTCATAGTGTTTTCAATAGGTGGCCACAAAGTCATAGTGGCCTATCTATATGTAAATCACTAGAGATTTCTGTTGAAATATGAAGTGGTATATACATTAACTACCTCTCTAGGTAGGCTGCTTTGAGGGCCACTAAATTACACGTGTGAAGTACTTTTTCTTTTTTTAAAGCATGCTATAAATACAACTAGCAATTCAACAGATGTGAGTCAGAAGCCGCATGGCACCCAGTTACAACCCCCACCTACTTGTGGAGCCAATACAAAAACCCCAGGCTCTACATTGGTGTCGCAGTCCCAAACGCAGGAAGATGTGGTACTGCATTGACAGACTTCACACGTTATGGTTACTCATTTCCTCTAGGTCAGTTTCCCACACGTGTACCAAATCATGAGTATGGCAAATGCCCACAAAGAAGCAACCTCATTGCTCTTGTCGACCCAAACAACAACTCTGTCTGTCTTACCTGATGCCTTCACTATCATTCCTATTTGATAGATATGAAATTGGGACTGAAAAAGAGCCAATTGCTATAGCAGTGATTGGTAGGCCTTTTAAGGGAGACCACTGGTGCTCTTCCTTGAGAAGATAAGAAGAGTCCTGCTGAACCACAGCAAAGATTAATCTAGTCCATCATCCTGTTCCCCACAATGATCAAACAGGTGCCTCTGAAAAACCCATTAGCAGGATTTCTGGACCACAGTCCTCTCATACTGTGGTTCTCTAGCGGCTGGCTATGCTACCTCTGCTCTGATCCTGCAGACAGCATACAACCATTATAACTAACAACAATTGATATCCAAGGTCATCAGTAGATTAGAATATTTCTTCTGTTCCTGTTCTCATCCACCTGTCTCAGCCATTGGAGTCTCTTCCTACTGGTATAGGATTTGATTCCAACTGAACTCAATGCACCCAGGGAACAATTCCCTCCCGCTCTTTCCAAAAATCAAGGAGATTATTTTTATTGCTTACTTGTCTCCTTCTCAGTCTTCCTCTGCATCTTTTCACAGCTCACACATTGGTCAACCAGGCGGTCATAGCAGAGGCTGGGGAGATGGCAGGAGGTGCCGGTACCAGAGCGCCTGCTTCTGGGTCCACAATGTACACATTGTTTGCTCTGATGGTCGTAGCAGAGGCCAGGCTCAGAGCAGGTGGTATCCACACCTGAGTGGCTGCTTCTGTTCTGCAACATGGTTCAGTCTTCAAAGAAAGAAAAGGAAGGGAAACCCCAGATTATCAAGGCTTAACGAGATAGCAGGTTATACAAATGACGAGCAAGTATGAGAAACTGTTGGACTTTGAAGCCTGCGCTTCTCTCCCTTGAGATCTCACTTCCTCCAGGAGGCCCTTTATAAAAGAGCAAAAGGAGGAACTTGCCCAAGCGACGCCCTCCTGTCCTGTAACTCCCCGCCTAGTATTACGTTTGATTCTTGTGGTGTAAAAGCCATGTCAACGTGACGCTATACGTCCAAATGGACGAGGGGCCTATTGGTTGGCATAGGGTTTATTCTAAACTTCCACCTCTACTGGACTAGTAGGCCCGCCCCCAAACATTTTGTGGCCAAGAGAACATGAAAAAGGGGAGAAATGGAAAAGAGAAAGGAAGCCATAAAAATAGCAGAAAGAGAAGGAAAAACAGGGGGGAAAGGGAATATGAAGAAGGAGAAGTAAGAGAGCAAGAAAAATGGAGGTGCCTTGAAAAGAGCGGCGAGTAAGACAATAGTCCAACCAATGATTTGGGCGTAGCAAGGCTCGCTTCCCTCACACAGTATAACTATATGGCTGAGCCCCACACAGCAGAATATAACTTTTGTGACTAAGATTATTTCGCACTGCACAAAGACAGCTAGAGAAAGGCCATGGCTTGTGCTTCAGTGCTGCTACTAGTCAGTACAGATCCTGGGCTAGGCAGACTCGGTATAAACATCACGTATTCAAGCCCACTGCAAGATAGGTTGGAACCACCACACATCTCAAAGGGTTGTCCTCTTATCCATCACCTTTGGAGAGCAGAGCTCTTTTTGTTAGAAGGAGGTCAAATCAATTAAAACTAGGCTTAAAAGTCCCCTCTCAGTCACTGCCCACCAATATCTCAGATTTTTTTGTTTCTTTTTCTCATTATATTTAATCTCTTTCCCTTTTTAAACCTAGCCTGCTTTCATGGAAGATTCAGTCATATGGTGTTCCACATCTCTTGCTTATTCTACCATTCAGCCTTTCTGTATCTCACTTACATGGTCTTACTTTCCACACCAGCATGTACTGTATATTTGCCTATCTGGACTGAGCTGATTTATGACTCAGTAATTCCATGTAAGTATTGGTCAGAAGGTGAACTGTACAAACTCCTCTCGCACATTCCCCTCTCCCCACAAACTGCAAGGCAAGTCGTTGTTTAAGTTTCAACTGGGCCAGGAAGCAATGCATTGACTGACTCTCACATTTTCCAATCATGTGCTGTGCAGATGGAATATTTTCCTATTTGTGTTGATTAAATGCTCTTGCAGCATTTGTGCAAGTCTGGAATGCATTCACTGTGCATCCAGCCTCAGCAATCTGCAAATGCACTGCACCTCTCTGTGCTGCAGGCACAGCACTGCAGTAGAAGCAGTGATGGGCTGGGCTTGCGGCGCACTACACTTTTACAAGAATCACTTCCTCTCGCTTCACTGTGATGGTCTGGCTTGTCTGGGAGCAACACAGCAAGGTGTTTTCTGAAAAGCTGGAGTGTCAGCGAAGTTTTTACCATCTCCTCCCTAACTCCCACTGCTTTGTTGGGATCCCTTTGCTAGGAAAGGTTACAATATTTGAGGTCTTTTCTTAGGTTGTTGTTGTTGTTTTAAATGAGAGTAAAGGGAGTGGGAGACACATACGATAGAGGTATATACAATTATTCATAGTGTAGCAAAAATTGCTAGAGAAACATATTTCTCCCTGTCTCATATTAGAATCTAGGGTCAGAAGATTCAGAACAGACAAGAGAAGGAACTTCTGCAAACAGCACATTATTGAATGATGTCATTTATTAACTGCAGGTTGTCTGTCAGCAAAGCCTCTGGCTTCCTCAAGGTGTAGACCTCACTGTGTGAAGAAATCTTGCTATGGGTCTGTCCTAATACCAGCAAGCAGCTGGAGGTAGGAAACCTTCAATAGCTGTATTTATTTGTGACTAGCAGATCAACAATTCCCTTTGGATGTGTATGAGACTCATGCTATTACAATGATTTTAAGCTGCACTTTAGCAGCAGCAGCAGTGAATCTTGCACACACCCCAGACCTTGCACCTGGTGTTGGGACACTGTTTGCGCCCCCATAGTCATGCTACTGAGTGAGGGATGCTCTTCTCAGACATCCATCTTTTCACTAAATTATGTTTAGTTAATAACAAAGTTTGCCAAGGTAGATGAAGGATCTGCAGAGGAAAGGAAGGGAAGAGGCTTTCTAGCACGGCACAGCTAATTGCACATGGAAAGGAAAGAAACCATTGGATATGGGGACATGTTCCCATTTGCTCCATAGGCTCGAGTCAAAAGTCAAAGCTTCTGCTTCAAGCATTGTTCAGAATAGCACTAATAACAGCCCAGCCTCAGTAACTTGCTGTTCCAGAAGATGGAGCCAAGCAAATCGGCTGTCTTCCATTTTCTCTCCAGCTGTCTCTTTTCTTCTCTGGATTCCAGTTCTGCAATCTGAGCTTTCCCTACATGCCCCTTAGAGGCAGTAGCAGGGTAGTGGCTTGGCCTTGTCTAACACCCTCGCTGCCACTTTTGGAACTGCTACAGCTCAGCGGCAGAACATGCTGTTCCTTTAAAGTCCTTGTGCTCCTGCTGTGCGCAATGCCACGCGATGAGTCAGATCAACAGGGAATGGCCCTCACACAAGGATCAGCTGCAAAGCCATTTCCCATTCCCGGGGAAATGAGGTTGCAGGCTGGGAGCAAGCCCTTCCCACACGCATGGGGCGGGGTAGCCCCTGTGCCATTGGATGGTCCTCGGCCACGTCATCCTTAGGCTGTCCAATCCGCGGCTGAGGACTCGCCCCTGTTTTCTCCCTGCTTGGTCAGTTCTCCCGCCCTTAGGCTAGGCTCTTTATTTCTTGACCTTGCTATGGACCTCGGTTGCTTGCCTTGGTTGTCCAAGGAGCCTGGTAGGAAGTTTTCCCCACTTGGCAAATTGGCACCGGCCATTTGGTTTTTCACCTACCATGTAGCAAATCGTCACAACTTTGTAAGGTTTGGCGGTTAGGCATTGGAGTATTAGGTTGAAGGTGAAGGAAGGTAGTGGCCATCACCTACCCCTCCTAATTCAAGGGTATTCTGTTAAAGGAATCCAGGGGGGCATGGTCTCTGTCTGAAGCCCCAGATAGGGGGGCTAAGGCCATGGCACGACCCCTAGCAGTGACCCTGGGGGAGTTCCTAGTGCATCTGCAGGGCTCCCCCTACTGGTGGTTAACCCTTCCAAGACTCCTGCAGATGGGCAGGAGTCAGATATAGTCATGTGGTTTCCAATGCCTAAGCCAATACCACTCACATTCTGTAACCAACAAAGTTGTGGCCTTTTCCGCCCATTAACCTAAAATACTGTTTCATGTGTCTTTATTCCACTTCCTGGGAGGGTTTGGGACCTTGCCATGCAATACTTCTCACAGGAAGGTGGGGAAAACAGTTTCTCATTGCCCTATATCAGTATACTTATTTCTACCCTTTCCCACGGTTATTTTGATTTGCTCATTTGTTCACAGAGTTTGTACCTGCTCTTCATTGGAAAGGCTCTCAGACAACCACCCCCAACACAACCCCTGTCTTCAGAAAAGACACGGCACAAGATGAAAAGTGGATGGAGAAGGAAGAGGAAAACAAACCCAGGCACAAAATTCTTCTGATTCACTTCTGCTTTCACCCCTCCTTTTCTGCCAAGATTCCTCGTACTGCAAGATTATGAGAAGTAACTGACTCCATCATAATTCATGGGGGCTTCAAGGCACCTACAAATATAATCAATCAAGAACAATCTTGCAGATATCTGCGACTGTCCTCTGCTATGTCACCAGCACTTTTCAATTCAAACATTTTAAAAGACTCGCTTGAAGTTGTGAACTGACTGCCAAGTCTATGGAAATGAAATAGCTATCTGGAGGAATGGACTGATAATGTGCAAATTAATCTTTTGAGCAGAGCCAGAATGAGCGCAGATTTCTTGACTAGCTTGCATTTTGCCATTCTAGTCCCCACCTTCTCGTTACTGATCTTCACAAACAGGACAAGTATCAGTAGGAATGCTCGAGCGGTTCGTTGCAGACGTGAACTGATCTAATCTGCACTTCCAAAACTAACATGCAGATCAGAGTCTAATTTGCAATTCTCCAAATTTTGCATTTTCAATTCAATAAATGTATCAAAATGCATGGAAAATGCATATTTTAAATTACTTTAGTACATTATTTCAATACATAGCAGCACATTTTGTCTACATTTTTTTAAAATGCACATTAATGTGGAAATGAATTATGGATGATTAATTATGAACACATATGAAAGAGACAGATCTGTCCATCGCTTGAAGCATGTGTCCACTGTCCTAGTCAAAACTTGTTGCTTGCACGCTCCCAAGCACCCTCGTACATTTGCAGGAGATTGTAGCAGAAAATCATCTAAAAGGGCAGACACACAACACAAGGCTGAGGCTCATTTTCACACTCGCCATGCTTATATGTGGGTGTAAAGGTCATATTAGCTAGAATGTTTATTTGCATTACAAATTACCACTCTGCTTTCTCTTCTGCATCAACAATGACCAGCCACCAGTGCAAATCATGTGAGAGAGGCTCAAAGGCAATTTGAAGCTGCACTGTTGTACACAATGGAACTTCTGAGCAAACAGGGATAGGATTGCCCTGAAAACTTTACATGTGATAATGCTCAAAATCTCTGAGAACTTTTTCACTGAAGGCTTACACAAGCTTAGAATGCAAATGTAAAATCTAGAACATACAGTAGATTTTCTTCTGCTATCCATGCCCCATTAGCAACGTCCATGCATAGCATAAATAGGGGAAGAAAATTGACACTTTTTTGGTGTCATGTGTGAAATTCCCTAAAAGCACCTTCACATATTACAAGTACTGGTGTGGGAAATACGGGTGTTACTTCAGTTTTCCCTAAACAACAAGAAAAATTAACATATGGGCATCATACAAGTGCATTTACATGCTTCTGGATCCACTGGATCCACCAGATTCATTGACGTAGATGTTTTGAGATATACATATCACATATCATATGCTGTTTATGTCCTGTCTTGGTTACAGGAACCAGTACAGTGGTACCTTGGGTTAAGTACTTAATTTGTTCCAGAGGTCCATTCTTAACCTGAAACTGTTCTTAACCTGAAGCACCACTTTAGCTAATGGAGCCTTCTGCTGCTGCCGCGCTGCCGGAGCATCCTGAAGCCAAGTTCTTAACCCGAGGTACTATTTCTGGGTTAGCGGAGTCTATAACCTGAAGCATATGTAACCTGAGGTACCACTGTATTTCCCATAGCATTTGTAATGGAGAACTGTCCCAAGTCTAACCCAAAAGGAGGCGCAGAATTGGGGGCAATCTCCTCACAATGAGCTGAAGCTGACTTAGAGCAAACAGTTAGCGTGCACATGGCCATTGGGCAGGTGGAATAGTTCTGCAATATTGTACCTCCATTTCTGCAAGAACACGAGTACTATGGACATTGGGCAAAAACCCTTCTCTAAAAGAAGCAGCCCCAGGACATATACACCCCAAAGAACAGTTCACAGTGCTAGATATTAGACTGCAAAATATATAGTTGATATATCTATAAATGACATACATCATCGCTTAATATCCCCACTTGTGAGCTTTCCAGGGCTATCTGGCCACTGGTGGAGGCAGCAATGCAGCTCTTATGATTCAAGAGGTAGACTAAACTGAACTAAGCGACCCAACATTTTGGGGAGACAATGGAGGACACAGAGATAAGCATCTTCAAACAGTAATGAACATCCTATTTTAAACAAGGAGCTCATGCCTGGGGAGTGGTTTTTTTTAAGCAGCCAAAAAAAACACCCCTCATTATATAACAGACGACCACTAGAGCAACTGAAACAAATTAATAGAATCAGAGCTTTAGTGCATTCCATAAGGAAACTCACATTTCTTATCTCCTTTATGAGGAGATGGAAGCCTTGTGAGCTCTGGGGTCTAGTTAGCCAAGTGAGTTTTATTAAGCAAATAAAACAGCATGCATACGAAAGCAGCAATTAAAAATACAGTTTACTACCAGGGCTGGAGAAATGCTTCAAAATAATTATCTCAAGTATTTGCTCGAATAAATGAAAAAGCAGGATTTGCTGCAACTGTATTTGTGTCCCATTGGACCTCACTGCTAGAAATGTCCACCAAAGAATTAACTGGAGGGGGGGAGGTAAAATTTAGACTTCCACAAGCACACACAAGTGCTCGAAAGCTCAGAACAAGAGCTTCTGTGATGCAGTTGTAAACAGCACTGGACTTAGTTCTAGAACACAGAGATGGGTTTGAATTTTAAATATCAGGCTCAGGCCAAAGGATTTATACCTTAAACAGTCAGGACTGGCTTAAGAGATTTTACCGTCGGAGTCAGAACAGCAAATGTTGCCCACCCCATTCCACAAGTAAAGAGGCATAATATTCAAGCCTAGCTAAGATACTTAACAACTTGGGATGAGGCTACAAAAAAATACAGCTTTATACCCCTGCCCAGCCACTACAATGCATGGTAGAGCGCCTCCTGTTGGTGCCAAATGTTTTGGCTCTTCACCTTGTGTCTACCAGTAGCAGGGCTTTCAGTGTTGTGGCCCCTTTAATGTGGAATTTATTCCCATCTAAGATACGGCATGCCCCAACTGTGTGCCATTTCAGATTCATGCTTAACTCTTATTATTTACACAAGCCTTTTCTGACTGAACATTATAATTAATGACTGTTGATCGTCTTCTGGCATCGTATTGTTATTTTAACTTCGTTACTTCTGGTGAGTGTTTTATACTTATTTTTCATTTTCTGTACATTTCTGATACTTTATAATGTTTATAAATCTTTTAAAATAAAATAAAATACTTCTGGGCTGAAGCCATGGCACTTTGTACAGCACCTTACAAACACTGTTAGACAAAATCAGTATTATTTAACAGTGCTTTGTGGGCACAGAACAGATTTGCAAAAGAAGAGCTGTGTCTCTGAACTAAAAAGACCATTTACTCTCGCTCTGTGGCATCAATGGGGCATCGGTTTTTGCTGCTTCTAAAAGATAGTTCACGCCCCCACCAATGCAACCATGGGAAGTGAGTTGTGTGTGCACATAATCTAGAAGAAGAAGAAAAAGAAGAAGAGTTTGGATTTGAAATCCACCTTTCACTCCCTTTAAGGAGTCTCAAAGCGGCTAACAACCTCCTTTCCCTTCCTCCCCCACAACAAACACTCTGTGAGGTGAGTGAGGCTGAGAGACTTCAGAGAAGTGTGACTAGCCCAAGGTCACCCAGCAGCTGCATGTGGAGGAGCGGAGACCCGAACCCGGTTCCCCAGATTACGAGACTAACACTCTTAACCACTGCACCACACTGGCTCTCTATCTTGGCCTGGTCATGACTAGAGCAGGAGTGAGGAATCTGTGGCCTGGCAGCCAGAAGGGGAACTTCAGGTTGAGGGCAAATGCATCCCTCTAGTCTCCTCTATATGGCTCTCAGGATTCTCCCAGTCTACCACCCCTGCTCTGCCCTCCCCTTGCTTTTGCCTAGCTGAAGTGCATCCTTCAGCTGGGATAATGATGTGCATGGTGTGTGTGTGTGTGTGTGTGTGTGTGTGTGTGTGTGTGTAGCATGCTAGAAGGCAGCCTACTGTACAAAGGTAGGCGTCACCTCCATTATTCCACTTACTTTTGTCTCTTAGCAGCTCCTGGAGAGAATGTGGCCCTTGAGATGAAATTGGTTCCCTATCACTGCTAGAGGGTGGCAGGGCAGGTTAGAAGATGCTGGACACCCCCCGCCCCCAAGGTTAATGGGAAGCTCACTGAGACAATTGGAAGATACTGGACATTCAGTAACCCCCCAAAAAGCTTTAATGAGAACCTAGAAGAAGTAACAAGAAAGACCCTCACTGTCACCTTGTGAGTCAGATCAAAACCAGCCAACACACTTTGCATTTCACAGAAGTATTTGTAAGGGCTGCCTCGCAGCTGAACAACAGTCCTAGGATTATTCATACGACTTGCTTGAATTATTATGAATAATGAGTAAATCTGAAAACATGGCAACATTTGCATAGACCACAGTTCCCAAGAGACAATTATGATGGGGAGAAAAGCTTTCCCCCTCTCACCTCTGTTCAGTTCTCTGCGTGTCACTGCATTCCTTCCAGATAGTGGACTTAATCATCCGTTTTACATTTGGCAAATATGCATATAGTAAAACTCATATATTTTAGAGACAATTATGCATTAAAGGAACAGTAACTAAAGTCTCTCCGCCTGCCAACCTAGCAGTTCGAAAGCACCTCCGGGTGCAAGTAGATAAATAGGGACCGCTTACCAGCGGGAAGGTAAACGGCGTTTCCGTGTGCGGCTCTGGCTCGCCAGAGCAGCGATGTCACGCTGGCCACGTGACCCGGAAGTGTCTCCGGACAGCGCTGGCCCCTGGCCTTTTGAGTGAGATGGGCGCACAACCCCAGAGTCTGTCAAGACTGGCCCGTACGGGCAGGAGTACCTTTACCTTTACCTTAAGTAAAGTCTCATTTTAGTGACCACAAATGAGAACTGAAAAATAAATACTACTTGTTAAAGGTGAAAGATTTATACGATCTGAAGAGAAACCAGAGTCTAAATACTGCTTGTTAAGTCCTCACCATCTGTTCAGGGCACAATTGGCTGTATGCGTGTTCAGAAGTCTGGACACAATCCAGTCCCAATTTCAGTCCCATAGATTTTCAAACTCATTCCTAAACCATTTGTATTGAATGACTCTTAAAAGATGCTTAACTGTGGCTTCATTAGGCCCTATATTTTACAAAAAGAAAATAAGAGAAAAGTTTTGACTGTCTCAAAAACCAAATCATAGCTCCAGGATACTGGATAGATCAATATATATCCTACACTTTCTATGGCCACCAGAGTTCAATATGTATTCTAAATGGCAATATAGCCATATTATCAGTAATTTACATTTGTAGCACACATGTTCAGTTTAAGATGCACTAGTTGAACAACAGTCTTTGAAATTTTAAGAAGCAGCTCTTGAATCGTGTACATAATGCCAGATAGAAGATAGAAGATGGAAGCTATTTCAGAAACAAATCTATTTGTGATCGCAAGATTCCAAATAGGAAAGACCTAATTTCATTTCTTTGATCATCTGGTCTAGTGCTTAAATTTGCTTTGCTGTGTAAAGTCCAACTATGATTTCTTTTGAGTTGTTCTGGTTTCTTTTTTCAGCTTGTGGTTCTCGTTATGCATCTGCAGCGGCACAAGTGGGTTCTCCACCCAGCTGAGTCATCGGCCTGACCTCCCTTACCTACACCCCAAAAGCAGGGCTAGAAACTGAGATATGAAAGAAAGCTAGGAGCTAAATGGCACCTTAAACCTGGGTTATGGGCACAACTACGGAATGTCTAGGTTCACTTTTTAAATAACAAGAATATAAAGCTGAAAATGAACTGCAGCTAAAATACTATGTTCATTTTTCACTTGTCCTTCCCCTGCCCACCCCCGAATATTCTTAAGAGGGTCTCTTCTCCAGTCTTCAGAAAGTAGCTGGAAGTGGGTAGGCACTTTTCTCCTTTCCTTCCACTCTGCAGTTTTAATCTGAAATCTTAGGTGCAATACTGCACCCAGAGCTCAGAAACTAACGCTAATTAAATTCCCTGTTGCAAAATGCGCCTAGAACACCTGCTCTGTTCAACTCGGCTACTCCAAGTGGATTTCAACTGCCTTCTAACCCATCCAAACTTTTTGAAAGCTTTGCTTTTGAACAGGTAGGAATCTATTAGCATCACGGCAAGGATTTGGGGACCACTGAAATTGGCTGGGAAACATATCCTTTTTAATTTCCATATATTTGCGAGTTTAACAAGATGACTTCTGGTTGCAGTGACCTCACCATGGAAATACTGCTGCAAGTCATACTGCTGTTTTCTGAAACGTAACCCCCCCCCCCGTCTAGTCTTGACTTGCCCTACAATCCTAGGCATTAACAGGGAACAATGGATATTGAAAACCATTAGGCTGCTCTAAGGTTCTGTTGGAATTTACATATATTGATTCCCATCCAGCTGGAAGGTAGTTGAAACCAGTTTTGCTTGAGAGAATGTACACAAGGAGAGCTCAAACCTTCGGGGTCCCTTCCAACTCTACAATTCTATGAAAAGCAAATGCTTTGGGATTTGGCCTGGGATATTGTTTAATATCCCAGGATTGGAATGCTAAAGTAGGGAGTCAAGAGATAAAAGGAACAACTGGCAACTTTGGCCTTGGAGTTCAAAACGAAGCAGGGCAAAGGCTAATAGAGTTCTGCCAAGAGAACAAGCTGGTCATCACAAACACGCTTTTCCAACAACACAAGAGACGACTCTACACATGGACATCACCAGATGGGCAGCATCAAAATCAGATTGATTATATTCTCTGCAGCCGAAGATGGAGAAGCTCTGTACAGTCAGCAAAAACAAGACCTGGAGCTGACTGTGGCTCAGATCATCAGCTTCTTATAGCAAAATTCAAGCTTAAACTGAAGAAAGTAGGAAAGACCACTGGGCCGGTAATATACAATCTAAGTCAAATCCCTTATGAATACACAGTGGAAGTGAGGAACAGGTTTAAGGATTTAGATTTGGTGGATAGAGTGCCTGAAGAACTATGGATGGAGGCTCGTAACATTATACAGGAGGCAGCAACTAAAACCATCCCAATGAAAAGGAAATGCAAGAAAGCAAACGAGGCCTTACAAATAGCAGGGGAGAGAAGGCAAGCAAAATGCGAGGGAGATAGTGAAAGATACAGGAAATTGAATGCAGATTTCCAAAAAATAGCAAGGAGAGACAAGAATGCCTTCTTAAACGAGCAATGCAAAGAAATAGAGGAAAACAATAGAATGGGAAGAACCAGAGATCTGTTCAAGAAAATTGGAGATATGAAAGGAACATTTCGTTCAAAGATTACCATACTAAAAGACAAAAGTGGAGAAGACATCAAGAAGAGGTGGCAAGAATACACAGAGGAATTATACCAGAAAGATATGGATGTCTCGTACACCCTAGGTAGTGTGGTTGCTGACCTTGAGCCAGACATCCTGGAGAGTGAAGTCAAATGGGCCTTAGAAAGCACTGCTAATAAGAAGGCCAGTGGAAGTGATGATAT
This sequence comes from Podarcis gaigeae, assembly GCF_964106915.1. NCBI lineage: Eukaryota > Metazoa > Chordata > Lepidosauria > Squamata > Lacertidae > Podarcis > Podarcis gaigeae. Next base: position 31,631,589 of record NC_139686.1, read on the forward strand.
TCCAGCTGAACTATTTAAAATTTTAAAAGATGATGCTGTTAAGGTGCTACACTCAATATGCCAGCAAGTTTGGAAAACTCAGCAGTGGCCAGAGGATTGGAGAAGATCAGTCTACATCCCAATCCCAAAGAAGGGCAGTGCCAAAGAATGCTCCAACCACCGCACAATTGCACTCATTTCACATGCTAGCAAGGTTATGCTTAAAATTCTACAAGGCAGGCTTAAGCAGTATGTGGACCGAGAACTCCCAGAAGTGCAAGCTGGATTTTGTAGGGGCAGAGGAACCAGAGACCAAATTGCAAACATGCGCTGGATTATGGAGAAAGCTAGAGAGTTCCAGAAAGACATCTACTTCTGCTTCATTGACTATGCAAAAGCCTTTGACTGTGTCGACCACAGCAAACTATGGCAAGTTCTTAAAGAAATGGGAGAGAAGCAGATTATTACAAAATGTGATAACTTCCCTATGCTTTCTCCTCCCCCCAAATGAAAGAAAAAAAGAAAGAAAAGAAAAGAAAAGAAAAGACCATGTGAAGCAAGGATGGGAAACCAGTCGCTCTCCAAAGGTTTCTGGAGTAAACTCCAACTAGCATGGCCACTGACAAGGGATGGTTGGGATTATAGTGCAACAGCATCTGAAATGCCACAGGTCCACCATTCATGGTGTAAAGCTGTGAACTTTCTTCAGCTTGGGGAAGTGCAAAACATTAACTTCTGACTGATGAGAAATTACGGAGGCAGTGCTATGGCGTTTTGCTTTCTTTTGGATTAGAGTGCACTGCAGACTTGCATTTCTTTCTTTTTAAAAGTTCTTTATTTTATTTTGACAAAGTAATAATCATAAATAAATAAGAATAAAAATGTGCACCCCACCACCAATACCATTCCATTATAATTATCCAACCTCCCATAATTTCAACACCTCTTGCCATGGTTTGAACCCTTTCTGTTTTAACAGTATAAATTCTACAAACACCCTCCATATCTACTCAAAATCATTTCGCATGCATACAGTGGCGGAGAGCAGGCAAGCGTGGGGCTAGCACGCATCCTGGGGACGGGGCGTCCTGGGGGTGGGGGGCAGCCACAATGGCACCCTGCCGGGATCGTGCTGCCAGGGGCGGTGCACTCCTCCTGCACTCCTCTTTCTCTTCCTCTGCCAGTGCCTGCATATTCCCCCATCTTGCCTTGATGGCACGTGTTAATAGATATATTCCACACCTCTTTATACCATTCTTCCATTTCATATTCTGCTTGCCCCTTCCACTTCCTAGCTATAATAATTTGTGCAGCTGTCAAATTTCCACCCCATCGGAAATTGATAATGATGCTGTCAGGAGCTCATCCTACACTCGAGTAGGACCCTGGCAGAGATACATGCCCAACTGGCATGTTCTCTCCCTCCTGGTCAGGAGCTTCATTAGCTTTCTTCAGCCCAAACATCACAGCGACCAATGCCAACAGACACCAGCACACTTAGGGATCCACAGAGTCTTCGCAGCTTGCGTAACAGACCTCAGCATTTTGGTTAATCTATATATAAACACACACGGAGCACTGCAACATGGCTCCCTCTCTCTCTAGCATCAGATAGCAAAGAGAAAGAACAAAGGACAATAGTCCCCCTTCATGGAACACAGTAACACAAACATTCTCTCTCCGTCACTTTCCACTCTGTGGAGTCAAAACACACACAGTCATGTGATAGATAAAAATCCCATGACTGCAATCGTGGAGCAGGAATTCTAACAGATTCTACCTCTGGACTTTTTGACAGCTTTAACCCAGTGATTTCTGTTATTTCCCTTAAACACCAGACTTGTATTTCTGTCATATTTGCTTTTACTTACAAATATATAAGCAGGACAAAGTGGAAAGTGAATGAATTCTCTCACAGCAGGCACCAGATCCCCAGAGAAATCTCCTACATCCCAAGATTCTTTACCTTCAGCCAGTTCACAGCTCCCCCAGGATACACACTCTCTTGTTCTCTCTAAATTCAAACTGCCCTTACCTCTTTCTCTGTCTTCTCCTCACAGATGCATATCCCATTCCAAATATTGGGTAGAGATTTCTAGTTACCATCTTGGGTCATAGTTCCCACTGATCAACCCATCACTCTGGATTGCTAGGTAACAATCACACTAACAGAGGATGGTTAGTTGGCATCCATGGCAGTATATATGCAAAAACAAGCCCCTTTTAACCTTGTTTTAAGTGAGCTAAATACATGCAGATGCTTAAGCCTCTCAATGAAAGGCTTGGGGGGGGGTATTTTTAAATCATGCCTACATCCCCAATACCCTCTTGATATGTATTTGAGCTATGTATGAATCCACTGCTAAACCAGGAATTGAGAGTAGTGATAAGGAGACTCGGTGGAGATAACACACTTTTATGAAGCCTGAAGCTGCGGCTGGACAGATGTAGATTGTATTGTATCTACCTTGGCCAGAGTCTCTTGGGCTCTGCCTCATTCATTTAGAAAGTTCAGCAGCACTGCTCTGTCTTGGCAGTGGGAAATAAAGCCTTTTGGATGGGAATCTGAAATGTAGGCTACTTTCCAATTACAGCCAAAAGCCATCCCTGGAGCTTCAGCATGGCCTGTGCTGTAAGGGCTGCTAAGAGCTTGTTTGTTTCTTCGGTCCAATTAAGCAACAGCTCTTGATTTTAGAAATGAATAAATGAAACACTTCATCATCTGTGTGAGCGCTTGTCTTTGGTATCTACTGGCAAGGGTCTTCCATTTGCCCAGGAACAGATTGAAAGGAGACCATGAGATCTTTTGAGATTCAGAAGTTCAATTTACTCTTAATTGTTTAAGTTGTTTTTTATATAACTGTTGTGCTGACCTGTGGGATGTTTTTAGTTTTATTGGAAAGAGGTGTTTGAATGTTTGTATTTTATCTGTTTATGTAAACAGCTTGTCCTGAAATGTAGAATTCTATCCTGAAAGGATAGAATTTTTTAAATAAATTAAAATATGGGATGGGGTTAAAAGGAGAAGAATGTAAATATCTTAAGATCATTCTATTTAGGAAGGATTTTTTTTAATCACACTTGCACAAAGAATACCTGTACAAATGTCTCTGAATTGAACCAGGGGTGACCTAGGTGACTCCCAAAGTCCTTTCCAACTCTAAATCTGTTTTGATGATTGATTTATAGTATTTTATAGTATGTTTTATGGCATCATTTGTTGCGTTAATATGCTGCTCGCCGCTTTGGGGGACTGTGGGCCTAAAAATGATATATAAATATATCTATAAAATAGCACAATATAATCCTTGAGACAGCCATTTTATAATGTGCCTGCTGAGTATTGCTCACGTTCCTCTTATTATGGTTGGATAGGACTCTTTAAGCTGAGCACTGTGGGTAACTGCCATTTTTTTGGGGGGGGGGGATATGGCACCCAGATTCTTCTCTGAAGAGTTTTGCTTCTTCCTCTCTTAGAAAATCGCGCAGGCCAGGTGCACCAACTCTGGGGCCAACATGTCTCTTGTCCCCTCAATCTTTGTCATAAGGGGGTTTGGCCACCTCAGTGCTGAGGGGGCCTGGTGCGTGTTATGCACATTGCAAGATGCATGTCACAGCTTCACAACCAGCTCCTACAGAGCACTCAGCCTTTTCCAGATGACACAACATCATTTGCATGCAACGCATGTGGCATTACACATGCACAATGTGAGTCACTCACTTGACGCTATGCGCACACAACATGTGCCCTCACCCCAATATTGGGGGCAGCCTGGCACTTCCAGGTCAGGCCATGATGGTTAAAGCTTCACCTACTTAATCTCTGTATGTCAGGCCACTATCAAAGGCACAGAAACAGGCGGGGAAATGTACCTTGGTGCTTGTGTGGGATGGTGCTTGGTCTTGACCTGGACTGGAAAGAGTGGGGCAAATGTTAAGTGTGGAAAGGCCCATAGTATGCATGGCAAGTTCTATAAGCAACATTTACAGACAAGGCAGAAAACAGCAGTGCCAATCTGCTTACTAGTCTTTAAACCGAAAAATGTTAAAACTGCTTTCATGTTTTTAACAAGTAGCTCTGTGTGTGTGTGTGTGTGTGTGTGTGTGTGTGCGCGCGCGCACATGCGTGCACGCACCCCCCCCCCAAGCCATCAAAAAACAGAAGCGAAAAAGGAAAGGATATTACAGTAGTTGTGGCCCTGTTGTCAGACATCTGCTTTAGTGCTCTTGCAACTGAAATGCAGACAGGGATTGGATAATGCTGGCTCCTGAACCTATGGAGAGGTCCCTTGTCCCTTTTCAAAAGGCGACTGATTAATTGCTCATTTTGCCTGATGACTCTCTGAGGCAGGCACTAATGCTGACTTCAACAGGGCAATTCAACCCCTTTCTTCCATCAGAGAGAGAGAGAGAGAGAGAGAGAGAGAGAGAGAGAGAGAGCGCACTAGCTCTGTCACTTCCCTTTTCAGAATCACTCTGGGGTTTCCACTGCTCTTCTGCGACGACAAGCATGTCATTTTGAAGTTTGTCAATCACAATTTAATCAACCAGCCGCTACATCTGAAGCTTAATGGGTATCAGATCATAATTTGCTTGCTGATTATACCTCTGTGGCAATTTGTCTCTGACTCCATTTAAACGTTCAATGTAAAATGCAGCCAGGTTGTTTCCTCTTCAGCTGATTCAAAGTGCAAGGTAGTATCTGGCAAACTTACAAGAATTTGAGAACAGATGTGAAGTCCCCTGCCTTGGCCCCAAGGCTTCACGCCCAGTGCGACCGGACCAGTCATGCTCCCTTAAATCCACCTCTGACAGATCTCTATTTTTTAAAAAAGATATTTATTAAAGTTTCAAAAATTATATAAAAACAAAACAAAACAACAATACAAACAAACACAAACAAAAACAAGTATAGTTTCAATCCCTTATTTTCTTATAACTTACTTCCCCAACTTCCTCATACCTCCCCTTTCTGTATTCCAATTTCTAATTATTAATTCAGCAAATCCTCTCCCTTATTTTTCATTTAATTTTTAGCCTTTCTTTTCTTTTTACTTAACCATTACAGCTGGAAACCACATAATTTCTAAACCAACGTCATTCTAACATTCATTAATTTTGCAATGTTTCTTAAGATAGTCCTTAAATTTCTTCCAATCTTCTTCCACTGTCTCTCTTCCTTGGTCTCGGATTCTGCCAGTCATTTCTGCCAGTCCCATATAGTCTATCACCTTCATCTGCCATTCTTCCAAGGTGGGTAGATATTGTGTCTTCCAATACTTTGCGATGAGTATTCTTGCTGCTGTTGTGGCATACATAAAGAATGTTCTATCCTTCTTTGGCACCAATTGGCCGACCATGCCCAGGAGAAAGGCCTCTGGTTTCTTCAAGAAGGTATATTTAAATACCTTTTTCATTTCATTATATATCATTTCCCAGAACGCCTTAATCTTTGGGCACGTCCACCAAAAGTGAAAGAATGTACCTTCATTTTCTTTACATTTCCAACATTTATTATCAGGCAAGTGGTAAATTTTTGCAAGCTTGACTGGGGTCATGTACCACCTATAAATCATTTTCATAATATTCTCTCTTAGGGCATTACATGCCGTAAATTTCATACCGGTGGTCCACAACTTTTCCCAATCAGCAAACATAATGTTATGACCAATATCTTGTGCCCACTTAATCATGGCTGATTTCACCGTTTCGTCCTGCGTATTCCATTTCAACAGCAAGTTATACATTTTTGACAAATTCTTAGTGTTGGGTTCTAACACACCTCTGACAGATCTCTAAACCAAAAAGCAGTCTCCTTTCAGATGCATCTTCCACAGTACCTGCCCTAGTCAAGGATATATTCCACTCTTGGTTGGGTATAATGCCTACCCCCTGGATATGCACCTGCAACAACTAGGTAATTAGGGTACCATCTTTTTCTGACTCCTACTCAAAGGCAGGCACAGGGCAAGGTGATCTGACAGCCACAAGCGACACTGTTTGGGTGCTATTTAAGGGCAGAAGAGCAGGGGAAACAGTTCTGACCCATAGGGCACAGTCCATCATCATGCCAGGCTCCTGTTCATTTCAGTGAGGCTTGTGCAGGCATTTCCAGGTGGAATATACCTCAGAAAGTGACATCCTTTTCGGTTATTTGGCCTCACAGCTCTGAGCAGACTCGTGACCTTTCACAGCAGCCTGCTACAGTCTTTTGTCGACTGGCAACTGCCAGTAAGGAGATATGTATCACATTTGAGGAATCATTGAAATAGGGGCTACAGTGATCTTTATTTGTCATAGTTATGCAGTCATTTCATTGTGGTAGAAGCCCCTGGATCAATACATTTGTTCACATTGCTAATATACCCTCACGAGTAAGCATGCTCCTATGTACATTTGTGTTCTTGGCTGAACCCCTGATTAACTGGGCATCTAAGATGACCCAATCCTTCTCTTTATGGTTGTCTGCCAATTGGATGATGCTGACAGCAGTGCCTGTTGGAAAATCCTGGCTTTGCTCATATTCAAAAGACTACAAAGCAGAAAAGGTATTCTCCATCTTGGCGGGTGTCCCCCTCATCATTTCAAGACTTTAAGAGCAGCAAGGTTTGAGAGATGGAGATGGTTCTCTCACACATCTTTTTTTACATATGTTACAGTGCACGGGTGCAGTTGTGGTCTGAGACTAACACCTCTTCTTTGGAACAGTTAGAAGAAAATATAGCAAAAGTGTGAAACCTTCAGCAGCAGAACCTATCTCCTTCCCAAGGAAATAAACGTTTCCATGTTGTCAGAGCTGCTCCAGGTCCCAGCTCACAGAGGACCAACGCCAGGTCGTCGTTATATACAAAAGTCTTTATTGAAGTTCAGTTTCCATTTCAAAGCCGTAGCGCGCAGCTCTGCGTCTTTAACCCTAGACCGCCGAAGCTCCGTCTGAATCTCCTCCCCTTCCACACCAGTTTAAGACTCTAGCCTTGCTCCACCTCTTCCTTAGCTCCTTCCTCCTCTGGGCCCTCCTGCCCGCTGGGGTCTCACCCTTTCTGGACTCTTCTGACGCTGAGTCCCCGGATTCACTCCCCACCTTCCGGCGGACTTTAGGACCTGGTTCCCTATCCAGGCTACCTGCTGTGCCGCTCGCCTGTACATTTGAACTTGGCGCGCGCGCCCAGTCGGCAACCTTCCTTTTGACCGTTCCCTCGCTCCCTGATGGAGGCGTGGTCAGCCCTAACTCATCTTCTCTCCCTCCTGGAGGAGACACTGGCCCTGATACCTGGGATTCTTTCCCCCCCCACTACACTCTGGTGGGGAAGCTGGTCCTGATCTCCAGCCGCTGCTCTGGGAGTCACTGCTGGCCCCTTGCTCCTGGCGCGTCCCCCCTGGGACCCCCCTTGCCCTGGCCATCGGCGCCCCCTTCTGTGAATCTTCCGATTCACTGGAGAGGCTCATGGAATCTCTCGGGCCACTGTCGTCTTCTCCTATGCTGCCCTCAGATTCTTCCCCTTCACTCTCCATTTCCTGTGCTTCTGCTCCTGAGCCCCTGACACATGTCTTGATCGTTTTTATAACTGCCTTGTAATTTATGGTTTGCTTACACCAGGGTTTGGGAGCCTGCACTCCAACAACATCTGGAGGACCACAACTCTCATCGTCCCTGACCATTGGGCATGCTGGCTATTGTGAAGGCACTCTCATGAATCATTAACATCCTCTACCACTCCACCTAATAGAAAATCACAGAAAGAAATATTTAGCCACATTCCCAAGCTCATTATTAAAAAATCACTCACATCATCTTCTGTTTGCATTCAATTCTACATGCTCAGGATAATTACTATACTATGAGGTCCAATATTAAAAAAGGGTCAATCAAGAAATACAAATTAACCAGGACCTGTTTTCATCACTTTCATCTTAGTTCTCTTTTTACTCCTTGTTAATCTCTCAATTGCACAAGTAGAACAGCTGAGGCTCCCAATCAAATATCCATGTCTAAACACAAACCACGGGCAAATGCCACAAAACACTAATGCAGAAGGCTTTTCCAAAACAGACTGTTTTCAGGGTTGCTTTTTAAATCAACTACTTACGGATTGTATCCACTGCCAGCCCTACTCAGAGTTGACCCACTGAAATTAATAGCCATGGCCAAGTTTTCTCCATTCATTTCAGTGGGTTTACTCTGAGTAAAACTTAGCTGGCTACAGCCCTACATTTTTTATCCACCCTTCCTCCAAGAAGATTGAGGTGATATACAAGATTCCTGCTTCCCCACTCAGAAACACACAGAGAGACTGGCCCAAAATCACCCAATGGCCTTAATACTCAAGTGAGAATTTAAACCTGATACCCCCTAGTTCCAGTCTTTAATTCTAACCACGATGCCACACATTCAGTCATCAGTATTTTCTCTGCAGAAATGTGTATTCAGAAAAGGATCAAACCTGAACTATTTGCTTCAGTGGTGCAGACCTTACCATTGATATGCACCCAGCCTTCTAAAAATCCCACTTCCAATAGGGGCTTCTATCAAAGCAGCTCAGTAGCAACAGCAAGAGTTTTGGATGCACAAACATTAGAGTATAGCAAGCCCTGCATCGTGCACTTGGAAAAACTAATCTGAGTTACACAATTTTCACACAGTAGTGCGCATCTTCTTCCATTAAGGAAAGTTCACAAGGATCTTGCACCCAGCTTGGAATATCAGCGGCTTTACATTCCAAAACATGAATCAAAGAGTCAATGCATGATTTCACTTACACCAAGTGTGCAAGAACTCCCAGTTGCACAAAGCACAAATCGGCTGGGAAGAAAGGACCACCCATAAACAAGACCGTGTGAGCTGATCTTTAGGGTAAATCCACACTGTACCTTTTAATTTAATGCACATTTAAAGCACATGACTTATCCCAGAGTCCTGGGAATCGTAGTTTGTTAAAGGGGCTAGAAATGGTAGGAAACGACAGCTCCTAGGATTCTTTGGGGGAAAGAACGTGCTTCTAATGCACACTGAATATGCTTTCATTGTGTAGTGTGGATCTGCCCTTAGTCTCTCTAGGATCTGTTTTGGAAAGAAGCCAAACTTGCCCTGAGTTGAGATGCAGGTATTTGTTACTGACCTGGTTTTGAATCCGTCTTTCATTTAAGAGCAGCACATTTTTCACCCATCCTGTCAGAGACACTTTAAGCAGACGGTATAAATAGAGCAGAATTGGGTTGCGTTTTTTAAAAGAGCCTTAAAGCATGCCAACTATCTAAATAAGTTTCTGTTTCCTATCAAACTTCTCTTTTTCCCACAATGAAAATGCTACTTCATGAACAGAGCAGGAATTCCCCCCACCCCAACCTTTTTGTTGTTGTTGCAAGCTTTGTATACAAACCCTGGTATAGCTGCACCTTCTCTGTCTCCTTATCTCACTGCACGGTGCTTATGCCAACCACATTATGCATAACAGGGGACTTCTGTCTGTCTCCCTGTTAATTCAGGTATCCCTCTTCTCCTCAGCATTTTGCACATTGCTGGCGTTCTCGCATAAGTAAATTGCAGGCTGGGGCTCAAGGGAGATGTTGGGCAGACATATGCATAGCTCTTCCATTGGAAAGAGATGGCCAGAATGCAGCAGTGTATACATACCCAAGGGAAAGCTGGGGGAAAGGTATTGTTTATTACAATTATTTATATCAGACATTTCAAGATGATGGTGGTAGACGGTCCTGTGGGGTGTAGGGAAGGAAAATTTGACTGGAGCAGGCTCTAAGGTGGCTTTTGCCTGTGTCCTTCAATGAATTCTATGCTGATCCCTTTCCATGCACACAGTTGAACTGGCAGGCAGTGCTCAAACTACCAGAGGAGGTAGGGCACCATTAGATACTGTTTTGCGAAGCTTATGAGGGACACACACACGATTTGACCAAAGTTGGTCATTGTGGGGTGACCCCATCATGGATTTCATTAAGGGCTTCCTACTTCCACCTCTCTGCACTCAGTAATGTACCAACTGCCTGTAGGATGTGTGCCATTAATCGTGATTGTACTTTGGCATCCAAAATAGGGAGTGTACTGATTTCACACCATTTTAGAAGTATCGTGCAATGCCTTTGTCCCTTTGCTTCTGTTCTGTCCATGAACAGAACTCCCTGTGCAGGATAATACTTAGACACAAACCACCATAAATTAATTCTTCCTTATAATGCTTTCCTAGTCTGGCCACTGATTATTTTGTTCCTTCCTCCCTGCATTTGAAATTCAGCATGCGAAACCCGACAGAACAGAAGCACTTGGAACATGCTTCTGTCCTCCAGCAAGTTCAACAGAAAGAGCATTGCCTGAATCTAGCATTTTTTATCTTCAAAGCATTGCATGGACATTGGCTAATTAATCTTCCCTGCACTCTTGGGAAGGAGGTGACTAAGTACCCTGTGCTATTATGTCGAGCGGCATAAAAATCAAAGGAATTAAGAGATGGGAAAAGACACGGTCTAGCAGAGTAGGTCATGTTTGTTTCCCATGCGCAATCACCTCTGGCTAATGTGCAGAATTATTCTCTACATATTGTTCTCCAGGGCTCTTGTCGAGTCAAGTTTTAAACAGCTTTAGTAACACGATTTCTAGCCAGCTCCCCTAGGATGCTCTTCCCCAGTCTGTTGCATCACTCAGTGGGAGAAATGCTGGCTGTTACTAAGGCTCAGAGTTTGCTCATTTTGCAGCTCCCCCACCCCACCCCTCTTGCTGGTTTTGGTACAGAGTTTAGCAAGTTTGGCAGAGAGAAGGAGGCCTTTCTTCCTCATCCCCCTTTCCCTTTCTGCGCTACGTGTCACATCCCATTAGACTGCTTTAGTTTGGATTACTGCTCTACCTGGTGAAGTTGCTGCCTATAAATTTCCACCCACCTGGTGACTTGGCAGTTCCATGCTATAGAAATAGGAGGAAAGGTAGAGAGAGACTGAAATCTTCCTCAGCATGAGCCAATAGGCTGGCTTCTCTGCATGCTAACTTACTGTAGTCTTTTGTTGTTGTTTAGTCATTTAGTCGTGTCCGACTCTTCGTGACCCCATGGACCAGAGCACGCCAGGCACCCCTGTCTTCCACTGCCTCCCGCAGTTTGGTCAAACTCATGCTAGTAGCTTCAAGAACACTATCCAACCATCTCGTCCTCTGTTGTCCCCTTCTCCTTGTGCCCTCCATCTTTCCCAATATCAGGGTCTTTTCCAGGGAGTCTTCTCTTCTCATGAGGTGGCCAAAGTATTGGAGTCTCAGCTTCAGGATCTGTCCTTCCAGTGAGCACTCAGGGCTGATTTCCTTAAGAATTGATAGGTTTGATCTTGTTGCAGTCCATGGGACTCTCAAGAGTCTCCTCCAGCACCATAATTCAAAAGCATCAATTCTTCAGCGATCAGCCTTCTTTATGGTCCAGCATTTTGCCGTTACAAGGTGATACATCAGGTACATAAATGACGTTGTGTCCCTCTAGCTCAGTATTATCTACCCCATACTGACAAAATGCATCACCCCAGGGGTTCAGAGTCTTTTCCAGCCATTCCTGGAGATGCTGGGGATGAGACCTTTAGCTCGCTAAACATGTGTACTACTTCTGAGCTATGGTTCTTCCAACAGCAATATTGCAGCTGGCAATCAGCACTAGGGAGCTTTCTCACAGAAAGGCACTCCTAGGTTGAAAGCAGCAGCACTTTGAAATAAGTCACTGCTATTCCCAGGATTCTGGCTTAGGGGTGCGTGGTTCAGAAGCCCCATAGGAAACACTATGCTTCTGTGAAAAGTGGTATTTTCACTGGGAACTAAGCAATCAACCATGGACAATCAGTTGGCCCTACATTATGTTGACAAGGGTGGTTTACCTACAGACTGCGTTCACAAGTATGGGGGGAGGGGAATATTTCTTACTTTGATTGCTGCTATGGGTCTCCCACCGTGACACCAAAATGTTTTTTGTGGGGCCACAAAGCTCATCCATTTTAAAAAAAAGGTGGTTTTGTTGTTGTTGTTTTAAAAAAAGAACACTCTTGTGGGTTCCCTATTCCGATTCTCTGGTGCAAAAATGATCGTGACCCCAACCCAAATTTGCCCTTTTAAAAACACACACACAAAGAAGATCAAATAATTATTCATGCCCATTCTTAACCATGGATCAAAATGGTCCTCAGTCTGAAAGAGGTTAGTCATGCCCGATATAGACAGTGTTCACCATTTTAGGCCCTGCGATGAAGACATGATGTAAGCATCAGCATTGCGCAGAATATCAAGTAGAATATATATCATCAATGTATTTTTACATTTCTCTTTTGGGTTACAGTCTCAAGCACACTTACAGTCCAGTTCTAACCCTAAGTAAATTCCAGTGATAAGTATACATATGCTTGCAGTCCTACCAAGATGAAAGTCCTGCTGAATTCTGTGCGACTTACTTATTAATAAAGCCATTAGGAACGGCCACTAAGTCTCCAATGGATTGCTACTATACCAAGGCATGAAGTACAAGCTAGCTATTCAGATTTTAAAATTTCACACGTGCTCTTGCATAATAACCCTGCCCATGTGCTTTTAACCGTGGAATCATAATGTGACTGTTCTAGTGATTAAACCCTTTTTTAAAAAATCAGGATACTTGCTTCATGTCAACTTGACCTAAATAACCTTTTTCTGGGGGGTGGGGAGCACAATTTCAGGAGCTGTGCTTTATACTATATCTTCTAACGTGGGTAGGCAAACTAAGGCCCAGGGGCCAGCCCAACCGCCTTCTAAATCCAGCCCGTGGATGGTCCAGGAATCTGCGTGTTTTTACATGAGTAGATTGTGTCCTTTTATTTAAAATGCATCTCTGGGTTATTTGTGGGGCCTGCCTAGTGTTTTTACATGAGTAGAATGTGTGCTTTTATTTAAAATGCATCTCTGGGTTATTTGTGGGGCATAGGAATTCATTCATTTTTTTTTCTTTTCAAAATATAGTCTGGCCCCCCACAAGGTCTGAGGGATAGTGAACCTGCCCCCTGCTGAAAAAGTTTGCTGACCCCTGTTCTAGAATATAAAAAACAGCAATGATAGCAACAATGAAAAAAAAAATACCAACAACGCAGAGCATGAAGAGAACACAGTATTTACCAGATTGAGATGGAAGATGTTCTCTCAATAAGATGCCACCTCCCTCTGGACACAACAGGCAGGATCTTCAAAGAATTTTGCCTCCTCCTCCAGGGTGAGGAGTTGCCCTACCATCCTTCCCACGGTTCAAGCATGAAAGGTTGGGTCTCTGTTTTGCTCTAAAAATCTCCAACTTTTTGAACTGTTTTGTGAGTTTGTATCCTCTCCCCTTTAAGTTATGAGGTGTTTTTGTGTGGGTTTGTGTTCCCCCACCTATCTCAGTCAGCAAAAGGACCTAAAAATATATCTTTGTATTTCCCCATTTGTGCTGGGGTTTCCCCTGTTCTTGTGGTTCTTTTCCCAGCACTTGGTGGCTGGGCGAAGGTTTCTTCTAACCCTGACTGACTGATCCCTGGGCACTTTGCATGTGGCCATTGGTGCACTACTGCATTGAGTGGACCTGCCATTACTAAGAGCTCATGGCACTTTCTTTTTTCTCAGCAATGGGCCCATAATTACTCAAGCAAGTGGGGACCCCATTTGAGCCAGGTCTAGGGCTTGTTGCTGGATTTGGCAAGTCCCATACTCACCATCTCAAACAGGACCGCCTTTGAAAGGGAGTTCAGCGCCTGGAATGTAGGCGTTCCTTTTCTCGTCTATAGCTGGCCATCCCTACTCTCTGTACAGGGGTGCTAAGTGCATTACATAAATCTTCTGGGACCCCTGCCCATTCAGAGCTGGTGTGGAGCAAGGCTGCATCAGGGTCTCACACTTACTCTATTAAGTGGGACTGCCAACTTTGGTTTTGGTTTCCTGGTAAGAGGAGACAGGACAGGTGGCCAGGTCCTTTCCTTCAGGGTCTTCAGTGTGCCATTGCAACAGTGTAATTTGCCACATAATTCTCTTGTACATCTCCCCTACACCTCATTTTTCACCTGCTAGTTCTATCTATTTCATTGCCTTTCATAAGTACACAGCGTGTCTGGTTGAGGGGGTTCCTTTGTTGGCATGAGTACTCATTACCAACATTCCCACCAATTTCTTCTGTGCTTTCGTGGGGACAGGATTCATGGCTACCCCTGCTGAGATGACAAAGCAGGCCCTTCACCTCTCAGGGGATGATGAAACGTCTGACTCAAAATGATTCTGATGCAGATACAATTGGCTTTCATGGGCATGTGATCTCACCTTCTTCCCAGTGTCTACAGTGGCAGCAACAAGGATCCTCTTTCTTTCAACCTCCTGCCTTTTTCCCTGCTTCTTTCTTAAGAAATTTATATCTAAGGAAATATCCTCATCATGGTTTGAGCACAATAGTCAATGTAAGTGCACAGCAAAGTGCACAAATTCTTCTCACAAGGATTCCAAGCACCACAGGAGTGAATTCTTGCAGTTCTAGCTCATGGGAGGGGTAGAGGATTCTCCCTTTGGTTCATGTCTCGATATCTTCTCATTCTAGGGGACCAGCTGTCCTCCAAAAGTTCTAGACTAGAGGGCTAAAAGGTCTGCTTCTGTCGCCATTACTCAGGAGCAGGCAATGCTGACATTGGCATCCACATGTCTGGGGGTCCCTCAGTACAAGTGGGGATTGCTTCTGTCATGGGCACCAGAGGAGAACTGTCTGATTTGAACCAGTCACAATCTAATGTTGTAGTGGAAGAGGGGTTGTTGTCTGAGGAGCAACATTGTCTTTTCTCTTGAGGTTTTATCCTAAGGCACATAGGATTCTGCAGTTCACTGGTGATGGGACACCCTCAGCTGATTCTTCCTCTCAAACAGGTACTGGGTGTGTATGTATGTGTCCCACTATTTGACCATCACTCTTTTCCTGTCTCCCCCAACAAGGTCTGAATGAAGAAAAATCGCTGGAGAAAATTGTTGGGCAGGGTTGACCAAAAAAGGAAGACTGTCAACCCTGATAGTCTTCTTTCTTAGCCCAAGGCAAGGCTTCTCTCTTACCTTTGTTTGGACCTTCAAATTTCAAAGCCTCCTGATTACATAAGGGTGGCCAGAAGTCTTCTTCCACCTGACCATGATTAGTCTGGTCAGGGAGAAAACATCTGAATGAGCTGTATGCAATTCAATTTGAGAGCATGCTTCATTATCATTATGAATGATCATGGCAACCCCTTGATCATGGCAGCCTGTGAAGCATCCGAATTACATGAGGGCTATTCAACACCTAGTGAAGATAAATGCAATAGAATCTGTTCCCCCCTCAAGAAAGGTCTGGGGTCTAATCATTCTTTTTCTTAGGGTCTCGAAAGCACAGGGCTGTTTGGGTCATTTTTGACCCTAAAGTGGCAAAACTAGTGTTTAATAATAGTTTTAATATTGTTTTAAATGTTGTAACCTGCCCTGTGACCTTGGGGTGAAGAGAAGGTAATAAAGAAAAACAAAAAACAGTAATAGTACAAGAAAACAAATCATTTCTAAATGGAGACCATGTGGTTCATCAGAGGCACTAAGAAAGGGAGACTGGATGGTCTCCAGACCTTTCTGAGGCATATCTCCATGGTGCTCTCAGCCCATCACTGGTGCTTTCTACAACAATCTCTACCAGTACTGAGTTTTACCCTTCAGCCTCTTGGTGACACCAAGGGTTTTCATGAAGATACTGATGGCGGTATCAGCTCATCTCCGGAGTTGCTCATATCCATTCTTATCTAGACAACACCTTGGTGAGGGCCCCATCAGTGGTCAGGTTCTAGATGGACACCCAAGCAATAGATTGCTTTTGCAATCTAGGGTTTCATGTTGAATCAAGAAGAGTTCCCTGGTTCTGACTCAGGTTCTCACCCATCTGGGGTGGGGTGGAGGCCTCCTGGATATGTTCCAGTTCAGGAAAGTAGAATTTCCATTTTCAGAAGAGAAGCAAACAATATAAATCTGTTAGAAGTGGGAACTGGTCCAGAAGTAAAAGCAGTAGCTTTTAAAAATGAATGTCAGATTAAAGCTTGGGAAGTGTGGTGTAGTGGTTAAGAACGGTAGTCTCGTAATCTGGGGAACCGGGTTCATGTCTCCGCTCTTCCACATGCAGCTGCTGGGTGACCCTGGGCTAGTCACACTTCTTTGAAGTCTTGCAGCCCCACTCACCTCACAGAGTGTTTGTTGTGGGGGAGGAAGGGAAAGGAGAATGTTAGCCACTTTGAGACTCCTTCGGGTAGTGATAAAGCGTGATATCAAATCCAAACTCCTCCTCTTCTTCTTTTTGGAGTCCATTCAAGCCTTAAACAGTAAAGGTAAAGGGACCACTGACCATTACCATATTTTTCGCTCTATAACACGCACCTGACCATAACACGCACATCGTTTTTAGAGGAGGAAAACAAGGGAAAAAACATTCTGAATGAAACAGTGGATGTATTATTTTTGTGCTTCATGCTGTGGCCACAGACATGTGATCTGATGGTGAATTTGGGGTGACCCAATGCAAAGATCCTGAGGATCCATGTAGATCCATGCTTTGTAACCACATTTTTGCACCATTGCAGCCCCAGGCAACAGTGGGTGTGTGATTTTGGGGGGGGGGCAGGCTGTAGCCATGGACATGCTATGTGATCTGATGGTGAATTTGGGGTGACCCAATGCAAAGATCCTGAGGATCCATGTGGATCCATGCTTTTTAACCACATTTTTGCACCATTGCAGCCCCAGGCAACAGTGGGTGCGTGATTTTGGGGGGGGCAGGCTGTAGCCATGGACATGCTATGTGATCTGATGGTGAATTTGGGGTGACCCAATGCAAAGATCCTGAGGATCCATGTGGATCCATGCTTTTTAACCACATTTTAAGTGGGGAGGGAAGGAAAAACACAGAAGGGACAAGGAGCACGAGAGGGGTGTGCAGAGAAGCAGCTGGCTAAGAATGCAGGAGAGGGGTATAACGGGAGGGAGGAAAGGAAGGCAAAAGTTTTCCCTCACCTACCCACCCAAGCCAGCCAGCGCTCTCTCTCTCTCTCTCTCTCTCTCTCTCTCTCTCTCTCTCCCTCCTGCATGTTTTCAGCAGCATGGAGCACAGAGACGACACTCTGCTTTCCCCTCTGCTTGCCTGGAGGGGAGGGGCTTTCCCTGCTCTTTGTTCCGTTTGAGCAAACACAGCAAGGAAACAGAGGAGGGTGGGCAGTAAGACCCTGAGGCAGAATGCAGGAAAGCAGCCGCTTCCTCTTTTCAGGTTTCCCTTCTCCGAGACGCGCGATTTGATTTTTGCCTGATTTTTTTTGCCTCCCCTCGCGCCATTTGGCTCCAGGGACCACACATTCGCTCAATAACACACACAGACATTTCCCCTTCCTTTTTAGGAGAAAAAATATGTGTGTTATAGAGGGGAAAATACGGTAGGTCTTGTTGCGGACAACTCTGGGGTTGTGGCGCTCATCTTGCTTTGTTGGCCAAGGGAGCTGGTGTACACCTTCCGGGTCATGTGGCCAGCATGACTAAGCCACTTATGGCGAACCAGAGCAGTGCACGGAAAACCATTTACCTTCCCACTGGAGCAGTACCTATTTATCTACTTGCACTTTGACATGCTTTTGAACTGCTAGGTTGGCAGGAGCAGGGACCAAGCAATGGGAGCTCACGCCGTAGCAGGGATTCGAACCGCTGACCTTCTGATCGGCAAGCCCTAGGCTCTGTGGCTTAACCCACAGCGCCACTAACCTAAGCCTACATTCTAGATTTGAAAAGCAAGGCAGGAATGTGTTGCTCTTCCCTCTTACTATAGTATAGAGGCACAAAATTTATTGAAATAGTGATTAAAGGTTTTATTTAAAGAGCTTGCCTCATATAGGCTCCTTACACATTACAAACCATAAAGGCAAACCTAGACCAGTAGTGCCCATATTTATGGTTGAACTGCTGATGGCATAGTGCTTGATGTAGTGTAGTGACCTTTAAGCTTGTTGCTGCAATTCCTAAAGAAAAATATATGGAACATGTCAGGCCAAAAAGCTGTCATCAGCTGTTTAATCTTTGTGTAAGTTACCATCCATCATGAGAAAAGGTTCATTTAAAGAGATGTGGTAAACAAGTCAAATACCTTACTGCTTCCATCAATCAGCCAGAATCGTTTGGCATTTTAACAAGAAGTAGATGGGATTTTCCTTTTAGACATAAGTGTGATAACACAAAATTACCAATTAGCACTGATAATTGACCAAACCCAATTAGCTGCCATGGCTTTTGTACCATTCAAGCCAGCAGTGAAATAAAAGCAAAATGGAAATTGTAACTTTAAATATTTATTTGTGAACTGTTGTTTAATGCTGTATTTAGGAATTCTGTTTCCTGGATCAGATACCCAACACATACAGTGGTTTTATAAGTAGCAGGAAGCTTAGCCTAGCCCTAAAGCTTCTGAGCATGATTGGTATTTAACAAAGGTCTTGCTACCATCTTGTGGTTACACTGACAACTGCAAGGAATCACAAAGGAAAAATACAGTACAAGGAAACACATACAGTACAAGGAAACACATACATACATACATACATACATACATACATACATACAGTACAAGGAAACAGCACAGGCAGCCTCTTGCATTTCAGGGCCACTTGGTCACACGGTTTACATTTTTCTCTAAACCTGTGCAGATGTATATCATGTATGAAATTAATTACATTTGAAATAGCTCTCGCTTCCCTTCAGCTGTTCTCCAGACCAAGTATGGTGATATCAAAATGCAGCAATAATAAATAAAGTAGTCTCTATTTTCCATATTGCATGAATTTAACCTACAAATATTTTCCACAATCAAGACCGTAGTATAGTAATGTTGACCTTTTCATACACACCACATATGTAAGCATATGTTGCACACCATCCTGCTCTCAAGAACAAAAAGGCAAGCCTTCATTTGCCACTGAAGTAGCAATGTTTCTAAAACTATCCATAATAAGGATATTTAATCTCAGAACTTGGGTAGGAAAACTAACCCATCGGGGAAGGGACAGGAGTACTACAGTAAAAAGAGCTTCTGTGCTATTTGCAGCTTCTTCCCAACTACTCAAAGTTCTCTTCATGCTCAGTCTACCCATACTCTGATGCTAGACTGATATGACCTACTTTGCTGTCAGTACTATATTCTGGAGACCTATTTTTAACTAGCACAAACAACAGATGTGTTTTACAATCTGACTGGACTGTGTGTGCCTATCCATCAAAAAGGCCATTGATGTTCTAGGGCTGGTCAAGTTTCCCATCCTCTTTTTGCGCAGATTATCATTAAGGCTCTGCTTTACTCAACAAAGCATAATTGTTAAGAGTCTACTAGACACCAGCATAAATGCACAGGCATGTAAGAGACATTTGCACCATTTTATGCTTGTGTTAGAATTCAGAGGCAACTCTTCCACTTAACTGTAGTTGCCAACCTGCAGCTGGATTTCTGGAATTAAAAGCCTTGCCCCATCAATTAGTTCTGGAAGCACGACATAGATTTACATTTAACTGCCTTTCCACGTTGACCTGCTGGCCATTTGACTGTCTGATTAGTTTCCAAACAGAGTATTGGAAACCCCTCACAAGGCCATACAGACATACTGGATAAACAAAGATGCCTATCTAGAAAGTCCAAAAGGTGGGTTCTCAGTCCTTGGACCAATTTGGCTATTTAATCTATGTAATCTCTGCTTCTAGTGCCCCGTCTTCTATTCAATATTATTTATTATTTAAACTTTATTTCTGAATGTATCATTATTAACTATAAATGACATGTGGCATCATTTCTTTGTCAAAGAGGCACAGAAATTGTTAGTTCACCCAGAAATCACTGATGAGTGAAAAATAGAAAACTTTATTCCATGATACTGGAGTAATCAATGTAACTTCCCATTAACGAACTGAAGGAGAGTGCAGAAACTCCTGACACGTGACCAGCACATATTTGCAGCATCCGGAGCAGCTGTCGAGCTGTGGAAATCCTGGTATTCTCACACTAGAAGAGGGAGAGAGAGAAATCTAATAGTTGTAAGGAACCTAAGGCTGATGCCGAGACAGAAACAGTCATCAATATACATTTGCTTCATATAACTGATAAAAACCAAAAGGTCACTAAAACCAAACCTAAAAGATAGGACTACCCCACTTATACTTAGCCTGGAGTTGTCCCAGTGTGCTAGAAGTCAAAAGGAGGTAGACTGCAATGCAGAAAGTATCTGAACAATGTCCCGGGTAAATAAAACAAGCATCAACTCCAGTTCTGCAACAGATGGAGTTCTAACCAAGCAAGGAGAGATGAGCCATGTCCCACCTAAAACTGGTGAGTGCAAACATGCCTGAATTTGAGACCTGGTTTGCTAACACAACCATAACTGAGAGCAAGAAAGGAAGGAATTAAAGGATAACTGGATTAAAGCAGCATCCTGCCTTTCCCCAACATTGGAGCTGAAGAGATGGACAGGACCATCCTAGCAGTTGTCCAGTGATCCACCCATCTTCTCCTAGGGTTGGGGGGGGGGGGAGGGAGCAGATGTTGTTTGACTGATATGTTGCCAAGGACCATAGAACAAATTAGCAAGTTCTCTGGCATGCTTTTTGCAGAAAGGTTGGTGGGGTGCTTCCTTGACCCAGGCACACAGTACATACTGAGGACAAAAGAAACACCCGATGACCACAATTTTAGCTCAGTGAGTAAGGAACTGTGGACCTCTGGTCAAGCAACATTGACAATTAGCTTTTTATCTCTGTTGTTTATCATTCTAGGTTTTCCAGACCCATACCTCTCTCCACGTCCTTTTAGTCATGGCCTGTGCCAATGGCCACAGTAGCTGAGAATGGAACATGAAGTGTACAAGCCCGGATAAGATACAAATTTGCAGTATTGGTTCAAACTACGGTAAAAAAAAAAAAATCACACAGCAAAAAACCCAAGGATTCTTACTTCCAGTTCACAGAATAGAACAGGGCTGCAATAACAATCTGCCAGCTTCAAGACAGTGTCCACGTCCACACTGATTTGATTCATTTCACATGCTATGAAAGAGAACAAAAAGAAATATATGTTCAGTCCTGTTTTCCCTGATACAACAGCATTTTTCTTGTGATTTATGCATATTTATTTTCAGTGTGCATTCAAATACCAAAAATATTTTGTGTTGTTTTTTAAAAAACTTTCAAACATTAAAGCCAATGCTTTCTAGTATAATTGTGTAACATTAGTCTTTTAGTGGATGTAGACCACGATTTGGATATCGGACCCACTACAGAAGATCAAACTTGTATTTTAAAAAAAATGGTTCAAGTCATCTCTTAAAACACAAAGCAGGAGTGCACCATTTTGAGGACTGAAGAGGAAGAAAACAATGTCAACAGCAAAATTCAGATGGAATCCTGTTACATTTGGGGCAATGCATCAGATGCACAATAAAGTTGTGGCTATGATGCTTTAAAAGCTTTAAACAATTAGTGAAAAACATTTGAAGAATAAAACATGGAAGAAGAAATGTATTTTATACATACCACCTATGACCAGAAAGCACACTTTTCCAAGGAAAAAGTTGGCATCTACATGTAGCAGTGAAGATTCGATATCCTTAAAACTGGTAGAAAAACAAATAAAAAAGCACCCAGTGTGATAGTTGAAGCTGAAAGATAGAAGTTGTGCAACACTAATCTGTGAGCTTCATGGCTATCAAGGCATCTCTATCTTTGTTTGCCACATCCATACCCAACACTCTAGCCACACTGACATTAACATTTTTAACAGAAGAACTTCCTTCATACCCATCTTTCCTACACATACCTGTATTTGCTTTTTACATTAATCATAAAAACAATCAGATCAATACGAGGCCGGATGTGATCTCTCTCTGCAGGTAAAGGAAGAGACCTTGTCAAGTGGCTGAAAGAAACCAAGGTGCATTTTTAGTTAAGGCTACAAAACAGATAGATTTAACCTAAAGCTTTATAGGAAGGGGAAAACAGATACCATGAACACAGATTCATTCAACTAAACCACTTCAAGCAGGAAGATAGAAATCTTATAGAACATCTAACTGAACATAAGAGATCAAGCAAGTTGCAGTTTTAAATGGCTCTCTTTAAAGTCTGAATATGTTAACTCAGGCTTCCTCAACCTCAGCCCTCCAGATATTTTTTGGCCTACAACTCCCATGATCCCTAGCTAGCAGGACCAGTGGTCAGGGATGATGGGAATTGTAGTCTCAAAACATCTGGAGGGCCGAGGAAGCCTGTGTTAACTCTACACACTGCTGAACAATGCAACAGCACTATTATATTAATGAAGGATATATACTTTAGGCTCTCCGAACTGAAGAGAGTATCTACCACTGCCAAGTCCAGAGTGAACTGTGCCCCAGAAAACAGACATGGAAACATAGAATTGTAAAATTGGAAGGGACCCTGAGGATCATCTAGGCCAACCACCTGCAATGCAGGTGAATGTGCAGCCATCCCATATGCGAATCGAACCTGCAGCCTTGCTGCTCTAACCAACTGAGCTCCTACATGTATGAATAAAATCAAGAACTCAGTATTGCAAGGGCCATTAATGGGTTGTAAGATTCTGCTTGTTTTAGAACGTTACACTTTCTCCACCATCATAACAACCTTGCAGTAGAAAACAGTTCACTACCGTAGAACAATGGTGTTCCATAGTAACCTCAAAACAGAAAGGAGAACAAAAAACTAGTATCTTTCAAACGATAGTTTCCAGATTTGAGAGAAATTTAAGTTCTCTCACCACTTACATATTTACTTTAAAATCTTCTTTTTCCTTAAGCATTGTCTCTGCTAGCTGTTCTTGGAAATCTTCATTTGTTCCCACCAACTATTAAAGAAAAATAAAATTTGGCGAATAGCTGAGAAAAAAAAGAATTATGAATAAGAGATCAATTAACAAGTTACCCGCCCCAAAGTCCCCATCTCCCTCCACACCTCATTTTTCAAGTCCAGTCCCTATGCCAGGGATCAGCAACCTAAGGCCCATGGGCCGGAAGCGGCCCATGGAGGTCATTTGACTGGCTCACAAGCCGCCCCTGTGTGGGTTCTCACTTCCATGGCGCCGGAAATCATGTCTGCGCAGATGCAGGAAATCGCAGGCGCACACAAAGGAATCTCCTTGGGACCAATCCAGCTCAGGCAAGATAAACCTTGCCAACCCCTGCCCTATGCCCAACTCTCTGATTGTTTGTCTTAAGCTGCCTTCCGGATCTGACACCCTCTGGAAATTTTGGGCTGCAGCTTTGCTGCCAAGGAATGATAGGAGTTGTAAGGTAAAGGTAAAGGACCCCTGGATGGTTAAGTCCAGTCAAAGGCGACTATGGGGTTGCGGTGCTCATCTCACTTTCAGGCCAAGGGAGCCAGTGTTTGTCAACAGACAGCTTTCCAGGTCGTGTGGCTAGCATGACTAAACCGCTTCTGAAGCAACAGAGCACCATGACGGAAACCAGAGTGCATGGAAATGCCGTTTACCTTCGCCCCACAGTGGTACCTATCTATCTGCTTGCACTGGCGTGCTTTCGAACTGCAAGGTTGGCAGGAGCTGGGACAGAGCAATGGGAGCTCACCCCGTCGTGGGGATTCAAACAGCCAACCTTCTGGGAGTTGTAGTGCAAAGCAGCTGAAGGGCACGAGGTTGGAGAAGGCTGGTCTTCAATTACCCGAGTCAACAGTGGTTCAGCTTTACCATTCCACTGGATGGGAGAACTTTAGCAGATGCGGCTCCCATCACTAAGGCTAAGGAACTCCATTTCTGACGTATTAAAATAAGGGGCTCAAATTTCATCCATCCTTCCTCCTAGCTCAAGAGGGGAAAGAGCTGATGGGGAAATTAGAGGGGAAATGAACTCTGTACATGGCCTGCGGCTCGAACCCTCCACCCAAAGCAGCTCAGCAGCTGAGCCAACAACAGAAGCACTCCTGGTTTAGTGATGGTAGAGAACCAAAGCATGGAAGTAACTTATATGCAGAATTCATCATGTGAAAGGCATAGCTGGATGAATCCCTAGCCGGAATTAAGATTGCTGGAAGAAATATCAACAACCTCAGATATGCAGATGACACAACCTTAATGGCAGAAAGTGAGGAGGAATTAAAGAACCTTTTAATGAGGGTGAAAGAGGAGAGCGCAAAATATGGTCTGAAGCTCAATATCAAAAAAACGAAGATCATGGCCACTGGTCCCATCACCTCCTGGCAAATAGAAGGGGAAGAAATGGAGGCAGTGAGAGATTTTACTTTCTTGGGCTCCATGATCACTGCAGATGGTGACAGCAGCCACAAAATTAAAAGACTCCTGCTTCTTGGGAGAAAAGCAATGACAAACCTAGACAGCATCTTAAAAAGCAGAGACATCACCTTGCCAACAAAGGTCCGTCTAGTTAAAGCTATGATTTTCCCAGTAGTGATGTATGGAAGTGAGAGCTGGACCATAAAGAAGGCTGATCGCCGAAGAATTGATGCTTTTGATTTATGGTGCTGGAGGAGACTCTTGAGAGTCCCATGGACTGCAAAAAGATCAAACCTATCCATTCCGAAGGAAATCAGCCCTGAGTGCTCACTGGAAGGACTGATCGTGAAGCTGAGGCTCCAGTACTTTGGCCACAACATGAGAAGAGAAGACTCCCTGGAAAAGACCCTGATGTTGGGAAAGATGGAGGGCACAAGGAGAAGGGGACGACAGAGGATGAGATGGTTGGACAGTGTTCTCAAAGCTACAAACATGAGTCTGACCAAACTGCGGGAGGCAGTGAAAGACAGAAGTGCCTGGCGTGCTCTGGTCCATGGGGTCACGAAGAGTCGGACACGACTAAACGACTAAACAACAACAAGCAAAATAGAAAACCAACGGGAAAGCAGCGAGGGAACCAATGAGAGAAGCCGGAAGGCGGGCTAAAAAAAACTTAAGGCGTCGCATTGATTGGCCGAGGTGGGAACTCACTTTTCTAAGTAAGAACAGCCAGGGCCCCGGCCAAATGCAAGCGGGGAAATAACGAGAAGAAACTGCCCATTTGCGCTCCCGGTTGCCGCCCTCCCCCCGTATCATAAATACGCACCAAAACAGTGGCCGAGTTGATTGCTGGAAGCTTGGCAAAAGCAGCCAACGCCGCCATAATCACAAATTACAGCGGCGCGACCTCAGGTTTCAAACTGCCGCCAGTACCTACGTCACCAAAACGTCTTTTTACGCGTCGCTGCTATAAAAGGAGGACGGGAGTGTGGCCTCTATAGTAGATGCATTGCGGAGTCCGGACTTATCTGCGCATGCGGAGTTTTGGCTCTTAACCTAGCTGGAGGGAAGAGGGCGCAGGCGCGGGCAGCAAACGTTTTCTTTTCTGGTGTCTTATGTAGGGCACATGCGGGGGTGGCCGTTGGCACCTGCGCGCGCTGCGTGACGTCATTGCTCGTGAGAGGCTCGTGAGGGAGGGGGCGGGGTGTGAAGCTATAAAGAGAGAGGTTTGCCTTGGGGAATTAGTGGAAGAGGGAAACTGGCTTCCTAGCAGCGCTCACTCTAAATAAAATAATAAGCTGGAGGCAAATTTGTAGAAACGTAGCCTCTGGAACGACACTGTTTTTATTTTGTGTGGAGTGGTTCTGCAGCAGTGTTAGGCTTATTATAACCTTTCATGTAAACCTTATAGATACCTAGGGAATGAACGCTATTGTTTGTTTTAATGATATATCTATTATTATTTTTTTGTCTTCTCAGGGGAGAAGTTCAGGGGTTTGTTTGCACCCATCTAGGAAAATTAATTTAATTGGGCAATTTCTTTCCTCCTCTTCTCCTGCCTGGTAACTGGCTAAAAATAGAGATAAAGCACATGATCCAAATTTCTTTGCTCAAATATTGTATTAAGCCAGCATTTCCAACCTGCAGGTTGCAAAGCCTGTGCAAAAGGGTAGCAGGCTTTATAAGTAAACCCCAAGTAATTACTGCTTTCACTCCATAACTGGTATGATGATAACTCTTAAAACTTTTGTTGGAGTATTATGATGCTGTACTGACTCATGTAAGCAAACACTAAAGTGTAGGACTGGAGCATTTCCAACATTCACCAACATGCGTCAGGACAGCATTGAAATACAGCTGGGAACTGGTGGTTGGCTGCAGACAAAATGATGGTTTGCCACAACAGGCTCATACACGGTGTTTTGAGTGACTAGTACGGCTCTTTCTGTGGAGGAGAGTGGCTTTTGTCTCTTTCAAGCATGTCTTGGTTGACAACTTCTGGGATCTGGGGAGTTCCCACAACACACACACACACACACACACACACACACACACTTTGTGCATTTGGATATAGGGGGATCCTAGGGCCACAGTGAGGGGTGCATAGGAGGAACTGCAAGGCAGGAAAGTGAGGAGATGCCCAGATTCCCAAGCCAGTTACTGGTTGGACAGAGAAAGGAAGAGTTTATATAAATAATAATATGGAAGATCATGGGTGCTGAGAAGACAAGACCTTTATCCCATACAGTGGTGGCTTATGCCACTAATTCATATTGGAACCCCCACAACACCCACATTCTTCAGATAGAGCTATTTAGGTCATTCACCACAATATATGAACCAAGGAAGAGCCTTGCTCAATCAGGCCAGTGGCTCATTTAGTGCAGCATCTTGTTCATATAGTGGCCAAGCAGATGCCCAAATGGGAAGTCTGCAAGCAGGACCTGAGAGCAAGAGGTTTCTACATTTATGTTGAACAATTTATATACTGCTTATAATTAGACAAACCTCCTTAGCTGTTTCCTTCTCCATACATTTGGACTTGTGGGTTGCCACACCCAAAAAGATGGAAACTTCCATTATTAAGCCACTTGTGTCGCTCAGATGTTGCCTGCTGAAATATGTGGCCACACTGTGTTTGGACATGAACACTTAACAGTGGCCAATAAGCCCACCTACCGTAGAAAAGATATCTAGGTCTCTGATTTAGGTTCTCATGTTCAAACCCTGACAGAATTATGCTAAATGACCTACACAGAAGGAAAAAATAATAGTTTTCAGTTTTAAGACTTGTGTGTATGTATCTCATGCCATCTCTCCAATAGTTCTGTTTGTTTATATTTAAAATTTGGAATCTGTTATACAGTATTGCTGTGTTCACAATGGCTTCCTTTTCGTGATCAGTTTTGAAATGAAAAATAGAAAGATCAATCCTTTCTCCATATTTCCTATGTCTAAGGAGTTTTTTATTACTAATATTTATGGAGCAGCAGAACTTTGTAAGAGATGCTGATAGATAAATGAGCAACTAAACAGGAAAAATCCTGACTTCAAGATCAATCAACCTTCTATGGCTACAAGGACAAACCAATCTAATTTGTTTGCTGTTTCCTTTCATAGTACAACTCAGTTTAGCAACATTTTATACTTGGATAACATGTTTCCAACTTGTTCTTGTGCTTGAGGACTTTGTTGTTGTTGATAATAGTCTATTTTACTGTGGAGGGAAGATGATGTAATGGTCTAATACAAAATATGAACAGCAGCATGGGCACTAACTGGTTTTGACCACATCCTGTGTGCTTTCCTTTTTTGAAATACCATAAAGCACAGACCATGCAAAGGCTGTGTGTGTTAATGCAATCTGACATCATTTTTAAAAATCCTAACAAAGGTTGACAGTTCAGCACATTGCCAATGCTAGACAAATTGCAAGTGAAGTGGAAGAACTCTAGAAATATTTTTGTTCCTCATCAGATTCAGTTAGGGTTCATTGAGAATTATTCTGAAATAGGCTCATTGTAAAGGTATGAGAACAAAAAATAAATAAAACATTAAATCACCAGAAACTGCTATTGGGAATTTTAATTTTTAAAAAAGTGCAATGCTACATCTTGGAGATAAAAGAAATTGGGGGATGTCTTCTTTTATCTCCCATTTGTCACTTCTCCATTTATATAAAGCAGTTAGAACTATTGCCTGAATTGATGCTATTGTGCAATCTAGGTCACAGCTTCTAACTAGTCTGAATGCATTTCCCAGTGCTACATATTGATCTTCTTCCACAATTTGATATTTATTTAAGGAATTTCAGGCAGACATCACAAGGCACTTTACAAAAGATCATTACAACAATAGCTTTGATTTTAAAAATGTTACAACAAAATGGAGAGGACACCTGTTTCTTTAGAAGAAGCTATATAGCTACTCTCTTCAGGGCAATATGTTCTGCAGAAACCCCTGTGGTGACAGTTGGACTAGCAGTATGTTTGGTAACATCCAGAAAAAAGCATCACTGGTATTAGCAGCTTACAAGGTGGGATCTTTTATTGAGGCCCAAAGGCTGATAAGGGCTCACAAAACTGGGGGGGGGGGGGGGACTGTCATCCCCATTTCACATGGGGCATCCAATAAGATTTTCCCCAGTTTCCCAACCCAGATCTCATGCTCATACAGCACTGCTACATTACAACACTCCTGACTTTAGTAAGGGAGGAAAAGACAGAAATTCCCTGCGTTCTCCAATCCCTTTTCTTGCCAGCATTCTCCATGCCCAACCACATCTTCACTGCTGATTTCCTGTCCTTCATACTCACTTCTCACTCTGTAATGTGTATCATGCCCATAATTTTCTGCCAGGATTATTGCCCTGATTTGTTTGCACTAGCTTCGGTTAAAAATATATACTTATACATAACTAGTTGTGTCAAAATATACACAAGGATGGTCAATAGAATGAATATCAGAATCCATCCCATTGAAAGCAATGTAGCACCAGATGCAGATCTAATGTGCATTAGTTTATGGGGTGTGGTTCCTGTTCAAGTAAGTGACGCACATGCAGAAACCTGTTTACAGGTGTTTGGGAAAGCATGGAGTCAAAAGTGGCAACTTTAAGTGTTGCTGGGGTGGGCATAATATGTGTCTCTGTTGATGCTCATACATCACTATACTATATTTGCAAACATTTATCCCTTTTAAAACTGACTTCCTCGGCTTAGAGCATCTATCTCTCTCCCAATTCTGCTTGCTTATTCTCTGTACCACGTGCACTGGAGATCTTTCTAGGCTTGTTGCTATGACAACAGCTGATAGTCTGGCTGTGGTGTTTCGATTGGTTGGGGAAGGTCTTGCCTCTTTTGTGAGGGTGAAAGGGAGGGGGCCACCAAAATGGGAGCAAGATGGAAAGAATCCAAAGCCGATCCATTTATGCGAGCAATGGGGGGGGGGAGCGGGGGAGCAGTCCTCGGCAGCTTCAGATGATGAGGCAGTGAGCTTGACTGTGTGTCATTTACAATTGCATACATGAGCATGCGTACATGCAGGGCAAGCAGCACTTCATTTCTGTCCATGCTCTTGACTGCTCTGACACTTTGACGTGCTTGGACTGCATTCCATTGGAGAAGCACTTTGTCCCTTCCTCTGACCCATACAGCAGAGAGCAGCATCAGATGAGCGGAATGCTACTGTTCTGTCCTGGATAACAACAGATCGCAGAGCAGTAGTCTGAATGAAGCATGTATGTGGATCGAGGTAGGTGATGCACCATGCCCGGTATTGTACATGCATGACTTCTTGTGTTTAGGGATCTCCATTGAGTTATGTCTATGTGTAATACATCTTCGTTTATTTGGGCACTGTGAAGAAAAACAGAGCCATGGAAATTGAGGTATGGAAGGGAGCACATGGGTCATTTGTTCTAACCAAGCCCATAGAAGAAAATCCTTTCCTAAAGAAGAGAAAAAGCTAGGCTTTTCTTTAAACCTTCAGTGATGGAGAGACATTCTGTGATAGAGACTGGATGGAAGGAGGATATAGATGCATACCATGGGACTTAAATTTATTTATTTTATCTAGAAAAAAGTATAGACTACTTAATCATAAAGCTCTATAAGTGGTGTAAATAAAAATAATATAAAAAACCCACCATGCATAAGTAGGAGTGTGAATAGTGTTCCACAATGCTAACCTAATGATGATTTTATATAAAGTCTATGACAACAATCTTAGGCTGTGCTGTCTTTATTCTTTTGCAGAAGTGCAGTGATTTTAGGCAGGTAAAGTTTTACTTTCAGTTCCTCATACCATTTTAATAACATTTAATTTCATAAAGTAGCATAAAATAAACAGAATCTCAAAACAGACATATGCAGACTCCAGATATCACATATGAAAAAAATGGGGAGATGCAAAAGACTGAATGGAGAAGATAAATAAGGTTTGTGGATTTTTAAAGGAATTTGAATAACCCTATTTGGGGTCAATATAGTCCCAGTTCTACTGGGTATTGTTGATTTTTGATCTATGGGGCTGCAGTCTAAGAGCAGTAAGGAGTAAGTCCCAATTATGTCTCTGAGACTTCTGAGCAGAAGTGATTAGGCTTGTGGCAGTAAAGGAGAAGGATAAAAAAGGTGGATAGGATATTTGCCTATCAAAGTTAATGCAACATTTACGAGCATCTGAGGATTCACTGGATATTTATTTATTAAAATTACTCATCATATGACTGGCTATTATATTCCACTCTGTCAATGGCACCTGTTTCTTCACTTTGCTTGAATCTCTCTCAGTAGCTGCACTTTAAGGATGTCTTTTAAGGATTGTGAGGCTCACCATATGAAACCAAGGCCTATCCTTGCTAGTTTGGTTGAGTTGGCATGGGTTGGGTTAACTTCTAGTTGAGGCTGACATATTTTTGACCGGAAACTGGTAGGGAAAAGAGCTCCTACATTTTTCTTTTTGACCTGTTAAGAGTTGTTTGATGTGGTAGACCTTTGGATCCTACTAGATAGTTTCAACAGCTATGGGAAAGCTGTGTGTTGGTTCTGTTCTTTCCTTTCTGTGCCTAGCCGTAGAGTAAATTTAGGGGATATCTGTTCCACACCATGGGAACCGATCCGTGTTCCACCAGAACTGTTTAACATTTGTGAAACCACCGGGCTTAGATTGTCCAAAGACTACAAATGTGGCACCATTGTCAGTAAGCTGAAGTTTCCCAGATCTATGTTGTTTAAGCATGCAAGATGGTATCATGACTTTGTCACTTCTCAATAATAGGGAGCCTACCATTTGTCATTTATGCATTTGTGACCTCTGTCATTTCATTTCTGTGTGCCCTTTTTGAAGACTCCCTTCCTTGGACTATATTACTCACTTTTGCTGTAGTAATAAGGGATAGGGAAAACAAGTTTTAGTCATGTGGCATCTCTTCCTTTCTCACCTCTGTTTGTTCAAGATGCATCAGCAAAAGTAACCCAGAAGTTGCTTGCTGCCATCTGCTTTATGGAGTACACAGCTTTATATATTTTTTAAATATCTGCCAGTGTTTTGCCTAATGGATTTGGCCTCTGTACAATTATGGCAATATGTTGCCAGAGTATGTGAAACAGGGCACTTTTGTGCCTGGTTTAAATTTAAAAATCTGTTCCCATGATCAGCTCTAAATGAAATTGGGGCATTACTTCTGAAGTCTAAATGAGAGAAAGAAGTGCCCTCCCAAATGAGAATATGCTTGTAACCAGAGGCGTAGGAAGGGGGGGACCGCCCCGGGTGTCACCGCTGAGGGGGGTGACATTTGGTGCTTTGCTCACCTGCCTACCCCAAGCTGTTGATGGGGGGGGGGCATTTTGACAAAAAAAAATTCGCACCGGGTACCACCTGACCTTGCTACGCCTCTGCATGTAACTTCCTAGTTCTTATACTAAGGGTCATTGCTCATGCTGCACCCCAAATTGCTGGGTGCTCTTTTTGCATACTGCATTTTCATGTAATGATGAGCTGAAAGTTATCCTGTGAAGTTATCCAGAAAGATATGCCCCTCAAAATCACTGAAATGTCTTCACATGCATTGACCGATACACCCTTGAGACCCCAGGGAGAGAGCTGTACTTTGAAGGGCGACTCCCAATAACTCTACCAGCTTATATTAACCAAATCCTGATGTTCCAAAATAGAGTCAAAATAGGGACAGTGGATTGCGGATACCAGAAAACAGGGATTATCTCTGGCAAAAAAGGGACAGTTGGAATGTATGTGTAGCTCTGAAATGCTCCCATTGAGTTCTGTGGGACTAAATAAATGGACTGCAAGTATCTGAAATGTAGTTGAGAAGGTGCAACATTTCCTCCTTTCTGGGGTCAGGTTCTAATTGCCTCTCCAGTCATGACCCTGAATTCCTACCTTAATGGGAGCAGTGTTGCAGTACATCATCCCTGATGCAGAGGAGCTTAGCCTTCCACACCAAGGATCCCACAAGGAGAAGGACAGTAAAGCAGAATGCTTTTGATGCTTCTCCACATATCAGACACATATTTGAGAAGGGGAGACACTGTAGAGCAGTCCCTCCCCACCCCTCTGCTGCAATTTCTGCTTGGGAGGGTAGAGAAAGATCCTAGGAGCATCTTCTGTTTTAGAGGTCAGGACCAGATTTGGAAGTATAGGTCTGGTCTCATTCTTGACTCTCTCTGATGCTGTCGTGGTGGCTGGGGAGTGGCTGAATGGGGTTGAATAGGTAGGAGAGAGCAGTGGTGGAAAGTACTGAAATGCTCCTTCCTTCATCCATCAAATTTGAAGCATTGTTGGTTAGTTATTGTTTTATCTAGCAGCATCATATTGGTTCACGGAGTAACCAAAAAGGAGGGGAAGAGGATTCACACAGTTTGCATTTGGACAGTAAGAGAAACAAAAAAGGGAGGAATGGAAAGATGCAAGGACAACACAGAATCGGAGGAGAGGACAAGGAATGATTGTGAGGAAATGCAGTTATATATATTTTAAACATTTTGTTTCAGCTAGGGATGAAGACGGAGTGGTTAAGATAATAAAGAACCAAATTATGTGAGATAAAATGGGAAAGAATCAGTGGATTCACAAAATATGTCATTGCTATAGTCAATATCAGAAGCAAAGAATGATTGAATAATGAATTAAGGCCACTTGCAGACAGAGGATTTTTGAGTGCCATACAGGACTGTGTGTCTTCTCATGCAGATCACTGCAAGTCCAGATGACAGGCTGGGATCTAACAGGGCCAGCAGTGGCTGCAGGGTTGAAAATAATGACTGCACCCTACTTGGTACATCTTCTGTACTTTAGGTTCAGCAGTTTAGTGCTAACTTGCCAGCGGTGGCAGAAGCTGCCAACTGGATACAGTCTGAGTGAAAAAAGGAAAGAAGCTGAAAAAAGCAGGAAATGGAGCTCATCTATATTGAATGACTAGCTGGTCTAGGAAGTGGAAAAGTAGTGGAATATAGAGTTGAGGAAAATGTGTGATCAGTTGAGGTATGGCTAGGATAAAAGGGGGAGTGAAGTCAACAGTCTGGGACCAGTTAGTACCATTTGAAGGTGCCTTTGCCAGCCAATCAACAACATAAGCCTTGTTATCTAGCCTCCCTGCTGTGTGTAAAATGATGTGTGGGAACATGTGGCAAGGCTTTGTTGTAGGGGCTAGTTTTAGCTCTCAGTAGGGATAAGCTTCAGATTATTGGTAGCTGCTGCACTGATCAAACTAGTCTGAGTTCTGGATGAGGCAGATCAGGATCAGAGGGGCCAGAGCTTCCAGAGGAAGTCAGGGTTAGGTTGTAGGTTGTAGGTTGAGTGGCAAAGGCACCAGAACTATGCACTGCTACTCATGGCAACACATAGATGAGAGTTAAGGAGCAAGGAGAAAGCAGGAGTTGGCCTGTGGGATCAGCTAACAACTCAGGTAGGCCGGTACTTCAACCTTGAGGTAAAGGTTGACAGGTTTACAGAGGAGACAGAACACAATGGAGCAGAAGGCTAGGTTCTAGATCATGACACTAAATTCCTAAAGATACCAACTTGACTACAGTGGTACCTCGGGTTACATACGCTTCAGGTTACAGACGCTTCAGGTTACACACTCCACTAACCCAGAAATAGTGCTTCAGGTTAAGAACAGTTTCAGGTTAAGAACGGACTCCGGAACGAATTAAGTACTTAACCCGAGGTACCACGGTACTTCATAGCTTGACAAGCGCCAAATATGTTACTTTGTAAACAGACATTTGGACTGGAGTTTCATTAACTGATTGCACCCTTGTTGTCGTCGTCACCTATTTGTTGTTTTATGCTATACTGTTTGTGTTTTTATTATTAGGTTATCATTGTTTCTATCTGGATGTTAGCTGCCTTGGATAAAATATTTTAATTTTTAAAATCCAAATACTGCCAAAAGATAAAGGAAATGTGTGCATATTGGCTTGCTTTATTATGATTTGTTATTTCTCAATTTTCTCTCTCAGGGGTATAGCAACTTTACAAAGCACTTCTTAACAAGCAATCTGAGAGAGGAAAAAATCAGTTGCTCAAGGTAAGCTATTGTGTGGCTTTAGTAGACTTGCATTATTCTTTGGAATCATAGTATAATTATACTGCATTAAAAGAGACAATATATTAAGTGAAGCATGGATTAAAGGAGAAAGAAAAAAGTGGGGTATCAAAAGTTGCAATCAGCCTAGTGGGGATAGAGAGCACATTAGGAATTTTGAGACAGTAAGTACAATGGGTACCAGTCACATAAGAGCTGCTGTGGGGCCATAGCATAATACAAAATGGCTGCCACATCCAAAAGAGAGAGAGAAAAGACAGGATCATAAAATTGTGTGGGCATGTTCCTTACCACCCTCCCATCCATGGAAGAAAGGCACCGGATATCAACCTCTGCTGCACTTGCTCACAGAGTGCACCTCTCCAATGTGGGCATGTCTAAGGGTTCATATTCAATGTAAGAAAGGCTGAACCAATGCAAACAGGAACTGAACAAGGAGGGCAAACCTTCTCATGCATTGTGGATTTTTGAGGAAATATTTACTGAGACCTTCTGTGGGTGTCATAGGAAATACGCTGGCACCCATGGCTGCTGCGCTAGTGTCTATATAAATATATATATGTTTGACAGTGATTTTGATACTCATCAACTGCATATGTTTACCTTTTCTTTTTCTAGCAATCATGCCTCATTTCTTGGATTGGTTTGTGCCAATGTATCTGATGATCTCCATTCTTATCCTGGTGGGCTTTGGAGCTTGCATATACTACTTTGAGCCGGGGCTTCAGGAAGCGCACAAGTGGCGGACACAAAGGCCAATCATGGAACGAGACCTTCGGAAAACACTGATGATACGAGACAACCTTGCATTTGGGGTGCCTGAAGTCTAGTATTCTTCTTGCATATATGTGTTGGAAGTATCTAGAAGAAAGCCATCCCCACCTGAAGTTACAAATTACTGTGCACACTCTGGTTTGCTTAGCACTTCTGCAAGTGATGTGGTCAAACCACTCCTTGCTTGGGTCTCTGATAATGAAGTGTTCCTTTTTGCTATTTAGACAAGGCCTGTAGACTCATATCAACTTATACTCTCTGGTTTTTGAATTTGTTCATCACTCCATCACTTGATATTTTTTATCCTCCATATATAAAGAGCTCTTGTTACCTTGCTAGGAGTGGTCACACCTGTACGTGAGCTTTAGACCTCTTAAGTATAAGAAAGCAATATTTCTGCATGACCTGTGTATTTTGGTCGAGTGCCTCCTGGACAAGTGCCCATCTCACAAACCTCACAACAGACACCATTTCATTACTTTATTTAGAGTCTCTTGGGTGAGGCAAAAACCCCAAATTGATTGCTCAGACTGAATTCTATTCTCATTCCCAACACTGAACTCAGATATGCAGTAGGACACATTACTAGCCAAGTTGTATATATTTTGATTTCAGATCATTTCACTGCACACAAGCGCCTGTCTGGCTCTGAACTCACTCACTCAGATTTCACTTGTAAAAGTCTGTGCAGATTAATTACCGTTAACAAATTGCTTTTATTTCTCCATGGTTGGGGAATTTGTTTCTAGATGTTGGATCGTCTGCGCTTCTCTATACTTAGAGGATCCAGACTGCTGTCATGTGAAAAGCTTGTATTTCACAATCCTCTGCTGCTGCAATCTTTTAAAGTGGTCTGATCAGGAGTCCCCTGTTTAGCACTGTACTTTCTAGATTGTCAGCCAGACTGAAAACTGTGAAACACCATCACACAACCTACCTTTCTGCATCCACACCAAAAGCCACGGAGCCAGAGGCAGTCACACCGCAGTTCTAATTTCTATACGTTGCTTCTGGAGCTCCGTTGTGTGGGGTTATGCTGTCTATCCACACAGTGTTTGCACTTTGATCCACACTTCCTTTAGGGATATGTTACCAAAGTACTGTATGAAAACATTAATGCATGTGAAAATGAGCGGGAACCTCTGCTAATCTAATAGTGTGCAGATTGCATACTGATAATATTGGCAGAATATAGGACCTATGACATGATGGGTATTCTCATAGCTGGTTTTACTGTGCCCATATTATCTCTCACCTTTGTTTCAGGGCATCAGTTCTGACTGTAGAGTATGTTTCATTCCCTTGTTGGCAGAGTATGTTGTGCTGTGTTAACACATCTGTTGCACTGTGAAGTACTAGTCTTGTGGACATCAGTTTCACCATTATATAGTTCATGTTAGGGACATGTGCCTTTGCTTCTCTACCGTACTCATGTGCGTACATTCCATGTTAAGGTAGCACATACTGTTAATGTCTACATCATCCCCAATTACAGAGACATGTGTATACATTGGATGCCTCATTGGAATGTATTCACTCCCACACCATAGTTTTGTAGAACATAGTTCTTCTCTACATTCCATACTTTCCTCGCCTGTCAAGTGCTGCCTTCTCATACACTTGGATACATTCCATCGCTTCCATGATCTCATTCAGTGCCATAGTCCCTGTCAACTGCACAGTACAGCAGGAACTTGGAATCTTGCTGGAAAGATGCTCGCTCCTTCATTGGATTTCCTCCCCAGTCTGCTCACAATGAAACCACACAGCCAGCCGGAGATCGCTCTCACTTGAAAATGTGTGGCATGCTTTGTTAGCAGCTGCTGAATTTGAGCATAGCACATTGCATAAGGTGGTATGTGATTTATTGTGAGTGGCTGCCTGAGGACACTTCTAGTGTGAGTGAGGGTAGTTTCTAGCACAAGGTGGGGGTAAGTGTTTTGGTACAGCTGTGTGGAGCTAGTCTCAAAGCAGGTGTAAAAACCAGACTAGGTCTCATTACCTGCATCACAAATGTCCACAGAACTTGTGTTGCTTCAAATATACAGAACAGGGTGAGATTCCTGCATTGCAAGAGGTTGGACTAGAGGACCCCTGGGGTTCCTTCCAACTCTATGATTCTGTGAGGAAGAGGCGCCATTTCCTAGGTGCCCAAAACAGCAGAGCAGCTTTCTGGTGTGGGGTCATGTGTGTTGAGAGCATGGACCTTGGCTAGGTATATGCCATTTTAAGCATTCTAATGTTTTAAATTGGCTGCCCCTCTCCAGGGACCCTTGCACAGAGCAATAAGCTGCATCTGGGCCAGTCTTTCCATTAGGCAGAGTGAGTTGGTTGCCTGAGAAAGCAACTTTTGGATGCCCTACCAGGGTGGCAAGTTGCTTGTTTATATTGTGTCTGTATGTGTTGAGTTTGTAAGGCACCCAAATGTCTTGGTCAGCTGTGAGCAGCATGCTCCAGTGTGCAAAGATCAGATGGCACAGACAGAGCTAACCATCCATTTAGCAAGTGGTGATGCGCATTATCCTGCTCCAACACATAACATGCGTCTGTGCGAGGGCTACAGATTACTTTTCACCCTGCACAGTCAACCTCTCCTTGGAGTCCTCCGTGGACCAATGCAGAAAGGGACCTGCACACACAAACCTACTTCTGTGTGCACAGATTGCCTTTGCAGGATTGGAGCAATTATATTTTTGTTTGAGGGCATGAGACTAGGAAAAAGGCAGCACCATAACATTCCCAAGTTGTTCTGCTCTAAATGGGCACTTTCCTGTATCCATGACCCATTTGTTACTACATATATCTACTATAGCCATAGTCTCTGAGTTTCACTTGGAGACCTGTTTTCTGAGCCTTGATTTCATTTGTGAAGACTAGGCTACCAGTGCAAATGAATGGACCCCAGGCTGAGCAATGGGGGTAGCAATAAGTATCCTATCTGGGGCCAGGAGTTTTAAAGACTTTGTGGACAGGCTGCATTATCCATTGATGGCTAGTACATAGTGGGTGGAGGGTTCTGTGGGACTTATCATGACACACTTTTTTGAACTTAGCCACATAATCTTTGTCCTTCCCAAGTTTCTTTTCTCAGGGTTGCCTCACATGATAAGGAGAAAACGAGATGCATCTTCAGTGAATCAGCCACATGACGCTGCCTGCTGCAAATATGCTTTTCATATTATGTCAGGTATCTCTCAGTGTAAGATAATCTCCGTTAGGAGGTGACTCAGTGACCACACAAGCTTTTTGTAGGTATATTGATTTCAATGGAACTGCAGAATGTGAGTGCAAATAGTCGTTGAGTAATACCCTTGATATTGAGAAGTGCTGAAAGGAAACAATTTTTTCTCTTTTCTGTTCAAAATTAAAATTACTGGGCACAGGAACCTGGGTATATAATTTATATCCTCGCCCTCCAGAAGTGGTTGGGAACCAGCTACCCAGGTTCATGTGTCCAGTAATTTTAATTTTGAACAGAAAAGATAAAAATTAACTCCAGCCACAGAGACTGATCAATCATCAGCCCAAACTGATTCACATTGAGTGCTATTGAGTGAGAGCTCAGTGGAAGTTTCTCACACTTTTCTATTCCTATCCTTGAGGACAATTGAGGAACTGCATTTCCTACCAGCATGAAATCCACAGTATGTTTTCTGTTTCACGAGCAAAAAACATTTTCGAAAAGTCAACTATAGAAATAAAACAAGTCACTGAGTTTTGTGCCAAAATCTGGGAGTTAGGATAAATGGTTAGAATTATCCCACCTAACTTAGACCAAAAGGGCATCAGCCTATATTTGTGCTTGACTTTGATTAAATAGTAACCACATATACTGTTTTCTTCAGTGACAACCAATAATTATTTTAAAAAGGGGGAAATCAGAATTAGAAGAACCAATGGCCTGTCTACATTCTGTGTGAATCCCTGGCCTCTTCTCTTGCTTTGTACTGTTTTGTGTGCCAAGTCTTAAATGGTCTTATCTATCAAATTCTGTATCTTACTCCATAGGGCTACCTACCTGCAAATGAACAAGAAGTAAAAATATTTTTGTTCGTAATGTCTGTTTTGATAATGGAGCAATCTCATAAGAGAACTGTGGTGTTTTGGGGATTTTTTGAGAGTTTGTCACTTTTTGTGCTGTTCCTAAACCTACCAGTTTGCCTGCGAAATCTTCAGAATGTAATTGTTATGATAACCTCATGTGTGAATGTTCTGTTTCAGTGGTGGATTTTTATGCCCATGTGATCTTTTCTTGGATCATGTGCTTTACCTGATTGGGCTTTTGTGAGACAGTATGTATTTTCCATTATTGGAACCAACATTTCAGCAGGGTTTGAATCTGATTAATTAGAATTAAATATCAAATTTCAATCTGCTCAGAATTTAGAAATGTTAAACTGTTATTTCTATTTGTAACTCTTTGAGGTGAGAAAGCTGAACTAAAGAAAGTTGAAAAGTTACTCAATGCTCTGGAACATTCAATTTACCTAGTTTTGAAGTTCAAAGTTGTGAAAGTCAAAGACTAATCCTAAACAGACTCATTAAGAAGTCTCATTAAAAACAGTAGGAACTAATTTTCTGAGCAAACATGCATAAAATTTCTCTGACATTCGGAGCAATTTCAAATGTGTTATGAATCTAATTTAACTGGACATTTGTTTATTTTTAGATTTCAGATTTGTTCTGGTTCTTACTTTGTATTAACTGGTAACATTTGGAAATAGAACAGCTTAATGGTTCAGAAATCAAAACACACATCAGAATTGCGTTTGAAAAACAACTTGGAGTTTGGAAACTTGAGTCATAAATTGTTGTGCCTTGGATTATCATGGCTATTTTGGACATCTCTCCTAATCCAGAGCCACCAATTAGTGAGCAGAAGGTGGTTTCCTCTCTGTGGAAGTAGGTAAACCTGCAAGTTGCTCATGGAACCTGGACAGCTATGGGGAGCACCCAGCTGTCATGTCACCTGCCACAACTAGATGGATACTGAGAGAGACTTCTCAGGAGCTCCTCACAATAAAGACTTGTTTTGGGGAATGTATGTGGAGTGCTCAGTCTGAATCTGGGATTCCTTATGCCCAGCAACTTTCCCCCCTGAGAACTAATAGAAGCTAGAAGAGGCATGTAACTCTCCAGACATGATTGCTCTGTGAAGATCAATGAAGCTACATGTCTTCTGCTATACACATTAATTCTCTGCACTGGGGCTGTTAGGTTTTGTTGTCAGCATATGTGGGTAAATTTATTGTGTGAATTGTAAAGCACAAAGCAGACTCTCCAGCAGGTTTAGGAAATTTAAAACTGCAGTAATGCCTCTGAAGTATATACTGAAGTTAACAAGAGGTCCTACTACACTGACCCTGATACAGAGAACTGCAAGCAAATTAGAAGGCTGCAGAGCCAACTATGTTGCTTGTAATGCTTATATGGTGACTGGAGTTCCCCACTGTGCAATTTTCCCCCCCACAGCAGTTCTGCTCCCTGATGAATCAGGAGCAGGGAAAAGGAGGAATGACCAGACTGAAGTTAAGGGAAGATACTTAATACGGGCAGGGGGTGAATAAGCTGTGACCTTGTTTTCCACTACAAATACCTATTTCTCCCGAACCACAACATTTTCTTCCATTATGATAGTTCCATCCTGTGAATTTAACTCATTTGCCTCAGAGCTAAGGGAAAACAAAAAGTAACCTCATCCCTGTCTGATGTTGTGCAAAGTATGTTCTCAGCTTGCGTTTTGCACTGTTTGGTCATAGATGCTCCTGATGAAATGCAATTTCATGTTAATTGTTATATAGTGCTGTATTATGAAAAAAAATGAAATTCTAATAAACTATGTGGAGTCAATCAAGAGCATGGTGCTTTGTTGACATTGATGCATGTATGTTAATGTTTTTAACAAGCAGTCTACACAACTGCACTGGGGCTTAGGTTTTTGTTTTGTTTTGTTTGATACACAGAACAAGTGATACAAATTGGCTCAAACCAGTTTGCTACTAGCACAATTGTGTCATCAGTTGCTCACCACAAGCTGCACCTTCTGGAGCACATAGCAGCCAGGGTGATATTCTTCAAGAAACTGCCACAGGCCCAGTCCTGATCAGGAGTAAATCCCACATTGGATCCTGTGACTGCTTTGTTTTTCTTTCTTCAAAATACAAGTGGTTATTGTAACATGGTTTCGCCCTGTGCAGATTTTTCTCTCACAACTGCCCTATTGTTTTGCAAGTGCTTAGTCCACCAGGGTGTGCAGCTTTTTGAAGAAATGGAAGTGCTATATAAAACAAAATGGTGGCATGACCATATCTGTACACATTCATGCATTTTAAGATTCCGTGAAAGGACAGTGGGTTGCTTATTTCTGATTGACTGTGAATTCTCATCTTCAGTACCCCGGAAACCCACTTGTGACATGAAAATACACATTTCCAGTTATTTTTTTTAATGACTGGAAGGAAATGAAATTACTAATATCTTTTCTCAGTTCCCAAATGGTGAATTCTGGATACTCTGTTTTTGTTCTGCTCAGGGCTGCCCCAAGGCTCATTTTGCTGACTGAGGCAAAGGACAAGATGGCATCCCCTCTAATAATAATAATAATAATAATAATAATAATAATAATAATAATAATTTTATTATTTATACCCCACCCATCTGGCTGGGCTTCCCCAGCCACTCTGGGCGGCTTCCAACAAAATATTAAAATACCATAATACATCAAACATTAAAAGCTTCCCTAAACAGGTCTGGCTTCAGATATCTTCTAAAAGTCTGGTAGTTGTTGTTCTCGTTGACATCTGGTGGGAGGGCGTTCCACAGGGAGGGCGCCACTACCGAGAAGGCCCTCTGTCTGGTTCCCTGTAACTTGGCATGTACGAAAGCTGATCTGGTTGGCAACTGAATCTTCCAGTACTGGTGGTGATGGGTCTTTCACTGCACTTGAAGGCGCTAGGGCAACTTAGGGCAAACCATGCAGCGCACACAACTATATTCTTCCAACAACTGACTGCTGCTTTTTGCCACACACACCCACACCCAAGCAGTTGCTGCCTGAAGCAGCTGCTTCACTTGGGTAGCTATGCTGTTGCTACTAAAGTAGAATGGAGCACAGATCTTAAGATGCCTTAGTTTCTTAAAAGTGGTTTTTAGGCATTTTACATGAAAGTGTTAGAAAAATGCTCTTGGGGAGACGACGACCCCCCAGGAACTTTAAACGTCTCCCGGTAGGCACGTCTCTGGAATGGCATGTCCCTTCAACTCCAGAGTGCCCTTCTGCGACACTTTTCTTATGAAAAGTTCACACAAGTCTTCTAGCATCATACAGCAAGAAGAAAGAAACATCCGTAAATCTAAACGACATTTTATTTACATTCTATTCAGACAATCCATAATCACGTCTGTGTTCTCCAAGCTCTGGCAGAACAACTGTTGCATACTACAAAAGTGAAAGTACAGTACAAAAACACGCTCAGACCAAAGAGATAAGACAGTCTTCTGTTCCCACACTCTTCTCAGACATCTCATGTGATTTATACTAATCACACTAGCAGTATCGGTTGCATAAAATCCCAACAGAAAGAGCCACCTAGCAATATGTTTGTGTACCTATCCCAGCATTTCCATGCACATATTAGGGATTTTCAGACTTCCTTTTCTGATTATAAGCTCTTTGCTGTATGACGGAGGTTGCTCTATGGGACCCCATGACTTTTTGAAGTGAGATGTTGCAGTGGGAATTGGACTTCAGAGGTCACACTACACCCCTAGAAGTTGGACCGGCAGGTATTTGAGTCCATTCCCTATTGTATACTGAAAATCTGAACACTATGGAAGCAAGTTGTGACCACAAAAACAGATAATTATAACACTTGCAAAAATGTGTTTTCCATTGTACAAAATATGCATTTTTCAAATTAACATCTAAAAAAAATAAATTGGCAGAGCATGGTCCCAAGAAGAGGTGTTTTGTGAACATACCAAAACCTCCTTCCTTACTTTAATTGTTTACGTTAACCAATATTCCACTGTCAAATTTGGGAAGGTATGTAATCTGTTCAGTGTTATTGTTCAAAAACCTTTTGAACATCACTCCTGATGCTTCTACCAAGTCTGAAAGATATTTTGTGCTGCATGGTGCAACCAAAATAAATGAATTCCAGTTTTGCCATCTCATTACAGTACTGCAGTTGGCATCTTGATAGCCTGGTAGACCTTTAAATAGCACGGCTGTGGAAATATCACCTATAATTAAGAAATGTATGCATCATTGGTTTCCACCATTTATGTAGACTTGTCTGGGGATGACAGGGTTAGCGTGGCAAGAATGCGGGAGGGTCAAAGGTCTGGTATGGAAATAATGTTAGGATTCCAGGCCCTTCAAGCTTTCCACAAAAAGCTTATTGTTCTACCTCCTCCAACTTTTATGCTTCATAAACAAACACTAGATGGAGATGGCAATGGGCATGGTGATGACTGGGTAGATATGTTATTTACATGTATGACTTTAAGTAGGTCACAGATAACGATTCAAGAAACTCAAAAGATGCAAAATAGTGAAAATTAAACCACTATGAGGTGGAACGTGAAGTGAGAACCCAAGCCAAAGAGTCCAGAAAGGTGCTGTAGAACTATGTTTAAGAAGACTTTTACATGCATTTATAAGGTTGCTGCACTGCATCACTATGATCAGAGGCAGTAGCAACAGGAAGTATTGAAGAGGAACTTCCTCTTGAGGGGATTTACTGCTCCTGTTGCTCTTCTAGTGCAGTTGTAACCCTGCCTCCTTTGGTGGCCTTGCCCTTCCTTCTAGACCAGAAGTAACTGACCAAGGATCAATGACTGAACAACTATGTCTACATATAGACACCAGCATAAGAGCATTCATGTTCTGTTAACCCACTGGCCTATCAAGATTGTTTGGGGCTGTTAAAATA
The DNA here is from genome assembly GCF_964106915.1 of Podarcis gaigeae. NCBI lineage: Eukaryota > Metazoa > Chordata > Lepidosauria > Squamata > Lacertidae > Podarcis > Podarcis gaigeae. The sequence goes on from NC_139686.1 coordinate 31,675,631, forward strand.
AAAATGGGAATATGAATATGAGAGAAAAATGGGAATATGAGAGAAATCAACTTTGACAGGTTTATCCAGCCCTACTTCTCATAGATCTGGGTGATTTTTTCACAGTTCCAAACTTCTACAGGGTTGTGGGGTATTTTGTGGGGGGGGGGGAGGGAGGAAGGATGCCTTTTACGAATAAATCCAGTTTATATTTCCACAGGTGAGAGATCCAGGTAAAACTGATTCTATTGTATGTTCAATTTGCCATATTTCAACATAAAGCTCCTTCGTATAGTCAATAGGAAGCATATTTTGGGTGATGATCTCTTGTCAACACAGCTTATCAGCTCTGTCCGGGGTACTGAAAAACCTGCCTCTGACTGCCCTTGTTTTGCCTGTTAGCTGCCTGTCCTTTCTCTCTGCCCCAGAACATTTGTCTGGACCTACTATACATCCTCTTGACCTGTCAATGGACTCATCATTGCCGGAATTGGATATCTTCCTCAGCAAACCTGCCATGCTGCAATCCATTGGAATTCTTACAGGCTTGCACAGAAACAAAGGTTAACTTTCAAAGAGCAACACTGGTGAATTTAAAGTGTTGTTTGTGCTTTCTGATGAACTGTGAGCTGCTGCAACACACTGCTTGGCTAATCATATGCCACTTTCTCCCCTCCAGTGGAGATACTCTTAGCTGCTAAATGGATATAAAAATAAAAACATGACAAAAATAATAAAGAACAATAATCCGATTATTAAAAGCAATTAGGTAAGGGGTTGCCAATCATTTGGGACCTATGGGCTCCTCTACAAGCTGGAGAAACTGCATGGCCACCCAGCATGCAGCACTACCTATTCTTTCTGTTAGATGTACTGTAGGGTGCTTATTTCAAGCCCGCTTTCAATAGGGGGTAGGGGTGGACTGTGGGCACCACAGAACACATCTGTGGACATGTGTACCTGCACATACCGGAATCAGGACTTCCGAACTAGATCAAGAACAAACACATCTCAAGACTGAAAATAACATTCAGGCACTAGTGGTGACCTGGGACCAGATCCATCCCCTCAGGGTTGTTGTGAGGATAAAAGAGAAAGTGGAGAGAAACATACATGCAACTTTGAGATATTGGGAAGAAAGGTAAGAATGTAATTTTTAAAAATGACTGCAGAATTATTGTAACGGTACGTTTGAATGGAAAGAAGAAGAAGAAGAAGAAGAGTTTGGATTTGATAACCCACTTTATCACTACCCACTTTATCACTACCTTTCACTCCTTTTTAAAAGAGTCTCAAAGCGGCTAACATTCTCCTTTCCCTTCATCCCCCACAACAAATACTCTGTGAGGTGAGTGGGGCTGAGAGACTTCAAAGAAGTGTGACTAGCCCAAGGTCACCCAGCAGCTGCATGTGGAGGAGCGGAGACCCGAACCCGGTTCCCCAGGTTATGAGACTACCGCTCTTAACCACTACACCACACTGGCTCTCCAAAGGAGAGAAGTCCAAAGTCCTTTGCCGTTTGGTAGAGTGGACAGAGAGGCTTGCGGTCCCACCTCTCTTCTCTTCCCTTAGCCTGATGGAATGGATGCTGTAGATGATGATGGTGATTTTATTATTTATGTCCCACCCATCTGACTGGGTTTCCCCAGCCACTCTGGGCAGCTTCCAACAAATATAAAAATATAATAAAACATCAACCATTAAAAAACTTCCCTAGAAAGGGTTGCCTTCAGGTGTTTCCTAAAGGTTGTATAGTTATTTATCTCCTTGACATCTGCTAGGAGGGTGTTCCACAGAGTGGGCGCCACTACCAAGAAGGCCCTCTGCCTGCTTCCCTTTAACTTCACTTCTCACAGTGAGGGAACCACCAGAAGGCCCCTGGAGCTAGATCTCAGTTAAGATGACAGTTAAGAGCCTGATGCTTTAGCAGATGGCAACAACAGACACCCCAAACCTGGAAAATGCTGAACAAGACATCTGAATATGGGGGCGGATTCATACTAAGCCAACTGTGACCTTGTCTCCCGTTCCTTTAAGCCTTAGTTGCTGCTGGATTGCAAAGCCTGCAGGGCAAACTTGGGAGAGATTCACTCTCTTGCCTTGTCCAACCAAGTCTCCATAATGCATGCCAGATCAGCTTGCTCTATATTGTCATTTCTGAAGTGTTACAGAAGATGGAAGTTGCACGACGTTTGTAGTTGTTGACATGGTCATGTGCACTGAGACCTTTAGAGTCCACTCGCCCCTGCTTTTTATTTCCTAGTCAGGGCAGTCGATGAGTGCTCTCATTCAGTGCTCCTGCCCACTCCTTCTGGCTTCTGTGTCCAGCTCCAAGTTCTCCTGGACTCTCTCTCCCACTTACTCTCTTGCAGAGGATGGGAAAACACCCAACAGTTCAAGAGAAGGGATAAAGAAAGAGAAGAAACTCACCCCATTCACCATGACGTCCAGGAGGTCTGGAAATGGATGTTCCTTCTGAGGACTGGTGTAGTCAAAATATTTTTGTAGAATTAATTGTGATCCATGGGTTGGGGAGCAGCCTGCCTTTGAAAGGTTTGGATTTCTTTTAAGTTCTGGTACACCAAATGGTTGTTTGTTGTGGACATTCAGCTGCTTTGCACCTACATCATTCCAGGTAAGCTCCTGATGTGTTCTTTCAATGTAAGAATCCTCTGGGAAAACTAGAGAAAGATCAGAAAAATCAACAGCTTTTATGAAGTGATTATTCCTTGAAACAGTGCTGGTTGGCAACAGGCAATAGCTTTTAAGAGAGCTGGGAAGGGCATCCTTCCTTTACTAAATAAACATATGCTTCTTTTATCTCATGGTCCTAGGGGCTTTGTGTGTGCTTGAACACTACAACACCTGGTCAACCTTGTTTAACTACCAGAGGGGAAGGTGGGTTGTGAGTGTGCACACACCACAATAATCCTTCCCTTATACAATTCAGTTTTACCTTTCCCAGAGTATTATCTGTCTCCAGACTTTTTATATACAAATTGGAGCAAGTGGATGGATAATAATGTTAATTTTCATATATTATATCTCGTAGCAAGGATTGCAAACATCTTTCTATATCTTAGCAGACTGTGAAATTATTTAAACAATAACAATATTCTGGAAAGGTGGAGAAATTTATCTCTGTGTGTCATGGGCGGGGAACATTTCGAGGGCTCAAGGCATTGCACTCATGGAAAACCTGAGTGAGGGAGCTAATTCCAGTAGTGGGCAGGGTCAGACCCACGACCAGCATCAGACCCACACACTTTCACACACCCTTAACACACCCCTAACACACCCCACACACAAACATCTCTATTTCCCATGGAAACAATGACATATATCTTATTCTTAGTAACAGCAGTTAAGTTTTGCTTTCTATTTTTATAGATTTAAATACTAATAAAAAGCTTGCTAAACATGGCTTTTTTAAAAAAATCTGGTTGTGCAAAAGGCAAAAAAAGTCAGTAATTCTAGCGCTTATTATATGTCTTAATAGCTTTTTTACAAAATGTCACAAAGCAACTTATGAAATATTAAGAATCTAAATAATGTAAGTGCCCATCTGAACTGCAAAACTGTGCATTACAGCTATTCAACGCCTCAAACTTGGCACACTGAAAATTGCTTACAGGGAGTCGCAAAATGAATGGAAACTTTGTTTGTTTATATACATTGTTTAAAAAAAAGTATATGACTTCTCATATTATAATATATCAGAGTGGTGTAAAGAAAACAAAAGATAAACATAAAATATACACCATGTGTTGCATCCAACTGAATTCTACACAGAGTAGATCAACTGAAATTAATGGACATAAGTTAGCTATGCTCATTAATCTCAATGGGTCTACTCTGGGCAGGACTAGCATTGAACACCGTGCCAAAACTAATACTGTTCAAATGACAGTTCAACACTACAAGTTGATCAGCAGACAATAATTCATTAGGAAAAGCTCACGCAAGTAAAGAAGGATGGTATTACACATGCACCTGAAATAGAGGATCGTTGGGGCATGCCTTGTCTCTAAAGGTATAAAATTGCACATTAAATGGATTTAACTCTGAAAGTCTCACTACTGGAGGACGCAGGGTGCGTAGGGAATGGTCTCAATGCCACTAGGAGGTCCTCTTCTATGAAATGTGGTGGCTGGGCAAGAGTCTAAGGAGAGAGGTGGTCTCTCAGGTAGAATAATAGAATAATAGAATTGTAGAGTTAGAAAGGACCCCAGTGATCATCTAGTCCAACCCCCTGCAATGCATATGCCAGTCTGGATCACACCCACCCACCCCTCCATTCATGGCATTCATAACAGTCTGCCCGGACACTGAGGTCCAGTACCGAGGGCCTTCTGGCAGTTCCCTCGCTGCGAGAAGCCAAATTACAGGGAACTAGGTAGAGGGCCTTCTTGGTAGTGGCACCCTCCCTGTGAAATGCCCTCCCACCAGATGTCAAAGAGAAAAACAACTACCAGACTTTTAGAAGACATCTGAAGGCAGCCCTGTTTAGGGAAGCCTTTTAATGTTTAATAGACTATTATATTTTAATATTCTGTTGAAAGCCACCCAGAGTAGCTGGAGAAACCCAGCTAGATGGGCGAGGTATGAATAATAAATTATTATTATTATTATTATTACTACTACTACTACTACTACTATACTTCTAATTTGGCTCTCACTCCCAGGAAAGTAATGTAGATTCTGTCAAAGGTTTCATAGAAATTTTCAGATTTTTAACTTTTTAAGTAACTGGCTTTGCAATATATCGAGAAAATGTGGGATTCCTTCCTCTGCATCACACACCATACAGTTAAAGCACATGACCTGCGCCAAATAATCCTGGGAACTGTAATTTGTTAAGCTTGATGGGAAAAGTGCCTAGAGCCAGTGTGTGTGCAACGGTTAGAATGTCACACTAGGACCTGGGAGACCAAGGAATCAAATCCCCACATGCCATGAAGCTCCCCAGGTAATCTTAAGCCAGTCATAGCCTCTCAGCCTAACCTACCTCACAAGGTTGTTGTGAAGATTGAATGAGGAGGCGGAGAACCATGTATACCACCTTGAGCCCCTTGGAGAAAGAGGTGAATATTAATGCAATAAATAAATAAATTGCAGCTCTATGAGGTGCAAATTATAGTTCCCAGAATTCTGGGGTGGGGGTGGGTATACTTCAAATGTATCATGGGTATACAATCCTCATCTCTCAAATCACATTGGCTGGGTAAAGTATTGAGTATTTTGTTGCCAGAACAGAGCAGTTGGATCGAGTTGCTTTTTTATTTTTATTTTACAGAGTTGCTGCTGCTGAGTGCTTTGCATCAACCCTTCCTTTGGTTTTGTTATTTTAGGAAACACGGAAGCAGCAAGCGCCCATGATGGACAAGGACTTTGCTCCTTCCCCACACAGGACCCGAAGATGTATTCCAACCTTAGGGGCCTCATCCAATCCCAGCCGCATCCCAGGACACACGGCTCGCTCCGTTGGAATTGGGGGGCTTGCGGCTCTCAGCCCCGTTTTGAAAAAGGAAGCCTGCCTCAACTCCTTCAGGCAGGACCCCACCAAACAGCTCCCATTGGCAAAAGGCAGGGGGATTCCTAAACCTCAATCAAGGCTTGGGCCCCCAAAGCCGCCTCGTTGCCCTGATGGGCTCCTCTCCTCATGCTCAGCTCCTACCGCCTCCCAGTCTCCTCACTGGACAGCAGCCAATGGTTTGGAGGCACGTAAACTAAGCTCTCTCTCATTTACTCTTCAGAGGAGCACCAATGCCCCTCCAGCTGGCCGGCAACTCCTCTCACACTCTATGGCAGCAAGGAGGGAGTTCCAGAAGGTTCCCTTCCAAAAGGAAGCATCGGGAAGGAGAGAGGAGTTGCCTTCACCAAGCCATCTGCCATCGTCCGGATTACAAACCTTGCGCCAAAGGGTAGCTGAGAATTCAGCTGATATGCAAACCACTCTTTGCCTGGAAGACGGAAATCATACCTCAGATGCAGGCATGCCAGGTTCCCAGAGACGTTTGGCCCCTGCTAGCCCACCACCATCTCCTCCCCCTCAGCCACTTCCCAAAACCACAGAAGATCCCACAAATTCACCCCTGAAAGAAACGGTTCAGGAAGACTTTGCTTCTAATGACAGATATGGCATCCCAAAAGGCATCGATGTGCCCCAAGGCTTAGCTGAATCTGGAAAGATGTTACTTCCCTTCCCTCAGGAGTGTCTTGAAGAGCATGCTCTGAACGGCATCTGCTTCATGGAAGATTCCATGATGTCTCCTGTGACAAATACAACTGGGTTTGAATGTAAGTCCAAAAGTGGTGTCTTGTCATGTGTTTGCTGTGTGTATGCAGTGTGAGGGTTTCTCTCTTCTTGACTGCTGATGGGCAAGATGCAGGGACTTAATAGGGTATAATGTGTCATGAGATAATATTCTGATTCTATGTTGTTTCATCAGTTTGCATCAGAGTAATGCAGATTACTATTATTTTTCCATATGATTCCCCCGTTCAAGCTGGAGAAACCCCAGTGGAAGTGAATATACAAAGGTGGTTTATACTGACATTGATCCATGTAGGCCAGTTCCATCTGCTGCAGCTGTCAGTCACTCTTCAGACATCTTTCCAGCCCTGCTAGCTGTCAGGATCAATGGTATAATGGTGTAGGAACCAGGCGGGTAGGGGGAGCAACAGTTCTGGGCCTTTTTTCAGACCCAGAGTGATGATGTCATTTGCCAGCATTTCACTTGCTCTGGCAAATGAATGAGGTAATAACAAAGCTTTCAAGTGCCATCTGTCCCAACTGCAATAAAACATGTCTCTCCCGTATCGGTCTCTACAGCTGCAGCAAGTGCTTTAACTCTCCAACAGTTTGACTTTACCCCGATGGCTCACTCTTCCATTGTCTCTTGAAACAGACAGATGGCAACACACAAGTGACATCACTGTTGGTTTCAGATTAGCACAGTAGGAAGCTCAGGAATGAAAGGAATAATCCAGTAGAGGCTGGATGCTTCCTTCCTTTGTTGGGGTTTCGACTGTTTCATGCTAGCAGTTTAAAGCACAACACTTTTTTTTTTTTACAAGATTGCTTGCATTTCTATTGCAAAGCTAGAGGTTGCATTAAAGGGGATGCCATGATGAGCTCCTGCTCTTCGGAATTTACCTCGACATCCCTGGTCTGTACTGGTGGTCTGGAGGCAAATAGGCAGTCCAACAAGGATAAGCAACCTACAAGCAATTCAAAAGGCATTCCCATTGAGGTGCCAGGCCAGTGTGACATCAGAAATTGTGTACCTACTGGCTTCTAGCTTCCACCAAGACCACAAATCAAAATCCATTGTCTGCATCCTATGACACTATTTCCTGGACATTTGCTTGAGCACTTTTTCAAAGGGTAGCCATTTCCCACATTTTCCCACTTTTGTGTAGGAAACATTGTGCGACTTGTGCATCGCTGTGTGTGAAGATTGCACGAGTGTGTATTTATATTTCCCTGTGTGGTCATGGCTTCCCATGCAGCAAAATCCAGTTTTGAGAACCACTTATATGTGGGTTATGCATTTTATCTTAGGTGGAAGTGTTTTTCCATGCGTTGCCTTCTGCAGACCTGCTTCTCAGCTCCCCAACATCTCCAAGGCATTTGTGCTTTGCCGTGACAAATGCGCAGAGACACACACAGATGTAGGTGCCTAAAGGCACCGGGAGAGACATCCTGTGTGTGCACTATGCACACTGACACAAAGACAGATTCTCCTTGCCTGGGCTGACATGCAGACCGTTTCTGGCAGACACGCTGTGCCTCCACATAATGGGTTACTGCTTCTCACCATTTCTAAAAATGCATGCTGACGACCGTTTTAAATGGGGTCCAAGTCATAGCCGCATGAATGCTTGCTAGCGAAAGACCCAAATATAAGACTGAAATGCCTAGATGCAGGCACACACTTGCCTCATTTCTTTGGCAAACGCTGCTGCCTGATGAAAGAGTTAACAATCCCTTTTCATGAAGTAGCTTCTTGTCTCTAGAGATGCTCAGCAGACAGTGGCATATGAAAGCTGCCTGGGAACAGGGGAGGAGAAAGGAGGGCGGAGAGGCAAGGAAGAAAGAGTATATATGTGCCGCGGGGAGGGGGCAGTTTTCTGGCTTCAGCTAACCCATTTATCACAGCACCTCCCTTCAGGAGCCAGCACACATTTCCATGCCCACCAATCCAGTCAAGGTCTCCCAGATGCTTGGATGATCCAGCCCTTGATCCTGGGAAGAGAGGGAGGCAGAGTCTGGGGGAGATTTTGCAGGGATGTTTAATATTCAGGTCACGTGAACATGGCAGTGGCGGCATCAGCATCTCTGGTTATCTGAAATATCCATTGGAGAAGGAAAAAGGAGAGAGAAAGAGAGAGACACATAGGGAGAAGAAAGAAAGAAACGCAATCAGACTCTCAGAGGCAGCTTTTAGGCAGAGGGAAGTGAAGAGAAGGATCATATTCCAGAGACAAAGAAAGATTCATGTTCAAAGGTAGGTGGTCCATGAGGATGCTTGCATGCTCTTATGGGTCTGGCGGGGCTCAGAGATGCAGGAGGGATGCTGGGATCCGGCACACACTCTCAGCTCAGCAAGACATTTGGCGTTTGGCATGGAGACTGGCACAGGCACTGCTAATCTTGCAAGGGAGGGTTGTGGAAAGGGAAAGCAGCATTTCCTGCTCCTCTTCTTCCATCTGGTGTCAAGGGGGAGGCAGGCAGGGCAGCTGCGATGGTGCATCAGAGACACTGGGGCTTTTGTGAAGGCGCACATTAATTCCCAGCTGGCTCAGAGGCGTGAGCTGCCTTGCAGCTGGCTTGGCTGTTGCTGACCGCAGGCGATTCTTCCCTTTCAGTGGCATGGATGTGTGTCATATTGGAAACCTTGCTCAGGCATTGTGGAGTGGACCACGGGTGGGGTGATGGCAGGGAACCAGAGCTGGGTGGAGAGGCCGTTATCTGTGGGCCTTGACTGGAGTCCTGTGGGATAATGGGTGGGGAGAGAAAGTGTCAGGGCTAGGCTGGGGTGGCTGGGGAAAGGAAAGCAATACTTGGTGAAAGGGGAAGAAGGGGTGTGGTGATGTGGGGGCTGGGTAGCAGTCACAAAAGGGCTGTAAATTAAAAAGGGGGGCAGGGTAGAGTGGGAGGCTTGAATGAATGAATCAATGAATGGATGGATGGATGCAGTGCTAGGGGAATGTGTTAATAGCAGGAGCTGTCATACAAGGGAATATGCCCCATGTCAAATAGCTGCAGCTATTGTGGCTGTGTGCACACCACACATTTAAAGCACCCCAGCCCAATGATCATGGGAACTGTAGTTTGTTAAAGGTGCTGGGAATTGTAGCTCTGTGAGGGGTAAACTGTAGGATTCTTTGGGGTGGGGAAAATGTGCTTTAAATATTCTTTGACTGTATGGTGTGTGCACAGACAGCCACAGTTGTAGGTGGAACAGTTCTAGTCATCTGAAAAAAAGAGTGCAAATGTTTGAACTACACAGTCTTCTGTGGTTGGAGCAAATGCACCCTGCCTTTTAGTGGAGCCATTTCATGAGGACCTGGGCAGTTCTTTTATTCAGAGTCAGACCATTGATCTATCTAGCTCAGGATTGTTTACCTTGGCTGGTAGTGGCTCTTCAAGGTCTTGGGTAGGGGCCTTTTCAATGCCTACCTCACTGGACTCCATGGGCCTTGATTTGGAGTAAGACATTTATAGGGTTACCTGAATTAATCTTTTTTAAAAGGGTATTGGATTCACATCCTCGTGGAAGTAGCATCCTTTGTGAAGATACATGAACCTTGCTTCGGCTTATTCACCATCAGCGTCCATGTATCTTCACAAAGAGTGATTCCCTTCAGAAACATTCTCTGCTTTGTCAAGAGCAGCCTTTTATTATGTTCCAAGGTTGGGACTTAGGGCTCATCCACAATTTTGCTCACCTTATTGCTTTCCCCTGGGAAAACTCACTGAATCAGAGCGCACATCAATTGGGCTTCTTCTGAATTGATGTTCGCTCCAATTTAGCATTGAAAATTGGGTTTCCAAGGAGAAAGCAGTGGGGCGAAGGCAAAACCGCTTGGATCCATGCTTTCTAGGCATGGGATGAGCAGAAGTGTGGAAGATCCCTTGGTGTTGAACAACAGCTCTGCTAGTCAGAGCTTGGTGAGTCTGCACAGCTTTGTGCAGTTGTGACCTACTTGAGAATGGATTGTCTTAAAGCTACCTTCCCCGACCTGGTATTCTCTAGATGTTTTGGACTACAACTCCCCTCAGCCTCAGACAAGATGGCCAATGGCCAGGAATTATGGGTAGGCTAACAACATCTGAAAGGGCACTAGGCTGGCCTATCCAAAGTTGTTGTTTTTTTAATAGGATGGGTGTGTGTTGGAACAAAGGTCCTATCCCCGGTGTTCTGGAAACAGCACCTGTATCTTCTCTTTGTTTTCTTATGACAGAGGGTTTAAAAAGACTGCTAACTAGAAAGCCACATGCAAACTATTGCAATAAGAATAGTACAGCTCTCAGGGGAGGTATGCTCAGTGCATTCCTTTTGAGGTCCTGTGTGTGGGCGCTTTCACAAGCTGCAGTGAAAATGGAGACAGATCCCCACTGAAGGGCAGGCAGCAGAACTGGAGGTGTATTCGATCAAAGCTGGTTATTATTTTGCTCCATAGAGTTACTCAGACAAAGGCAAGGAAGGCAAGGCGTGGAAGAAGAGCCTTCCATATCTAGACTGTAGAAAATAATTACATCAGGGGTTATTGCTTTAAAATAAAGTTACTAATTATCATCTGGCCCTAAGCCAACAAAAGAGCTGCTGCAAATTCTAGAGATGTGATTAAATGTGTTGACCAGAGGGAATATACAGTTCAAATTCAACTAGCCCAATTATCAACTAACCCAACCCCTGGGCAGCAAATTTCATAAGGGTTGAAAAATGTTTTGCAAAGGAGAACAATCTTATTTTTGATACAATCCTTCGTATTTTTGATGCCTGAGGTGGAAAATCCAAACAGTGTCTTGAAGATGGCAAAAATATAAAAGCCTGCTGAATAAATGATAATTTTCTGCCCCAAATCTGGTGCTTGAAGCAGGCCACTTTGGCCTGCTTAATGGTAGGACTAGCCCTTCCTCGTTTTAAGCTGTAATTCTGGCAATACAAAATGTGTACCTTTATAAAACTTACAGATCACCCAGTCATGTCGGATTATCAGTCTGGAATCCTTGTCTCAGGGCCTTTTGGGGTTTTGCTCAGAACTTCCATACGGGGGTGGAGCAGAGAGGAGGGCAAACTCCAATTTTGGCTCCTTTCTACAGCCCATAATTTACCAAGACAAACAGACAGAAGGAAATCCTCTCTGACTCCCTCAGACTCTGCTGCTGTTATTATGCTCCTATGGAAGGAGGGGATACATAACTGAAATTCTCATTCGCACAGCAAATTATTGGGGCAACAGCAAGATTGGGGCAACTACCACTGATTTGGGGAACGGCAAGGTAGAGTAGTGTGGTGTCGTGGTAAATATGTTGGACTGTTGCTGGGGTGACCCAGGTTTAAATCCTCTTTCCACCACAAAGCTGTTCCTAATTCATCTCCAGCCAAGGTGTGAACACCTTTGCAAGACATATGCGCCTCATCAACACACCCCTGGCATGTGGAAAAACAGAAATGAATTGAAGATGCCCTGATGTGAACAGCTAGGGGGCAAAGAGCTGTGAAATGCACCCAAAACCCAACAACTTCTGAAGGTGGTGATGTGGACACCTCTTTAAAGGCATTTGCAACAATTAAGGGACCAGCAAGCACCTATTGTAGGCTCAGCAGCCACCAGTTACAAGCACCAAGTAGAAAACACTGTACCAGATTCCAGAGAATGTAGAGGAAGTTGTTTTTTTGTAAAAAGGAGGGCAAGTTCACTGCAGCAGGGAGATCCTTGGCCAGGCTTTGCCTGAAAGAAAGAGGAAATCTTGGCAGAGGTAGAATAGATTGGAATTCTAGGCAGCTATTCAGAATAAGAATAGTTCCAGTCTAAAGGGCTGTGTGGTTACCCAAGGGATGCTTGAGAACAAAGAACTGTGTGGTGTACCAGGAACTGGCATGTGGAAGGAAGAGGATCTGGGCCTCAGGGATGATAAAAAATAGTGCTGATCAAGACCACTTTGGGGTATGCATCTTAGCTTGTGGGCCTGTGTGTTTTCATCCCACAATGCTTTGCAACAGGTGATCCACAATTAGTGCCTGTTGAAACGTATTATTATGTGTGCATATTATGAACACGTGTTAGGGCAATCCTAAACAGAAGAAACTGCAGTTCTTAGGATTGGGCTGTTGAGAATGCAGCACAAAATGGTTTAAAACCAAAAGAAAGGAAGAAAAAGCAGCAAGAGTTTCTGATGTTTTGTCAAATTGCTGGAGGTTTTCGTGGCCAGCAGCAGCTTCAAGAAAGCTCTAAAAAGACAACAGACGCCTCAGGGGATATCCCATCAGTACAAAAATCACAAACCAATTGTGAAATGTTAAATGAGAAACTTGCAGTGAAGGAGAGCTCCCTTTGGCTCTCACATCCTTGATCTGGAGCTTGCTGATTCTTGAAGAAAAACCTGGGTCACAAGCCCTCTATGAAAGCCCAACTGCAAATTCAGTGGAAATGGCATTTGGAAGTGGTGGCTGCTGGGATAAAGGAAATAATTGGGGTATATCTTCTTCTTGACACTGAATGTCAGATAAATTAAGGTGGAATGATGTGTTGGATCTATCAAAAGAACTCTGAATCATAACCATGAAAAATCAGCGATCATGAATGAGTGCAATCCCATTACTGCCATGGATTCATTGCAAGGCCATGGGCAGTAGCGGTAGTCATGATGCTGTTATGTTTTCAGGTGATAAGTGCTTTGCACATATTACACTGTAATCCTAGCATTAACCCTATAAAATCGGCCAGTACTGTTGTCCTCAAACTTCAGATGAAGTTCCAGGTTTGGTGTCTTCTGCTTGGTCTTCCTCCCACATCAGAATAGACCTCACTGACCTTACCTGGTGGTGACTGGCAGCGGCAGAAGTGCTATGAGGAGTGGCAGATGGTTTGGGACCGCCATGTAATTTTCCCAAAATGCCTCATGGTTACACTACACCAGGTGCATTGTGGAATATGGAAAGGGCAGGTGGCTGCCAGACTCAGCTGCCTGTCAGGTGTGTGTGCACAGGCAGAGAGCACAACAGGCATCCACATAGTGGTGGGCTGTGCCAGGACCCTGGCAGCTGCATGAGGATGTCACGTGCTTCACTGAGGCTGTGTTTTGTTTAAAACCACCTAGCAAGTTCATGGCAAAGATGAGATTTGTAGCACAGTCCCTTAGGCACAACACAGTGCTGAGGTGTTTCTGAAGGGCTTTCTCACCCCAAGAACTTGGCACCAATACAAAGAACTAGAGGCTGCTGGCTGTTTGACACAACTGGGCATTCCTGTTGGTACAGGGTGTTCTATGAGTGGGTAGGACCAGTTTCTTAAAGAGTGTGACAGTTTCTGTGCTGGAAAGATCCCAAAGCACTTAATTCTCATTTTGGATAAAAAGGTGTCAGTCTTCATCAATCCCTTAAAAAGGGATTTTTATTTTTAGTGGTGAAAACTCTATCAAAATGGGCCCTTTGTGTTCTGGGAGAAAGAGTTATTAGATACAAACTAGGGACTGGATTGAATGGGGATGTTTGTCTCTTGGATCCTTACCATTGTCAAAGCAAAGTAGTACCTTTTGTCTAGTTTTCCTAAGGAGTGCATGGATATCCTGATGTTTTGATGAGAATTGCTGAAAGGTAATTGGCTGTGGTTAAACCTTTGAATTTCAGCTGCTTTGTGGGAGTAGGGGGAGGGACCAGGGACATGATTCTGCAAGGCCCTGTTTTAGTATTTTAAGGATTTTTTGTTTTCAGCCTGTTGCTATCCACCACATGTGGTAGGGGATGCTGTGCAAATCAACGCTATCAATCAGTAAATAAGGAACTGTTGTTACCATCATGTGATGGTATTTCTCACTTGTCAGATCTCATGCAGGGTACTGTACCCTGCAGGCCTGGCATTAGAGTTTGGTGGGCCCTTGGCATGGTGCTGCCACCAGGCTCCGTGCCTGGTGCCACTGCTGCGCTGCCAACGTATGTTCCACTTCCCACCACAATATGTCACTGCCATGGCCATGCTTCATGGAGCAGACAGCCCTGCCATGCATCAAATGGCTCATGCAATGACAAGAAGATAATAACAGAAGTACATCTGCAAAAGCACAAATGGATAGAGAGAAGGGCCTTTGAGGAGGAGCTGTCTCGATTTGTTCTTTCCTTTCCCAATGGAAATGGAAGAGGCCCAGCATTTTTCTATGAAATATACTGTTGTTGTTTTTTCTATATTTTTTATTAGCTTTTCTGTTTTACATTTTAGAATATTCATTTAAACAGCCTTAAAATATTAATGACTTCCCCCCCTTCTCTTTCCATGGTTCATTTTGCACAACATAAATCCCTTCATATTTTATATAAACTAAACCATTCAGTATTCCATTATTACATCCATCAAAACTTATTTACACTGTTGAATTTATCTTAATGCTGCCCACGTTTTCAAATATACACAATTTTCCTTCATATTTTCAATAAACATTTTCCAATCTTCTTTAAATGTACCATATATTCTTCTTGTTCTCTTATTCTGTATGTTAGGTCTGCAAGCTGCGAATATTCCATCAGTTTAAGTTGCCATTCTTCTTTAGTTGGGACTTTGCTCATTTTCCATTTTGGGGCTAACGAAGCACAAGCTGAAGTAGTGGCATACATAAATAACCTTTTTTGACACCTGGGAATTTCCATCTGAATTATCCCCAACAAAAGGACTCTGGTTTATTTTTTGAAAAGTACTTTAAAACATTTTTTTCATTGGGAATTATTTCCCAATGCTCTTTTACCCTTTCACAGGTCTATCACATATGACCTCATTGCATCAGTAAATATACTGTTTATTTCCTCTCTCCACTTGCAGGGCCAGTAGATACCAAGCCTGAAGCAGCCATGTCTGAGCTGGTGCCAGAGCCGCGGCCAAAACCAGTCGTGCCAATGAAACCCGTTGGTATCAATTCCAATCTGCTGGGCTACATTGGGATCGACACCATCATAGAGCAGATGCGCAAGAAGACCATGAAAACTGGATTTGACTTCAACATCATGGTTGTCGGTAGGAAGGGTTGGATCCAAGGATCTTGTGAAGGGAGGCTTTGCTATGAAGCCAGGGGGCTAAACTGGGCAGCTATTTAATCAGCTTGATTGCTCTTGCATGTCTGTATTTAAAAAGTTAATAGCCAATGTGGTGGGGAGGGCAGCTGGACGGGGGTTCTGGTGTAGAAGGGTATGTTTGAGTATGTCTAGAAACTAGTCCACTGTTGATATTCATTGCTCCACCCACTTTTGCTTCTGGCCCCGCCTACCACTGGCATGTGGCCTTAGAAGGTCGCCCAGAAGCTAGTGAAACTTTGAGTTGAAAAAGATTCCCCGTGCCCAGTACAGAGGAAGGGCTATAAAACCCTTTCCCCTCACCATGGTTCAAATTGCAATCCGACTCCACAGCATGCAATGCAGGCAACTCCCAATTTACATGAGGGTTATGTTCCGAAATCGCGCATATTTGAAACACCATGGGAAAAGTCTGCAAACGCCCTCTGGAAACCTTCAAAAAACCCTCAAAAAACTGGCAGCACATACCAGACTGGCAAGAAGGATGGCAAATTTGCCAAACTCCACTACAATCACTCCAAACTTTTCTCAAACTCCAAAGCTCCACAGGCCTCATCAGTCGGTGCAAGGGGTCCTGGGACTGCACTTACAAAGACTCGTGGGATTGTTTGGTTTTGTTTTGTGCCTTTTTTGTCCTTTCTGGGTTCTTTCAGGGCCATTTTTGCCATTTTCAAAGACTTCCAGGTTTGGCATGATGCATGTGAGCGTGGTGGCGCATCATCTGGACATGTGTAAATTGGGAGTTGCCTTTAGAAGGAAAACATCCCTTAACCTCAATACAGTGGTACCTCGGTTTCCAAACAAAATCCATTCCACGACGCCGTTCGGGTTTTGAAACGTTCGAAAACCGAGGCTGAAAGGGCGGTCTGCAAATTTAATTGAGAAAATTGAGAAACACCCAGCGGAAGCCGTTCAACTTCTGAGGCACGTTCGAAAATGGTAGCATTTACTTCTGGGTTTTCGGTGCTTGAGTTCTGAAACGTTCGTCAACAGAGACATTCAGAAACCGAGGTACCACTGTACTATCACTGTTTAACAACATGAGCCACGACCTGAGACAAACATGGCCTGTGCACAATCTGCATGCCTGCCTTGCCACATCTACCATCACAAGAGCATCTCAAGGAAATCCTTCATTTCATTGGGAATGACTGCTTGTGCTCCCCATTGTCTGCTGATAGCCAAGCTGGGAAGCTGGGAAGACATCGTCCTGATGAGCTCTTACTTTTACCCCAGCCAGTGCCTTCTCAGCTCCCAGCAGCTGGGCTATAAATGGTTCTGCTGACTGGCTTGAAAAGGCTGTGGTGAATCCTGTATGCTTCTTTTAACAGGCCAGAGTGGACTGGGCAAATCCACACTTGTGAACACCCTCTTCAAATCCCAAGTCAGTCGCAAGTCTTCAGGCTGGAGCCGTGAGGAGAAGATCCCTAAGACAGTGGAAATCAAGGCCATTGGGCATGGTAAAATTGCCTAACGTTTACATCAAAGAGAGTTTTCGGGAGAGGGAAAGTAGACCTGGGGTGTTCCAGGAAGTAAAGCCCAGGCTGGCAGAGGTCTAGGAGACCTCCATATGTTGCAAAGGACTTGTCTGAATGACACCTGAAGGATCAGTCTGGTCTAGTGCACAGTCCAGTGTGCCATCCCTGCCTGTACCATCTCCAGGAATCTCTGTGGGGATGGCCTGACATGCATAGCCCAAAACTGCATGGCCAAGTCACAGATTTTCACTGGCTGATCAACCATTCAATGTTGGCCATGTTGTGACTGCACTGGGAATGGCAGAGGCAGAGAATGCATATTGCCTTCATGTGATGAAGCCCTTTCAGTTGTTGTCTGAATTGGTCCAGAGTTGCTACAGTGACAGTGTCCATATGGTGACAGAATATGTGGACGCTCATTCGGACTAGCTTGAGGTTCAGTTAGAGTGTCCATGTGTTTTACAAAGGACAGTCTAAGAAGCGCTTTCAAAAGACAGGCAACTCTTTGGAAGTGTATATAATTTGATGAGATGTCTGGTCCAAGACCAGTTTAAGGATGAAAGCTATAGGAAGAAAGAGCAGGCTGCCTTGGAGTTGTCCAGCAGCAGTGAACACTTGGGAAGCAGACTGAGCAGGCACATAGGTCTCCTGGTTAGAGTCCCCCCACCCTATGATGAAATGCAGTGTATTGTGTTTATTTCTAAATTTGCATCTGTGCATATAAATTAGCATATGCCAATTGCATGGAAAACGGTGTCCTCTTTTAGTAATAGGCCTCCCTGGAATCAGTAGGCCACCCCAAGATCAATGTGTCTAACATCTTGGACTTGAGGATATTCCCTTCTTATAGGGCTTATCCACACTTACCTTTTGCCCTGGTCTCTCCAGGTACAGATCTGTGCTTTAAAGCTCTGTGTCTAAGTACCCTTTTTTGGCCCTGGAGCTTTCCATGCAAAACCCGCTCTTTATAGCTGAAGTACAACAAATGGCAATTTGGGTTTTCCAAAAAAAGAGTTCTCAGAGATGCAGCTTCAAACATGGACCATGACTACAAAGAGCAGTGGAAAGGAAAGTGTGGATAAGTCCATGCTGGAGAGGTGCCATACAGAAACAGGCCTCTGTTTGGATCCAAATTTATAGGGTTTACCCCCCTCTGTCATCTATGGGGGATTGTTGCAAAGGGTCCAAGCTCTGTTGTGCTCCCCTTCCACCATCAAGCTAGATCTTGTAATGTCCTAGACAAGGAACTTTATTTCTACAAGGGCCACATAGATCTACATGTTCAAAAAGAGCCTCTCCTTTCCTCGCTCAGTACCATGTAAAGGCCTTTATGCTATCATCTCTATAAAAGTGTTCAGTTTTGGAGGAAGATAACTGTAACATTTCTCCCCCAGTTATTGAAGAAGGTGGTGTCAAAATGAAGCTCACAGTTATTGACACCCCTGGATTTGGTGACCAGATCAACAATGAAAACTGGTGAGTGTTTTGTTCCTTCGCTAATTCTCAGTCTCCTCCTTACTTTCTTTTTCCAGCATGACTTAGCATAACTAGATGAAGGGAGCAGGACTTAAGATGGGTAGATATTTTTTTTGCTCTGAGGCAGACTCCTGTCCAGTGTTATTCGTGCCCAAGAACCCAAGATAGTCTGCACCATAGGGATGGTAGTGTTACAATATTTACCAGTCAAGTGCCCACTGTGACAGACTTTGGGCCACATTAAGGGATTATGTTGCTCAGCAATTCCCCTAGGTGACATTAGGACCCACTAGTGGGGCTGCAGGAACCCTGATTGTTGCCAAAGTGGAGAGGAGTAGGGAAAGCATGGATCTTCCAAAACCAAGTTTATATTGAAGGATCCTCTTCAAGGCTTGGACTCACTGGTGGAGGAAGGGGGATGCGGGGAGTGCGGTCCGCCCCAGGTATCAGCCCTGAGGGGGGGCATTGCTGCCCTGCCTCCCTGGGATGCTTGCCGTGGGTGGCGCCCCCTGGGATGCTTGCCGCTTGCCGCAGCGCCCCCATGGGATGCTGACCCCGCCCTGCTTGAATTACTGACATTGCAATCTAGTTTCCTTGAATATGAGATAAAGGTATGTCTACCTCTTTTCTCCCTGACCCTCCTAGCTGGGAGCCCATTGAGAAATATATTAATGAGCAGTATGAGAAGTTCCTGAAGGAGGAGGTCAATATTGCAAGAAAGAAACGGATCCCAGACACAAGAGTCCACTGTTGCCTCTACTTTATCTCCCCCACAGGTCACTCGTATGTATCTCATCCGTTCTGGTGCATGCTCATAAGACTGGGAGGGAAGGGGCGTGGGAGGGCCCTGGGGTGCTAAGTGAACAAAACAGGGATCTCCACAAACTACCTGGCACCATGTGCAGGGTGCACAAGTCTCCCCTGACAAGCCACACAGCAGACCGAGGTAATGATGGGGTAGCCATGGGGCTGCACAGTCCTAATAGTAACTGGTATCTCTTCCACTTTTCTGCCATAATGAGAGTGTGCTATGTCGGACATCCATCTAACGTTATTGATGAAAATGGAGTTCCAGAAAAGAACATTTCAACCATTGCTTGTCTATTCCTGCCATAATTGGCAGGAAGCTCCCATGAACCTATATTCTTAGGTTCACACATGCATTGTTATGGTTTTGCTGGTTGTTAGGAAGCTGCTACCAGTCATGGTTTTTCAACAAGTGTCTACTTGGCAAAATTTGCATCATCTTGTGTAATGCTCACACGAGATTCTGTACAGCAGGATGCCTTTCCACCTTGCTTCAATTTTTTTCCATATTTAAGTCTCGCTCTTATCTCTTTATCTTTCCACTGAATGTATCCAGTGGGTTTTTAATGCTATCACTATGGAGGAAATTAAGAAGTAGAGATCCAGAGCTATAGATGAGAAAGACTCTAGTTCATTTCCCCCTTTCTAACCTAGAAACAGAATAAAAATGGGAAGGGGTTTAATTTTGTGAATGTTAGGAGCAAGACAATATGCTCTTCCTCGTTAAAGGTAGTGGTGGATTCTTAATAGTCTTTTTTCCTGGACTGTAGCTTAAGACCTTTGGATATGGAATTCATGAAGCACTTGAGCAAAGTAGTCAACATCATCCCAGTTATCGCCAAGGCAGACACCATGACTCTGGAGGAGAAGATTGAGTTCAAACAGAGGGTAAGTATCCTGGGAAACATCCAGTAAGAAACACAAACACACAGTCCTTTAAGTGTTGTGCCAGGAATACTCTCTGTCTTTCATAGCATTGAATTTTATTTTATTTTATTTTTCTATCCAGGTCCGCAAGGAACTGGAAATCAATGGCATCGAATTTTACCCCCAAAAAGAGTTTGATGAGGACCTTGAGGATAAGACAGAGAATGACAAAATCAGGGTAGGATGCTTATGATTGTGGAGTAGATTTTCTTGTTGGAGATGCTGAGGTAACTTGAGTCCAGTGCTTTCTTCTTGGTCCTCACCATGAGTTGGATGTAGTAAAAGTTGGCTGTAAACGTTACAGCCACTATGGAAGCATAAGAAATGGATTCTTCCAACCTTTATATTTATATTTTGTAGTTCCTGAGGTGAGAATTAAGCGCTTTTGAGGCCTTAATTAAGAGTTAATGTGGGGTACCTGTCCTCACAAATGTTTGTTTCCTATAAGTTTCCTATAAGTTTACATGGGACTTCCTTCTGAGTAAAAGTAAAGGTGAAGGGACCCCTGACCATTAGGTCCAGTCGTGACTGACTCTGGGATTGTGGCACTCATCTCGCTTTATTGGCCAAGGGAGCCGGCGTACAGCTTCCGGGTCATGTGGCCAGCATGACTAAGCCGCTTCTGGCGAACCAGAGCAGCGCACGGAAATGCCGTTTACCTTCCCGCCGGAGTGGTACCTATTTATCTACTTGCACTTTGACATGCTTTCGAACTGCTAGGTTTGGCAAGAGCAGGGACCGAGCAATGGGAGCTCACCCCATCACGGGGATTCGAACCACCGACCTTCTGATCAGCAAGTCCTAGGCTCCGTGGTTTAACCCACAGCGCCACCCGCGTCCTTTCCTTCTGAGTAAACTTGCTTTAAATTTCATTGTAAAGGTGTCAACAGTCTAAAGAATTGGAATGCTGAAAAGAGTATAGCAGGAAGGGCCAGCATTCATGTCTGCTAGGCATTGGGGTTTGGTAACTGGGACAGAATCAAGTATGCAGCAAGCTGGGGAAGAAACACAAGAAAGGAAAACAAGCAATTGTCCATACGTGTCACACAGAGAAGCAAAGTCATTTCATTGGATATTTTCAGCAGGAAAGTATGCCATTTGCTGTGGTGGGCAGCGACAAGGAATATCAAGTGAACGGAAAAAGGGTCCTGGGGAGGAAGACACCCTGGGGAGTCATTGAAGGTAAGCTGATGCTGATCCTACAGTTTCTGGCAGTTAAATTTTTAGATTGCCAATAGGTTGTAGAAGCTAAAATGGCAAGGTCAACATTCCCAGCAGGGAGCCTCAGCGAGTGTTTCTGGTAGAGATGTCTTGCTTTGTTGCCAGTTGTGCTCCCTGGAATTATCAGCCACCATTTCTTTCTCCTGCAACAGAAGCTGTTTGCCAGTAATGATCTGAATGAATAAACAATGGATATGTTTATCAGAGTTGCCCATGATGGCCCAGTTTGCACATAACACGAAACCAAACCACGGCTTAGTGCACTCCTCCCTCAGTCCTCCTCCTGGGGCTAATACATGGTTTGCCTTTGCATTATGTCCAAACCTGAGCTCCTGGCTTGTCTGCCTCTGAAAAACCATGAGCAGTAAATCAGGAACAAACCTTGGCTACAGCTTGTGGTTTGTTATCGGAAACCAACCATGAGCCCAGGTTTGGAAGGGAAAGGTAAACAGTAAGCCAAAGCATGGCTTAGCTTGGGTAGTGTTGGGACAGCAGGACTGGGGGAAGAAATCAGCAGCTATAATCTTCATTGCAAGAACCCACCTGCTTGTTTGTTTGCACTAAGCCATTGCTTAGCTTAGCATTAACTGAGTTAGCACACAAAATGAATGGGCCACAAATACTTTCAAGGCTGGGCTAATCTGGTAATGCATAAAGGTACCTAGAAAGATTGTAGACAATTCTTATATGAGATTGTCAAAGAAAGGCTTTATAGGTGTCCTACTGGATATGATTTAGACAGCCTGCCTTCAGGCCAGCGGTGATGGGACTCAGCTATACCGCTGCAAATACAGTGGTACCTCGGGTTACAAATGCTTCAGGTTACATACGCTTCAGGTTACACACTCCACTAAGCCAGAAATAGTGCTTCAGGTTAAGAACTTTGCTTCAGGATGAGAACAGAAATCGTGCTCTGGCAGCGCGGCAACAGCGGGAGGCCCCATTAGCTAAAGTGGTGCTTCAGGTTAAGTGCAGACCTCCGGAATGAATTAAGTACTTAACCCGAGCTACCACTGTAAAATGTTTTAAATGTGTTGTAAAGTGCAATATACAAATTTGACACTAGATGGCAACAGTGAGCCATGCCAAATTCAATGTATTTTTCAAAACATTTTTAAAAAGCGTTTTCACAGCGTTTTTTAATTTATGTGTAGTTTCCACCATGGGGGCTGGTATAAGCAAGTGTGGAGTACTGGAAACGTATAATGAAATTGCTGTGAATTGTTTCACCTAATTCACTCGTTTGCTTAGACCAGGCATAGGCAAACTCGGCCCTCCAGATGTCTTGGGACTCCAACTCCCATCATCCCTAGCTTACAGGACCAGTGGTCAGGGATGATGGGAATTGTAGTCCCAAAACATCTGGAGGGCTGAGTTTGCCCATTCCTGGCTTAGACCAAATGGGAGAGCCTGAAAAACAACAAGCAAGCCACTTTTATTAGTGCTGTTTCAGGTGGTGGAAGTTGGCCTTGATGGATTTCTCTGAGTTCTGTAATACTGTACCAGAACCACTGTTCAAGGCATGATTAATGTATTTCCCTTTATTTACAGTGGAAAATCTCAGTCACTGTGAATTTGCTCTACTTCGAGACTTTCTCATTAGGTGAGTCCATTGGTTGTTAAAAGGTGCTGCTTATTGAATTGAAAATGAATTTCTGGTGAGATCTAAATTGGAATAACAATGTGAGGTGTTTATGCTAGAACGGATGATTGTGCTGCAGCTCCAAGAAAGCCTTAAAAAAAAAAAAGCACTTTAAAGCCATTTAAATTGGGACCCTAAGGGCAACAATGAGTGCTCCTATACTTACATAATAGATTCCCCTGTATTTCCCCCCCTGTATTCTCTGTCTTTTTCTCCTACTCCGTAGGACCCATCTTCAAGATCTAAAAGAAGTAACGCACAACATCCACTATGAGACTTACAGGGCTAAACGACTGAATGACAATGGGGGGCTCCCACCAGTGACCGTAGAAACAGAAGAAAACCATGAAAGCAACCTGTGAAGGACCCAGTTATCTGCCATTTCCGAGTTATAACCACTACTACCACCCCATCCCTTGATTTGAATTCAGGCCTCTCTTTGAAGCATGTGGAATATCCTTTGTGTGTGCATACTGGGGAAGAACCCCCAACTTCACCCAAATGTCCCCATCTATTATTATTATTATTATTATTATTATTATTATTATTATTATTATTATTTGAATTTTGTATTTTGCACAGCAGACTCTAGTCTTCCGTTGTATTCCAAGATTCAATTGTGCATCCTGATTGTGGGGAAAGTTGAAGGAATTCTGAAAGTGGTGCAATCTCTGGGGGTCACGAGAAATACCCCCAAGGGAGATAATGAGATCAATGTGAGGATGTTGTATGCACTGTGGTGGAAACAGAGAGCCATATTTTGGGTGCGAGTTTCACAGGTCTGGAAGAGACTGGGTTGCTCTGCAGCTGTGATAGATGGTTTGTGTCGTAGGCTCAGTTCTCAGCATGGAAGCAGGAAAAATGGACTCAGACTAGATCTCGCTGGCACAGTTATGTGAATTAAGGTGCAGTGAAATAAATGGGAAGGAATCTTTTGCCAAGTAAATGTGTTTCAATGTGCCAGTGTAAGAAAAAAGACAGAAAGACAGGATTTTGGCCATTTTGGCCCATACCGATGGGAGGCAAACTTGTTGAGTGAAAAACAAGAGTGGAGATTTGATTTGGGAGTATTAGTTTTCTTGGTGTGGGGTGGGAGCATTAATAGTGAGGAACTGCTTTCAAACTGCGCTTTAAACATTTTTGTTAAAGTTCAAGGCCACCCTTGTCATATCTGATATCTTGATTCTGACTGGCTCTCAGATTTGTCAGATCTGCTCTTTTAACAGAAACATTACTGTAATAATCCCCTTTGGATTGTTGCAGCAGCTGAAAACACCAAGAATGCAACATGTTCTAATTGTGCCTTTCCGCTCTCTGACCTACTGACGAGAAGACAGCTTTCTGCAAAGCAGAGAGCCCCTTATGCTGGGAGGATTCCCCTCCCAAAGAAGATGTCTCCCTATCCATTGCACACTGAGAGGTCAAACAGCATGAAGAGGCTACTTGGGCAGAACACACTTGCCCTTGACCCCATAGCCTGGCATTCTTAACCTGACTTTGCTCTCTATAGGCTTTCCTTGGGTGGTCTAGGAATCAGCTTGATTGCAGGTATGCTGCCAATTAGTTATCTTTAGATATGTAATTTGGTAGCACCATACAAATTCTGAGAATCACAGCCTTTGTTTTTGAAACAAGAGCAGGTGCCTAGGTTTCACGATGGTGGAGGGGGGAAATTTGTTAAGGTGTTAATGCATCTGCAGAAGGCTGAGAAAGCAGAAGTGGCTTGTGTGGTACTTCTAGTGGTCAGGAGGACTTACACTGACCTGTGCAGGCCCCAGACTGTCCCTGCTCCATCCTGTTTTTGTTATTTTGTACTGTCTCTCAAAGTGCCAGAAGTACTATATCTCAAAGTGCCGGAAATACCTAACTCCTTTTCAGATGTTAATTCATAAACCTGTGTTCAAATTCAAAGGATCTTTCTGCCCCATATAATTTAGTAAAAAACAACAACCGTGCCTCATATTCTCCCAATTGGAACCAAGCCAGCTAACAATAGCAGAAGATACAACGCAAAATGGGGACATAGGAAGCCATTGGTCCACCTAGTTCTGTACTGGCTACTTGACTGCAGCTCACCAAGGTTTCAGACAAGACTTTGAGCTATAGCCCGTCCTCACTGTAGATTATGACACAGAAATGTAAATAGAATAAACTCTGTCACCAGCTCTAATCCACAGCTTGGTAGTCACAATTCTAACAGGAAACTCACCTAAAAATCAGTTTTTTTACAGTATTTCCTAAATCCTAAAGATTCAGGCACTGGAGGATTTCCTTCAGAGTTCTATGGAATCACAGCGAGAACTCCAGGCAACTGCATATTTTTCTTGGTTTTTCAAATGTATGATATGCCATCTGGAATAGACCATTGTCAAATATCATGAACCGGTAGGAAGAGAAACATGGAGAGAGGTACACTGCAAGCTATTATAGCTGAGCTTTAGAAACCTGAGTGGCAAGCCCCAATGTAACCACCCAAATCTGGTCAAGCAGGGAAATGAGGGGCGTATGTGATTTTGTTGCTGCTGCAAGGGATGTTGCTTTTTGGAAATTTGGAGAGGACAGTATAAATAAGGTCCCATAACTTCTTTGAGCCTTATCACCTGTTTCTGATGGTGTTGAAATCCAGCCTATGAAAGAGCAGGGATAGTAGATGCTCCAAAGCACATCCAAATAGATTTTCTGTCACAGGGACCCAGATCCTGTAGCTGACATACTGTACCTCAAGGCCCACAGACCAGGTAGAGCATCCTTTTGGAGCCTTGCAAAATCAAAGGTGGGCACTTATAGCAATATACATTTAAAACAACAATTGATTAAAGAAGAAACATTTTGACCATTTAGCATTATTATTCTGTCTACTAGCCCAGCTTATTGGTCCCTTGCTATTTAATCATTCTCCATTACTCAAAACATAAAAAGTATAGTTACCATGCTACTTGCACATTCATTTCAATAGACATAGGTGCTTATTAGCAGAGAATATTTTACTGAAATCCACTCAAACATGAGGATAGCAACTGCTGTCTAAGTTGATGCAGTGGTGATATAAGATGATAATGTAAAAAAATTACTGTATGAGCCAAAAGACCCTGGTCTTGCTCAGGCCAGTTTCAAAGTTAACTAATTACTGTATTTTACAACATTGCCACAGCACCAGAACTTTAGGACTTAGGGACAAATGATCTCATTCTTCAATACGGGCAGAATATCTGTCTGTCTTCAGTGTAGGCCCAGTCAATGAAATCCAGGTTTGCCTGAAGTTGAGGCAGGCCTTCCAATTTATTTCTGTGCATAAAATCTTCCTTTATCTAGCTTAGTCACTGAGAGGCCAGTGAGACTAGCAGGTTATAAATATGCCTAACCCTTGCATAGCTGAAGTCAAAGATGAAATGAGCTTACTGGTTTCAGCCTAGTCCTGAGAGAATTTTTGGAAACCTTTTGTGGTTTTCTGTAGCACAGCAATAATAATTGCCTGGCATTTTTGATGAACAGAGGTAAAATCATTGGAGTTCTCTAAGGTTTTATGCCAGGGTAGGGGTCTTTTGGAAGATTGTTTGATAAAGGTTGTTGCAGCATTGTGGTAGTTAGAACTGTAAGTTTTTTGTGTTTTTTTAAAAAACACATATTAGATGCTGTAATATAACAGAACCATGTGAGACTAAGTTGGGTTGGGTAGTGGAATAACAGACAAAGACTCGGGGGAGAATTGATCTGCATGTGAAGGGTTGTATCCAGTGCTTTTTTTCTTAAAAAAAAAAATGTTTAGGGGTACTCTCATTTTGCTACTCATATTGAAATACTGCCCCTCAATGAGGCCAAACATAGATTCACAAAATGTTTAGGGGTATGCGTACCCCCAGAAAAAAAAGCACTGGTTGTATCAGAGATTTATGGCTGCATTATGCCAGTGGTTAGGCTTCTGTATCTGTGTGGAGGCCTCTTCAATATCATGTTGCTCTGTCAACATACATCAGAATCACCAGACATGGCATGGCATCTCTGGTAGTGTTGCTTTTGTCCATCTACAGTATATCAGCTCTGTTTAGCTTTGTTGCTCTCTGGGCAGAGGAAGCCTAGTGATCCTACTGCCCTTTAACCTGCCTCATCATGACCTTGCCTATCGTGTGAGGAAAGCCCCAGCCATGGTGCTTGAATCCAGGCATATCAGCTGTTCTCTGCTCACATGCAAATGGCTGGTTGCATCCAATTCCACCTGACCTTCCTTTTATCTCACTTGTAATCAGACCACAATGCTGCTTATTTGTGAATCCTGTTTCTGTCAAGTTTTTCCTCTATACCTCTGGTGGCAAACGTGTCTAGGCAAGCATCAGCAGCCTTTTCCATTGTTGAACTATGCTCATCATGTCCATTTCAGCAAGCCACAGCCCATTAATGGTACATCAAGGCCATTTCACAGCCAGCAGTTTCTTTCTTTCCAGCCTTGCATTTGATGTACACCTAGGACTGGTGCACATGCTACAGCTGCTACCTGGGAACCACCAAAATGTTGCTTTAAGTGAAATGGAAAATTAGTTTTTCAGGGTTTCTCCAGAGGCAAAATGGAACATCTAGAATGTATGTGGCACTGTATGTATAAATGAAATGAATAGGTTGCTTCAAACAGACTCACAATCCAAAGGGAGGGGGGATCATCCAGACTTGTGCCTGCCCCATGCCTAGATAGCCCA
This sequence comes from Podarcis gaigeae, assembly GCF_964106915.1. Taxonomy (NCBI): domain Eukaryota; kingdom Metazoa; phylum Chordata; class Lepidosauria; order Squamata; family Lacertidae; genus Podarcis; species Podarcis gaigeae. The sequence continues at coordinate 31,703,142 of NC_139686.1, forward strand.
GGCCTGAGCAGTTTTCCACTTGTCCCATGCTTCCTAGCCATGGGCCTGAGTGGTTTTGCCCTTGCTGAACTGCTTTCCCCTGGAAAATCTGCCCTTTAGCAGCAAAGCAGAACCAACATGAGTCTGAAGAAAACCTGATTGATGTTTACTCTGATTCAGTGGTAAGGATCAGGTTTTCTTAGGTGAAAGCAGCAGGGCAAGGGCAATTCTGGATGAGTCCAGGGAGAGATAGAGAGATGGAGAGAGGGGAGGGGGAAAGGAAAGGGGAAAGGAAAGGGTCATTTATGTCCAGTGAGTCACCGTATGGAGTGGTATATTTGCCCATGCTGCTACACAGCTTTTTTCTTTTTCTTTTCTTTTCTTTTTTGAGCCTTTTGCATTGTGGGGAAAACTGACCAATCCATGTGGTGAAAGCTGTCAAAAAGGGCAATTTAAAGCAGGTCCATCTCCATGTGGCAGCTGTAACATGTGCATTGCTTGTAGTCAAGGCTGCTGGAAGCCATGAATGTTTATCCATTTAAGCTATTTTTATTTCAAGCATAGTGGTAAAACTTCCAGAGTGGTAGCTTCATCCTAAATCTACACCTTCAGGCATTGATGCTACTGTCTGATGAAAGTTTAGTGCACTTGACTACCCAGTCATAGGGAAATTATTTTCACTTCAAGATTTAGCTGCTGTGACTATAGGGCTATATTTTACTTTGTACATGGGACCAATAGGTGTGAGGAATGCAGATTTGTTTTCCTTGGCGGAGGAACTGTGGTCTGAAAACTCCAAATCCAAGTTTTAATGGTTTTAATTTCTGTTGAACAATTTCTGCCTGCATCAATCTAAACGGTAAAATATTGTTCGTCACTTTGCTGTATAGCAAGATTAACGTTACAGTTTCACTCTCAGGCTGAGCTGAGCAGGTCCATTTATTTTAAGAAAATTTCCATTTATATTATAGCAAATCTAAATTTACATGTTATAGTAAATGCTGTCCATAAAAGGAAAAAGCAGAGATATGCGCACACTCCTTGTCAATATGGATCTTTGCTTTTCTAGCTGAGAAGGCTACGGTAGCCTTTTGCTGCAGCTAGTGGTATTTACTAATATGAAATTATCTTTTGCTCCATTCCAGTTTGCCCAGATCAAATGCCACCCAAGACACACAAACTCCCTAAATAGCACTCTGCTGACTATGACTACAGTACTACTACTGCTACTGTTATAAAGGTAATAAGAAAGCAAATGCCCCATAGTAATATTTTGGCTTCCCTCTTTTTGAGGTTCTTTAATGTTACACGTGGATCTAGACAACAAGGCCATAAAAGAGACACAGGTGCAGAGAAAAAGGTATTAGTGGAATCCTACTGTAGTCTCTGAAAATCCTACACTGTCATTGTGCATACTGAGATGTACCTAAAGTATTTTGGAAATCTAGATCCTCTTGCAAGCAAGTTCATGGATAATTGTAGAATACACTAAGATTCTTTTCTTCTTCTTCTGGCAGAGAAACTAATACAAGCATGGTAAATGAACGTAGCCTAGATTCTCCTGGTGCCTCTAGCTTATGGAAGTATCATAATGAAGTCCTCTTGTCATCTGTCCAGTCCTGGTTGAGATAAATGACAAAAAGACACATACCAGTGATGTAAATGTTGCTAGACTTAACTTTCTGTGTTCTATTGTCGGATTAAAGGAAACGTTCTTTGAACAACTGGTTTATTTGCTTAGTTTTCCTTACACACACACACACACACACACACACAATCACTCCATTTGGGTCAGAGTTGGTACACATGCCACCTACTTTCAGCATTATTGTGTCACCTATATTATAACCCTACAACAATGGGCTGGAACTTTCCCAGCTTGGAGAAGAACAAGAAAAGGGGGGAAAGGCGCCAGTCCCTGGTGCCACCCCTCTCGGCTGGCTTAGCCCTCCAAGCCTCGGGCAAGTGGTCCCTGCTGCCCACCCCCATGGCAAAGGACTGGTTGTGTGAGAGTTGATAATATTTTATGAAATAATCCTAGTCCTTTGAGAGTACATTTCCAGATAAATACTGTTCAAGGCCATCTTAGATGTGCTTGTTGCCCTGATAATATTTGTACCGTAAATAGATTTTGTCATTTACTCTAAGCCATAGTCTTCAACCTTTTCAGACTCACAACCCACCATTAGCCTAAATATGCATTTGGGGATTCACTTTTCCCTGCCTCTTGTATATAATTTGTATGGCAGTAATATTACTGTTTGCAGCCCACCTTGTCTTTGGTCCCAGTTCACCAATGAAAGACTAATGAACAAACTATAAATTAGCAGAACGCCTGCTGTATGGCTGAAGTTATAACACACTTTTAACGTTAAGGAACCCAAGGTTGCATGACTATGTCTTCAACATGCACTATGAATGCAACATAGTTGTATTAAAAATAGTCTTGATTCAAAGGTAATATTAATATCATACAGTCACAGCTGTCCTTGTGAATTGAACTCTATGTATATTTCCAAAGGGTTCCACATCTGACATTTACCGTAAAGCTGCTGTTTCCATCCCGAACAAAGTGGACTTCTAAAATCACAATTTGTGGTTTTGTGGTTTTTTACCATTTACATGAGAGGCTTGCCGCATCAGACCCATCAAGTCCAGCATCCTTCTTACCACAGTGGTCTACCAGCTGTCTCCAGGAAGCCTACAAGCAACCTAACATCTGTAGGCATGAGAAGAGATGGGATATGAAACAAGGTTTTGTGATTGGGGTAGGGGGGTGGAACAGTCACTACTTTTTGGAGCCAAGTACAGCAATAAGAGCATAGTACAACTGTTTTAAGGTATTGTGCCATATTCTTAAATATGATATAGCAATATGTCAAACTGTTGCCAGGCCTATAAAAAGGTAAAGGTACCCCTGCCCGTTCGGGCCAGACTTGCCAGGGTTGTGCGCTCATCTCACTCTATAGGCCGGGAGCCAGCGCTGTCCGCAGATACTTCCGGGTCATGTGGCCAGTGTGACAAGTTGCATCTGGCAAGCCAGCGCAGCACACAGAACGCCGTTTACCTTCCCGCTGGTAAGCGGTCCCTATTTATCTACTTGCACCCGGGGGTGCTTTCGAACTGCTAGGTTGGCAGGCTAGGTTGGCAGGCGCTGGGACCGAATGACGGGAGCGCACCCCGCCGCGGGGATTCGAACCACTGACCATGCGATCGGCAAGTCCTAGGCGCTGAGGTTTTACCCACAGCGCCACCCGCGTCCCACAGGCCTATAGCAACAAGTTAAATGCAAACAATAATAGAGAAGGGTAAGAAAAACAAGCCTTGAGCATTTAAAAAAATGTTATAGCACCACAGTTATCAAGAGGTTCCAGAAGGGCAGTAATGTTAGTCTGCAGCAAAAAACAATACAATCATGCAGCACCTTAAAAACCAATACATGTATTATGGCTGTAATAAGTTTGGGTTCAATACCTTGAGACAAGATTTAACATAGTGAAATTTATTAGCTACTACAACTAAGAAATGTCTCTGAATCACTACAATGGCTGGTGGCACAGCTTTGGCAGACTAGAGTCCTCTTCCTCAGAGGTATGAAGCGTATAGAGTGCGCACTAGATGGAGGAAATGTAATTCCTGCAGTGAGATGGAAACGCAATGCAAAATAATAATAATAGTCTGTATCCCCCGCACCCATTTCGTTTTCCTCTGACTTCACTGTTGACACCCCACAGCCACACGTTGCTGGGAATCGCAGGTAGGCGAGAGGTGAGGTGGGTTGGCTGTTGCGTCCATGCCCCGCATAACAAAATCCTAGAATGGTAGATCTGGAAGGGACCCCAGGGTCATCTAGCCCAACCCCCCGGGATGCAGGCATTAAGCCCGGGATACATTTGTTAGATCCGAATACGCCGCTGGGTTTAGGCTCTTTGTTGATTTTAAGCTATGGGGACTCTGTCCCTGCGACTGAAGGACCTCGATACCCCGCTCTGCTCGTTTCCCCCTTCTTCCTCGCTCTTTCTTTCCCTCACTTTGCCGGCGCGCCCGCCCCATTCCCCGCCCCACCGAGAGGCGGGCCTGTGCGCCGTGAGGTCACGGCCGCGGCGGAGCCACTCGAGCGCCGCTTCGTATAAGGACGAGGGAGGAGGGCCGTCTCGGTCGGCGGCGCTATTGGCCGGGAAGATGGCGGTGAACAGGCACCACTCGGCGGGCGGCGGGGTGATCCCGCCCAACGGGGAGAGGTAACTAAGGAAGCGAGGAGAGGGTAGACGTGGAGCGGGGGAAGGGGGCGCCATCGCCGGCCTCGGGGGTCGCCAGGGGGGCCCTCGCCCGGGTTTATTTCGGAGGAGACCGCGGGCGGCTTCTCGATAAAAGTCGCCCCTGGTTCGGCCACCGAAAGCAGCGCCAAATCTCTCCCCAGGAATTGCGATTGTGACGCGCGCGCGCAGCAGTTAACTGCTCGTGTGAATGCTGTTACGCAGGGCATTCCCCGCCCCCCTTCCTCCCGTGCCTTCTTCCCTCGGGCTCCTGCCCGGTTGATGTTCATGGGGGGGGGGCGAAAGTTTTAAGGGGTAAACATCCCTTGATCTGTGTTGTTGTGGGTAGATAAACTCGCTCCCTTGTAGCGCAACCCTGAAGGTGTTTACTCGGAAGTAAGGCCTTCTGTTCTCCGCGGCGCCCACTTGCCCCTTCGCATACTTAGGGTCGGTGCCTTAGGCGTAAGCTGCTGCGCAGGCTGATTCAGTTCGTGACATTTCCTCCTCTTCAGCCCTCGGTGGGTGTGACCCTAATCCGTGCTTTCCCTTTGTCATGTGCTACACGCAAGTTACACGTTGATCCCCCACAGTATGAGTGGAGATCAGCGTACATTTATTTTCTTAATATTTCGCCGGCCGGTTTGCCACTTTACCAGAGATAAAGTGACTAGCGTGCCAGTGAAGCATAAAAGAAAAATGTCGATTTTACCAGTGTTTACAAAGTAATACTAAAAATAGTTACATTCCTTTGAAGCATATTTGAGACATACTAAGCAGATGGGCTGTGGGCAGCCATTTATCCCCTACAGTGAAGGAGATATCCAGTGTTTGGGGCAGCCGAGAATTCTCTTGAATAAAGATACCTTGCCATTTTTTCCTCATGAAGAACTGGAAAGTATCTTAAAAGTAAGGGTGCTGTGAATTGATGTATACAAGTGTGGTTCTCCAGGTGGATTTAGTGTCAATTTTTACCTCACTAGGTAATTGTTATCAATTGATAACAATTGTTATTGATAACAATAATCAATTGATAACAGCTGGCCAAAAATATTTGTGGCAGAGGACATCTCATTAATGTGGCTGTGATTTTGGTCATACCTAAAGCATGCATTTAAAGCATGTGACTTCCCCCAAAGAATAATGGGAACTGTGGTTTAAGAATGTTAGGAAATGTAGCTCTATGGGGGGTAAACTACAGTTCCCAGAATTCTTTAGCAGAAGCCATGTGCTTTAAATGTATGGTGTGGATGTGATATTCAAGTTGCTCTCTGCCTTGTTATGTGTAAACAGAGCACCATTGGTTTTTTAGGTGGTGTGAGCATCAGTCTTCTGCATCTGTCAAAAACTACTTGCTGGATTGGCAGCATGCCAGAAAACTTAACTTGTGAATGATTGGCCCTCAAATTGTATCTAAGGGAAAATAATTCTTCCAGCCTGCTGGCTAGTTCATTTGATCTATTAGACTTCATAGTTGTCTTTGAGACTATAGTTGTTGTCTGGCCAGGGCAGACAGAAAAGCTCTTGATAACCATCACAATACTGGTATCTCTTTCTTACCCTTGTTCCTGTTATTGCTGGAATTGACATGTTACTTTCCCAGTGTAAGCTAAATTTGTCAAATGGATTAGACATCCCTTCGCTGTGCTGTCCCTATTCCTGGCACAGGGTTCCTACAACAACTCATTGCTGAGATTTGAGCTACCATCTTAGAATCACAGAATTGTAGTTGGAAGGGACCATGAGAGTTATCTAGACCAGCCCCCTGCAATACAGGAATCTCAACTAGATCATACATGACAAATGGCCATCCAACCTCTGCTTAAAAACCTCCAAGGAAGGATGGTCCACCACCGCTTGTGGGAGTCTTTTCCACTGTTGAACTGCTCTGTCAGAAAGTTCTTCCTGATGTTTAGTCAGAAACTCTTTTCTAATAACTTGAATCCATTGGTTCATGTTCTGCCCTCCAGAGCAGGAGAAAACAAGCTTGCTCCATCCTCCATTTGACAGCCCTTGAGATAATCTGAATATGGCTCTCATATCTCCTCTGAGTCTCCTCTTTACCAGGCTAAACATACCCAACTCCCTTAACTGTTCCTCATAAAGTTTGGTTTTCAGACCCTTTATCTTATTGGTCAGTCGCCCTCCTCTGCACATGTTCTAGCTTGTCAGTATCCTTCTTTCGCTGTGGATATTGACAATTATATTATTCAGTTGATTATTCAGCTGAATGACCAAGAACAATAAAAGCAGAGTAATGGTGAAGCCAAGTGCATGTTAATTGTACTTGCAAATTATGAAAAGTGTAGCACAGAGTCCAGTTTGTTTTCTAAACAGAAGATCATGGTTAGGAGAATTTCAGATGCTGGAGAAAATAGACTGGCCCAAGACATTTTGGCACCTGAGGCAAACCACACAATGCTCTCCCCACCACCAGGGAAGAAGTGGTGAGTGAAGATTTACATCAGGAACAAGGATGGTAGCGCCTCTTATTTGCCTAGAGGCTGTATCTGGCAGGGAGTCTGCTGAGGAACACAGCTGATCTGGCCTCCTAAGAGTGCCACAGTTGTCATGGCCACTGCAGCAGCAGCAGCAGCAGCAGGCGATGCATTTCTTGGAGATCAGTTCTGTGGATCCTTCCCTCTGAGGCAGTCGTCTCGCCTTGTCTCATGCATGAGCTGGCCCTGCTTGCATGCAAATTTATATGTTGTTGCAGATTGTTTTAAGCTTCTGAAAGCCGATGGAAGCATTGCATTTCTGAAAGATGAGCTGAGCACCTATAAACGACAGTCACAACAGGAATAATGATTTCAACTTAATTATTAACAAGTTTAAGTTTCCACTGTATTGACTGTTAGTGCATCATTTGATCTATTATTTATTTATTTATTTGTCCCACAGCACCTGTGCTTCAGGATTGCTTATAACAAAAAACCTGACACTATAAGCCACAAGACCAGTTACAGAACAGAGCACACAAACCTCGTTGGCAGAATGAAATTCAGTTGACTTAGAAAACTCTCACTAATTGGCTCTGGGCTAACAAAAGAGCTGGAAGGGAAGCCAGAGCGAGTTAAATCAGTCACATGATTCTTAGCTAGTCAGTGAGAGAGCTAAATTGAAAAGCATTGCACAGCTCTTTCATAACCTGTTCGTGAGCAGTAGGTCACCAGTAAAATATCCCTGAACAAGAAATGGTTTAGGGGTATCCTGATGACAACAGACTGTTCATATGGGAGTTTCCGTAGCCTTAATATTAGCAAGTGTTCGACACACACTTGGAAGAATGCAAAATGAGAGGCAGCTGTAGAGCACATCACATGGGGATCTGCCTTGTCAGGATACAGCTCCCAGTACCGCTCAGCTGGCAGTAAGGGGAAGGATTTTTGTTTGTTTTTTGTAACTCCCCCTATACAGCCAAAATCAGTTCTTCAGACTTGGGGAGGCTGGGGAAGGGGAGGCGAATTGCTAACCTGCTTTTTCTCCTGTTCACTAATTGAAGCTTTATTGTCAACTGAGTAACACAGTTGGATACAATACAAGCCTCAGTTAGGACAATTGGGGGGGGGGAGTCCCTTTGCACAAGTAGAAGCCCTTGTTAGGTGAATCCCGTTCACTGGATTCTCTCGTGTCCTGCTTTAGACTTGAAATGTCAGGAGAATTGTGTTCCCGTTTAGTGTCTGAAGGGGAAAGCAAATATATCTGCTGAGTTGGGTTTTGCTTTCTGAATGGCTGTCTGGGCTTGGCAGTGGCTCTCCCAGTGAGTATAGTAGAGTTGGTTCTTTACCGATCAGTACTGGCATGTTTTGCATAGCCCACTAAGAAATGCTCACACGGCCATATTTTTTCTCCTTCCCTGAAGCATTCTCAAGCACTGTAAAGATGTGGAGCTGACCTTCTCTGATGTGACTGGCAAACCAGAGATCTTCAAAGGCACCAAGAAAGGAATGGTGTTTCTCACTCCTTACAGGGTAAGTCTTGAGTGAGGGCCAGTTGCATCTTAGACATCTTTTGAAGGGTCATTCAGTCAGGATAGCAGTCACTTGTAGTTTATCTAACTACAGCTAGTGTGAGATTCTTCAGTACATTCATTTCTCTACTATTAGTGTAGGGTTTTTTTTCCTACGTTACTATGGTACCTCTGGATGCGAACGGGATTTGTTCTGGAGCTCTGTTCGCATCCAGAAGCGAACGCAACCCGCATCTGCGGGTCGCGATTCGGCACTTCCGCGCATGCTCTTGACATCATTTTTGAGCATCTGCGCATGCGCGTGCGGCGAAACCCAGAAGTAACGCACTCCATTACTTCCGGGTCGCCGTGGAGCGCAACCCAAAAATATTCATCCCGAAGCTACTTCAACCCGAGGTATGGCTGTAGTTGAAATGGTAGAGTAGAAGTAGTTTTCTTCTTTCAGGCATTCAGCATGGCTGCTACAAATTCTGAAATTTTCTAGATTATTTTGTTCTGAAATTTCATGTTGGCTTAAGATACAAGAAGGCATTCTGACTGACACAAGATGAAAACTGTTTTTGTGGGTTGTTTGATGTTCTCCATAAGTCTATCTTTAAATACTGTTCAGAAACTTCTGCTGGTATAGAATGCCACTTCCTTTTTCCAGCCCCCACCTCTCACTGGCCTTACTTTGAACCTTCCAGGAGCAGTGTTGTTGTTTTTGCCTGGTTGGAATGTGTCCTTGAACTCTGATAGTGCCAGGATGGAGGACAGAAAGAGTGTGTAGAAACTAGCAGACTCCAGAGTGTTCAGAAAGAGCATGTGGCACTTGGAAGGTTACCCAGAAGAGAATTTGGCCTCAAGATGAAAAAGATTCCCACCTTCTTCCTAAACTGCCAGTGAGAGGTCTTAGTGGGGAACCTCCATGCTCTTAAAAGAGGCCTGTCACAGCCCAATTTTGTAGACATTTAGGGAAAGGGTGAAGACATTTGAGTGGGTGGAGGGACTTCTGTAGAAAACTGGTTATGATTCCTTATTTTTTCATTTATTTTAATAAATATTAAAGAAAAATTCCTGACTTAAGTCTTCAGTTGATGGTTTGATATGGGGGGTTGGCTTTCTCTCACTTTGAAGAATTAGTTATTTGTCCTGGATTGTTTCGTACGTAGTTTTATATTACATATTTTTATCCCTGTGTTAACTGCTTTGGGCCTTGTATAGAAGAGACAGCACATGGTATAAGTTTGATAATTAAATGTATTGCAGGTTATTTTTGTGTCCAAGGGCAAGGACCCAATGATGTCCTTCATGATGCCCTTCTACAAGGTGAAAGGATGCTCCATTGAACAGCCCGTATTTTCCGCCAATTATATCAAAGGAGTGATAGAAGCAGAACCTGGAGGTATGTACTACATCTTGTGGTGACGAATGTATTTATTGTATCACTGAGTTTAACGCAAGTTGTGCAAAATCTACTTCAGTGATTTATTTTCCATTGGTCTTTTTCCCCCCCTTCCATTGGTCTTGAAGAGCATGATTGCATCGGAAATGTGGGGCAGTGTCTCATGTGAATATCACATGATAGAAATGAGTTTTTCCTGTGAGTTTGTGTGTTTACTAAAAACACACCCCTCCCTGCCGAGTTTGATTGTGTTTCAGCACTCCTTTTATGAACATATCCTCTTGGCTTGCAAATCATTATTTTCATTGTAACTAGTGTAGCGATGAGGATTTTCACTTCAGTCTTTTTATTATTATAGCTTGATTTGGGAAGAGGAAAAAGTTGTTTTATTTCAGAAACATATTTTTAAAAAACTTTCATTTCAGCAAATATTTTCTTGCTGAGTTATGAAGGATGCTTGCTGGAGTAAGACAGTAAAAGATTCTGCTGGTAGAAATTCTTATTTTACTTTCTAGTTAAGTTCCAGACCCTGATTAAATTAATAAATCCACTTATCTGACTTATTGGTCTTTCAATCAAGTTATCCATCCTCCAGCCTTATCAAATCAAATGCTAATTTTATATAGCTATTTTTTTTTTCATACTACCTGAAATAAGATGAATCTTCTTTGTATCTGCAAGGGGGTGAAACCTAGTTTGCAGGAGAAGTACTTGATGGGTTAATACTGGTGTTAATACTATAACTTGGTTGAAACTATTCTTGATTTCACTTTCTTACCCAGAAGTGACCAACCTGTTGTGCTCCCTCTCCTCCTTGGTGTTGTTAGATTACAGTTTCCATCATTCCTGACTAATGGCCTTGTTGGCTGGGGCTGGTGGCAGCTGAAGTCAAACAACATCTAGAGCTTCCCCATCTGTTTTAGTTACCTTTCGTGCCATCAAATTAAAATACAAATGTTTTCATTTGCCCAGAAGCATATGGGGCCAAATTAACTCTGTTAAATTTTATCTTTGCAATCTCTTGGGAAGCTGCCTTAATTAACATTTAACCTGACTTGTTTTTCTTAGGTGGCTGGGAAGGACAGGCTTCATTTAAGATGAGCTTCTTCAGTGGAGGTGCCATAGAGTTTGGGCAACTGATGTTCAAACTTGCTAGTGATGGTAAGATTCTCTCCCCCGCCCCCAATGCCATTTGCTGCTTAATCTGTATTTGCTTTGCTTTCTGGTTTTGCTAGCAGTAGCTGGCCCTTAGTTAGTCTGGCTGCCTCCATTAACTGACCTGTTCATTTTCATCCTCATGGTTCTGTCCTGCTCTAGGTGCAAAACTGGCAAAAACATCAACAAGGGAAAGGAGATAATTTTGCCTTAATCAATTAAATGTAGACTGATTTAAGACATCGTCATAAGAAGTCCAGGGTTTCATGTGCTGATTTTAGCTTACTGAACATATTCCTCTTCAGCTTCTAGGGGAGTACCTGCCCAGAGTTTTGGCTATGGCTATGCACCTGTTCCCGGGGGCTATGCCCCTCCGCCTTTTCCAGGAGGATATGCACCTGCACCAGGGGCCTATGCCGCACCACCACCAGGACCATACGGTTATATGCCTGCACAAATGAATGGATATGGACCTGCTGCACAACCTATGGGATATCCATATGCTGCTCCTCCAGGTAAAAATTCCAGCAGATTGCATGAAAGAATGTCACTCAAAAAAAGGCAGTAGTATATACGACCAGACAAAATATATAACTATTGCATGTAGGTGAGATGACTAATGCTCAAATCTTGAGAATATCCACAGTAACACAAAAGTGGAGGGGATCCTATTCAGTGTAGAATGCTTGGAACACACTAAACGTGGATTGGGTCAGTTCACTAAACAAAGTAAGACTTAGTCCTTGACTTCAAGTATTACATGCATTGTTTTAGTAGGTACATTCTCCACAGTACATCTGTATGTGGTGACTCAGCCTCTGCTGCTGCCTTGCTTTCTATCCAACCAGTGGGAACAGTTGCTGGATCAGTATGGACTATGTAGTTTGAACAGCAATTGTCTCAGTTTAAGCATGTAACTTATATGGGGAAAGCGGATGAAATGCAGCATGGGAAAATCCTGTCCTGGTGAACTGCTCCTCCTTGAATATTTCTGTGATGGCATCTGTTATCTGTCGTCAGGCATGTATCCAGCACCTCCTGGGATGAACTCCATGTACATGGCGCCGCCTCCTCCATACCCTGGCCCTTCTGCAGGACCTTCGGCCCCATCTCAGGCAGGACCTTCAGCTCCTAGAACCTGGACAGAGCCAGGAATGCCAGGTAAATTTCCGTTTAGTATGGGGGGGGGGCGATTGGATCAGTCTCCCAGTGTATCTTTTTTAAGGTTTTGAATAATTTCTTTGTTGAAGAGAGGTGAGCGGTTGAGCGTGAGGAGTTACCCTGTTCTAATAGCCATGACAGCCAAGGAAGCTGTGAATCTTCTTCTTCTTCTTCATCATCTTCTTCTTCTTCTTCTTCTTCTTCTTCTTCTTCTTCTTCTTCTTCTTCTTCTTCTTCTTCTTATTATTATTATTATTATTATTATTATTATCATCTCTATTTGAATTTATATACCACCCTATACCCAGGGGTCTCAGGGCAGTTCACAGAATAAAATCAAGATATAAAACCACAAAATACCTAATAAAAATAAAAACAGCAACCCAATAGCCCCCCCCATAAACACATTTTAAAAGGGCATGAGATGTAAATTGGATCAACCAAATACCTGGTTAAAGAGGAACGTTTTTGCCTGGTTCCTAAAGATGTATACAGTGGTGCCTCCGGTTATGAACATTCTGGAGGTCCGTTCTTAAGTCGAAACCATTCTTAATCTGAGGTGTGCTTTTGCTAATGGGGTCTCCTGCTGCGAGTCTCCCACTCGCATCCTGGGGCAAAGTTCACTTCCAGGAGACCTACTTCCAGGTTAATGGAGCTCATTACCCGAAGCATTCGCAAGGAGGACAGTACGTAACCAGAGGTTCCACTGTGATGAAGGCACCAGGCGAACTTCCCTGGGGGAAGAGCATTCCACAGACAGGGAGCCACTGCAGAGAAGGCCCGTTCTCGTGTTGCCATCCTCCGAACCTCTCGAAGAGGGGGCACACAAAGGAGGGCCTCAGAAGATGATCTCAGGGTCTGGGTAGCTTCATATGGAAGGAGGCGGTCCTTGAGGTATTGCGGTCCTGAGCAAGCTCTCAGAAGGTTTTAGGATCCCAGAATGCTTGTTAACAGAATACAATCGGTCTAAATTCCAGGTGGCTATCTAATCCTGCAAAAACCTGTTGGGACTACTATTTGTATAAGTGGATACCTCTCTCTCTTAAAATCTTGTTTCTTGATCTTTGTCTCTGTGGTCATTGTGGCATCTTTTCTCCTGTTCCCTGTCTCCTCAGAATGAATGCTGTTCAGCATGTCCACAAACCAACTGCTAGTCTAGTCATGTCCTAATTCTTTCTTGCTGACACTGCAGAATCTGCTCTTTTGTGCTAAAAATTGTGCTAAAACAAGCAGCATTTGCTTTGTGAATATAAATAGTGTGGATTTTTGTATTTTTAAAGATGCTTGATTCTTTCCTTCTGCACTAGGTGGCAACAAAGCAACAGAGGCAACTTCCAGTGCATATTATAACCCGGCTAATCCTCACAATGTCTACATGCCTATGGTAAGGAACCTCACTAGGTCTGATGGATATAGGGAGGAGAAATGGCAAGAACTCTTGCTATGCTAGCAATCAGCTGGACATAACTTGCAACTGGTTGAAGTATACAGTACAGCTTCTTACAGCACAGTAAGCATACTTGGTATCTTTGCTTCCTGTAGTAGAGATACCAGCCGTACTAAAAAATGGGAGGGCCAAATGTAACAGCACATAGGGACCTTGAGCTTTGCCTAGTCTCCATCTGCATAAACGTCAGTGAGGACCTTCCCTATAAGGGCCTCCTTTACTTCATGCTCGTGGCTGCCAAGCTCATGATATCGCATTACTGGAAGGAGGCTGGTTAACTATCCGAAGACAGATGGTATGATGAATTTTGGAATGCAGCTCTGTTGGAAAAGATCACAAATAACATAAAATCCACGAGAGGCAAATCAGAATCTATGAAACATATTGCAGTTTCATAATTTGCTTCAAATACATCCAAATCTGACACAAGATGGCACCCACTTTCTTGGTACAAGATTATTTGATGGACCCACTTCTCCTTTTAGCTTTGATGCTAGCTTGGAATAATGTGAGAAATGCTCACTGTAGCTTATTTCTTTAACCTGTACTGGCAGCCAACAAGACAATTTTTGTTACAAGTAATAACCTCATTTGTATTACTAGGTTTTTGTTCTTGCTTGGTTTTTAGTATATGTGATTAATGTTCTGTGTCACTAAGCTATAAAGCTGCGATAAAGAGCCATTTCAGTGGAAGTTTTACACACACACAGAGAGAGAGAGAGACAGAGACAGAGAGAGTCTTGAATTCTAAGGGGGAAAGGCTGCATTAAAACAAAGTAAACCTTAAATTAGTTAAATTACACTACTTAGACAATCCAGAGTGCACCCCTCCTTTAGAAAAAAGGTGCCATTGCAGCCATGTGTTAAGTTCCATTCTATCTTTGGCATGTGCAGATTCTATAAAATTGTGTGCTCCATCTTGAAGTGTATTGCTAGGGGGTACTGGACTTAAACTTGTATTGAGAGAAGAACAAGATACCTTGTGGGTTGAGGACCCTCATATTAGATGTCTTGCCCATTTGAACATGATGGCCCCCCCAAGCATGATGATAGTGTGCTGAAACTATGAAATGAGCAAAGTTTTGATGTGTTTTGTAAAATAAGGCGACTCATGTACCGTGGATGTGCCACATTAATGCTGTCTCCATTTAATTTAGGATCAACCACCTCCTTATTCACCACCTGAGGAGAAGAAGAATAACTGAGAAGAGCCCAGGGGCTGTCCTCCCATGTTTTTGTCCTAGAAGATTTTGCCATTGCTGCTGCCTCCTCTTGGTTCTGTATGCTCTAGGTCATACTGTGTCACTAACCTGCACGATGTTGGGTGACTCTTCAACACCCGCTGTTCTTGAAACTTTCCTCATGGCAATACAAAAGAGCAGTGACAGTATTGCTTTCCTGAGTACTTACTTTCTCTCCTGAGACCAGAATAGAACAGCCATGACTATTTTAGCCCTTGGTTTGACAGGAGAGGTGAAATATGCATAATGCAAATGAAGCCACTTCACATAAGTAGGAATGAAATACTGAAGCTCTTTGTATGGAACAAAAACACTCGTATAATGACACACAGATAGGAATATGACAGGAGTATTCTGCTTCTATGCATCTCTGCTTGTGAGCATCAGTGTGGCATGTTACAACTGTGTTAACTCCATGCATTTTTAAAAAAAAATTCCATGCAGTTTAATGCATGAGAGGGAATTCTATAAATATGTGAAGGCTTATCTTATTTTCTAGGAAAGTAGCAGAGAGGACTTATGGGAAAATCTCCAGTGATGTATAAAAAGATGGCCTGGGGAAGCAACCAAAGGGCTAACCAGTAGCTGTCTTTTTGAATATGTCGGTGCATCTCCAACTTATCATGATGAAATTGCATCTGGCTCTGCAACAAACATGTTCTCTACACTTTTGCAACCTATCCCTTGCAAAAGGGATGCCTGGTGGAAACTTACAATCATATGAAATAACATGTAATAGGTTTCTCTTCTGCTTTCTCTTTTGATTGTTGGATCAGTGTCTCTAAAAGTGTATCCTGTCTTTTGGTATAGGGGATATTGAGAAGGTCTCACATTCAAGAGAGGCCAGACTATCTGTCTGCTCATCTAATTCCTAGTGCAGCTGAGAAACCTGGAAAGGATCAATTTATCTGAACTGGAACCAAAGATGTGGCGTTATGAAATTAGTAGTTTGGAGTTGAGGGGTGAAGCTAAGCAAAAAGTATAGAGTACAGATATAAGAGCAACCCACCCGTCAAGCATTCTAGAAACACAACCCAAGCAAGAATGTCTTGGTCTCCTGGAAACCAGCCCAATCCAGGTCCAGAATGTCTTGGTACCCAGTAGCAGCAAGTGCAGCAGAGTCTATTTAATAGGAGAGTACTTTATAGAAAAGAGCTATTATTCTAGCAAACTCCTGAGATAGATAGTGAAGCCATTTCTCTTTGCTCAGCCAGCTGAGCTAGGCACTAATGTAACTAGAAAGGGCTAAATGGTGAATGATGTGGGTGAGAGGGGAAGTATTAAAACTCACTTTGAAATAGAGAAAGGCATGTGAGATTTGCTTTTGAACAAAGTTGGAAGAGATGGCAAATGAGTTAGGAAGGGCTAAAAGGATGTTTGCCAGCAAGCCGCACACAATATTGTGGTTGCTTACATAAGCGGTCGCTGGTTTAACTTTTATTTTTCACATGATAATCCCCCCTCTTATCTGTTCCAAAGAGAACTCTTGCTCCACATATAATGGAAAATATAACTTAAGTAAAGCCTAATCTCTTAGGATATCTTTTCCTCACCTCTAAAGGGGCTATATTTTGCAAGAACCACTCATACTAGTTTGTATTCATGAATCCCTTTCTGACCATCTTCCCTTTAGTAACTGAGAATATTACTCAGTATAGCAGGCATAGGGTGAAATTTTCTAATATCCATTTTAATCTAAATCCAAGAAGCTTAACCACTTTCCATAACTTAATAGTTTCCTCTGTAATATTTTTGGATTGCACTTTAATACAGAAGTATTGAAATCTTTATATTTGTATCTGTGGTGATTGTGTGGACAACCTGGTTTTTTGTGTGCATGTCACAGAGAGAGAGAGGGTGGGGGAGAGTTTCTTTCTAAAGGAGCTGTATTAAATACTGTTCTGGCATGAAGTACGTGAGGCTTTCCAGAGCTTGACACACAGCATTAATCATTCCATTTTAAACTGCTACTCAGTTCTTTGTCCTTCATCTGATTCCTATAAAATATACTCATAGAGGTAAGTGGATAACCTAAGACAAAAAGACCTTGACACAAGCAGAAAGGTGGTTTTATATGGTCGTTTTTCATTTTGACAAAAAATGATTGCAGAAGGTAAAATGAGAGTGGTGACGGCTGACTCAAGTGGTAGCCTATAATATTCATGTTAGATTGTGGCTGCCACCAGTTTGAAACACCTTTGGTAACCTATAGTTTTCATCGCTATACAACATGTGCAGGACCCTACATTAGTCAAAGAGATGCTGAACCCTAATTTGAGTAGAGTGGTACCTCGGGTTAAGTACTTAATTCGTTCCAGAGGTCTGTTCTTAACCTGAAACTGTTCTTAACCTGAAGCACCACCATAGCTAATGGGGCCTCCTGCTGCTGCTGCACCGCCGGAGCACGATTTCTGTTCTCATCCTGAAGCAAAGTTCTTAACCTGAAGCACTATTTCTGGGTTAGCAGAGTCTGTAACCTGAAGCATATGTAACCTGAAGTGTATGTAACCTGAGGTACCACTGTATGTCTGACTAAGTGGATCCTAACAAACTGCTGCCAAAATAATAGCTTGCATGTGGAATCTGCTCCTGTGCCTTACTTTGATTAGCATGCCACTCCCGGCTTTTTTAAAATAGCATGTTGGGGAAATGCTCTTAAATCAGATTATAGTGTTAAATCTACTTATTTTGCATATCTCCCGTCCCCTCCACAGATGACAATGGGAAGATAGCGGCCGTCCTGAAATCTATCACCCAAAGTTACTGCCTCTTTTGGATAAGGTTGCCCTTCTTAGATTCCTAATTTCTGGGGTGTATTTTATAGCAGCTTTACCAGTCCCAAAGGCTCCTTCAGCTCCGGTTCTGCCTCTGTACAACTGAAGTTTCCCACTGTTACACTTCCACCGTTTTTACTTTATATAAACGTATTGAATAAATAACCACCCCATAAGAAAAAAAATTGGGTGGCTCACAAAGTAAATGAAATGAAAACTTTAAAAAATGTTATAGTTCATTTTAGCCTAAACAGTTAAAACAGGCTGAGATTATAAAACAAGTCTTTATTTTATTTCACAAAATTTATATATTGCTTGATATGTTTTTTTAAAAAACCCTGATTTAAAGTCATAAAAGATTTGCATGAACATCTGTGTGTACAATTAATGTTAATCCATATATACACGTTTCCCATAACAGTTTTGTAATAGGTGAGGTTGCCTTTAGCTGAAGACAATACAGCCTTTGAATAACCGGGGAGGGGGGGGACAGAAGAGGTGTGTTGCCTTTGCTTCCAGGAAGTTGAACCAGATGGATCTGTTGTCTGAAATAGAAGGGAACTGATAGTCCTAAAACCCAAAACTATGTTCAGCAACGTGATACATCCTTCCTGAATGCGTGCAAGCCTCCTTTGACTGTTTCCATAAGTTGCCTTGCTGATATGCTAGCATGTCAAGGAAAAGACTAACTAGATCCCTGTGACCTGAAATGCTAGCTTTCACAATTGGTACTCTCAGCATGCAGAAAGGACCATAAGAGTGGTGTCTACAACTATACATTCAAAGATGTGAATTGCTGTTGTGGGTTCTAGTAAGTCTTGGATATGGATAAGAGTGTTTGGGTGTCTCTCCATGTACTCCACTATGAAACCTAACTGCCTCAGATACTACAACAGGTAAAATACTTGCAGCATGGAGGAGAAAAGAAAGAAGAAAATGGTCAATTTGAAGCTTAATCAGATTTTTTCAACCAATTTTGGAAAATCCCAGGCAAGTTAGTTTTCACTGACATAGGAATATCTTAAATTTCCATATACTGTTTTAAGATGATCTAAACTTAAATTTCCAATGATTTCAAAGCATTTGGCTACCATTAAGGCTGCAACTCTGTGATGCAAGTAAAGACTTAACTTCCAAGTGGATCTATAGAATCGGGCAGTAGCACCTTGGAGGTAGATGGTGCATGGTCTCCGTTTTTACACTGCATGTGTAAAATCCCCCTTCTGACCCCACCCACCTACCCCACTTTGAGGTGCCATCAACAATACAAGGTGAAACACTTTTGCACCTGGCCTGACTCGCTGAGAAATCGTAGCAGCTAGCGATTGGCCTTTTGGCATCACATGGCAGAAGGATGGAACTTCCTGGCTTCAGGCAGCTGCTTCACAAAGCTGGACGGCTGGCCGAGGTATGTTGTTGGGTAGACAAACCACATGACTACTCCAGAGGGGTTAATGACCACTGTGAAGTTATCAGCAGCCTTCAAGCCAGTGATAATTTGACCACTGTACACATCCTGTGCCTGAAACAGAAGGAATCATTGTGACAGAACATAGTTAACTCTGTGGGTATGTATATTATATACAGATAAATGAATGAACATGGATACATTGTTTTGAATATACGGATACAGTTGCTATTTCACAGCCATGATAGCAGACAAATGGAAAAGTGCTAAAACAATCTGCAAGATGGATTTTAAAATGACAGAAAACTTAATTCCCCATCTCATTGTTTTGTGCCACCCCTCCATCTCAAACAAACTGTGATGGTGAGTTTCCGGTTTGCATTATACAGTGGTGCCTCGCAAGATGAAATTAATCCGTTCCGCGAGTCTCTTCGTCTTGCGGTTTTTTCGTCTTGCGAAGCATGGCTATTAGCGGCTTAGTGGCTATTAAGGGCTTAGCGGCTTTAAGAAAAAGGAAACAAACTCGCAAGACGTTTCGTCTTGCGAAGCAAGCCCATAGGGAAATTCGTCTTGCGGAACGACTCAAAAAACGGAAAACTCTTTCGTCTTGCGAGGCATTCATCTTGCAAGGTACCACTAGCTTGCTGTGCAGCAGTATTCTTGATACTGTTGCAAATGCACAGCTCTCTGGTAAAAGAAGCAGCAAGGATATGGTGACCTTTAAAAAATGTAAATTGTGGTGAAGGCTTCACTGTGGGGCAAATGCACCATGGGAAAAGAGCTCCATGCTAATTTTAACTCCGCTATCTGCCCCAAACACAAAAGACAAACATTTGCATGGCCAAATCACAAATCTGTGCACCATGCAGAGAAGCAACACCAGTGTGGCTCCATTCAAAGCACTTATTACATTGCTGATCTGTTGTGTCTATACCAGGCCTACTCCAAGGTAGGCAAGGGGAAGATGAATGCTAGAGGGAAGGGCCTCAAGGTTGGAAGGCTGAGAGTGAGATTTCTCCATGGTAATGCGGAGACTCTTTGAGACACACCATTAACATACAGGTTCTTGAAGATGATGTGTGTGGAGTCTGCACCCCCAAAGGCCTCCTTCCTCCCTCTACACAGGACAAGAAGCAGCCCTGCTGGTGTGCAAGGATAGGGACTACTCCAAGATACTGATAACCCTTGTCTTTTTCTTACCTCATACACAGCATTCTGGGTAAAATTGAAGTGGGCCAGGGACGCAGTGTAGCGATACGGCATGTCTGTCCTCCGACTGAAGAAAACCAGAGCGTTGGCTGACTGGGAAAGGGGGCGCAGGAACACCTCTATGTGAGATTTCTCCTACAAAAGCAGATTGGAGTTATGTGCCAATAACAGGAACGCTCCACTGGGACACACAAGGAATTTAGGAAGCTGCCTTATACTGGATCAGGCCATTGGTCCATCTGCCTCAATATTATCTAGCTCTCCCTGGAGATGCCAGGGATTGAACACTGCAAATGGCTAAGTGGCTGGAAACGGGGGATATTGTTACCTATAGCAAACAGTGCTACCAATAGCAAACAGTGCTCAGTTAGGTCTAAATTGTAGGTCTACTTCTGCAAAATACGCTGCAGAAAAAAATGCAAAAGAGTCTAACTGCACCCTTTAAGATTATATGCCTCGGAAGAAAGTCAGGATATAAAATGAAACTACCCACATTTGGCTCAAGTTACCACACCTCCTCAGATCGAAAAGCAGAAGACAGCACTCCCAGCTCCAAGGGTTTATAGGCTATGCTTATCTATTGAGTTACAGGATCCAGTCCTTCCCTACCTGAAGGATTCTGCGTCCTTGAATTCCCAGGGGATCTTGGTTAATTTTGATCATCAATTTGTTCTGTAGAATTTCTCGTGCTTGCTCAGAAATGGTGCGGAGGTCTGTGGACATGAAAAGGGGAGCAGCCATCACAGTCCATAAGGCCATTTGGGAGCGGGATTGTTCATAGCTGAGGCCAAAGTTTCCAATGATTAGCTGCAGGACAAAGAAGGAGGTTAAAACGAAGGATGAGACTGAAGTGAAGGATGAAAGTAAAAGGAGATGATGGCTCGATTCAGAGAAGGTTCTAGTTCAGTATTTGTCAACTTTGCTTCCTGGGATGCTGCTGGTCTACAACTTTCATCATCCTCAGCCAGCTTAGACAATGGTCAGGGATGATGGGAGTTGTAGTTCAACACCATCTGGGGACCCGAGGTTGAAGAACATTGCTCCAGTTCACCAAACAGAAATCAGAAAAGCTAGTTCACTTCTCTGTGATTGGGCAGACATGTTTCTTTTTTCCAGTCACCAAACCTGCATTAAAATCTATAAATATCTGGTTTAAAATCGCAATAAAATTTGCTTTGAATTGGAGGACGTGAAATATTAGTCTCTCTCAGCAGCACTTCTGTACAGCATGTTCTGAGAAATGTTGTTTTAAAAGGTAAATTGGAATATTCTGCATGATTTGTGGTGATCCTCTGTCCCCATTGCAGTCCTTGTCCCCCCAGGGCCACAGCCTGGGTCTTCCTAGCAAAAGTATCCAGGTCCGACTAATAATGGAAGATACAGGCTATACTGATGAAAGAGATGCGAATGAACCAAAGAAAAAATGGGAGTTTGTGCCCTGTGAACAGAAAGGGGTATAAGTGCAAGGTAAAGTCCCCACATCTAGTCCAGGCGCTGCATGCACAGGCCACTAGGGCTATATCAGTGGCATGCAGTGAAATTTTTCATAGGGGAACAGTTAGAGCCAGAGGTGCTAGCTTGCGAAGGGCATAGGGGTCGATGCCATGTGTGTGATGTTGTGAAGTCCTGATGTTGCACACATGGGCAACGCGCCTCCCTAGGCCAGGCAGAAGCTTCCTGGGCTTTGGGAAGGAGGCACCAGGTGAACATTTAGGCGACTAGCATAGTTCCCTTAGTCCAATGATCGCACTGTCGGACTTGCGTTCGACCAAGCTCCTCCGACAATGATTAACGACCTGAGCCTCTGATAAGGCTCCAGACACATTCCCCATTACACAAAGTATACAGCAGCATGCGGAAGGACGAGACAGTATGAGCTACATGGCTAAAGACCGTTTTGTTCCTAACTACGCAGACAGAAAAGAAAATACATCCTCTCTCTGTGAGAGCAGAGAGCAACTGAAAAACAAAGGAACAGGAAACCAGTAATATCCCATCCGTCTCCTGTCTTCCGTGAGACTTCCAACAGCCTGGAATATCTCTGGAATGTAAACAGAGTCTTGTGACTCCAAGAGCACTGCACAGTGGCAACACACCGAAACTAACACACACGCCACTGGACTATATGCACATCACCAATTGGACATGTTTCTAAAGATGTTCTAAGATATATTTTCAGGGACCAAGTGCATAAGATCAGAAACGGCTGCCATGCACAGCATCTGGGGAACCTCACAGTTTCCTGTAAATTTTGAAGGCTCGAAAGAAAAAACCTGAAAACGGGTGGAGACTGGTAAACATTTCAGAAGCCAAAAAATCTGTATGTTTGCATGAAGATGAGAGATTTCTTGGAGGAGGGAAGTTCTGTGTCATGCAAAACTCTTTGACTCTCCACACCTTACAGAATAAATGAAGCAACGTATGTTTATTTGCAAAACATTTAGAGGTCACAGAAGGGAAGGCTATAAACAACCCAGGGTAGAAGGATGGGCATTGCAGTGGACTGAAGGATTCCCAAAAAGATACACACCAGCCAGCTAAATCACTTAACTTACAGGCTTCAGCCCTTCTAGGCAAGATGTTGAGAGCAGAGGAATTCCTGCCAACAAGAGTCTCTGCTGCATCTTTCTAACTTTAGAAATCCTGAGACAGTCTCTCTCCCTCTCTCCTGCTTTCATGTTAAGCTCCTCAACTCAACATTACCATGTCTGGGTCATTCCAATGGCCAGGGCCAGACACTGGCTGAAGTACATCCTGATTGGCTGAGAACCAATCCACTATGGAGAGGACACTCTCCCAAGAGTCTTGTATATCACCATAGTTTCGCCAGAGATTACATATGTTTGCCAGGAGTGTGTAGTTCACCTGGAAAAAAGATGTGAAATGAGTTATTTACCAATAGAGCTGTACACTTTACCCTTTGGAGAAACAGAGGGCGAGGTGCAGTTTTTCTAGCTTTAGAAATTCTGAGACCATCTCTCTTCTAGCTTCAATGTTAACCTCCTCTGCTCAACATCACCATGTCTAGGTCACTCCAACCTGGTGCCCTCCAGATGTTTTGGACTACAATTCCCATAAGCCCCAGCCAGCACAAAAAGTATGGGGAAACTGACCACAAATAATAACATTGCACCCTGAAGCAGTACCCCAAAACAGGTGCTGCAAACTAGGATTATCAACAGACAGAAATGGTGCCAACAGATGATCCAGCCATGCCTTTTTCAACTGGCCAACTAGTCCTGCACTCTGTGGCCAACAAGAAGCCCTTGGGAAGCTGACATTGGCAGATAATGTCTTCTTCTTTTCCCTAATAGCTCAATGTTTCTCAAACTTGCATCTCCTGCTGTGGTTGCATTACAACTCCCATCATTCCCAACTAGCAGGAGCAGTGGTGAGGGCTGATGGAAATTGTAGTCCAAAAACAGCTTGAGACCCAAGTTTGGGAAACACTGTTCTAGTTACTGTACTCCGCTTGGACAAAACCACTCAAAGAGAAACCACTTTTTGGCTAATTTACACTGTAAAAATAAAATGAAAAGCAGTGTGCGTGTTGGACTTAGATCATTTACTAATCCCTGGTCAGCCATGAAGCCTACTGGATGATCTTCAGCTAGTCATCAACTACCAGCTTAATTTACCTCACATGGTTATTGTGAGGATAATATAGGGGGAATCAAAATAACATATCCTGATCTTGAAGGAGACATAAACTATCATAGATGTTGTCCTGGAGGCTTTTTATTCTATCCCTCCCCTCGCCCCTGTGGTTGCCTTTGTGGATATGCAATGATGAGTCAGGGAGGACTGAGGTCTTGCTCCTTGTCAGCTGAGCTGTTTCCAGAGTGCTTCCAAAAGTGTAGCACAAGGTCAGACTGGAAGTCTTGCCTGTCTCTTATGAGCTTAAGAAGCATTTGATTGGTGGCCAGTGGTGGGCATAGATTTGTGGATCCCTGCTCACTCCACCCAAATTGTCAAAATGGGATGGGAAATTTCCACTCAGAAATTCTGAACATGCTTTAAAGGACAGAGGAGGTGACCTCAGCCCCAAAGCCTCTTCAGCTAGGCCTCACCTTGGGCGGAAGTCCCCCTTGATAGGCTGGCCAGCTACAGGAATAGGCAATTGGGCGGCCTGTTGCGTTCAGAGCACTGGACATTCTAGGATAACCTTTTAGGGATAAAGAATATTCATAATTTGAAAACTGAGCAAGTTGCAAGGGAGCAGGCATGGAAACTGGAAAACAAGAAAATCTATTTGGGTTCCAAGGATAATTCTGGTAAGGTACACAATGCAGTCTCCTGTATTCTTGCCCTTGTGATTACTTGGATTCAATTGAAAGCCCACAATAAGAAACACAACATGAGGCATATTATGTTTTATATATATATAACTCAGAAATCAAGTTATTTCCCTGCCCACTCCATTTTTTAAACGGAAAAAAAATGCCTTTCAGTTAGCATGTTTTTAAAGATGGCCATGATTCTGGTTTAAAAAGAATATCTAGACATAACATGATATCCAGTGTTAGTGACAGAGCAGACCCACTGAAATCAATAAACTTGTTCACTGATTTAAATGAGTCTACCTTGACAATGATTTAGATAGCACCCTTATAACACGACTGTATTAAATTCAGATTTCCTCTTAAACCAGATTTTTTTTAAAAAAAATAATGAATGACACCTTGTGTAACTAACACACACACACACACACACAGTGGTACCTCGGGTTAAAAACTTAATTCGTTCTGGAGGTCCGTTCTTAACCTGAAACTGTTCTTAACCTGAAGCACCACTTTAGCTAATGGGGCCTCCTGCTGCCGCTGCGCCGCCACTGCACGATTTCTGTTCTCATCCTGAAGCAAAGTTCTTAACCCAAGGTATTATTTCTGGGTTAGCGGAGTCTGTAACCTGAAGCTTATGTAACCCGAGGTACCACTGTACCTGAGAAACACACACTTCAAAAGCAGATTAAAATAATTTTTTTATCAGCAAGATCAAGCAGCCGGGGTCAGTCCAGGCCCAGGCAGGACGGAGATGGAGCACTGAAGGGGGCAGGATAAAGCGAACAGAGGCAACGAGGAAGCCTCAGTCCTTACCTTTAGCCTGCTGAAATGCTGAAGAATAGCAGCCATCCAGCTTCAGCATATCCACTTCCCACTGGGCAAATGTCGAGGCATCTTGTTCAATCCGGTCCAGCGTTGTGCCAGGATACCCTTCACAAGTATGGGTGCCTAAGTCACCGTAGATGCCGAGCTTCAGGCCCCGGGCATGCACCTACGGAAAGAAAGAAGAACTTGAAAGATGGAGGGAAAACTGCCATGGACTAACTGTAACGTCGACCAGTCAAAGCAGCTGGTGTGTTGCCATGCTTGAGTGTCTTTTCCCATTTTTATTTATTTATTTATATTCTATTTCTACCCCGCTTTTCACTCAAATAAATCCCAAAGCGGCTTACAAACAAAAGATTAAAATTACATAATGAAACATCACGACGAATACAGCATAAATCGCATAAAATGCTTAACAAATCATCAGCAAAACCATCGCAAATCACAAATAAAACAATTACCCTCTATTAACAAAACAACTAAAAAAAAAAGCTAAACATCAGTGTTACACCAAAAATCATACTATAGGATTCTTTTTTCAAAGAATCATGTTTAATGATTTTCCAATAAAAACATCCAATTAAATATCCAATCATAATACTTGAATTAAAAAATAAAAAAATAAAAAAATATCAAATTATAGTCCAATTTGTATTTATTAATTAAAAATCATATTATAGGATTCACAAAGTACTACAGCGTTCATATCTATAAAATAATATTAACAGCATTTTAAAAAAGCAACAAAACAAACAAATACCAGCTGAATTTGTACACATGCTCTCCCCTCTGCCATGACTCATAAACTATTATTCTATTCAATGCATCAAAATACACCTGCACATAATGTTCCTGGCAGCAACTCCCTTCTGAAGGATCCTTGCGATGGAGGTGGTCGGCACAAAGACTCTCTACCCTCGCATACTTTCTGCCACTATGACACTTCCATTTTGATAACAGAAAAATGGAATACCAGATTTGCAATTTGGAGGTTAGGGGATACTCTGGAGTGTGTTTAACTATGATTAAAAATATCATTAGTTAACATAGCTACATGAACAGTGTGGGAATGATAAAATACTTGTAAAATCAGATTAGGCCCTTAAAACCTGTTTCCAGTTTTCTTAGGGAACACGCCTTAAAATTATTACACAGGTGGTATAGGACTTCTTTGCAAATGTCAAAAATGTTTTATTTCCGCATCAGAAAATTCTTTGGAGGGCTTGCAATAACTTGGTTCATATTATCATTTCTGGTGGACTGAATGGCAGTTAGTGCAAGATTTTTGGAATTCAATTTTGACAGAACTATTTGTAAAGAAACAATTGTTTATTGTCCAAAATTAATGTTACTGAATATTTTTGATGATACCAATGTCAAAATAATTGGCCTCATATAGGATCTTGGCAGCAGAATGTTATTACAACTCAATGAAAAACCACCCAAAAGCTTACAGTGGATGCTTGGTACCGCTCACTCTGGAATAGAGCTAATATGGAGAAAATTCCTCATAATTTCCCCATCTCTCACTTGCAGCCCATGATCAGAGCTTATGGGACCCATATCCAGTGCTAGTTTCTGTTTCTCACTGAGCAGCTGCTGGGAGTCACAGGACTCTGTTTACATTCCAGAGACCTTGCAGTCTCACGGGAAAGGGAGATAGGATGTGACGTTAGTGGTTTCCTGTTTCCTTTGTTCCTTTGTTCAGTTGCTCTCTGCTCTCACAGGGAGAGGATGTATATTTTTTTGCTCTCTGCGTAGCTAGAAAATAAAGCATAGCAATGTAGCCCAAACCTCTCGTCTCTTCCACATGGTGTTTTGGGAACTCTGCTGGGACGACATGCCTGAGGCCTTATCAAAGGATCAGGTCGTCAATTAATCGTCGGGAGGCGATTCTGAAGATGAGCCTTATCAGCTTGGTCGAATGGAGATTCAGACATCCAGTACATGCTTTGGGGCTGTTTCACACAGGACTTTTCTCCTACGCTCAGCGTAGCTCAGAAATGAGCATTGGAACAAAACAAGTGCTTGCTAGATCAGACCATTGGCCCATCTAGTCCAACACTGTGTTCTCATCGTGGCCAACCAGATGCCTGGTCAACCGTGGACAACTCTCCTGCCCGGTGGTTTCCAGAAACTGGAATTACTGCCTCCAACCACAGAGGGAGAATACATCCATCATGGCTAGCAGCCATTGATAACCATCCAAGTTAGGGACGGTCGCTGCCTCTTGTGGGAGTGAGTTCCACAGTTTAACTATAGGCATTCCCATGACTGCAGAAAGGCAAGCATGAGCCAGGTGGGAACTGGATACAACTAACAGCAACTATTTGTGATTTGGACAACACCTCCCTGTGGATCCCCCTCCCATCAGATGTCAAGGAGATAAAGAACGACACCAGTTTTAGAAGACATCTAAAAGCAACCCTGTATTGGGAAGTTTTAAATGTTTGATGTTTTATTATGTTTTGTATATGTTCTGAAAGCTACCCAGAGTGGCTGGGGCAACCCAGTCAGATGGGCGGGGTATAAATAATAAAATGATGATGATGATGATCATGGGCAACTCTGCTCCTGAATCCAACGGCTGTCTGGTTTTTAGTCCTCACTACTGATGGCTAGAAGGGGATTCTTGTTGATTGACTTTACTGTATTTTTCGCACCATAGGACGCACCGGACAATAGGACGCACCTTGTTTTAGAGGGGGGGAAACAAGAAAAAAAAATCTCCCCCTCTCTGCCCAGCGCCCCTTCAGCGAAGCGGCAGGAGGCGCTGCGCAGAGAGGGGGAGAATTTCCCCCCTCTTGTTTTCCCCCTCTAAAACAGGCGGCTACCTTGGAAGCCTGGAGAGCGAGAGGGGTCGGTGTGCATCGACCCCTCTCGCTCTCCAGGCTTCAGGTTCCTTTCGACCTGCTCTTTGGGGCTGGCGGGGGGAAGCCCACCACCAGCCCCAAAGAGCAGGTCGGGGAGCAGCGGAAAGGCGCGCAGCGAAGAGACTGCTGCCATAGCCGCGCGTCACCTCTCCAGCCGGGAGAGGTTCGCGGGGCTATGGCATCTTCGCTCCATAGGACGCACACACATTTCCCCTTCATTTTTGAAGGGGAAAAAGTGCGTCCTATAGAGCGAAAAATATGGTATATACCACCCTATATCTGCAGGTATCACAACGGTTCACAGAATAAAATCGATATATAAAAGCACAAAATACATTCTTAAAAACCACGGATGCGAGATGCCCCGGATCTTGCTTCACCATCAGGAGCTATGGATCACTCACATAATCTGCTAAGGCTTTGATGCCGCTAGGGAACCTTTCAGGATCCGGAATCAGCTGCCCTGTTGAATCTCGCTCTTTTGCCATCCAGCAATCGTCTATGTTGACATACATGTAACCCAGCTCCCTCCAGCCGTCTGCTGCCAGACGATCCGCCATGTCCATGAAGAGTTTTTCACTGCCCCACAAAGAGAAAAGCAAGTTTAAAACAACATCCAAGTGACTCTGAACTATTTGTGGCCACAGGGAACAACATGGAAGAAACCACCCATGCAGGGCTGTACAACCAAGGCAAGCATGCAGTTGCCTATTTTCACCAACAGGTGGCAAGCTTTGCCCATGAGAGCTTCCACAGCTGGACAACAAATTAAAATGGAAGTTTCATATTGCATTTCATTATTTTTTTATGTACTTAATGTACAATAACAAAACTCAACTCCCTCTCCAATGGTTCTCCTAACCTGTGCCACTGCCACTATTCAGTCACCTTTTTCCCCTCTGAAAATTTAACTCACCGATAACTGTACAGTACAGGTACGGTACAAAGACAGATACAAATGTTAAATTTAACAAAGCTGTTTATGTTTATTTATTACAAGATTAAGTCCCCAAGCTTCTCTGTCATACACAATAACTGAAGGCTGTGCTGGAACCCTCTTTTCCCAACCCTTTTCTGTGGGTTTCTCTGGCTTTTGTACTAGACACCGTCTCACTGAAAAGTCTAAAGTTTCACCTAGCGAGTGAGTTATATATTCCTTCTCTCCTTCTTTAGCATACCGCGAATTTGAACATACAGATGCCAGTTCAGGCCTCAAGCAACAGTTAAACTGACTTTGTCCAAACCAGACAACAACTTCCCACATCAAACACAATGTGCATTACAAATAAATGTGTGTTACAATGCCCACGTCAGAATACATTACACAATATTAAATCTTTATTCAAATAAACAAGATTTCTTAGCAAGCACTTGAACATAATGCTATATTATCCAGCAGTGCTCTTCCTCATGGTCAAGACCCTTCTAATGTTTACACAGAAGTAAACTCCACTCAGCAAACATCCCTCCTAATGTAAAACATAAACTCGCTGCCCTTTTATTTCTCCACATTGAACACAGCAGTGATGATGGCAGGGGGAATGTGCCTGGCCTGTGGGCCCTGTCATGAAGTAGTGATTCTGTGAGCAGGTATCGCTGGGTGGGGCCCCTCAGGCAGGTGGCGAGAATTAGTCCCCCAAGTGGGAGCAGGTGATGGGGCTGGCTGGCTGCCAGGATTCCCCAGCCCCTATAAATATTCAAGTTAACCTACTGAGGGGAGTAGAGAACATGTCATTGATGAGACTCCTGTTTGATGTTCTGTAGCTGGTGCCAGAGAAGGTGTCAATAAAGCCTGATAACCCGTTCGGTGCCTGTGAGTGATTAGTAGCTTGGAGGGAGGACTTGGGAAAGCGACCCCCTCCTTGACAGGCCCGTCAGAATTCATCAAGCCTTCCACCAATTTGTTTGTTTTTAAATGTGAAATTGAAAAGTGGAGTACAGCTAGTGGGTATTCAGATGGAAGCATAAGTAAAATGGACGGAAAGTAAAATGGGCATTCCTCGAGGCATCCTTCCTGCAAAACAGATCCAGCTTTGTGTGAAACGCAAGGGGACTTCACTTCTTTCTCTTACCCTTCCCTTGCCCCTGCCGCACATGTATAAGCTGCAGAGCTTCCAAGGCTTACCTGATGCAGTTCTGTGGATCAGTCTTGCAATCAATATTGCAACGGAATCGCTCCCATGCAAGCCACCCCATTGGAGGCGTCCTCATGAGCCCATTCTCCAGAGCCAGGGAGATGGTGACTAAGGCCGCAAGCAGTACAGACGCTACGAGCTTCATGACTACCGATCAATAAATCAATGCTGCAGAGTGAGAGCAAATAATATTAGTTTTCAGTAAGAAGGTTACTGAAGGTAACAGCAAACCCACTCCACAACCCTCTTCGCTTTTTGCTTCACAGCATGCTTCAGTGAAATGAGCAAGTCTCCAATTAACCATGGCTTACTGTCATGTCCAAACCGGTAAATGATAGTAGACCTATTTTGAACAAGCTGAAATCTTGAACTGCCTCAGATTGGGATTTGAGATCTTGGCTCATTTCCAAAGATGATGACCCTAGTTTCCAGGTGCAGGATGGAACACGAAACTACATTTCACTGAGATGGATCACGAAGGGATGAGGGAAGGGGAACAAAGCACTTGTGCACATCTCAGTCTATTAAGCAAAGGTGTAATTATCCGAAGACACCCCTACTTGAACAGTACAATCAGTTGTCCAACATGATCCAAACTTTACAGTACAACACATGACTCAAAGTGCTCTCATTCCATGCAAGAGCCTCTAGCTACCACCAGCATGATGCTCTCCTGTGGTATCAGATATTATCTAGATCCCCTGCCTTTCCGATCTGCATAGCCCTTGGAGGATATAGCTGAGTGGAAGATCATTTGCCTTGCATTCAGAAGGCCTCTTGTTCAACCCCCCAGCATCTTCAGGTAGAGTTGTGAAAGACTCCTTGTCTGAAATCCTAGATCGCTGCTCCTAATCAATGTGGACAATACAGCGCTAGATGGAGCATTGGCCAGACCTGGTAAGAGGCAGCTTCATATGTTCCAGCCCTGCAGTTCATCATCATATATGCCATCAAATAAATATGAGCTGCCTTCCAGTCCTACTACTCCTGAAGCGCTAAAGTCATTCCAAAGATTGAAACCACAGCACAAGGCCAAAGCGCATATTGACAAGCAGCCTTGGTCTCAAGGCCAAACAGGTTTGTAAATGTCCATGGGAGGATTAGAGGTTAAAGAAAGGCAGGATGCAGCTGTAGTCCCTCCTTGCATAGTGTCTAGTTTGTAGCTTGCAGTTTCGGGATATCTAGGCATGACATGTCCCCGTTTCTGAAAGTTAGACAAACTTCTGCCTGCAAGCACATGACCTACCACTGAGCCTTCAGAGAAGGGTGTAGCGGGAAGTGACACATGCAGATAATATCTGACAGTATTGGGGAGCAGTAGTAGCTAGTGGGTTCAGGATGGAACGCCCAAGTTTCAGAAAATTAGATAAACTGGCGCAACAGCTACTGAGACAGAAACTGTTTCCCAATGTTCAAGTTTTCCGGTGTAATGTTGTGTGATGTCATATGGCCTAGCTGCCATGTAGTATCATCTATGCTGCCATAGCCCTATTATGCTTGGCAGAAGAACAGGGTGCTATGCAGTTTCTATCCCGGAGCTGTTGCAGTAGCTCCCCCAGCTGTTACAATGGCTGCTACACAGCCAGGTGGTCACCTAGAATGCAGATATGCCTGGGCTTCATGGAGTTTCAACCACCGCCTTTCTCAGGAGGGGAAGAGTCAGCACAGCGGAGGAGTTGGGAAGCTGCATAGCTCGTTTTACATTCCTATCAAGTCAATTACATGGGTCCTGCCTATTTGATCATCCCCAACCAGCCCAGTCCCTGTGAATGAGACCACAGCGGTCTTGCAAATATGGAAATGATAAGGAAAACTTGCCCTCTTTATGAAACTCTAAAAAGTCCTGGGTTGTTTCAAGAAAAATCTGAAAAATTAGCAACATTCCTCATATCAGCTTCAATGATCCATGTTAAACAGATGATTTTTGAAAATTATCCCTTTTTCTTGTTTTTTAGTTCAGAGTTTTGCCCCCCTTATTACAAGAACTCCAAAAGAGAGTCCATTCCTTGCCAGCCTAAGATATTTTCTGCCCCAAGCAGCCGCATCTGAAAAATCCCAGAGATGCACTCCCAGAATTATCTGCAAAGGATCCTGGGGGTAACTTCTTTGATCTCAAGCTGCTTCAGTGCAAATAACTTCCTGGATTTCTTCTGTAGTTGGCCTGATCCTGATTATAATTTCAGTTTCAAATTCATTGAATTTGCAGCCAAAATTATGAGAAATGTTTAATCCTGAAAGGGATCGTACTATCACTTAGACTACTCAATCACACTGACATATGATCCAGGTAAACTCATCAACTCTAAAGAGTAGACAATGTCAAAGGTAAAAAAACTGGGGGTGGCCAAGGAGTCATGAGGTTGCTCCTGAATAAAAATAATGTCCCTGTTATCCTTTGGATAATAAACTCTGTACTCAGGTAAGAAATGGCCTTGAGAATCACTGCTCATGGAATGAGTTGTTATTATGTTCCATCATAATGGAGGCACCATGCAGATAAAATTCATTTTAAAGAAGATCAACACTTGGGAGCTTGTGCAGCTTAATTTTTTTTTTATCTCTTAGCTGCTGAGGAGCAAGTGTTGTGCTTAAAACATAGCAGTGTAAATGCAAAACCATCTACTGCTAAACATCAGCTAGTCGATATTTCACTAGAGGTAGCCAGGTGGAGAAGTGGAGCCTTTCTAGAGTGTGGAACAGACTTTCCAACCTGGTGTCCTCCAGATAGTTTAGACTACAACACCCATCAGGCCCAGCCAGCATGGCTAATGGTCAGGAATGATGGGAATGGCTGGTGTGGCGCAATTACGGAGCAGGAGGATTCATGTATTCCAATCAGCCACTGCTCAATGCAGGATCTGCAGTGCAAGAAACTACAGCAACAGCCCTAACAGAATTATCTCCAGTGACAGAGCATCTACCCCTTTCCCCTGTGAAGGCAGTCAGCTCCCAAGGTTTAGCTGAAATTTACTAGCCCTGCCTTCTGGAATAATAATAATAATTTATTATTTATACCCCACTCATCTGGCTGAGTTTCCCCAGCCACTCTGGGTGGCTTCCAATCAAGTGTTAAAAACAATACAGCATTAAATATTAAAAACTTCCCTAAACAGGGCTGCCTTCAGATGTCTTTTAAAAAGAAGATAGCTGCTTATTCTGGAACAACAGAGAAGAAGTTTAGAGCACAGGCAACAAACTATTACACAACCATAAGAGCTTGAACACACACACACACACATTACTTGGCTATTACTATTCTAGGTGGGTCAAGAGGATGCAGAAGTCAGCCTTATTTCAGATGTCACTTCATGAGATCTTACAGCAGCCTTTCCCAAACTGGTGCCCTCCAGATGTTCGGAGGACTATGCTGGCTGCAAATAATGGGAGTTGTAGCCCTAATCATCTGGCGGGCGCTATGTTGGGGAAGGCTGCCTGGTAGGATCTTTCCCAAAATACAGTTAAGAACTTTGCTAAAGGCAAAGCGATGTATTGACTTGGGGGGGGGGAGCATAACTACGGCATTATTGGCTGTTCACACTTTGTGTTGTTCCTTGTCACGTTCTGGAGACAAGATTCTGATCGCAGAGAAGAGAGACATTTCATTCTCAAGAGAAACGGGTAATCCCGGTAACCTCCTCCCCCTGCTCAGCTTCCCTGTCTCCCAGCCGGGGAGCCCCAGCAAAACATTCACCTCTCCAACCCGCCAGACAACGACTCCCGGTCAAATCATGCGCTTACCATGCACGACTGCGAGCCACACTTGAGCACAGACGACCACACCAGCTGCAAGGACGAAGGCTCAGGAGAGGCTGCTGCAAATCGCGTGCTTCCTGCTTTCTACTGGTCACATGACCAGCTGGCCAGCTTTGCGAGCCTGCGGATCTGAGTCCTGTTAGCACCGAGGCTTGCTGGCTGCAAGCAAATGAGGAAGCAGCAGCAGCAGCTCGGGGATGGGGCGGGCTCCGTCCGCTTGCTCATGGTGGCATATATGGCAAACTTACTCAGCGCAAGAGAAGACGGAATAAAGGACTGAAATTCGTGCATCTCGCCCCCACAATAATAAATATGGCTCCCTCCAATCCATGCCTCCCTCTTAGGGCTGCCATACGACCGGATTATCCCGGACATCAACGGGATTCCAAAGGCGGAATTGACGTACTGGGGGGGATTTCCGAAAGGCGGCGCTTTGTCCTAGATATTAGGCTAGCTAGTCAATCGAAAAATCTCGGGGGGTTTTTTTGGGGGGGGAACCCTCAACATGGGGTGTCCTAGTTTTTACTTCTTGAAATATGGCAACCCTGCCAGAAGACTGTGCCCTTTTCCAGATGCTTTAGCAACATACCCGCCTCAAAACTTCCTTGCCCCGCTTTTTTTATTTTTGCGCAAGGCGGGTGTGGGAGCATCAACTTCTAACAAAACAAAAAAAAACCCTTGCCTCCGAAGTGATCTGATGAGGTGCCCAACACATTGCCTCAGGGGATGGCTCCTGGCTTTTATTCGGCATTAAGCATCCATCCAGGTATAATAATAATTTATTATTTATACCCCGCCCATCTGGCTGAGTTTCCCCAGCCACTCTGGGCGGCTCCCAATCAAGTGTTAAAAACAGTACAGCGTTACATATTAAAAACTTCCCTGAACAAGCGTATGATTAAAAATCAAATCAAATCGGAGGTGTAACCATTTATTCAAATCAGTGGATAACAAAGCAGTTCACAACAATCAAAACTGCAATCATGCAAAATTCCAATAAAAAATTACGGTAAATCAACATCACCCATTAACGGAAGGTGCTGGAATTCAGGATTACTGACTGGAGAACTTCGGCAATGTGTGCGCGTGCGTTTTTAATAGTGTGTTTGACAAAAAGGAAAGCTAATTTTCTAAGACTTCTATTGCTTTCTGCTAGCTTGGCCCATACTGAGACCCGGTGATAACAACAGCAGGCTGATTCCACGCCTTGAAAAGACTAGGCAGGCGGGCTGTGCTGGCGAAGGCTGATGGGAGTTGTAGTTTAAAATGCATGCGGGTCGGCCAAGGCCGTTGCAGCAGCCTGTCAAAGGTTGGGAGGCTGCAGGAGGCTGGCAACCACTTCCTTAACTTCATGCTGACCGGAGGTCATTCTCCTATGCCCTGCTTGGCAGCGTCCTCTCCCTTGTCCCTTTCCTGCTTTCTTGGTTGCTTAAAACATATCAAGGACTCGCGAAACCTTGGCTTCGCTGTTTTGCCTTTGCAGAGTGTTTCGCCTTTGCAGTCCTCCGGAATTAAGATCGCCGGAAGAAATATCAACAACCTCAGATATGCAGATGACACAACCTTGATGGCAGAAAGTGAGGAGGAATTAAAGAACCTTTTAATGAGGGTGAAAGAGGAGAGCGCAAAATATGGTCTGAAGCTCAACATCAAAAAAACGAAGATCATGACCACTGGGCCCATCACCTCCTGGCAAATAGAAGGGGAAGAAATGGAGGCAGTGAGAGATTTTACTTTTTTGGGCTCCATGATCACTGCAGATGGAGAAAGCAGTCACAAAATTAAAAGACGCCTGCTCCTTGGGAAAAAGGCGATGGCAAACCTAGACAGCATCTTAAAAAGCAGAGACATCACCTTGCCAACAAAGGTCCGTATAGTAAAAGCTATGGTTTTCCCAGTAGTGATGCATGGAAGTGAAAGTTGGACCATAAAGAAGACTGATCGCCGAAGAATTGATGCTTTTGAATTATGGTGCTGGAAGAGACTCTTGAGAGTCTCATGGACTGCAAGAAGATCAAACATATCCATTCTGAAGGAAATAAGCCCTGAGTGCTCACTGGAAGGACGGATCGTGAAGCTGAGGCTCCAATACTTTGGCCACCTCATGAGAAGAGAAGACTCCCTGGAAAAGACCCTGATGTTGGGAAAGATTGAGGGCACAAGGAGAAGGGGACGACAGAGGACGAGATGGTTGGATAGTGTTCTTGAAGCGACCAGCATGAGTTTGACCAAACTGTGAGAGGCAGTGGAAGACAGGAGTGCCAGGCGTGCTCTGGTCCATGGGGTCACGAAGAGTCGGACACGACTAAACGACCAAACAACAACAACTTCGGGAGTCCGGTGCTGTTTGTTTTCTGAGTGAAGAGCTTCCTTCTAGTCCTGTGAAACTGCTGCATGCGGCAATGTGATGCCCTCTGGTGGATATAAAGTAGCATGTATATGTTTTTAAAAGTACATTCTGCAGGTTCTTTGTTTATGTTTCGCACAACTTTAGCACCGACACGTTAGTGGCGCCGCCAATATTATACTTCCAACTTGACCCGACCTTGGCGTTGCTGTCAAGGAAGACCCTAGCATAATAAGCAAGAGTGGCTATGGATGTAAGAGCCCTTGGGAGATCCTTATAAATTAGCACGATCATCAAGAAAACTTGTTGATTTCCTTGTCCTGCCCTTTTTTTTGCCTTTTGCGACGAGCCCTGATCCGGCTCTTGCAAACGCTCAGGTGGAGGGCAGAGTGAGAAATACAGCATTTCTCAGTAAAAATACGATTCTTTGGGACAAAGGATCTGGGCGCTGGGGAGCAATGCAGATACTGGGAGAGATGTGGATGTTGACTATTGAACCCATTTCACAGAGTTAAAGGAAAGATAGGGTCATGAAAGGCTTTGAAACATCCAAGGAAGAAGATTTAATCATAAAGGTCTGAGACGGCGAATCAAGTCTTCCGTGTCTGATTCTTCTATACGTGGCTTCCAAGACCTCAAGAGAAAAAGCAGAGCAGTTAGGGAAGGGGGAAAGAATGAGGGAATAAAAAAAGTAAAAACCTCCGCTCTGTAATGTGAGGCGGGTTGGAAAACGTGGATTGTTAAAGAGCCATCCCTGGGCTTGCTACTCCAGAAGCGATCTTGCGCTCCGGGTTTTGCATTACGAAATTGCTCTAAACCAATAATAGTCAGAGCTCCGCAGAGAAAAAGGGAGGACAAAACAAAACAGCCGCCTTAAAATCAACACGTTAATTAAAGCAGGGGTAACGGGTTACGCCGAAATGGATAAAGAGGTTAGAGATCCCGCGTTGGAACAAGGTAAGGTTAGAGAGAAAAATCTGTTCCCTGGCTTTCAGAGCAGGCCTGCTCTCCCCGAGTTCAAAACCATCTTCCGCAAGCTCCGTTTCTGGGAGATCCCCCCCCACACACACACACTCCACCCCACCCTGGGGACTAGGCAGGCAGCCTGAGTTCTGGGGCTTTAAAAAGATCTCCATCTCCTCCCGAGAGCTTTCTGACTCTCGAGACTCAGTTCAGTTGGCCATTAATCCAACTGGCTGTTACTCCAGTCAGCTTGATGGCTCTAGGTATAAAAAGGGGGAAACATCCGAATGTGGTTTCCATTCCAGCTTCCAGAAGAGGGTGCCGCTATTGATTAAAGAGGCGAAGATCTGCTGTTTTAATGGCAGCAAAAGCTAAGTGGAGTTTGCAACTTTTGTCCCTCGTTTTAGCAGAGCTGGGTACCTAGTGGCCTAAGACGAGACTGCAGCACACATCTATCCATGGAAGAAGGCAGATCCATCAAAATCCAGGCTTTGGGTAAGACTCTCTCTGCTCTCTCAAACAGTATAGATGAGCTGGAATATTGACTAAAATTATATTCCGGGTGTCACTGGGACTTTAAAATATCACTTTTTGGTACAATCAGGAAACCTGTCTGTCTCTATGCTCCTCAGGGAACCCTTATGGCAATGAAGCTGAATGAGCGCTGCGTGGCACATTATGCCACTTGCGACTCTCCGGCAGACCACATGGGCTTTCTGTGCAAGCGTGTGGAGCGCCGCCACCACCACCATCACACCAGTTCCTACCACCGCTGCTGGTTCATCCTGAAAGGCAACTTGCTTTTCTACTTCGAGGAGCAGCAGAGCCGCGAACCCTTAGGTCTCATTGTGCTGGAGGGCTGCACGGTGGAGCTGTGCGAGGCCGCTGAGGAGTTTGCCTTTGCTATCCGCTTCGATGGCAGTGGTGGCAAGGCCTATGTGTTGGTTGCTGATTGCCAGGCTGCAATGGAGGTTTGGGTGAAGGCCCTTTCCAGGGCCAGCTTTGATTACATGAGGCTCGTGGTTAAAGAACTAGAGAAGCAGCTGGAGGAAGCGCGGAAGAGCTTAGTCACCTGTCACAAATCTCCAAAGAGACCTTCCTCTGCCTGGAAGCGACATCTTTCCAGTTCCACAGCAGTACCCCTCCAGGAGCATCCTGTCATCTCAGAAAATGGGTACTCCACATGGGCCAACGATTGCACTGTTGCAGGAGCTGTTTTGGACCATGATGTGGGGTATCTGAAACCCCCGCCTTTACCCCCTCGCCGAAGACCAGCTTGCAGCAGTGGAGGTGGAATGCTTGCTCCAGGCCTTGGTTCTGCTGTGCAGGAAAGCCCGGTGTCTCCAGAGACAGCCTGTTTCTCAAAGTTGCACGATTGGTACGGTCAGGAGATAGCCGAGGCGAGGATGGAATGGCTACAAAGCCAGAATGTATTGTGAACGTATTGAGGAAAGTATTTTGGGATGTGGGGAAGAGGGAGGGAAGGAAAGAGAAAAATAGATGCAAAACAAGTTTTCACAGACTTCTTGGTGCACTTGTGGATTTGCTCTTGGCCAACAAAATTGCCAATGAGCCTATATTGCTTTCTGGAATAGTGGATTGCAAATATACGTATGTTCTAGGTTACTCTCAAAATATAGTATCCCCATTGGGATCTTGGAATGCCCAGAATATCTCTGAAAATTAACTATGCACCATTTGTATCTCAAGCAGTGTTAGCAAAAGGCTATGGCATACTTATTTCACTACTTCTTTCGCACTGTGCTGTAAAGCTCAAGTGGCCACTCTCATGTTTCAAGGGGCTTCTTAACACATGAGAGGAATCTGAATTTCTGTTGAGCCATACAATTCAGTTAATGACATTCAATCTATATATTCCAGTTGCTTTGAGCCTTGTATTAGACTAATAATACTAATCATTTATACAGCACATTTCAAATATCCAATAATCTTTACATACATTACATAAAGGTTACTGATAACAATCTGAAAAGGTGGGCTAGTATATTTATCGCCATATGGAGAGCAAAGCAAATTGCCTAAGACCTCTTGCCGAGGTGAAATTTGACCCAGTAATTTCACACTATTAGTCACAGTGTTGCCCTAGAGTAGACATTACAAAATGCTTCCAAGATCCATAACTAAGGAATCCCGCACTTTTAGGGCTTTCGCTACATTTTGAGTCAGTATTTGAAGATAACCTCTTCAAGAGACAACATGACCTAGATCTGAGTAAGTGAACCAACAAATTAGGGACAGTTGCTCCCACATACTAACATCATAATGTGTGACCATTTAATGACACGGAATGCCAGCAGTGGGCAGAGCAGATGTTAGCATTGTAGTGTAGTCTAGTTTCCACATGCACTTGCACATATCTTTCTATCCAACTAGAGCAGCAAGAAGCATTATTGGAGTTCAAGAACCTGCTCTAGCCAGGTAAAAACAATCAGGGTGCAAAGCAGACCCAGGGAGGGGTGTGGTTTGGGGAATGTTCTAAGGCCCTATGGAGAAACCTGGAGAGCCACATTTGTCCCTTGGCCCTGTTGTTCTGACGCACACAACAGTCTCCTAAGGAAGCCGCTAATGTGTACATAGCCTGATTAGGGTGAAGAACAGTATAAACCTAGACATCTCAGCCATCTCAACTGCAATCACTGAGATGTGAGTTTTGTAGTCATAAGTCCATGAACTTCAATTTAAATGCCAATAGGCACTGGATTCATGTTCTATGGTGTCCAGTATACACTGCCTTTTTTTTTTTTGAATTATGGTGCTGGAGGAGACTCTTGAGAGTCCCATGGACTGCAAGAAGATCAAACCTCTCCATTCTGAAGGAAATCAACCCTGAGTGCTCACTGGAAGGACAGATTGTGAAGCTGAGGCTCCAGTACTTTGGCCACCTCATGAGAAGAGAAGACTCCCTGGAGAAGACCCTGATGTTGGGAAAGATGGAGGGCACAAGGAGAAGGGGACGACAGAGGACGAGATGGTTGGATAGTGTTTTCGATGTTACCAGCATGAGTTTGACTAAACTGCGGGAGGCAGTGGAGGACAGAGGTGCCTGGCGTTCTCTGGTCCATGGGGTCACGAAGAGTCGGACACGACTAAACGACTAAACAACAACAACAATACCTTTATATCATATTGCTGCATTCTGATTTTTGCGATCAGGTTTGTTCTTTAGCATTCTTGCACATTAGTGACTTTAACTATAACTAATTGGCCAACCAAACCACTGTTTACCAAGTCATCCTGGGCTCAGACCAGTGCTGGTAATAACCAGTTGCAACGTTCAAATGGAATGACTATCCCTGCTGGGAGGGAAGAACCACCATGACTGTTTTTAATGAGATAAAATCAAGTTACCATGGCAAATAATATGTCACTTCCAACAGTAAAAATGATTAATGTTTTGAAGGAAGATAGTAATATATCCACTCCAAAGAAAAAAATTCTGATCTGCAATAATGTTAGCAGCAGCCAGAATATACCTGCTAAGGTCGTACAACAAATGGAAGCTAATAACTTCATGGTGCTCTACATACACCCTTGAATTACATTTTTTGTATGTTTGCATGGATTATGTTTTACACTTAAAACAAGAATATACACTACTGTTTCAAAGTTATTTGTAGTACAAATTTATTCTTGAATAAACTTTTTAATATATATATTGTAGTGTTTGGCTGCACGGTGATGAGAATGTGTCTGGAGTTCCCTCCCTGGGCGTTCTAACATAATTAGTGTCCTGCAGGATCAGACCAAGTATTTACCTAGTCTACTTTCCAATGTACCACAGATGCCAACCAGATACCCAGTCTGGCAAGCCCTCTGCTGTTCTGTAGCTACAGCCCCCTCCACTTGTGTAGGTAACAAACTTAATTTATTTACAGATTTATATACTCTCTTCACTAAAATGGTCACAGGGTTGTTTACAAAAATAACGGTAATGTAAAAACATGATGCACAATAAACAGAAACATTAGGATAATTCACACACACACACATTTAACATCACAGAAATGTGATAAGCCCTTTAAAAGGAATATAAAGAGTAAAGCTGCACTTCATTGACAGGGGACCTCTCTGAATATTGGCAAAGCAAATAAACAAAGTTACAGGTAACTGGATTAGAGTTGGCAAAAGTAGGAACTACTCCTGTTTGGAGTCAAGCTAAAACATA
Source organism: Podarcis gaigeae (assembly GCF_964106915.1). Lineage (NCBI taxonomy): Eukaryota > Metazoa > Chordata > Lepidosauria > Squamata > Lacertidae > Podarcis > Podarcis gaigeae. The sequence continues at coordinate 31,744,488 of NC_139686.1, forward strand.
AGATTCCTCTGTTGGGTTTTCTGAGCACTTTCGCCCTGAGGGACTTTTCAAATAGGAACCAAGAAACGACCCATCCGAGGCGATGAGAGCAATCTATATTTTCGAATCTCTGTGGCATCACTCCTGCCACGCGCGCCCTGGAGGTATTTTATTCCTTCATCCTCATATCGCGAGATTTGAGAAAGCACCTCCCATCCTTCCGACACTTCGGACGCGTCGCTATAGCGGTAGCACTACAGAGAAGATGGCTGGGCGCCTGTGGGCAGCGGCAGGGTGCTGGGCGAGGCCCGCCGGGAGCCAGAGGGGCCCCTCGGTGACCGCTGCCCCCTCGCGAAATGTCACCGTCACCCGGACTGGCGCCATCTTGCCCAAGCCCGTCAAAGTGAGTGCGCGAAGGGGAGCCCCGGGTCGCGGAGGGGAAGCGAGCTGGGAGTGAAGCCAGCCAATCGCTAATCGGGATGGGCTGCCGGGCTTGGAGGACGTGGTGTCAGCCAATGGCTTGAAAGGATTGTTGGCTTGGCAGATGGTTTGCCCAATGGATAAGGCGGCAGGGGCGGGCTTTAGAACAGAAGCACCACTAGGAAATCATCCCGTAAGGATCAGTAAAAGAGCCATAGGGGGATAGTGAGCGCTTACTCCCCTCTCCTGCCTGTGGGCTACGGGGGGCGGGGGTCATTTATAAAAAGAAAAGGGTGTTTTTGTGTGTTTCCTTTCCCTCCTTCACCTCGGTTAAAGCCGGAAGGGGGAGACCTTTCCCATAGATCCTGCCTTCCTGCCCCTTTTGTTTCTTGTCCAGGTGACAGGAAATGTTAGTAATGCGGATGACTGATACCTGGCCGACTGCTTTCATGTCAAGTTGCATTTGACAAGTATGAAGTGGGATGGACCAGCCACTCTTTGTCAGGTGTCTGGAATGTGGCCTTTCAGAGCTCCTTCCCTGCCCGCTCCGCTCAGCTTCCAGGAGAAACGTTTTAAGGGAAGCCCCACATTTGGTTTTCAGAAGTTCCACAAGCACTTGTCTAGAAAATGGGGGCTGCAAGGAGGAGCAGATGAGAGAGAATGGGTCCAGAAACGGGAGGCAAAGGAGAAAAGGGGGGGAGGTGAGCTAATGTGACCCATAGAATAAAGGATTTTCGCTGCTGTGTTCAAAATGAATTTCAGGGGCTTATAATATAAGTTGGACTACAGTAATCACTGCTGCAGTACATTGAGTAATGCTGTTATACAGTACTGCACTTACGTTTTCCATTATTTGAGTTTCATGCTTTGAATTGAGAGCAAAACTGTTTTGCTGGATCATTTACTACAGTAGGTTCCTCCGCCCATGAGGAAAACACTTTGGAGTATTTGATAATATGCAAATTTTTAGTTTTCCTATTTATGTATTTAGGATATAAAATGTGTTGCTGGCTTAATTCTAATATTCAGTTTTGTTCTTTTTTTTTTTACTTAGTTTTTCCATATATTTGAAGACATTTTTACAAATATTTTTCTATGTGGGTTTAAACGTGAATTAGTAGAACAGTAAGAATATGTGCTATTATTTATGGGTGAAAGCATTGAAGGGTAATGGCATTTCTTTAAATCTTTCCATCAGCTCTAGACTTATGTACATTGGCAGCTTTGTAGAGATTTGTTGATGACCAACATTTTCTGCAGGACTTGGCATTGAAAGAGATACTAAACTGGTTCTCAATTAATCTCTGCAGATGCCCTTTGGTCTCCTTCGTGTGTTTGCCATTGTAATTCCCTTCCTCTATGTTGGGACACAAATCAGCAAAAACTTTGCAGCCTTGCTAGAGGAACATGATATTTTTGTACCAGAGGATGACGACGACGATGATTAATAGGTATGATAGATAAAAGCAGAAACTTGATCTGAAGTTTCCCCCCTCATTTAATGTAGGATGAGTGAAACCAGAATAAAACACTTGGAGACAATCTTTCATTGGTAAACCTGTTAGGTCAAAACGGATACCCAGAAACTCCAGCTATACTTAAATTATCATGAAAACTGGTACTAACATGTGGAGTATGAGTGTACAAGATAGGCAAGATATGAATCTGGTTGCATCTCAACCTCTCATACACTGTCCTACAGGTGGGGAACGTCAGGCCTGAGTGCTGAATGTACCTCTTTCCAGGGCAATCCCCCCACCAGCCCTGCTCCTCATCCTTGTGCTTTAGCCTGGCTGGAATGTGTCCTTGAACTGTTGTTAGAATGTCTGTTCAGTGAATGAAAGATGGGAGGTGTGGGTATGTGTAGAAACCTCTTGATTTTTGCCTGGCTGGAATGCAGTCAGCTGCATAAAGAGTTGCATCCATTGCCCCATCCAGCACTGGCATGCACCCCCCAAAACTTTCTGGCCTTAAGACCGAAACAGTTTCCCTACCCTGCATGTCCCTACAATGTTTGCAGTGAAGGCCACTGAGAAGCTCATCTTTTTTATTGGAGTAGTTGCAGCAGCCTTTGAAATCTCTTCTCACCCTATCATAGCACGTATGTACCCTAGATCACAATTCCTGTTCTAAAAGTACAGTTTCCTACCTTTCCTTTCCCATTCTTTTATTCCTGGTATTTTCCTTTCCCATTCTTTTATTCCTAGTATTTTTCTTCCCATTCTTTTATTCCTAGTTTTATTCCTATATAATAAACTAAGCATATGCAGAAAGTTCTGCTTATAATTTAGTTACTATTTTGTCTTACTTTTTGTGAATATAATTTTGAAAGAATTACAGCTGACTAGACAATAAATTCATTAGGCCATGACCAAGATGTTTACACTGATTTGGCAATATCACTGTTCTATATTCTAAATACGCTTGCCAATGTCACAGTGAACTTGTTTTAATAAGCTGTGTGTTGTATAGAAAGCAGCAAACAGTATGTTTATAATATGCACATGATACTGGTGTTCTGTGCCATTCTCTAATTTGTGCAAAGCTAGTATCCTACGGGTTGAACATGGGGCCAATTCTGCAGTGTGAAATAACATATTCTTGTTTCTTTACAGGGTTAAAACAGGAGAAAACAAGAGTGAAAGCCATAGACAACTATTCTGATGTCAATGTCTAGTCATGGCCCCTCTTTTCAGTTTTTAAAGAAGACATTTTGGGAGAGTTGGATCCCCATTCTACCAGTAAATGCTCTGTGCATGTGTAAATGAGGATTGGCTACATACATAGGCAGGATATATGCTTGGTTCAGCAATCATTGTATGTAACACCTAGTTCATGAGAGTGCTTGGACCCTGTTCAAATGAGTGTGAAGAAATGATTTAGATTGCAAATAAAGAGTAACAGACCAAGGCTTACATCTCTTCTTTAAATTGTCCTAGGTTGCACGCAGGGATCCAAGTGTGATTAAGTATTATTGCACCATACCTTTGCTGAAAAGCATTAATAATTTCAATTCTCTTTCACCCCTTTACTTTTTTTTTTGAGAAACTGCAAATTCTATGTTTAACAGAAAAGTAACTTTATTTAACTCAGCTAGACTGACTTGCTCCAAAAAAAGAAGCAGCAGCACAGATACTTCTTTTTTGAATCTTGATATCTAATAGTGAGCAAAAACCCTTTGATATCAGGCACTATTTTATTTTGGTGTACAGTAAATGATTATGCCATAACTTTTTGAACTTGACATGTTACAGTATTGACTCATAAGTGGTATCTTGAGTTCATGACACCTACCAAAGTCCAGAGATGCATGCAAGTCTAAGTTCTGATAAAATTAACTTAACATTTGGCAAAGAGGAATTGCTTCCTGTATCATCAATTTACCTAAACATTATTTTTATTTGTATCACATGTTTTTCCTATGCTCTGAAGGTCAATGGGATTAGTGTCTGTGGATTCAAAAATGGATTGTCACTTTTCAGTACACATGCCTTATTTCATGGCTTATGCCATGTTGGCTAAAAAGAAAAAGGGTAACTGCTAGCCCTGCTACGAAATAATTGTACACATGATTCAACTTGCATAATCTTGTACAGAACAGGATTTTGTATTCTTGAACATTGTTCAGAGCAACTGGGGACATTACTACCCTCTTACTTCAAATAAACAGGATTTTCTTGTGGGAGCTTTTGAAGAAGGAAGAACAAGAGGCCACAGCAGTGCTGCTGCATGCAGTTCTACCACAGGAGGGCTCCCTTGCGTAGTGGGAAGGAATACAGTATTAAATAACCATGAAAGTTGGGTTAAGGAACATTGAACTACTTGCATAACATGTGTCATTTTTTTACACTTGTATTTGGGATGGTTGGAATAGGGCTCAGCTTTCATAGACAGAATGGGGGGGGGGGAGGAAGCCCCAAAATAACTCTCCTGGCAAGCAAAGGAAATTATTGGAAGCCTTAGGCTACAAACTCATAAGTGTAATCAAGGTGGCTTAATGGCTAGTATTTCAAGGGCAGTAACAGAAATTAGGCAAAACTATCTGCACAAAGCAAGCAGGCAGGATAAAAGTGAGTTATTTATTTGCTGCCAGATTATTCTCAAGATTGCTCAGGTTTGGCTTACAAGTCTTTCCAAGGGCAGGGGCACCCAGGCTGTAGAGTTAACAATTGGATTGCTAAAACTACTCACCAGTTTAGTGCTGTTTTACTTAATGGTATTAAAGTAAATGTATTACATACTCATGGTATGGCAAGACACCCAGTACCAATGGGTTCCAGATTTTCTGGGAGAGGACTCTGGGAAGCAAGAAAAGCCCATTGTAATATATCAACCTGCCTTTTGGATAGCCCAAGGGTTACCACTTATGTTTTAAGCTTTTGCAAAACTCCATTAGCGTGTTCCAGGTTTCTCTTTCTGGAAAAATACATGTTCAACTATTAATAGTACATTCTTGAACCAAATCTTTATGATTTTATCGGAGCCAATGCATCCTGGATTGAAGTACATATGGTAAAAGGTAAAGAACCCCTGGATGGTTAAGTCCAGTCAAAGGTGACTATGGGTTGCGGCACTCATCTTGCTTCAGGCCAAGAGAGTCAGTGTTTGTCCAGACAGCTTTCCAGGTCATGTGGCCCTCACAACTAAACTGCTTCTGGTGCAACGGAACACCATGACGGAAGCCAGAGCACACAGAAACGCTGTTTACCTTCCCGCTACAGCAGTACCTATTTATCTACTTGCACTAGTCTGCTTTCGAACTGCTAGGTTGGCAGAAATTGGGACAGTGCAATGGGAGGTCACCCTATTGTGTGGATTCAAACCACTGAACCTCCAATCGGCAAGCCCAAGAGGCTCAGTGGCTTAGATCACAGTGCCGCCTGCGTCCTGTGAAAGTACATATACAGTGGTACCTCTACTTGATTTCACCTCCAATCTTTCGCCTTACATATCATTTGGATTACGTACGCGGCAAACCCAGAAGTATTTTTCCAGGTTTTGCCGCATGCACATGTGCAGAAGCACCCTACGCGCCATGCGCAGAAGCAGCACCGCCGGTTGCGAATTCCTCGGGATGCGACCGGAGCTCTGGAACGGATCCCATTGGCAACCGGAGGTACCACTGTATTCTACTATTGAACACAATCTTTCCCACACAGACTTCTAACCTCTTTGTTCTTTTGAGTACCGAATCATTTTAACTTTATTCAAATGGGACTAACTTTGAAGTATATCTGCATAGGACTCCAGCATGTTTTTAAGGTACTCCAGTACTGTTTTTTAGGTACCAGTTTCAACAAAGGTACTGCACACCCAGGCTATCATAAGCAGATAATGCATGAAAGGAATCAATAATGGCTGAAGCATCTGCACCAAGAATTCAGAACCAGTATGGAATAGAGAGTACCAGCATGGCTGCCTCCCAGCTGAAGAGCTCTTCAATATACAGGGCTTTATTTGGAACAGAAGCAGACGAGCATACAGTATCACAACTCCACAAAGTTCATTAAGTTCATGGGTCATGGCCTGCATAGAACTTGGACAGGAAGTCCTTGGGTCGTGGCGATTCTGTCTCATGAAAATACCTCATTAAATGGGTCCGTTGTTTCCATACGTGAATAGTCTCTTGGAGTTCCATTTTCCCCTATATCAGACAGAAAAGGAAGAAATGTGTTTAAATTGGCCTGTTACTACAATAATTTATTATGCTAATACAGGGTAGGCACAACTATCAGGTTTCTATGAAATTGGGATTTTTAAGAACCAAATTAGTGGACATAACATGACAGTGGAGGTTTGTTGTGAAACCCTTGCATTACATGCTGTATGCTTGAAGAAATAGTGAGCTGTAGACAAAGGTATTGTCCTAATCACATTGCTACTGACTCAAAATACTTTTAAAGATTGGGGGCAAGGCAGACACAGCAGATGGGGAGGTATTTTAAAAGATTCTGCCACTTCAGATTTAGATTTGGACAGATTCCTTTGGTATATAGTAAAACTATAGTCTCATATGCTCCATGATGGTGACACTACTGTACCGTAAAGAAGGCATAACTGATCAGCACTCTGGGGCAAGCCAGTTGTGCCAGGAAGGACATAAGCAGGCTCTCCCAAGTCTCCCCTAAGTTACCTAAATTTGGGTAAGACCACATGAATATGGATTGTTTCTGTGATGACACAGCGTTTGAAACCCCACGTTTAGAGACACACCTATATTGCAAGACACAGTTTAGCTTTCATAAAGAAAAAGTCATGTATCATTTATGATGTCTGAAAACTACTTTTGCTTTTTATCTCTATATACCAGACATCGTATGCTTGCTTTGAATTTAAGGCAAATGTTATTTAATTTACCTTAATAACGAGCATATCAATAACTCGAGGGTCTGTGGCATGGGCATTCTTCATGAACAACTCTCGCACCTTATCCCGGCCCTGTTTCACTGAGATGTCCAGCTGGTATAGATGCACTAGATGATAAGCAAAAAGTAATAATGGGTGAAAAAATGAGTGTTAGGTCTTAACATTAAAAAGTTACTTTTTACACATTTACTGCCTCCAATTGAACACAGTTCAACTAGTGGACTGTTTTGTTCCATTCCATGGAAAGCGAGCTCTAATTAAACGGAAGATCTAATAGGTGTTAACAACCCATTAAGTTACAGGAAAGACAAAAGCCCACAGCTGTCATGAGCAAGGTCCTTCAAGCTTTCGTGACATATAACTGTTACTCCCAGCTTGTAGTGTGAACCAACACCATTCTCCATAAGAACCACCCCATACATGCCACCAGGGTTGGCACCAGTGGCATACAGTCCGTGGAACGGAGGAGCTAGCCTAATCCCCAAAGTTCCTGGTAAAATATTCACACACCTCCCTCCATGCTTCCTCCTCCTTCCTTCTCTTCCTCCAGCCCTTCTTGAGCCTTACTTGCTTAGCCTCTTTCTTCATTTAGCTGCTCTACTCAAGCTGCTCAGAGGGTTGCACTCCTTGCACAGAGCTACACTCTTCGTAGTCCTTTGTCCTGGTTGGTGTCAGCACATGCCCAGATGCGTAGGGAAGTGGATTCTTGATCCAAGCCTCTCTAACAGACACACGGCATGCTCATTAGGTAGAAAACACGAGAGGGGAACTCTAAGAATCCACTTTCCTCCTTATCTGAGCATGCACCACCCATGCTTTGCTACGCACTCTACAAATAGTGTGGGCGATGCTTAATCAGAGGACAACCGTGAAGGTAAGCAACTTTGTGCAACTTGCTGCCACCCTCCCTGGATCCCAGCTTTGCAAGGCAGCCAGGGGGGCATAGTGGCAACCCTGCGATGGCTGGGAAAAGGAGCACCTCGAAGGCTGGCCTCAGCCTCAAGAGCCACCCTTCCTCCGCCTGGGTGGGCAGCACAGTTATCAGGTCTCGTCCGGCGGCTTGGCTCGACCAGCTTGGGCCGGAGAGAATGCTGGTGAGTGGGGCTGTGAGGGAGACAGGCACAGCTTCTCTCCCGGGCATGTGTAGGCCGGCGGGATAATCCTCCAGTCCTGGCCATGGATAGGGCATCTTTCCCGCTCTGCCTGCGTCTTGAAAAATGCAGCTCTTGCGTCAACATTTGGAGCTGCTGGATTTTAAAAGTCCTTCATTTCCAATTGCAGGGTGCAGAGGACAGGGTGATGCAGCTGGGACCCCTTCCCCACACAAAAGCAGGTTGAAGGAGAGCTCCTTGCACCATTGCAAAGCACAGCAAATAGGAGTGGGCAGCTGGACTCGCAGCCCAATCCTCTTCATGTTTACTCAGAAGTAGCCCCCCTTCGCCTCAATAGCACTTCCCTTCCTCCAGGTTGCAGCCAGGATCAATGGGGAGCAGCTCCTTGGGTTTATTTTGTAAAAGACTTGAGCTTTGTGCCAGAAAGCAAGCAATTCCCAACAAGATCTAAACTGCCTATGCCAAACAGCGCCCAGCAGCAGCACAGCCCACAGCACGCAAAACATTCGATGTGATGCACATGGGGCAGAGACCACTTCCCACCCTGAAGGTAAAGAAACAGTGCCTTCTTTTTGTTGAGGCACCCAGCTGCTGCCTTCCCCAACCATGCAGAGGCCAGCTAGGGGACCCCAACCATCACCACTTAGGGGATGAGGAGGAGAAAGGGCACGGAACAACCCTGATGTCACAAGCAGGTCTTTATAAAGGGGCTCTTTTTAAGAACTGTACATTTTTATGGTAGCTGATACAGTGCAGGAGTAGCTGTTTAAATCATCATCATCAGGCAGCTTGAGTTTGAAGGGGGGAATTCTGCCTTTACATAGCTGCCACAGCTGCATCCTTAGCAGCGGCTCTTGAGTAAACCTCATGTTTCTCCTCCTACCCTTACCCTGCCCCCTGGAGTGGGTGCACATTGGCGCTCTAATTCATGGGTAGGCAAACTAAGGCCCGGAGGCCGGATCCAGCCCAATTGCCTCCTAAATCCAGCCCAATTGCCTCCTAAATCCAGCCCAATTGCCTCCTAAATCCAGCCCGTGGACGGTCCGGGAATTAGCGTGTTTTTACATGAGTAGAATGTGTGCTTTTATTTAAAATGCATCTCTGGGTTATTTGTGGGGCATAGGAATTCGTTCATTATTATTATTTTCAAAATACAGTCCGGCCCCACCCCACAAGGTCTGAGGGACAGTGGACCAGCCCCCTGCTGATAAAGTCTGCTGACCCCTGGCCTAATTCTTCCCCTACCACAAATGTCACCGCAGGCCACTGGTGGGCAGATATCCTGAATGGATCAAAGACACACCATCTTAGTATCATATAACCGCCGCTAACGCTGAACCAACCCTTCTTTGGGTACTCGCAGTCGCTAGTGAAGATCAGGGTGCCAACTACATCCATGGCAAGATGCGCCGTAGGCTGGGATGGCGGGACCCGAAGTGTCAGAGAGGAGGTGACACGAGTGGGAAATGGGGAAGCAGTCGAAGCAGGGAAGCCTTCCCGGCCCTTGATTTAGTTCTGAGCAGGCCACTCTCTCGACAGCGGCCTCAAAGGAAAGGGAGTCCGGGGAAGCGGGGAAATTGGGGGACGGGGCGCAGCCCGCGACGACGCCCGCCCGCCCGTCCCCCTCCATGCGCCGCCCCTCGGGACGCGACCTTGAGGCGGAGGTCGCTCGCCTGCAGCCGCGCCTCCTCACCAGCGTTTGGTATTTCTCGGTACCAAGCCCTATACAGTTCTCGCACGCGCCGTTTGGCCTCCGCCAAGTCCCGGCTGAAGATCGGCTTGACAGCTGCCCTCGCGGCTGCCGCTGCTACCTTCCCGGCTCCGGGCGCCGCCATCTTGTTCGGCCTGATACGCCCCGCCTACCCATCCCCGCGCGGATGTTTTCCGTACAGAGTTCGAGGGCGCTCGAGTGCCATTGGCTGAGAGCTGTGCGGTTTCTTCAAGGCTCGCCAGCCATTGGGCGGTGGGAGGGTGGATTGGCGAAGCCTTCCGGGTTTCGTCCTTGAGGATGGGGGTTGCGCGCTCTTTCTTCTTGGTTTCATTATCACCAGAATAAAAGATAAAGAAAAAAGGTTTTTCAGAAGATGGTTCGAAATTCAAAAGAGCTCCATTATGAAATAATGAGAAATTAGTCTCAAAGATTTATAAAAATTTTATAGAGTTGGCAACAAAAGATGAGATGATAAAAGCAACTATAACTCATTGGGCAATTGATATTGGCCACAATACATATAGAAATGAGAGTTTGGTAGAGATTATGTATAACGCTGTGGGTTTAACCACAGAGCCTAGGAATTGCTGATCAGAAGATCTGCGGTTCGAATCCCTGTGACGGGGTGAGCTCCCGTTGCTCGGTCCCTGCTCCTGCCAACCTAGCAGTTCAAAAGCACGTCAAAGTGCAAGTAGATAAATAGCTATCGCTCTGGCGGGGAGGTAAACTGTGTTTCTGTGTGCTTCTATGGTTTGCCAGAAGCAGCTCAATCATGCTGGCCACATGACCCGGAAGCTGTACACCAGCTCCCTCGGCCAATAAAGGGAGATGAGCACCGCAACCCCAGAGTCGGCCACGACTGGACCTAATGGTCAGGGGTCCCTTTACCTTTACTATGTATAACAATGAACTTCCCTGCCTGCTACACACTAAAGGAAAATCTATAGATGATGTATAGATGGTATTTGACTCCAAGCAAACTCTTAAATATGTTTTTTAAAAAGATCCAAATTATGCTGGAAATGCCAAACAATAGAGGGCACGTTCTTTCACACATGGTGGTTGTGTAAGCAGGCCAAAAAGTATGGGAAATGATTTACATAGAACTAAAAATATTTCTATGTATATTAGCATGCCAACAAAGGTCCGTATAGTAAAAGCTATGGTTTTCCCAGTAGTGATGTATGGAAGTGAAAGCTGGACCGTAAAGAAGGCTGATCGCCGAAGAATTGATGCTTTTGAATTATGGTGCTGGAGGAGACTCTTGAGAGTCCCATGGACTGCAAGAAGATCAAACCTATCCATTCTTAAGGAAGTCAGCCCTGAGTGCTCACTGGAAGGACAGATCCTGAAGCTGAGGCTCCAATACTTTGGCCACCTCATGAGAAGAGAAGACTCCCTGGAAAAGACCCTGATGTTGGGAAAGATGGAGGGCAGAAGGAGAAGGGACGACAGAGGACGAGATGGCTGGATAGTGTTCTCGAAGACAGAAGTGCCTGGCGTGCTCTAGTCCATGGGGTCACGAAGAGTCAGACACGACTAAACGACTAAAACAACAACAACAAAAATATTTTAAGGATTACCCCCCCCCCAAAAAAAACCAGAGGCCTTCCTATTAAGAATAAAGGTGAAATTCCCCAGAAGGTACTTTGTCTCTTCCTCTATGCAACCACCACTGCAGGAATCATATATGCACAAATATGGAAAGAGAAAGAAACCCCAGCAAAAGAAGTGTGGTAGTTTAAATAGAGTATGTGGAGCTAGCTACGATGACAGCAAAAATAAGATATCAAGAAGAGACAAAGATAAGGAAGTAGTGGAAACACTGGAGAGTATCTAAAGAGGTATAAATAAACTTTCAAGTAGGAATGGCCATGTGAGAGCTGTAAGCAGCAAATAAGATAGTGGGTAGGTTGATAATGGGTGGTGTAAGAGGATATGCAGCATAATAAGGAATAAATCAGAGGCCATGGAGGGACTGATGGGGAAGTTGCAAATTATCAGTCAAATAAAGATATTCATAGAATGTATGTACCAAACAATGGAAAATGCATTAATAATAATAATAATAAAGAAATAGTCAAATAAAAGTTTGGTGGATGCCAAAAATGCCATTGTAAAAGACGGCAGAACTCCATTGAAGTACTGCCTATTGGAGCACGGCAGAAAGGAAAACTGAAAAGGAGAGGCTTACTCACTCAGCTGGACACATGTTGGAAGCTGGTTGATCCATGTACCTCTTATCCTTGACCAGAATCCAAGACTATCCTTGTATTCCATATCTCTCTGAAAGTGATCGTCTTCCAAAGCATCTATCAGAGCTGTATAACCCTCATCAGAGGATTCTCTACTAGGTTCAATGACTTACCTAAATTCAACTTCATATCATATGAAGACCTTCCTTATCTGATCTACGAAGGTTCAAATCGATTAGCTGAACTTTTCACTTGTACACTGGACTTTCAGACCTTGTGCAATTGCTCATTTACAGTATTAAAGCCCTTGTATACCTTCTAAGATAACCCTATTAATAGTGGCACATCATGTTCCTACAGTGATTCAAAGCAGAGAATAAATAAAAAAGAACAAAGGCGAAATAGAGAAACCAGCAGAGGCAAGAACACCGCCAGTCTGCAGAGTTGGGGAGACACAAAGCAGAGGGAAGGGGAAGCTTCCAATGGCTGGGATCGCGGCTTCCATCTCTTGGCTGGGGAGCCAACTCTCCTGCTGCCACAACAACCTCCCTGCTCTGGCCTTGTCTCTCCTACTACTTGCTCTGCTGCTTGATTACGTCAAGCGGAGGAAGAGAAGCAGCCGCTGGCCACCAGGACCCACCCCTCTGCCTTTCATTGGGAACTTGCTACTGCTAGATGTAAATAACCCACATAAATCTGTTCAAGATGTAAGTACTGGATGCACCATCTCTGAGGACACTGCATGCTACTGAATGATTGCATTAGCCAAGCTCTTAGGATTATTTAATTAGTTAGACAGCTAGTTATTACCTGTTCTTCAGCCTAAGGCTACAGGGCAGGTAGTGGCTGTACTAGAATCCCAACCCCCTCCATAATATTGAACAATATTCCGCTACAGTTTTTGTTCTCATTAACTGATGCAGATTGGCAGACACACACACACACACAGAGAGAGAGAATTAATTTTTGACACAGCCCTGCTACCAATGTCTAGTCTGAGAGAATTGGAATTACGGTAGTAAGTAGAACTTTCCTTTAAGTTCGGCATTGTGTTGCTACATTGGTCTTTTTATGAACCATTTTAAAAAGTCCCCAAGGGTTACTTTGTTTACATGATGCATTTTCACTCCTCCTCAACCAAAAGGAAGGAGTCTGTAGCATGCACAACAGCAACCCCAGTGTCTGACCACCCCTGCCGCCTCCAAGCCACCAAGTGAGGCTCTCTACCTCTTCCCTGCCCAGAGCAATGCAAAGAGGGCAGAGATGGAAGGGAAGGGCTTTGCTAGCACTGCTGTTGCTGCTGCCACAGGAAAATTAGTACAGTATAACCTGTATTTTAGGACTGCATTGATATCTTCCCTTAATACTGAAAATAATTCGCTAAATTGTAACATTTACTACATTAAAGAATTTAGGGGGATCTGGCCGCCCCCAACAAACTCATAACAACATATTCCTGGGAAATGAATATTTTTCTGAAACGTTTCAAGCTTGTAATTAGTTTGTGCTTTCTGGAATTTCCCATATATATTGTGCTGCAACATTATACCTTCCTTACTTTTATTGTCCTTTCCCCCTGGATAATTTTTTCCCTTTCTTTCCTATTGATTAAAGCTGGAATCTTTTTGTATCTGCCTTCCAATAGTGCGGGTGGCAATACAATGAATTTGGCTTGCGTAAATGCCTTTCTAAATTTGGGGGTGACCAAGTTTGAGGCTCCAATACTTTGGCCACCTCATGAGAAGAGAAGACTCCCTGGAAAAGACCCTGATGTTGGGTAAGATGGAGGGCGCAAGGAGAAGGGGATGACAGAGGACGAGATGGTTGGATAGTGTTCTCAAAGCTACCAGCATGAGTTTGACCAAACTGCGGGAGGCAGTGGAAGACAGGAGGGCCTGGCGTGCTCTGGTCCATGGGGTCATGAAGAGTCGGACACGACTAAACGACTAAACAACAACAACAAGTTTGACAAATAATTGGGATGAGCTAGAGCCATTTTGTTTGTCCAAAGTGTGGGAAATACATCAGCTTGGGCTAAATGGTTTTGTAGTACGGTATCTCTAATTCTCATTGAAATGTTCATTTTTGCTTTATCATATCCTTGGGTGCTCCTCTCTCTTTCTCTCTCTCTCTCTCTCTCTCTCTCTCTCTCTCTCTCCCGCCCCCCGGGAAAACTAGTCTTTCTGTAGATATATGATTAAACATTTTTGTAGATAAATGATTAAATATTCTGTAGATAAATGATTAAACATTTTTTATTAAACACCTCAAGCCTGAAATATGTCTGTGCTTTCTGGAATTTCCCATATATATTGTGCTGCAACATTATACCTTCCCTACTTTTATTGTCCTTTCCCCCTGGATAATTTTCTCTCTTTCCTTCCTATTGATCAAAGCTGGAAAAAAAGTTTGGACCAGTCATCTCTTTGCAGTTTGGATGGCGAAATATGGTCATCCTGAGTGGGTTCAAGACGATAAAGGAGGCCCTGGGACAAAACCCTGAGAACTTTGTTGACCGAGCAGCAGTTCCACTGCTGAATCTAATAAACCGTGGAAAGAATTGTGGAGGTGAGTATAGCTGATACCCTGATGGACTGAATATGCAGTAGGATTGTGACCCATCTCCCCTCACATACAAAAGTAGCTGAGGAAGGGAGAATTTGAAGAGGATGGAAAAATGATGGAAGAAAAGAATCAGGAGAGTAGGAGAAACAAGCAGCAAGTGAGCAGGCCTGCAAGTGGGCCAGGATGGCACTTCAGGTTGTAAATGAAAGACTCCATTGCCTGGGAGAAGATACATATTCATATGACATGTCAGGGGGATTTTTGAGGAGTTTGTTCTTCTTTCACTCAGCTGTAAACAACTAACAGAGGTAGGGACAGGAAGGTGGACTAGAAGCGTTTGAAGATTTATTTGCAAGTTAATCATACAAGTGAGCAGGACAGCTACTACCTGCTGGCTGGCTGTCAGCACAAGATGGCAGGCAGCAAATGTTGTTCAGTCTCTGCCGTTGTCTATGCCAGTGTTTCCCAACCTTGGGCCTCCAGCTGTTTTTGAACTACAACTCCCATCATCCCTGACTAGCAAGACCAGTGGCATGGGATGATGGGAATTGTAGTCCAAAAACAGCTGGAGGCCCAAGGTTGGGAAACACTGGTCTATGGACTCCCAAGGCCAGAAGAATGGGCCAGCAATCTAATGCGGACACTACTAGTCTTCATTTTTAAAAACAACAACAAACAATAACAAATGCAAAGAATTAAGTAGTTCTTTAGACAAATGGTAAACTGCCATGAACCTATTCTACATAATATATAAATTAATATTTATTTTAAATAATATATTATTTTACATTATATGCATATTTATTTTATTTTACAAACCTCAGGAATAGTAGTAGCAACATGCGACAATGGCTGGAGGGAGCAGAGGCGATTCTTTGTCTCCCTCCTCAAGAACTTTTGGAAGGGGAAGCCAACGCTTGAAGAAAGAGTGTCTGAAGAAGCTGGATACTTGTGCTCTGAGTTCAAATCCAAAGAAGGTACATCTCATTGTTGGGGACATTCTTCCTGCTGTGGGATCTCATTTGATGCAAAAACGCTAAGAGGATTCTATAAAGTTCATTCCCATCTCAATATCTTCTCATATTTCATTTTTGAAGCATGTAAGATGATGACTAATAATTTTGCAGCACTATAAAGAATGCAAAATTTATTATGGCATATGCTTTCAAGGATTAGAGTCCTCTTTCTGAGATGCACTGAATGCAAACCTAAATGAGCAGACAATATAAACACACAGTGGTGGGAGGGAATTAAGGTCAGACAAAAAGAAAATTCAAGAAGAACAGAGAGAGATACGGTACATAAAAACGCCATGGTTCCATTGACACTTGGCAATGCAGTTGCTGGTGAAACACAGACTTCCTGGCATTGGTGAGCTGGGTGACAGGTGTGGTTTGATACACAGCTGTAATATCAGTTCAAGAAACAAATGATAAAATTGAATGTCTTTTTTTGCCTTCATTTTTGCATTTTCCATTACAAACATTCATTTCTTTCACTGTGCTATTCTAGTTTCCCCCCACCATCAGTTCTTTTGAGCCTCTAATACAACATCTAATACAATGGTAATTATCTATTACAGCCATGAAATTCTCTAGTTATTTCCTATCATAAGAGGACTTCCCAGCCTATCTTTCCTTGACATCCTAAATTTCCGCCAGAGCACGATTTCTGTTCTCATCCTGAAGCAAAGTTCTTAACCCGAGGTACTATTTCTGGGTTAGCAGAGTCTGTAACCTGAAGCATCTGTAACCCGAGGTACCACTGTATCTCCTTTTACCCTTTTTTGCTGATGTTCATAAATCTATCCCTACTTGTATATTTAACATTATTCCACTCTTTTAAAAATATGTTTCTAGTAATTCCCACTCACTTATTATTATTATTATTTTCTTATCCATATTTCTTATTGTAGCTGTCATATTGGCTGATTCTATAAATTCTTAGTTTAAACAGCCACTAATCTTTTGTCAGTCTTGCCTTTTCTTTTCACATTTTCATGTATGCTATCTGTCAGGGTTTCAGGGACAGAGAGCGAGGGGGAGGGATCCCAGGGCGACGAGGAAGAGGACGACGACGACCCGAGGTTGTCAGTGAGTCCGTCAAGTGAATCGGAGGATTCCCAAAAGGGAGCCCCCCTGGTCAGGCCAAGGGGCAGTAGAGAGGGAAGCAGTCAGAAGCAGGGGAACGAAGAGGGAATCCCCAGTGGGGGTTGGAGATCGGGACCGGCCTCTCCGTCGGAACGGAGTGAAGGGGGTGGAGTTGCCAGTGTGTCAGAAAGAGCAGAACAGGAAGCAGAGAGGGGAAGGAGTTCAGAGCAGAACGTCCTGCAGGAAGGGGAGGAGTGTAGTACCGAGAGTAGCGTAACGGTCGAAAGGAAGGTCAGAGGCAACGTACGCGCGCCAAGTTCAAATGTGGAGGCGCGCGGAAATGAGGAGAGCCCTGAGGAGGAGCCTGGTCCCAAAGCACGAAGGAGGGGGGAGCAGGCGTCAGAAGACTCAGCCTCGGGGGAGTCCCGGAGGGAGGGAGCACAGGGGGGCAGGAAGACCCTGCGGAAAAGGAAGGAGAGGAAAAGGTGGAGCAGTACAAGCCTCTTAAGCTGGTGCAGGGGCGGGACTGACTCAGAGGGGACTTCTAACATCTAAGGGTAAAAGATGCGGAGCCACGGAACTTGGATGTAGTGGCAACAATGTTCTTCAATAAAACCTTTTGTATATAACTTGGACTGGACTTCAGTCTCTTGTGAGCTGGGACCTCGGGTGGCTCTGACAGTAAGTCCCCTCCCAAAGAACGCAAAAATTTTTTTTTGCAAAGCTCACAAACGGTGACAGCCATGAGTGCGGAGGATCAGCTGACAGCGCTGCGAACTACAGTTTCCGAACTCACCGCTGCAGTCCTTGCGTCTCAGAAGAAGCATGACGAAATGGAGAAGCGCTACCAGGACCTGCAAACAAGGTGGGAGCGTGCAAGCAGGGAAGGGTTCCCAGGGTCCAGATCAGAGGGAATTGGACTTGGAAGGCGGGGGGGCAGCCTAGTCACCCACTTCGATGGGAACCTGAAGCACTACCCCAGTTTCAGAGCAGACGTTTTGTATGCATTGCACTTGCTTCGTCATGACTTTAAAGATGAGGAGGAGAAAGTGGGGTTTATTATTTCTCATTTGCATGGGGCGGCCAGAGACTGGTTGCGCAATTTGTGGCGTGAAGATGGCCCTGCCCGCCGCGATTCTGATGAATTCATTAAAGCGATGGATGCCTGTTTCCAGTCAACCGTAGATTTGGATCTTGCACGCAGGGAGATATTTGGACTGCGGCAAGGCAAAGCCACTGTGCGTCAGTACCATTCCAGATTTTTTGCTTTACTGACTGCGTTACGCTGGGAGAAAGACTGCACACCTGTGAGGGATTTGTTCTGGGAGGGTCTCAGCGGTCCCATAAAGGATGAACTTGCCAGGGGAGACAGACCTCAGACCCTGGAGGAGGTGGTGCAGAGGGCTCTGGCGATTGGGATACGTCACGAGGGACGTCCTTGGCACAATGAGGAAGAACGTCAGGTGCGTCCACCAGCGAGGACGTCTTCTTTCATCCCCAGGGAGTTCAGTCAGTCGCATCCCTCGCCGCTGGGGAGGCAGGGGGAGGAGCCGATGGAG
The DNA here is from genome assembly GCF_964106915.1 of Podarcis gaigeae. Lineage (NCBI taxonomy): Eukaryota > Metazoa > Chordata > Lepidosauria > Squamata > Lacertidae > Podarcis > Podarcis gaigeae. The sequence continues at coordinate 31,762,485 of NC_139686.1, forward strand.
CTTGGTGGTGCTAAGGCTCAAGCAACAGCCAGAGCCCCAGCTTCCGGTGCAGTAAAGGCGAAGCCTCCTAGAGGGACCAGGAAGTGTTACATCTGCGACAGTGCACTGCACATGGCGAAAGAGTGCCCCCAGAGGCTCCAGAAACACACTGCAGCTTTAGCAATGGTAGCAGCAGATGTGATCCAAGAAGAGGAACCTCAGGGAAACGACAATGCCTGGCTGGAAGCAGAATTGCTGGGGCTCAGCCAGGCGAATCTGTAGAACAGTCCCCAGCGTCTTTGCAACACACAGACCCTTTACCACCCAAGCCAGCGGTGCAGCTCACTGCAACACTTCAGTTGCCAAATGGGACCACCCTAGAAGTGCCCCTCACGATCGATTCGGGGAGCAACGCCGATTTCGTGGGGATGCAATTCGTCAAGCAGCATCGCATAGCGCTTCTGCCCGCCACAACGCCTCTGAACGTAGTCACGGTGGATGGCAGGAAATTGCTAGGAGGGCAAGTTGTGCAACAGACACCTCCCATGGTGATGCGGATTGGAGATCACCGAGAAGTCATTAGCTTCAATGTCACCCACCTGTCTGACACGCCTATAGTATTAGGCATGAGTTGGCTGGAGAGACACAGTCCTGCAGTAGCGTGGTACCAACGCCAGATCACCTTTTGTTCATCGTACTGTGCTCAAAATTGCATCCAGTCCTGCCAGGAGGAGGGGGCTGAGCAGCAGCTGCAGCTTGGCATGGTGCAGGCAGTACCTAGCAAGTACGAAGGGTTCCTGGAAGTTTTCTGCGAGAAGGAAGCTGACCAGTTGCCGCCCCACAGACCTTATGATTGTGCCATCGATCTGGTGCCGGGGGCACAGTTGCCGACTGCAAAACTGTATTCCATGTCTGAGGACGAAATGCAAGAGCTCAGGGAGTTCATAGAGCACAATTTGAAGCGTGGATTCATCCGGGAATCGAAAGCAGTGGGGGGCAGTCCTGTGTTCTTTGTGAAGAAGAAGGACACGCCCCAAAAGAGACTCATTGTGGACTATAGAACCATAAACAGTATGACCAAACCCAAGGCCTTGGAGCTCGCCAAACAAGCATATAAGGTGCAGGCGGACAAAAACAGGAGAGTGGGGGAGGACATCCAGGTGGGGGACTGGGTGTGGTTAGCGGCCCAAGCGATGCCGGCCAAGTCGTTGGCCAAGAAGAAACTAGGGCACAGGCAGTTAGGGCCGTACCAGGTGGAGGCTAAAATCAACCCTGTAGCCTTTCGACTAGCCCTCCCCGAAGGTTCCAGAGTGCACCCGGTCTTTCATAGGTCGGTGCTCACTCCCTACAAGGCACCGCACAGGTTTCAGGGGTCTGAAACAGTCCCGCACCCACACACTAAGTCACAGGAGAGGGAGAGGGCGCCTAGGGCCGAACCACTCAACGAGGTCACAGAGATCCTGGACTCGAGATGGGGAGAAGAGGGGGTAGAATACTTTCTAGCCAGAGAGGGCACTCCAGCCAGTGCCAACGGTTGGGTGCCGGACTACGCTTTAGACGAACCTCTTCTAAAAGAGGAGTTCCATGCCCTTTTCCCGCATAGACCCATGCCAGCCGAGTACTTTGATGACTGGCTCTTTACGCCCACACTCTCAGACAGTACTTTCCGGGGTTTTTCTTCAGCCGAGGAGAGAACGCCAGAATCTAGCCCGCCCAGGGGATCGTGCTCAGGGGTGGACACAGAACACTCTTATTGGTGGGACGAGCAACCAGAGGAGGACTGGCGCAGGAAATGGCTGACGGGACCGTGGCCGGCAGCACCAGACGAGGTACCAATGGAAGAGGGAGAAGAGAACACTTTGGGTCAAGAACCCGAATTCGAACACTCATACACCGAACTGCAAGCAGAGGATATGGAGGTACACAACCGGTATCCTGCATCCACCTCCGAAGAGCTGCAGCTCCTACAACCTGCACCCGATGGGCGGGAGGGGGGAAGGGGGGGCTTCGAGGGGGGGATGGATGTCAGGGTTTCAGGGACAGAGAGCGAGGGGGAGGGATCCCAGGGCGACGAGGAAGAGGACGACGACGACCCGAGGTTGTCAGTGAGTCCGTCAAGTGAATCGGAGGATTCCCAAAAGGGAGCCCCCCTGGTCAGGCCAAGGGGCAGTAGAGAGGGAAGCAGTCAGAAGCAGGGGAACGAAGAGGGAATCCCCAGTGGGGGTTGGAGATCGGGACCGGCCTCTCCGTCGGAACGGAGTGAAGGGGGTGGAGTTGCCAGTGTGTCAGAAAGAGCAGAACAGGAAGCAGAGAGGGGAAGGAGTTCGGAGCAGAACGTCCTGCCGGAAGGGGAGGAGTGTAGTACCGAGAGTAGCGTAACGGTCGAAAGGAAGGTCAGAGGCAACGTACGCGCGCCAAGTTCAAATGTGGAGGCGCGCGGAAATGAGGAGAGCCCTGAGGAGGAGCCTGGTCCCAAAGCACGAAGGAGGGGGGAGCAGGCGTCAGAAGACTCAGCCTCGGGGGAGTCCCGGAGGGAGGGAGCACAGGGGGGCAGGAAGACCCTGCGGAAAAGGAAGGAGAGGAAAAGGTGGAGCAGTACAAGCCTCTTAAGCTGGTGCAGGGGCGGGACTGACTCAGAGGGGACTTCTAACATCTAAGGGTAAAAGATGCGGAGCCACGGAACTTGGATGTAGTGGCAACAATGTTCTTCAATAAAACCTTTTGTATATAACTTGGACTGGACTTCGGTCTCTTGTGAGCTGGGACCTCGGGTGGCTCTGACACTATCCTTGCTACTGGTGTCGCTTAGAGGAATAGGTTGTTTGTTTTAAATAGTTTGTTTATTTGAAAGTATTGAAACCAGTCACTCACAAATTCTGAAGTTTCTTCTCTTCCTTTAAGTCCTACTTCGTGTTCTTTGATAGTCACCAGATCTCTATAGGTTCCCTATTTGTCTCCCATATTCATCTTCTTGACAGCCACTGCTTCTGTCGGTGATATCCACATAGGTGTTTTTCTTTCCAGGAGATCTCTGTATCTCCTTCATACATTGTACAGATTTCTTATTACACGGTTGAAAAAGTCCTTGTGTGCTTTTGTTTTGCCATAGTATAGCTAGCTATGCCAGCCATTCCTTAGATCATGTTCTTCTAGGTCCAGGATTCCTGTGTTTTTCAATTCAATCCCTTCATTCAACCATACTAGGTAAGCCGACTCATAATACAACTTCAAGTCTGGTAGCGAAAAGTCTCCCCTCTTTTTGTCATCAGTAAGGATTTTATATTTAATTCTGGGCTCCCCCCCCCCCCCCGCCGCCATACAAAATTGATCAGGTCCTTCTTCCATTGAATCTGGGGAACTTCAAATTCTTTTCCATGTACCAGTATTGACAGCAACATGGTTAGTGCTCTTTTAGGACCTCCTCAGTTCTGGCTGCTATGAGAAAGGATTGATGGAGTGTGGGGGTGATTAGATGCTGTGAGGTATACAGCTGTTCAACTGTGTTATGTGGCAAAGGATCTCAGGAATTAAAAACTTCTTTAAGGGGTGAATAAATAGTTCTTGGTGGCATGTGATTGCTACACCTTTTGGATCTTTTTATCTTTGTTAATTTGTATCTTTAATGGAACTTTTCTGTGCTTTGTGAATGGCGCAACAATATAGGAGCTGCCAGTTCCATAGGAAAGACCCACACAATCGGCTCTGCTCACATCCAGTCCCTAGCCATATAGGATTACATTATGGAAAATTGCTTCTTCATGTTTGGGACTGTGCTTGCGGGGAACCACTGGCAGAAGGCTTTCTTTATTGTTTAGACTTCCACATCAACCTCCAAAAACTGCACTCCAAAAACTGCTGTACAACTTCCATCCTATCTGACCGTTGGCAGTGCTGATTGGGTCTGTGAGAGCCAGTGTGGTGTAGTGGTTAAGAGCGGTAGTTTTGTAATCTGGGGAACCGGGTTTGCGTCTCCGCTCCTCCACATGTAGCTGCTGGGTGACCTTGGGCCAGTCACACTTCTCTGAAGTCTCTCAGCCCCACTCACCTCACAGAGTGTTTGTTGTGGGGGAGGAAGGGAAAGGAGATTGTTAGCTGCTTTGAGACTCCTGAAGGGGAGTGAAAGGCGGGATATCAAATCCAAACTCCTCCTCCTCCTCTTCTTCTTCTTCTTCTGATAGGTGTTGAAGACAAAGATATTTGGAGGATGCCAAATTGGAGAAGACCAGCCTAAACAATGGCTGTAGAATGAAAAATGGGCAATATATGATGACATACCTCTAATCTGTTCATTTTTCTTACATCCCATCAAGGTTCTCCTTTTGATCCACAAATCCTCATCTACAGGGCTGTTAGTAATATAATCTGCACCCTAACATTTGGTGGCCGCTTTGAATACAGTGATGAGAAATTCCTGAAAATAATGCATCTACTTCAGGAGATCTTGAAGGAAGTAACCAGAAATTTGCCCCAGGTGCCATCATGCGTTTGTCTGGGTATTAAAAGGAAACAGCAATTTGGGGTTTGATGGGTCAACATAGAAAGGGGCAGGACTTGTGCCTGTGTGTTTTGTGTGGTACCACTTCCTTGACTACCCTTCAAAATATCTCTAAAACCTGGAATTCTTGAGGGGAAAACGGGATAGGGGAAGAACACTAGCTAAAGACAAATACTGGAAGATTAAAACATGAACATAAGCAATCAAAGTCAAAGGTGGCTTGTGAAAAATATTAGAGGCAAAATAAACCCTTTTATAATACAACTTTAAAAAGAAAATTAGAAAGACAACAATTCCTTTAATTAAAAAAACAATTGCCAATATGTTACTAATAAGCATAAACAAAAGGAGGAGGTCAAAATGATAATAAACAAAATAATAAACTTATCAGATTACATAAAATGGGAGAAAGTAGCATCCACTAGTATTTTGACAGATGCAAAAAAGCTCCAGCCCATCAACCTATGGTAATTCAGCCTAGCACGTGACCCAAATTGGCCCATGAGGCCATTGCGACCTGCCTGCCACCTAGTGTTTTATGTGATATCATGCAGCTACAAATGAACAATCAACAGCTTAAGGGAGCTCCCAATTGTTCATTTGCAACTGGGGCTCCCTTTCAGTGTTCATCACCCAGACACACTGAGATTGACTCCACTAGAAAGTTCTGCATCAGGGGAATGTGAAGCACTTCTTCCACTACCTTGACCTTGGAAGCCCTTTAGGTTTTGGGAATAGGATATTTGAAGGAACTGCCTTCTCCTTCCTATGTTAGCCTGCCTGCCTATTGAAATTATCACCAGAAACCCTTGTATATCCTAACATCCCCCTCCCAATTATGGCTAAGGAGAGGGCATTATATTGTGAACTATAGGAACAAACAAGAGTCCTTAAATGTACCAAATGCAGGAATTGGGGGAGGAATGGGAATGAAGCCACATAAGCGTGAAGAAGTAGCTAGTTAGGAACTTCCTACTAGAATGCAATTTCCCTTCAAGTGAAATATCTAAGAAATGTCTTCTGTATCTGAAAACGGGATGTCTCTTCCTTTTGTGATTTCTGCTACACCAGCTTATTGTTGCGGGATCCTGGTTTTCCTGTTTTCCTGGACCTCATCGTGAACTGCAGAAACGCTATGAAGAAGTTAGCACTACCCTAAGAGAGATTGTGAATGAACATAAGATAACCAGAGATCCCACCTTTCCAAGAGATTTGATTGATGCATTTCTGGATGAGATGGATAAGGTGGGGAGACATTTATGGGCTCAGAACCTCTGGGGCTCCTTTTGCAACTTCTGCCTTGGGATTGATTACTTTTGTTTAGAATTTGTGCCACCTAGACTATGGCTGTACAACTGCAAGACAGCTCCCCTCCTTTGTAAGAAAGCAGAGGAAGAAAACGTCTGTGAGGAGGAAGGAAAATTATAGAGCCCTCCCTTCTTTTCCCTGCAGTCCACATCTCAGTGCTGCATGATTCAGAGCAATGGTCTGCTGCCATTAAATGGTTCAAACATTTAGGCTTTCAAAGTTTTTTTCTGCTTCTGAGAGGTGAGTTCTCAGGGCAGAGTAGCAGGGCATAGTTTCCTTTTGAATTTGAGAGCACTGGAGTGTTGAAGTACCTGTGATATTTGCTTTATTTACAAATATAGAAGCAGAATGTACCAGAAGCCAACAGATACTCCTTCAGGTGAGAGCAAACCCCACAAAGCACAAAGGCTGTACCCTCAGTTTCCACAAATGACTGCTAGAAGCGTTTCTTCACTCTGTCGCATTTCCACCTGCAAACAGTTTTGGGCTCCTTCACTCTCTTTCTGCCCATCTGCATGGCTGGAGGAGCTTCACTTTCTCTGCACTCAGCTTTCACCCACTTGCCACCCTCCAGATATTTTGGCCTGCAACCCTCAAGACATGTGGAGGCTGGCAGGTTGGCGGCGACTGATTCCAACAACCCCTACTACATGTGCTGCCTCAGCCCCACAGATACTACATGCACCACTTTGGAGTTCTCTGCTGGGGCTTTTTCAGGACTTGCACACAGATAGAGTGATATCCTAACCCAGCCCTTGGTGTCTGCACTTGCTGTGTCTTGAAATCAATCATGCAGGGTGGGGCTTACTTGTCTCCCCCCCCATATTTTATTCAAGTTGGCACCCCTGCACCCAGCACACTTTCCAACAGGGTCAGCAAGAGTGGTGCTCGGGGGGAGTCAAGGGCTCTTCACCAAGAGCCCCCTCAGACCTTGCACTGGTGTTGCTTGCCACCAAACAACCGAAGATGGAATTCAGTATGTAGTGGGACGTTCATCCCTGCACAATTCAGATCTAATTTTCCAAGAGACTTTTAGTAATATTGGATGCTGAGCCATGCATGCACAAAGGCATATGTGGCCTCAGGAATCAAGCTTGTCTTTGTGCATTCAGTTATGATGCCTCTTGGCAGATGTTAAAGCAGTTGTTTCTCTGGAACTGGAGGGTGGGGTGGGAAGAGAGGGGTGATTTCTCAGTGTAATTATGCCAAAACAAGAGCTAGGTTGTATTAGATGTTACTTAGGGGTGGGGGCTGCCATGTTTTTCAACAGCCATGTCTAGTTTTTGGAAATGTCTAGTTTCCCACTATTTCTCAAGGAACGGAGCAGCTTTTTCTCTATTCACTTCACTTCGGTCTGATACATATCTTGCAGACTATTGATAACAAGGGCAAAGATCATTAGTACACACTATTCTCTCACAAATGTGACATCGTATTGTGCTTTTTCCATGTGAGTGACCAACTTGTTCCATTTCCTTCAGGCTAAAGGGAAACCAGAGAACAGTTTTAATGAACGAAACCTTATCAATATCATTTTTGACTTGTTTGGGGCTGGTACTGACACAGTTTCTTCCACCTTGCTCTGGGGACTGTTGAACATGGTCGATCATCCTGAGGTTCAGAGTAAGTGATCAGTATAGGAGGAAATGCAAGACCCTGTGAGGTATCTGTCTTTTTGAAGGCTAGATGACAGTCCAGCAGAATGAGCAGAATTAGCTACATGGGCTGTGCTGTTGCTTTATATCTGATTTGGATTCAAAAATAATCAGGAGGAGTGGCTTAAGAAATCAGTATATAAATAATAACAGCAATGATAAAATGAACCAAAGTAGAAGCAAAGCAATTGGAACCCAGGCACTTGGAAAACAAAGCTGTTTTGCTTAATACAGTAGGATCATTTCTTTTATGAGGGATAAGTTTTGGGTTGGTAGCATGTAAAGCCGAAATTGCTTATAGTCAGAACAACCTTCCGGTAACTACCGCCACATGAGAAATTTTATCTTCCAAGCTGGCACAGGATCTCATGGGACTGTTTCAGATCTTGCAAGATCTTTCAAAGGCCGGTACAGCTCACACAGGAGTTTCCCAGAGCCCAGTAAGCAAGGCAGAGAGCTTAAAATGTCTTTCCATGCCAGGTTTTCTGGCTTAGTCTACTCTCCATCTCTGCCCACCTGATTACTGTCAGGTCCATCTCTTGTTCCCAGCTGAACACTACCTTTTCTTTTATTTAACAGCATTTGTATACCACTTAATTGTAAGTAAAACCTCTAAGTAGTTTACAGAGTGCTCCCCACAGTGTTGTTTGGTTTATATTGTATGCTGCTGTTGATCTGTTTGCATCTTTCACCTTTCTCAAAGCAAATAGTGGTGGAATTGAAGCTCGGTTGACTATACAACTCAGCTGTTTTTCAGCATTTCATAGGATCAGCTAAAACTACCACCTGCTAAAGACTGTATCAATATTTGAGTTATTTTGAGGATATTCAGCAGACATTTAGTTGGAGACTCAAGTTCAAATCTCTGCTCAGCGTTAAAATTCATAGTGTCTGTTGAAACCATAAAAAACAACATGCTACAATCAGCTTGGAGAACTGGAAGGATTATGATACATATGCAATGCATTAATACTCCTAAATTAATATTTCCAGAAAGGGTCCAAGAAGAAATTGATGAAGAGATTGGCAGGGTACGATCACCAGTGATGGAAGATCAGTTGAAGCTGCCTTATACTTGCGCTGTGATACATGAAATTCAACGTTGTGCTGATATTTTGCCTGTTGCAGCTCCATATACGACACACAGAGATACTGAGGTCGGCAAGTTCATTATTCCTAAGGTACAGTCCCTGAAAAACACACTTGTAGAAAAGGAAATCATTGCTGTTGCATCGGAACTAGGCTGATCACTTATAAAGAAGCATGTGAGAGATCTTGATGCTCACAGTAGCAGAAGTCAATTGAGCTGGAATAATAATAATAATAATAATAATAATAATAGTAATGATGATGATGATAGTTTTATTATATATAACTCACCCATCTAACTGGGTTGCCCCAGCCACTCTGGGCAGCTTCCAACATATATAAAAACATTAAACATTTAAAAACTTCCGTATACAGGTCTGCCTTCAGATGTCCTCTAAAAGTTGTATTGTTACTCATCTTGGCTCAGGGATCACATGACTCCATACCATCCAACATTTCCCTGATGAAAATAGGGACACCCTAAAGAAAAGCCAAATTAAGTAGGTTTTCCAGTTCAGTTCCCAAGCTGCCACTGACGTGGCCCTTTCCCCCTCCAACACCAGGTCCCCCTCATTGGCTTGATCATATGGCTCAACCATCTGTCAGGACATTATGGTACCGAGCTGAAGTGCCATCTGTCAATCCAACAATCCATTTTCTTCACTGCATAGCCAGGAACATTTCCCACCGATAACCTCATGAGTACAAGAATTAGAGCTTGTAAACCAAGCAAACTTTAGATAAAAACTCTATTTTATTTCTTGTGGTGATTACGTTACTCCATGAGAGGTCCAGACTGTGGCAACACGAGAACGGGCCTTTTCTGCAGTGGCTTCTTATTTGTGGAATGCTCATCCTAAGGAGCCTCACCAGGCACCTTCATTATATTTAGGTGCCTGGAGAAAATGTTTCTCTTTAACTAGGCCTTTGGGCAATTAACATTCTACAGTGGTACCTCGGGTTACATACGCTTCAGGTTACATACGCTTCAGGTTACAGACTCCGCTAACCCAGAAATAGGGCTTCAGGTTAAGAACTTTGCTTCAGGATAAGAACAGAAATCGGGCTCCGGCGGCACAGCGGCAGCAGGAGGCCCCATTAGCTAAAGTGGTGCTTCAGGTTAAGAACAGTTTCAGGTTAAGAACGGACCTCCAGAACAAATTAAGTACTTAACCTGTGGTACCACTGTATGTCCTTTTAACTGTGTTTGTGAGAGTTGGATTACTGGTTTGGTTTGTTCTTCTTATGTATTTTGTATTTTTATGTTGTGAACTGCACTGTGATCCCAGATGAAGGGTGGCATACAAATTTCATAAATATAATACATTTAATAATAATAATTATAATAATGCATTTCATTTTGAGAAAAAGAACTATGAGATAAAGCCGGCATTGGATTCTAATCTCTTGGTTTCTCTGCCATTTTAGGAGACTGCTGTCTTTAATCATCTGTCCTCTGTGCTAAAGGATGAGACAATGTGGGAGAAGCCGCATGACTTTTATCCAGAGCATTTCCTGGATGCAGATGGGCAGTTTGTCAAGCGAGAGGCCTTCCTACCTTTCTCTCTAGGTAAATCCAAAAGAGGAATGGCTGAGGTATAAGGGGAAAGGTTGCAAGCTGTCCTGTTATCTTCCTTTCTCACATGGTAACAAGAGTAGCAGTTCTCCATAATCAGCTGCCTTGAAAAGAGACTCATGTGTAGGCTCATGTTGGCTGGCTGTGACTGATGGGAAGAGGAGCTTATGAACATCTGAAGGGCCACAGGTTGCCCACTCTGCTTTCATCTTCACACCCTTTTCAGTGTCACATAAGTTAACACCAAACAACCAAAACAGTTTTATTCCTTAGCATTTCAAGGAGAATACGGGCTGACAAGCCCTTAAAAGCACAGGCATGGGTCGGAGGGGCTCAAAATCAACAAGAGCTGATTAGAACTGAAGTTTCAGAGAGAGATTGGGAGGGTTCTGTGCTGTCCTTCCTCCTGATCTCATGCTCAAAGTATTATGCATCCTTTTTACACAGGTCGTCATGCTTGCCCTGGAGAACAATGGGCCAAAATGGAGCTCTTCCTCTTCTTCACCAGCCTCCTGCAGCATTTCACCTTTCGCATTCCTGAGAACTATCCAAGGCCCAAGACTGAAAGATTATTTGCCCTAGCAGTTCATCCAGCCCCTTTCCAGATTTGTGCCATTCCTAGATGATGTTTCCAAGCTTAGTATATCTAGCAATCTAAGCATCACCCTCAAAAGCAACTATAAAGCAGAAACCAGGAACAGCAGTTTTTAAAATTAATAGAAATATTTATGTTTTTCATAAAACAGTAGTATTCATGAAAAATACCAGGGCGTTTTACAACAATCATATGTAAAAACATTCAATAAAAATCATATAAAATTTCAAAATCAGAATCAACTAACTACAGTTTAGGAGTTAGAATGGGAAAAAAACAACAATGGGAAATGCAGGGATATAAAGCATGATCTGAGGTGAGGATAATAACAGGTAATAACAACCAGATGATAAATCATTAGGAACTATGCATAAAAGTAGCATGTAATTTGGCCCTAATGTTATATAACCAGTCTACCTGTATGGTACATTGTATATGGCTAAGAAGATGCTTTTGTATGTGGACTATAAGATTATTCAGCATTCAACAAATAAAAATATAGACATACTGTCAGGCGATTGGAGGCAGAGAAGGAGGAGAGGGGGGAGAGAATGGGCACTTACAGAGATCATGTGCCTTTAATTAGCAGTTGCTCTTCTTCTGATGAGGAAGGAGACAAAGGGCTGTCTGGAGGCAATGAATCTGAGAGGGGAGGGCCATTTCTGGGAACCAGCCACTCTCAGAGCAGAGGAAGAAGGGGGCTGAGCTTAGGAGGTAGATCTGCTGGGGGAAGAAGCGGAAAGAGCCATTCGAGGCAACTGACTGATCGTGATGGTGTTGTTATTTGAACTCCTGTAAATACTTTGAAGCTACCAATTAAACTCTGTAAATATGGCTGGATTCCCAGACTCTTATCTCAGCTAGCATTCACAGCTCATACCTGACACACACCAAGAATGACTCTGTGCTTTCCTGCCTTTGTTACTACAACTTGGTTAAGGCCAGCGTGCATTCACTTTCCTGTCTTCAGCAGATTTAAAAGCAGGTGGATTTTGTTCTTTTGATTGCAGAAAATCTCTCATATATATATATATAGAGAGAGAGAGAGCGCTTTATTGATTCCAAAAGAAAACAGTCAACAAAAACACTTTAACACATTACAGAAAGATACAATAGTTTCATAATACATATCTTCTATGGCGACTTCCCATCACCCCATCATGGTTCCTTAGTACTTTTTGGTTTGTCGCACTTATCTTTATCAATAATAATACATCTTAGTTCTCTTAATTTTCTATTTTCCTACAGAGGTCACTCCAGGCCTGCCAATGAGTTCAGATTTTTGCAGTGCTCTCTGAGATACTTTGTATACATGTCCCGTTCCCTCATAAATGTTTGTTCAGTCCAGTATCTTAATTTTCCATCATTTTTGCTAATTCTGCAAACTCCAGTTTAGTCAGTGTTACATCTCCTTTCCAGTTTCTAGCTATTAGAATTCTTGCTGCCACAGTGGCATAGAGAAATCACTTCCTCACCTTTTTTGGTATATCCATGTCTGTTATGCCTAAAAGGAAGGCTTCAGGTTTGTTTGTTTTTGCAAAGGTAATCTTGAATATCTTTTTGAGTTCGTTGTAAACTGTTTCCCAAAATTCCTTTACTTTTCTACAGTTCCACCACATATGTAGCATCGTGCCTTCTGCCTCTCCACATCTCCAACAACATTTTGAGGTGTTCCTATACATTTTTGCTAGTTTTGATGGTGTTAAATGCCACCTATATAGCATCTTCATAAAATTCTCTCTCAGCGTGTAGCACGCAGTAAACCTCAATCTTGTCTTAATTAGAACAGTGTTCCATCCTGAGACTTTTCTCTCAATCTGAATAGTATTCAACAAAACTCTACAAGCACTCACACATCAATTTATTGAAAATCACAAGGCACATGTAGAAATATTTACTCATATTCCAATAGGCTGTTCTTTGGCTCTGAATGATATCATACCACATAAATAAACAGATAAAATCCAGCGCACCCATCTTTGGATGTAAACCCTATTACAGTGGTACCTCGGGTTACATACACTCCAGGTTACATACACTTCAGGTTACAGACTCCGCTAACCCAGAAATAGTACCTCTGGTTAAGAACTTTGCTTCAGGATGAGAACAGAAATCGTGCTCTGGCAGCGCAGCGGCAGCAGGAGGCCCCATTAGCTAAAGTGGTGCTTAAGGTTAAGAACAGTTTCAGGTTAAGAACGGACCTCCAGAACAAATTAAGTACAGTGGTACCTTGGGTTAAGTATGTAACCTGAAGCGTATGTAATCTGAGGTACCACTGTATTATCCTGAAAGGGAGCAGTGTTACACTATAGCAGAAAACAACCAGAGTCCCATGACACATTAACACGAGACTTAACACATTTATTATAGATACTGTAATACTTATTGATAAAATTTCTAGTCATTAAAGGACGGCAATCAGATTCTTTATTTAAGGGTGCAATTCTATGCTCATTCAGGAGCAATCTCCACTGAACATTGAACTGAGCGATTTACTTCAGGGCAAGAGCTGTTTCCTCTATGGCCACAGAACCCGTAAATTGCTGGGGATAAATCCCATTGAACTCAGTGGATTTACTTCAGAGGAGGCACAGTTAGGTTAGCACTGTAAGCAATGTAAGCACTGCTATACACAATCCCTGCCCCGCCCCCACTCCCACTTCAGCTGCTCTGTCATTTCTTTAATGTGGCAATTCCATGGGATTAGCTTCTGAGCAGACATATCTTCTAATTCCCAAACTCTACTTCCAACTCCACGCCCAGCTTTCTCTCCTCCTCCAGCCTTCCCAAGCCAGCAAAATAGCTTTTCTGCACTGCAAGGGCATTTCCCCATTCCCTCACTTTGCCTTCAAAGCAAGGAGAAAACACACACCTTCAAAAGTAGGTCTCTAATTTTTGTTGTCTTGCTGGCTAATTCTAAGCACTCTGTCAATTTTGGGATTGTTTGTTCTTTCCTCTTTTGTGCATATAGTATCCTTGCAGCTGTAGTGGCATAAAGGAAGAGATTGAGTACCTTCTTAGGAATATCAACATTTGTTATTCCTAGAAAGAAGGCTTCTGGTCTTTTGGGGAAAGTTATTTTGAGCATCTTTTTTTAGTTCTTCATAAACCGTTTCCCAGTAGGGTGTGTTTTTGTTGTTGTTGTTGTTGTTGTTGTTGTTGTTTTGCCAACTTACACTTCCACCACATAAGGGACTAGGTGGCATTGTAGTCTAAACCACTGAGCCTCTTGGGCTTGCCGATCAGAAGGTCGGCAGTTTGAATCCGCTTGACAGTGGTGAGCTCCTGTTGCTCCATCCCAGTTTCTACCAAACTAGCAGTTCAAAAGCACACCAGTGCAAGTAGATTAATAGGTACCACTGCGACGGGAAGGCAAACGGCCTTTCCGTGCGCTCTGGTTTCCGTCACAGTGTTCTGTTGTGCCAGAAGCGGCTTAGTCATACTGGCCACATGACCCGTAAAGCTGTCTGTGAACAAATGCCGGCTCCCTCAGCCTGAAAGCGAAATGAGCACTGCACCCCATAGTCACCTTTGACTGGACTTAACTGTCCAGGGGTCCTTTACCTTTACCCTTACCTTTTACCACCACAAATGAGAAAAGGTGCTTTCTATCTCTTGGCACTTCCAGCAAAGATTTGATCCTTTTTTGTACAGAGTTTGCTGAGAGTTAGATACCATCTATACAGCATCCTAAATAAATAATGTTTCCTAAATAAATAATTTTTCCTTTAGGGTATAACACACCAATAAGTTCATTGTTGTTTTCCTTTCCCACAGGGTTATCTCAATATGTTGATTGCCCAGTGTGTCATTGCTTTCATCAATTCATCTTTTGTTTCCCACTCAAGGATAATTTTATATATTTTGATATTAGTTTCTCTTTGCTTCCCAGGAGGGCTTTTTCGAATTCCGACCCTTCTTCTAAAAATCCTTTCAGTTTATCTTCTTTGAACCTCTTGTGCAGCTAATGTTGTTGAAACCAGCCCATAATCCATTCATGCAGATCTTCTCTTTTCCTGAGTACCACTTTTCCTTCGTCAAATTCTATAAGCTCTTTATATATATTCCAATTATGCCTCGTATTTATTTTCTTTATAGCGATTGCTTCAATGAGGGATTATCCTTTCAAGAAGATCCTTCCACGAACTCTATGAGTTTGAGTAGCCGCTGTTCTTTTGTTGGCATGTTTTCCTTCTTCCAAGTCCTTGCATATACAATTCTTGCAGCTGCTGTTGCATATAAAATAGATTTTGAGCCTTCTTAGGTATTTCCTCTCCTACTATGGTCAGTAGAAAGGCTTTGGGTTTCTTAGAGAATGTAAATTTGAACTTTTTTTTTAATCCAATGCTTTTTGGAGTGTTTACATTGCCACCCCATGTGGATCAGAGAGTCTTCTGCCTCAAAACACTTCCAACAAGGATTGGCAAGCTTAGATGGTGTAAGATACCATATTTTTATTATTGTTGTTGCTGTTTAGTTGTTTAGTTGTGTCCGACTCTTCGTGACCCCATGGACCAGAGCACGCCAGGCACTCCTGTCTTCCACTGCCTCCCGCAGTTTGGTCAAACTCATGTTTGTAGCTTCGAGAACACTGTCCAACCATCTCGTCCTCTGTCATCCCCTTCTCCTACAGTTATTCGAAGCAGAGAATAAAAGAGAACTTACCTAAATTCAACTTCCTATCACGTGAAGACCTTCCTTATCTGACCTACAAAGGTTCAATTTGATTAGTTGAACTTTTCACTTGTACACTGGATAACTCTATTAATAGTGGCACATCATGTTCCTACAGTGATTCAAAGCAGAGAATAAATAAAAAAGAACAAAGGCGAAATAGAGAAACCAGCAGAGGCAAGAATACCGCCAGTCTGCAGAGCAAGAGTTGGGGAGAGACACAAAGCAGAGGGAAGGGGAAGCTTCCAATGGCTGGGATCGCGGCTTCCATCTCTTGGCTGGGGAGCCAACTCTCCTGCTGCCACAACAACCTCCCAGCTCTGGCCTTGTCTCTCCTACTACTTGCTCTGCTGCTTGATTACGTCAAGCGGAGGAAGAGAAGCAGCCGCTGGCCACCAGGACCCACCCCTCTGCCTTTCATTGGGAACTTGCTACTGCTAGATGTAAATAACCCACATAAAACTGTTCAAGATGTAAGTACTGGCTGCACCAACTCTGAGGACACTGCATGCTACTGAATGATTGCATTAGCCAAGCTCTTAGGATTATTTAATTAGTTAGACAGCTAGTTATTACCTGTTCTTCAGCCTAAGGCTACAGGGCAGGTAGTGGCTGTACTAGAATCCCAACCCCCTCCATAATATTGAACAACATTCCGCTACAGTTTTTGTTCTCATTAAATTGATGCAGATTGGTGAACCAATGACCCCCTGGTGGGCAGCTCCACTTGAAATGATTTCAATAAAAAAGAAAAATATGGAAAAACTAGGGGTAACATACAAACAGCATTTCAAGGAAAGAGCAAGGCCAATTACAACTGAAACCATATGAAGAACTTAAACAGTTTTGTACCACCTGGCTACAATATCATCAATTATATGACAAATTTAACTCTGACAATAAAATAGGTTTCCAAAAAGAAGAATCCAGATTCCAGATACAACTTTTGAACAATCCCAAAAAATATCTATCAAAAATGTATAATTTATTACTTGAATGGGAACTCAAAAATGAACAAATTAAAGAAGTAATGATCAAGTGGGACAGGATTTTAGATACGCGATTTCATTAGATCATTGGGAAAAACTTTGGAAATCAGATATTAATTTCACCACATGCATTACTATCAAAGAAAATATTATGAAGATGTTTTACAGGTGGTACTTAATCCCTGTAAAACTGGCTAAAATTTATAAACTAACATCGAATCTGTGTTGGAGATGTAAGGTATCAGAAAGATCCTTATATCATGTATGGTGGGGATGTGATAAAATTTTTAAAAATTGGGGAAATATACATGAGGAACTGAAAAAAATGTTTAAAACAACATTTGGTAAGAAGACAGAAACATTCCTTTTAGGAATTATAACAAATGACATCCCAAACAACATGAAGAGAATCTTTTTATATGCAACAGCTGTCGCAAGGTTATTGATTGCAAAAAATTGGAGATCAGAAGAAGTACCAACATTGAAAGATTGGCAATATAAATTTTTTGAAATGATTGAATTAGCAAAAATGATGGCAACAATTAGAATGCAATCTAATCAAAATCTCAAACAGGAATGGAAATGTGTAGAAGAATACATGACCAAAAGATGCTTCAACAAGCATTAACTGATATGTATAGACTGATTTCACAAAGTTAAGTTAAGCAGATATATAAGATTGAATGTTTAATTATTAAGATACAAAATTACAATCTCAATAATAATAATAACAAGGAAGTCACGCACGGGTGGAGGGAAGACACAGGGCAAGAAATAAGAAATGGATAAATGTTGGTACCTAATGAAATGTGAAAATGTGAATTTACAAATATAATGTATATGTATCAATATGTAAAGATTGCATATATGTATTGCAACATTAAAATAAATAAATTAAGTGCAAAAAAAATTTTTGATGCAGATTGGCAAACACACACACACACACACACACACACACACACAATATATATTTTTGACACAGCCCTGCTACCAATGTTCAGTGGCCTGCCCAGGACACTAATACCATACAGTGGTGGCTTTAGTCTGAGAGAATTAGGATTACGGTAATAAGGAGAGCTTTCATTTAAATTTGGCTTTGCGTTGTTACATTGGTCTTTTTATGAACCATTTTTAAAAGTCCCCAAGGGTTTCTTAGTTTACATGATGCATTTTCACTCCTCCTCAACCAAAAGGAAGGAGTCTGTAGCGTGCACAACAGCAACCCCAGTGTCTGACCACCCCTGCCGCCTCCAAGCCACCAAGTGAGGCTCTCCACCTCCTCCCTGCCCAGAGCAATGCAAAGAGGGCAGAGATGGAAGGGAAGGGCTTTGCTAGCACCAGGGGCGTAGCTAGCTACTCCCACACCCGAAGCAGCATGGGCTGGGTGAGCCTTCCATGGGGGCACCGCAGTCATCCATGTACAGGGTCGGCACAGCCATCCGCCCAGGGTGGTGGTGCGATGAGCTGCCCACGGAGTCTGCCTGGCAGACGCAAGCCCCACCTGGAACAGAATAAGATTCAGGAGAGGAGGTGCTAGTCTGCTGTTGTCAGGTGAAAGTTCATGGGTAGAACAACCTGATAGAGCTGATCGCTCATCAGAGTTTGTGGAGGCCCTGATCCCTTCCCACACCATCTCTTCCTCTGTGGAGAAGTGAATGTTTATTATTACAGCTAAACAGCCAGCGTAGTAAAACCTAAATTTCAGCATCATTTTTACATAAACATTAAAACAATCCAAGTGGGATTTAACAATCCATATACTAATTAAATAGATTTAAAATATGTAATCGAGGAAAGTTTTTAAAAAATAAATAAATAAAAGAATTTGACTGTGAGCTGTGTCAATATATGACTGTTTGTGGAGCTGTATAATCTTTTGCTTTTGTTGACTTATGGCTATTGCACAATGAAGTCTGCAGTGGAAAAGAACTTGGCCCACAGTTTTAACGTGACCGCTTCTCGCCATGGGGAATCTTTTTGTATCTCCCTTCCAATAGTGCGGGTGGCAAGACATTGAATTTGGCTTGCGTAAATGCCTTTCTAAATTTGGGGGTGACCAAGTTTGACAAATAATTGGGAAGTGCTGGGGCCATTTTGTTTGTCCAAAGTGTGGTATATACCTCAGCTTGCGCTAAATGGTTTTGTAGTTTGGTATCTCTAATTCTCATTGAAATGTTCATTTTTGCTTGGGTGCTCCTCTCTCCCTCTCTTTCTCTCTACCCTGAGAAAACTAGTCTTGCTGTATATATATTCTGGCGAAATGATTAAACATTTTTGATTAAACACCTCAAGCCTGAAATATGTCTGTGCTTTCTGGAATTTCCCATATATATTGTGCTGCAACATTATACCTTCCCTACTTTTGTTGTCCTTTCCCCCTGGATAATTTTCTCCCTTTCCTTCCTATTGATCAAAGCTGGAAAAAAAGTTTGGACCAGTCATCTCTCTGCAGTTTGGATGGCGCGATATGGTCATCCTGAGTGGGTTCAAGACGATAAAGGAGGCCCTGGGACAAAACCCTGAGAACTTTGTTGACCGACCAGAAGTTCCACTGTTCAGTCTACTAAACCGTGGAAAGAATTGTGGAGGTGAGTATAGCTGATACCCTGATGGACTGGATAAGAAGCAGTAGAGTTGGAGAAACAGGCAGGAAGTGACCAGGCATGCAAGTGGGCCAGGATGCCACCTCAGGTGGTAAGTGAAAGACTCTGTTGCCTGGGAGAAGATGCATATTCATGTGACGTGGCAGGAGGTTTTTGAGAAACTTTTTCTTCTTAAACTTGCCTGTAAACAACTAAGTAGGGACAGGAAGGTAGACTAGAAGTGTTTGTGGGTTTATTTGCAAAGTCAGCCATACTGTTCCACAGGACAGCTATCATCTGCTGGTTGTGTGTCAGCATAAGATGGAAGGCAGCCCAGTGGAAAGTTAACAGACATTGTTTAGTCTCTGCAGTTGTCAATCGAGTCCGAAGGCCAGAAAAATGGGCCAGCAGTTTAATGGGGACTCTACCATTCTTCACTTGTAAAAACAACAACAAATTAAGCAAAGCAAAGAATTAACTTTGGAATGTTTCTTTGGACAACTTGTCATGTTATTATATTTTATATTATTTTATATTTTATTATATTTTACATCCTCCAGGAATAGGATTTGCAACATGTGACAATGGCTGGAGGGAGCAGAGGCGATTCATTGTCTCCACCCTCAAGAATTTTGGGATGGGGAAGAAAACGCTTGAAAAAAGAGTGTCTGAAGAAGCTGGATATTTGTGTTCTGAGTTCAAATCCAAAGAAGGTACATCTCATTCCTGGGGAATTTTTCCCTGCTATGGGATCTCACTTGATGCAAAGCATGAGGAGCACTCTATACTTTATACAGAAACTAACTCCCATCTCCAAAGCTTCTCATACAGTGGTACCTCCGTTTACGAACTTAATTTGTTCCGGAGGTCCATTCTTAACCCGAAACTGTTCTTAACCTGAGGCTCACTTTTGCTAATGGGGCCTCCTGCTGCCGCAGCACTGCCAGCATGCAACTTCCGCTCGCATTCCGGGGCAAAGTTCACTACCCAGAACACCTGCTTCTGGGTTAGCAGCACTCATTACCCAAAGTGTTTGTAAGGAGGATGGTACATAACCCGAGGTTCCACTGTATTTAATTTTTGAAGCATGTAAAATGATTACTAATAATCTTGTGGCACTATAAAGAATGCAAAAATTATTATGGCATAAGCTTTCATGGACTAGAATTCTCTTTATGAGATGTACTGAGTGAAAACCTAAATTACTTGTGTGGTAGCAAAGGAATTGGTGCTCCGAGCATGAAGTGTGGACATTTCAGGACATCTCTGCAACCCTTTAGTCCATCCAGTATGCAAAATAATGTAAGCACTATAACCAGGTGTTCTGGAGTCCAGAATCTGAGGGACCTCAAATTATTTTCCATGTAGCAGTACTGGCAGCAGCGCAGCTGATTCTCTTTCAGGTCCTCTTCAGATCTTGCTGTCATGAGAAAGGACTGGAAGAAAGTGGGAGAGGTTGGTGGTTGAGAGATATGAAGTTGCTCATTTTAGCCAGTCAGCCCCTCTGTCCCAGTCCCCCCACAATGTCCTACTTCTATTATTCAACTTTAAGAGGAGTAGTGCCTCTGCTGGGGAAAACTCAGCTGCCGTGTGTGGCTCCTAGAAGCTGTCAGCATGCGATAGCGGCCGCAGCCCAGGAATGGCTTCAAATGGGTGGCTAAGCAAGGTCTTTCACTCTTGGTGAGTTAGGGGCTTTCATTGCATGCAAAGACAGGCTCTGGCAGACTGAATGGATGAGACCAATAGTGGGTCCAACAGTCAAGAAGGTGTGTGTGTGTGTGTGTGTGTGTGTGTGTGTGTGTGTGTATGATGTCCAGTAGCACCTTAGAGACCAACTAAATTGTTCTTGGTATAAGCTTTCATGTGCATGCACACTTCTTCTGATACACTGAAGCAGAAGTCACCAGACCCTTATATATAGTGGGAGGGTGGGGTGGGGTTTTTCTCAGGAGGGTAGTAGGAGATGGATGATTGACTCAGTGGGTATGGTACACCTTTGGACGACTGTTAATGACTGCAATTAGTCCTACAGGAAAAAGCAAGGGATAGTATGCAGATGATTAGCATATGTAATGAGACAGGAATCCAATATCTCTATTAAGACCAGGCCTCGCCATAGTTTTCAGTTGAATGATAGGTTGTAATTCAGCAACTTCTCTTTCAAGTCTGTTTCTTTATAGAGATATTGGATTCCTGTCTCATTCCCTTGCTTTTTCCTGTGGAGCCGCTAAGATGGCTGGATGGTGCTTTGTACACCTCCTTCTGGCAACTACTGCAGGCCGGCTGGTGCCAAATGTATTGCTCTGCTTTCCTTCACATCAGTGACGCCGAGAGGCGAGTTTTGTCGTCTGGGCAGCCCAGGATCTCCATGCAAACTGTTCAGGATTCTGCTCCAGGGAACACAGTGGTTTGACTTCACCCCTGGAGGCACACTCCATTCTCTCTCGAGACAGACAATGCCAACAACAACATCCATGTTATGTAGCAAAGGATCTCAGGAATTTACAGTCCCATTTATTGAAAGGGTAAATAGTTTATAGGTGGTGGAGTACAGCTTCCAACATTCCCATATCCTGGCTATGGCTAATGGGAATTGAAGCCCAAAATATCCGGAGGATAGCAAGTTATGGAAGGCCAACCTCAACAATGGCTGTTTAATGAAGAATGGGCAATATATGACAACATACTTCTGATCTGCTCCTTGTTCTTACATCTCATCCAGGTTCTCCTTTTGACCCACAAATCCTCATCTACAGGGCTGTTAGTAATATCTTCTGCACTCTAGCATTTGGTGACCGCTTTGAATACAGTGACAATACATTCCTGAAGCTAATGCATGTGACTGAGGAATTCATGAAGGAAGCAATCAGAAATTTGCCCCAGGTACCTTCATGAGTTTGTCTAGGCTTTAAAAGGAAACAGCCATTTGAAGTGTATGTTTTGTGTGACTACCACATCCGAGTTATGGAGCATCCCCACTAAGGTGCTTATCTGAATCAATCACTTCAGCATATCTTTAAAACCTGGTATTCTTAAAGAAAAAAGAAGAGGAACACAAGCTAAAAACCAAGACAGCAAGATTAAAACACAAACATAGGCAATCAAAAGTTAAAAGTGATTTATGAAAAATTATTAGAGGCAGAAAAACCTATTACAAATAACTTCAGAAAGAAAATTAGAAGGACAATTCCATTCATTAAAAAATTTAATTGTCAATATGCTACTAACAAGCATTAATTAAAGCAGGGGTGCAAAATGATAATGAACAAAATAATAAAGGTATCAGATTACAGTAAATGGTAGGAATTAGCATCCACTAGTATTTGGACAGATGTTGGAAAAGCTTTTGATAGGATGAAGTGCATTACCATTTTCGTGTGATGAATAAATAGGGGTTTGGTGCAAAATTCAGCTATGTTTTACTCAGAATTGACTCACTTAAAGAACATGAGTAAAACTGGTCTATTGAACTCAGTAGGTTTACTCTGAGTAAACCTTAACAGAAGGCCACCCTTTATTTTATTTCATAAAACCTCTAAGTGGTATTAAAAAGATATATAATATACACTTTAAAAGTTGGCGGATAACTGGTAATGACATTGAAAGCTCTTTATGTTTTAGGACTAGGATATCTGAAGGAGCTGGCTTCTCCCACTAATGTGAGCCTACCAGCCTATTCAGAGACCCTTGTATCTCTTAACATCCCCACAGATTATGGCTAAGAAAAGTTAATTATCAATGGATATGCTCAGTCTCTGGAACTCTGTACCACAGGGTGGATGTGAGGGAGGGAATGGGAGTGAAGCTGGCAAGGAATAATCTCCCCATCAGTATGATGAACTGACTGGTTAGGAACTACCTATCAGAATGCACTTTCACTTCTAGTGAAATATTTATTAAATGTCTTTTGTATCTGAAAAGGTTGTGATATCTCTTCTTTCTCTGATTTCTGCCCTGCCAGCTTATTGCTGCAGGATCCTGGTTGTCCTATTTTCCTGGACCTCATCGTAAACTGCAGAAATGCTATGGAGATATTAGTATAATTCTAAAAGAGATTGTGAGTGAACATAAGAAAACCAGAGATCCTACCTTCCCAAGAGATTTGATTGATGCATTTCTGGAGGAGATAGATAAGGTAGGAAGACATTTATAGACACAGAACCACTGGGACTTCTTTTGTAGCTTCTTCATTAGGATTGATTTATTTAGAATTTCTGCCATCTAAACCATGCCAGTAAAATTACAAGACCTGGTGGGTAAAAACCTCTAACTCTTTACCCTGACATCAGCTTGTGCATTTGAGTTCACCTCCTAAAGTACCTTGGAGAAAAAGATGGGAGACAAATTAAATAAACAAACAAGCAGTCATTAAGCAGTTGTTTCATATGCCCAGACAATGACAACCTATACTCTGAAACTGGTGAGTTTATTGCTCAGTGCAATTATGCCAAAGAAAGAGCTAGGCTGTATTAGATGTTACTGTGGGATGAGGCTGCCATGTTTTTCAACACCCATGTGCTTTATGAAATGCAGTATTTCTCAAGAAACTGAGCAGTTTTTTCCTTTATTATTCACTTTGCTTTGGTCAGATATATACTATTGATAGCAAGGGGAAAGATCATTAGTACACACTATTCTCTAACAAATATGACATGATATTGTGCTATTTCCATGTGAGTTACTAATTTGTTCCATTTCCTTCAGGCTAAAGGGAAACCAGATAGCAGTTTTAATGAGCAAAACCTTATTAATATCCTTGTTGACCTGTTTATGGCTGGCACTGAAACAAGTTCTTCCATCGTACTCTGGGGACTGTTGAACATGGTCAATCATCCTGAAGTTCAGAGTAAGTGATCAGTATTGGGGAAGATAGACTGATCCCTCATGGGGTTTTCCAATTGAAAGGCTTACTCATGGGCAAGTTAGCTGTGCAATTGCTTTAGATCTGATTTGGATTCAAAACTTCCACATCAGGAGGAAGGCCAGGATAACAATTCAATAAATAAATTACAATCATGAAATAGCTCAAAATAGAAACAAGGCAGTTGGAACCAAGCACTTGGAAAACAAAGCTGCTTTGCCTAATAAAACTTTATTTGTATTTTGGAAGCTGTTTCTCTGTCCTAACTATGTATCACTTTGTAACAACTCTGCACTAACTCTGGAGAATTTTTTTAATCTGTGTCCTTAAATGTTGATGCTCATAGGCTCTCATCTGGGTATTTTTCAAAAAGGTGGTTTTTTATTTATTCACAAATATATCCACTTCTGAAAAGCTGAGTGCCCCTTAAGTATGTATGCCTTCAAACGAATAGGCATTTGAACACCTATATCTGATGTTACTTCATAGAATTTTCGAGATGGAAGGTACTCTGAGGGTCATCTAATTCAACCCCCTATAATGCAGGAATCATTTGCCCAATGTGGGGCTCAAATCTATGCTCTATCAACTGAGCTATTAGTTACACTGCAGATTAATGAAGATAAAAGAATTTGAAACAGCTGAGACGATGTGGGAAATGTACATGTCTACAATGGAGAAGAACTGCATAGATTATATAAACAAATGATAAACTAAACCACCACCCACCAAAGATTGAATCAATATTTGGGTTATGTGGAAGATATTCAGCAGACCCCTACTTGGAGCCCCAGATTCAAATCTGTGCTCAGCCTTAAAGCTCACAGAGTGTCCAGGGCTGCTGAAATTTTCTATGCAAACAACAACAACATGCTACCATAACATGCTTGAAGAATTGGAAGGATTAAGACACATATGCAATGCAATAATATTTCTAAATGAATATTTCCAGAAAGGGTCCAAGAAGAAATTGATGAAGAGATTGGCAGGGTACGATCACCTGTGATGGAAGACCAGTTGAAGCTGCCTTATACTTGCGCTGTGATACATGAAATTCAACGATGTGCTGATGTTTTACCTTTTGCAATGCCATATATGGTCCACAGAGATACTGAGGTTGGCAAGTTTGTCATTCCTAAGGTAAATCAGAAACAGGGTGGTCACACGTGAGAGATCTATATGCTAACAGTAGCAAAAGTTGATTGAACTGGAACTCATGGCTGCAAAGTAAAAAAAGTTGCAGGAATTCATACTAACTACTTACACATCAATTGAACAAGAGACAGACTAACTCAAAGCTGGCTAGTGCATGCTTTAAATAGGGAGCAATTATGATCGTACAGCAGGCACAATGTGTTGCCTCTTCTGTTACCGTAAACCAGCATTGCAAACCAACCCCAAATGTTATGCCGGAGAAACAGCTTGTGTTAAATTTCTATGCTGCCAGCAGCCATTAGTGTAAAATGCAACCTGGAAGGATCACACAACACGGTCACATAGTCAAGAATTGCAAGGAGAGAGAACTTGGTAGGCCTAAATGTCTAGTATAAAACCCTTTTAAGAGTAGTACTGGAAATACCAGGAACTGTAGCAAAAGGAACTTTCTGTTTTTTCACAGATGAGTAGGGAATCCAGCACCCTACTCAGGCCCATGAAGGCCACTGGGTGATGCTGAGCCAATCACCTTTTCTCAGCCTAACATACTGAGGCATCTGATCAAGGCCTGTATTTTAAAAATAAGCCTAAAAGATGTTTTTATGCCAGGCAGAAGACCAGCTGGGTTGGCATATGTTTATCTTCCTGGACAAGGGCCCCCTTGATTTATAGCAGGAGCCAAAATTCTCAAAGTTGTAAAAAGGGAATTACAGGCTGAGAGCAAAGGTTACTAGGTTACTGACTCTACAGAATACAATCAAGCTGCAAAAGCACTCATTGTTTAACAAAATATAATACCATGTGTCTTCCATTAGAGACTTGAGCCACAGGTTAAACGGAGAGCTAATGGAAAAAGCATTTGGCCAGGAAAAGGGGGTTTGCTTTTGGAAAATGTTTTTACTAAGTTCCCTTTTACTTAGAAAAGGCCTTTGCTTCTAAAATCTATATATGTTATGTATGAAATATATTGGCTTAAATGTAATTATGCAAAGGATTTAGAAAGTAAGAAATGTTAGAATCTTATGTTAGATTCTTATTTCATAGAATCATAGAATCATATAGTTGGAAGAGACCACAAGGGCCATTGAGTCCAACCCCCTGCCAAGCAGGAAACACCATCAGAGCACTCCTGACATATGGTTGTCAGGCCTCTGCTTAAAGACCTCCAAAGAAGGAGATCTTTCATTGATGATGTGTGAGAATGTAAACCCAAGATCTCTGACATCTGTTTAAAATAAAAATTTAAAACCATTAACCATCTGTTTTGGAGGGCAAGGAGGGCAAGAGGTGAGCTGGTAATTAAGGTGCCTTGTTGAGGCAAATGTAAGATATATGACTACTTGTTTGCCATTTATAGATAGAAGGAAATATAGCTCTTTGTCTCCCATAAAAGGCAATAGGAAATGGGTGTATCTTTTATCATTGGTTCTAGCAAACAGCCAATAGGAATTTCAACCAGGCTGATTGGACAGAGGCAGCCAAAGGAGGAGCAAGGGGGCTGAGCTGAGGAAATATAAGTGCTGACCATCAGGGCTGGAGTGGGCAGAGCTTTGGTAATCATATACCACTGTGTCTCTCATTTATTTGTCTGACAAATAAATTATTATTTTAATTTCTCTATTGCTGCATTGAATATTTCATTCCAGCTAAGCGTTAACCACAAGCAGGGTGCTACAATACCTCAGTAGCCCTGTTATGAGGATGATATGGAGGAAGAACTACCGGTATGCATGCTGCCATGATGATGGGATGTAGAGGCAATAAGTAAATAAATGTAAATAAGTACATTTCAGACAGGTACTTCATAAGACACATTACTTGCAGATTTAAATGACATACCTTCTTCTACAATTGCCTTGAATCAGAGGGGTGACTTGGTAATGGGAATGGAAGAATTTCTCAATCTGTCTTTTTTTTCAATTCTCCACATTTCTGCAAATTGTCTTTAAGAACTTCCTGAAAATTTACCAAATGTGTTGACACACATTTGTCCTGATAAGCTCTTTCCTCCTCTCTCTCTCCTCCATGCAGGCCTGGACTCAGCACTGGGTATCCTTGGACTTGGCCCCCTGCTGTTGATGTGTGCTCCAGCCACCCACAAGCTTGCCTTACCAGCAGTGGATTCTAATCTCTTGGTTTTTCTTGCCATTTTAGGAGACTGTCGTCTTTAATCATCTGTCCTCTGTGCTAAAGGATGAGACAATGTGGGAGAAGCCACATGAATTCTACCCAGAGCACTTCCTGGATGCAAATGGGCAGTTTGTCAAGCGAGAGGCCTTCCTACCTTTCTCTCTAGGTAAATCCAAGAGAGGAATGGCTGAGGTATAAGGGGAAAGATTATAATCTGTCCTGTTATCTTCCTTTCTCTTTCCCACCTGATGGGAAAGCAAGAGTAACAGGTTTCCATAGTCAGCTCCTTGAGAAGAGAGAGTATGTACTTTTGACTCAAACTTGTTTTTTTTAATAAAAAAACAACAACCACCAGGATCATACTTTACAACCAACTTCCCCTATTTCCTGGCTACCTTCCAAGGAGAAAATATTGAGAAGACATAGACATTTCAGATTGTACTTCACAAGTGGTTTATATTTGTGTGTGGTTATTTGAAATATATAAGCCAATTTTCAGAACCACTGCAGTCTGTGACTGTGTTGAATTCAGCTTTGGGCACCTTTTAAGTGTGTTTTACAGTGACAAGCAGTTCTGTGGCTGCAGGGAATATAGGCCGTAGTGGCATTCCAACTCATGTTAAGAAAATAGTGGTCATGCTTTAAGATCACACCTCTACCTGTGTAACCAGCAGGGTAGCACAGCAGAGCTTCAGGATCTTTGTCCTTTACCGTTGTCAGCCATTTCAGAGTTGATGGTGAAGAAAGTTCTTTGGCCACACCGTTAGAAATAAAGTGCTTTATAGCCATAAGACCATTATTATTCACACTATATACATGAAGTTAGGAGATTCTAGTGCACCATATACTATACCCTACTAAGTATAGTAACCTTGTCTTAGGAGGCTGTAGTCAAAATAGTAAAAGAGACTTAAACTAGAGAGAGGCTCACACATGGCTGCTGGATGCAGCTGGCTGTATATCAGTCAACACACACAGACACCCCTCTTTCAGGTGAGAAAGGGGGGGGTATGGAGTCATGCCAGAAACTTGTAGTCTTGAGCTGTATTTAGGTGGACCGCCACAGCTGGCATTCCAACTCGAAACAGAAATCAGTTGAGGACAACTCAAGAGACAGACCCAAGCACGATCAATGCAATTAACAGCAATATTTAATTTACACTAACACCCCTTCTAACTGGGCAGGTTTAGATCCATTTCAATCTGGATTCGAGCATGGCCATGGGGCGGAGTCGCTCTGATAGATGAGCTTTTCAGGGAGTGGGACAGGCAGAATGCAACTTTGCTTTTGCTTCTTGTTGTCTCTTCTTCTTTTGATATTTAATATCTCTAGTGCCATTAAGATTGAATTACTGCAATGCACTCTGTATGGGGCTTCCTTTGTGCTTGATTCATAAGCAAAATGTTGTGGCATGAATCCTGATGGGAGAGAGACCCTAACAGCGCATAACCCCTCTGTCCAGAGACCTGCACTGGTTGCTCATTTGCTACTGATCCAAATTCAAGGGGTTAATATTAGTATATTAATCTTTTGGCCACTTGGGACTAATAATTAAATCCAGAGACTCCAAGATAATAATAGCTAGGTGGCTCAGCTCACTCTTTAAATTTTAAAAGAATTGCGAGGACCAGTGTGCGTAGGAAGCTAAATTTTGTGCCTCCCTGTAGCCTGGACTGCAAGAGCAAAGGGCAGCGAGTGAACCAGCCCCTCCCCACTGCTGCCTCCCACAGTTTGATTCTCTCTGTTGACACCAGATGGAGATCTTTGGTCTCCGGCTCCCTACTGATGAACAGCCCTTTAACCTCTGGAACCTATTTATTGATCCAGCCAACTGTCTGGAGTGGGTAGTGTGATAAGGCAGTTTTGTGTGGCGTAAATAACAAGACCTTTGACAAAGTTACAGTAAAACAAAGCTAGA
Organism: Podarcis gaigeae; assembly: GCF_964106915.1. Classification (NCBI taxonomy): domain Eukaryota; kingdom Metazoa; phylum Chordata; class Lepidosauria; order Squamata; family Lacertidae; genus Podarcis; species Podarcis gaigeae. The sequence continues at coordinate 31,791,492 of NC_139686.1, forward strand.
CTAGAGGCAGCAATTTCATCAGTTATTGTTACAGTGTAAAGGGAGGAGGGAGGAGGTATTGCGATGAGGTTAGTCTGATGGACACATTCCTGCCCGGCTCTGAATATGGCGACCAGCAATTGGTCCATAGCAAGCAAGGTCATGCATAGCCAAAAAGCCTAGAAAAGAGGGAGGGAGGGAGAGGGGGACGGAGATCCGACGAGGGACCAGGTGGGGAGGTGGATACTGACCAGGTTTTAAATACATGAGATGCAGGCCAGAGTGGAGCCTATAGGTGCAGTCCGATCCACTCCTTCCTCCTGATCTCATGCACAAAATACTATGTCTTCTTTGCCTACAGGTCGCCATGCATGCCCTGGAGAACCCCTGTCCAAAATGGAGCTCTTCCTCTTCTTCACTAGCCTTCTGCAGCATTTCACCTTTTGCTTTCCAAGAAACTGTCCCAGGCCCAAGATAGAAAGAGTATTTATCTTAATCGCTAATCCATCCCCTTTCCAGATTTGTGCCATTCCTAGATAATATTTCTAAGCTTAGTGTATCTTACAGTTTAACCATTAACCTCAAAAGCAACTACAGAAGCCAGGAACATGAAGCATTTATTCATTTTATGTATTAATAAACATACCAATAAGTAATATCAGCACAGTTTACAACCATAACACCATACAATAAAACCATATAAAAATTAAAATTGAAGATCAACCAACTGTTAAAGTTGTAGAGTCAGGGCAAAAAACAAACAAACCCAGCCATGGAAAATGCAAGCATGCATTACAAGATATTTGGCTTGTACTCCCAGAGTATATCACCTCAAGCTTTTTAATTTCTGCAATGAGATTTTAACCTCTTGTTCATACATTCTCTTCCTTCTGATCACCTCACATATGCAGTTAACCCTTTGAACAGCCTTAATTGCATTCCACAATACTGGGGCGCCTATGTCTGGCAAGTCATTCTCTTTTTTAAAAAAATATATATTATTAGTCTTTCCATGTAAACATCCTCTAACAATATTTCTCTAACAATTTTCCATATCCCCCCCTCCCCTGGACTTCCCTCATATTCTCATTTTGTTTTATTTCCATATGCAAGTCATTCTCTTTAAAGTAAAGGTCCAAAGGTTTAGCTAAACATTCTTTGGACGCTGCACAAGTGAGAAGACCAAGGTCAAAGTACCAGTTTTGGTTCCTGGGGGGAAGTGCACCAAAGTTTAAGTTAATGGAGACTGGTGCATGATCAGAGACTGTTATAGACCCAGTTTCTGCACTCACCACCTGATGAAGATCACCTTTTGGTATTAATATTAGGTCTATGTGTGACATTGATTTATGAGGATTCCCTGCCTTCTGGATGCAGTGCCTGCCAAGTGTCCACCAGGTCCCATTCAGTTAATATTTCTTCCAGGCAGAGGTTGTAGAAATTGTTCATATATTGATACTTACTTCAGTCCTTCAAGTCACGACTGCAACAATTTAAGTCTCCTAATATAATCTGTCATCTTAAAATGGTCTAATTCTGTTAATGTTTCCCAAATAAAGTCTTGTTGTGCTGAGTTGGGTTCCTATAAACCAGTGGTGGTGATTGGATGACTGTCTATGACACCATGAACAAAGAGGTATCTGCCTACTGAGTCTGCCAAACTTTCCTCAACACTCAGAGGGCAAAGTTTGCTTATCAGGACAGCCACACCTCTGGCTTTTCCTAAGCCAGGGGCTTGTAGTTATGTCTCCTACAGGAGAACAATCTGGATGAGTGCCTGGTCTTTAGCTCCTGAACAGCAGGAGACCTGCCTAAGTTGCTTTGCAAAGTTTTTCCTTTCTGTATTTGCCACAGCAGGGGGGTGAGAGGATTCTTTAACATCTATTTGCACTTAATGTGTTTTGGGAAAATCATGTGGAGGAGACAGCTGCTCTTTTGGACTTAAGGGATTCCAGTATCCTGGTGTCCAAACAACTCATTCATCAATCACAGTTCCAACTTCACTCATTAGCTAAAAACACTGAAAATCAGGAGCAGCCAGACTAGCCTGTCTCAGAGATATTGCTTAGAAATGTGCCTGCACATTTTGTTTTATAACTTTCTTTCCAGAAGGCCTAGAGACTTACTTTTTTTAAAAAATGAAAACTTGGAGTCTGGGCCCCTTCTCTGGGAGGGATGGCAGATTTGCCTCTGGGTGACATCCTCCCCCCCTTCCTGCTTCCTGCCCACTTGCTCATGGCACCAATGCCTTCTCCTCCCCGGGGCAATATATTCAGGAAAGCCTTCCCTCTCTCAGCCTCACTTCCATTTTCTTTCTCTGGTTCATTCTCCTTGCTTTCTGGCTTTACTGCATTCCCAGAATAGTTTAATAATCTATCCCTCTTCACAGGGAACTCTGGGAATGGTAGCTCTAGGAGGAGAATGGGGGACTTCTAGCAACTCTTGACAGCTTTAACATCTTTAGAGGAAGCTATGGCTGTTTATAAAGTGCTTTATAATGTATGGTGTGAGTGTGGATGTGGACGTGGTCCTGCTCCTTGTGATCCTGCTCCACTAGATGTCACTATTTCTAAGCAAAAATCTCACCCCCTCCTGTCTTAAAAAAGACACACATCAACTGGATAAACATGTTTTTTCCAGCTAATCTTAGATGATTGTTGTAAATTGAAGCAGGTATAGAAATTGTAGGTGGGGTGGCAGACGTAAGAGGAGGAACGTACCCAATATTTCTATATTTTACATATTGTGACTTTGATTGATTATAAACAATAATGGCAGCAATCAATCAATTAATTAATTGTTGCAATTGTTGGGAGTGATTTGGCATTTCTTTGCTGGGATTCTGAAGGTTGATTTTACCATGAAATATTATAATTGACTTGTCATTTATTTTTACAATTATATATATAGTTTTCATTATAACATATTTGCATTGGATTGACTTAGTCTAGGGTGGGAACTTAGTTGTAGATTTTGTCATTTCTTTGGCTTGTAGAACTGACCTGTTCATAGCAGTGTAGACAGGCAGTATACAAATGGAACAGAAATGAATTTTTGAAAAACAAGTTTCGTTTTAATAAAATTATGAATCTGCACCTGACTGTTACTCAGAGTATACCTATTGAAATTATTGGCCCTAACATAGCTGAGGTGTGCCTATGTTGCAGCAAGAACAATTTTTGAAGATGCCTTCCATCCTGTGTGACGGCCAGGCTGTGGCTCAGCAATAGAGCTCCTGCCTTACATGCGAAATCTCCCAGGTTCAGTCTCCAATGGCATCCCAAAGGAGGCAGGGTTATACAAAGTAAGAGGCCTCCCCTTTCCCAGGAGGGAATGCTTCTTCTAAATAGAGGCATCCTGTTATCTCTTGTGGCCCTCCAGACATTGTTGCAATCTGTGCTATTTTTCTAGAAAAAGAGGTGCAGAACTCACCATGAACACCTCCCTTGTTCTCTTAGAATGGCACCTACCTGAGAGGTGCCGGAATTGAGTTCCAGTGAGTTCCAGCTGAAGAAAAAGCTCTGGTTGCAATACTACAGTTCTCATCACCACTGACCATGCTGGCTGGGGAAGGTGGAAGTTCACAGGTTCCCCATCCTCAAAATAACCAAATAACAGAATGCATCCCAATGTCCCTGTTACGGCTAAAATCTGGGTGCGAGGCTGCTCTGCCACCCAGCTCATCGGACTAAGTCCGTGGGTCCCTGCGGAGGAAAATGAGCTCAGCCGTAGACAGGAGCAAACTGCAGAAGATCCAAGTTTATTGCGCAACAGGTTCAAGGCGAGATTGAACCGTGAGAAAGGGGTGACATGAGTTTTTGAAACTCCCTCCATGTCCCAGAATACAGTGCAAAACACGTCATGAATACATTAAAGAGAGGTTTGGTTACACAGATTACATCATGAATATATTAAAGGGAGGTTGGGTTACACAGATTAACATATGGAGGAGGGAGGGGGGAATATGCAGAGCTGGAGATGAGAAAACAATGGTCCCAAATATGCATAGTCTGTCACCTGACATTGCCTGGAGGAAAGGCTGATCAGAGCCATTTGACAGGATTAGGGTCTTAACACCTTGCTGGAGGGATTATGCTGGACAGGGGAGGTGTGATGGAGTCCTAGAGAAATTGAGCAAACTGGCACGTTGATTTTCTATGAATTTTATAGATTTTAGTCCCTTTTGACATTGACAATTGGAAATAAATTGATATATTGTAGCGAAGAAGAAGGTGAAGAAGACATGCCCCCCCCTTCCGTATCATCCCAGAAGTCTATGATTTTGAAATGAATTTTTACAGATTTGAACAACTCCCTCCCTCCCTTTGAAGTGGCAGGGGAAGACAGCAAATTCATCACCATGGAGATGTCTGAAGGGAGTCTTCAAAGTCATTGTGATTTACTAATTGTATTTATTTATTTTTAAATATAATTATTGCTTTGTGTCATTTTGTCTTGAGTGATGTTTTCCCCCTCCCATAGAAGGCAGCTTTGTAGATACAGTCATACTTGGGAGTCAAACGTTCCGGCTCCCAAACGCTTGAAAACTGTAAGTGACTGTTCCGGTTTTAGAACATTTGTGTGTGTGTGTGTGCAATCGGAAACCATTAGGAAGCCGCGCCTTGGTTTCTGAACATTTCAGAAGTCAAACGGACTTCCAGAACGGATTTCATTTGACTTCCAAGGTACAACTGTACTTCTGATTAAATAAATTCAACTATTTGCTCTTGCACTACAAGGGAAAATGCCTTCCACCCCTTTTCCACCTAGTCGTTGCCCCAAAGCGTAGAATTAGAGGGTCACCACATTCCATGGCAGATCATTTTTAAAAATTATTAATTGCATGTCAACCAAAACACTCACACTCTACCACACCTCCATTCTGACTAGTCTCTGCTTCTAGTCTGAGTATTTGATAGCAGTGGCTGCTGGGGACCATTGTTTCTGCTGGGCCAGAAGGCAGGGGCAGCTAACAGAAGGCAAAGTCAGGGGTAGGATGAGCCTGGGGTCACAAAGGAAAGAGCTAATGGTAGGATGAGCCAGTTAGCGCTGGTTCTCTCCCCATTCTTCCCTCGCTTGCAAGGACATTAATGATATGGTCACACCTTTCCCAAAGCCCAGCACCTCACTTAGCTGGCTTTGGGAAGGCAGTGTGAGAGCTATTGGGTGTCAAATTTTGGCCTCGCTCCCTGTCTCCACTGCAACAAAGCAGTGCGTGAAGTTCTCTTGCAGCCCACTTGGTCTGAGAGGTTGGACTGCCCTGATATAGATAGTTCAAAATGATGGGAGAGCAGTTTGGATAATATGAACAAAATCAGTTTAATAAGATACGCAATCACTTGATTGAAAATAATAAGGGGAAGATATATTTCTGAATACAGCTCATTCAAATTTCTTTGCCCCATCATGGTTTAAAAGGACCAGGCAATATACAGTCATACCTCGGGTTGAATGTGCTTCAGGTTGAGCGCTTTTGGGTTGTTCTCCGCAGCAACTCGGAAGTAATGGAGCACATTACTTCCGAGTTTCGCCACTCGCGCATGTGCAGATGCTCAAAATGATGTCACACGAATGTGCGGAAGCAGCAAAACACAACCCGCACACACGCAGACATGCCGTCGCGTCTTACGTTCCATTCAGGATGCGAACAGGGCTCTAGAACAGATCCCGTTCTCATCCCAAGGTACCACTGTGATTGGTTTTAGAAATTCTGAACAAAAAGAGTCATTGTTCAAAGTGAGATTTAAATTCCAATGAACTAGGAGAGAAAGTGAATATCTGGGTCACCCTGTGAGATTTCAGTAATACATGATAGGGTAAAAGTTTGAGTGCAGCACAAGTGCGTTGCAGGTATCTATAGTTATCTTGGAATAGCCCGGATCTGCAAGGGGGGTGGCGCTACTGTCAAGCCACAGCGAGATTCTTGTTGAGGTTTAGACTGGTTTTCTGGGAAGCAGAAGGTGAAATGCTGAAGGAGGCTGGTGAGGAAGAGAAAGAGCTCTGTCCTAGCTAGCTGTTCTCCTGGACATACACGCAAACCTGAAAAAGAAAGAGGACATCAAGCTAAGTGTCAGTTCCTAAGTGACTCTTCCAGTGAGCATGCAGACTGCAAGACCCTACACAGAAAGGCCCCAGATAATTCACAGGTGGTTGGTGGTGTGCACAGCACCCTTTGAAGAAAAGACTACTGCAATGCGCTCTACGTGGGGCTACCTTTGAAGGTGACCCAGAAACTACAACTAATCCAGAATGCGGCAGCTAGACTGGTGACTGGGGGCGGCCGCCGAGACCATATAACACCGGTCTTGAAAGACCTACATTGGCTCCCAGTACGTTTCCGAGCACAATTCAAAATGTTGGTGCTGACCTTTGAAGCCCTAAACGGCCTTGGTCCAGTATATCTGAAGGAGCGTCTCCTCCCCCATCGTTTTGCCCGGACACTGAGGTCCAGCTCTGAGGGCCTTCTGGCGGTTCCCTCACTGCGAGAGGCCAAGTTACAGGGAACCAAGCAGAGGGCCTTCTCGGTAGTGGCGCCCGCCCTGTGGAACGCCCTCCCATCAGATGTCAAAGCGATAAACAACTACCTGACATTCAGAAGACATATGAAGGCATCCCTGTTTAGGGAAGTTTTTAATATGTGACATTTTAGTGTATTTTTCATCTTTGTTGGAAGCCGCCCAGAGTGGCTGGGGAAACCCAGCCAGATGGGCGGGGTACAAATAATAAATTATTATTATTATTATTATGTTGTGCACAGCATCCTTTGAAGAAAAGAAAGACCTACGGCACTGGTGTGAGTGGCCGAATGAGTAAAACCACCAGTTAAGAAGAAAATCATTTTGAAGACACCCAAACTGTATGGGGATTGGGGAGAGGGAAGTGGAACAAGAACACAGGAAGCTGCCTTATACTGAATCAGACCATTGCTCCATCTAGTTCAGTATTGTCAGCACTGACTGGGTCTCTCCAGCACCTGGAGATTCTGAGGATTGAACCTGGAACCTTCTGCATGCAAAGCACAGGCCCTGCCACTGGACTTCGGCCCTTTCCCTATCTTTTGCCATCAGTTGCTTTTATGAGCATTTCAGATTAAGTCTCAGAGGCAGTGACACGGTCACAGCAATGGTGATGCTAATGTCTCATAAAAGGTGACTTACAATTTAGAAATTATTCAGTCTGTTCTACCACAGAATTCTGTCACCTTATTCTGATTCCTGACCTAATTCTGCAGCGATCGCAGACCAGGCCATCCCCATGTCTTCAGGAAGTGAATTGCACTGTGTGGTGAATTATTTTGTTGTGTCTATCCTGAATGCCAATCAGTTTTTTTGCCTGATTGGCATTTTTATTCTATGAGAAGGAGATAAAAAATTGTCTCCTGTATTTCTCCACACCATAATTGGATAAACCATCTATCACAATCTGATGTGTCATATTTTGTTTTGTTTAATATTCTGCTGAAAGCCACTCAGGATGGCTGGGGCAGCCCAGTCAAATGGGCGGGGTACAAGTAATAAGTTGTTGTTGTTGTTGTTGCTGTTGTTGTTTTGTTATAGCCAAGTCTTATAAACAAGGGCTGGCAAACTGGAGGGGGGGGTGCATTGAGGGCTGGCACTCCTCCAAGAGCCACGTAAATTGAAGCTTAATCCAGAAAAGACAAAGATTTGAAAGGCAGATCAGTGGATAGGGATTCAGCCCATGCTGAATGGGGCTATCCTCCCTCTGAAAACTAAAGAAGGGGGTTGTGGTTTAGGCTTATGTACACTTCCTCTTGTCCTGCTGCTTCCCCCTGGGCAAAACCACTCTTTAACACTCAATTCAAGCAAACAGCAATTTGGGTTTTCCCTGGACCAACATTTGTTCCGATCTATTGCTAAAGAGCAGGTTTCCCCTTGGAAAGGAATGGGACAAGGAAAAACTGCCAGAAGGAAATAGCTGTTCTGAGTGCTGCACGAATGTGACTTCTCTTCAGTGGGAGCATAATTGTGAGCACAAACATTTGTATCTCCACAACGAAGATTTATGGGTAGATCTCTCTCTCCACACCCAGGACTGGATTTAGGTTTGATGAAGCCCTAAGTTACTAAAGGTAATGGGGCCCCTTATATGTCCAGCTGTCCTTTGTCAACAACAAATTGTCGCTTTTTGTGTGTGTTGAATATATGCTATATGGTAATTTATGGACCTAATAGGTATCTAAAGCCATTTGCACATGACAAAATATGTATTTTATCATTGTTTATTTGTTTTTTATCTTATATTTTGGAGAATGTACATCCAGGTTTTTTCCCTTTAAATTTTTTTGGGGCCCCCAAGAGAGTGGGGCCCTAAGCTTGTTTAGCTTATACGTAAATCTGGCACTGTCCACACCCACAAAGGACTGTATCTGAAGAAGCCCTTTCATGTGACCATGAAAAAAAACACTTGCAATATTAAAATGTGTGATTATGAAACAGTAAATATCCCAGCTTTTAGTCCTCTGGAATTACCTGCTGAGAAAGGCAGGAAGCCCTCTCGTTTCACAAATTCCCCCTTTTTATTAAGGAAATGCTCTGGGTAAAATTCATAAGGCTTCTCCCACACAGTTTCATCCTTCAGTACAGATGACAGGCTGAAGATGACCGTGGTACCCTAAGTGTGTCCAAAGAAAGAGGATTTGGTAAAAGGATTACAATCAGCAGCATTGTGTTTTCCTTATATCCTGTCTCTATTTTGAAATATCTTAGGCTTCTGGAGACAATGGGCTCGTCCGTACTTCTGCTTGTGCCGTGCCTAGAAAACACAGGTCTGAGCAGTTTTCTCCTTGACTCCTGCTTTCTGGGCATATGTCCAAGCAGTTTAGGAGTTCATTCCCCATGCAAATTCAAGGCATTTGAGAAATCTTAAGTTTGGGATCAGTGAATAAATAAAGCAATTTAAATTTGGTTCAACTCCATGTAAAAGAGAAATATAGTCTGCCTGCTTCTGTTCAGAATACCTTTACTCTGTTAGCAAAACTTATACCTTTGGGATGAAGAAGCCTTGTAATGTCGTGTCCCGGTATGCCATATGAGGCAGCATCAATGGAGAAACATCAGCAAATCGCTGAATTTCATTTATCACAGCATGAGTGTAAGGCATGGATGCCTGGTCCCCCATGGTGGCTGACCTGTTCTTGCCAATCACATCATCAATTTCTTTTTGGACTTTACCTAGAAAGGAAGCACACTTTCATTGTTCTCCCATTTATTTATTTTACAGACATATACACCACACAATAAGCAAACTATATAGGCAGTGAACATAATGCACCCACAGAACAGCATAAAAGTACATATCATCCAGACACACAGTATCTGATAGGTTGAGCTATACATCAGAAAGGACGGGTACAAACAGAAAGGTCTTCAGCAGGTGTCTGAAACTTGGTGTATTGATGGTACTTCCTTTGCATAGGCAAGGAATTCTACAACTTAGGTCCACAAACAAAACAGCTTATTACTTGTAGAAGCAAGGTGAATATCATGTGCTACATTTGATAGTGCCTCTCTAGCTGAATATAAAAATCAAGCAACTATGGTGGGGGAGAAGCAGCCCGAGTAAGTTGGTCCCCAAACAATTTGGAGCCTTCTATAACAAAAACTTGAATTTGGCTCAGTTAGCATGTAAGAAGCCTGTGCAGATCCTTAAGGGGAGATGTTCTATGCTGTTGATGGGAAACCTATAAATGTGTGTGCAGATCCCATGCTGCTGGGAGCTACACTTGATCTTTCCTCTGGAATCAGTAACCTGCAGATAGGAGAATACCTTATTTCCTGTTAAAATGCTTTTATGAACAAGGACATGTTCTGTTCCAAGTGGTCACAGCTGGTTGGTGGTTCAAACCTGAGCTGGAGTTCCAGCAGGAGGCCCTGTCTAGGCAAGAGACCATCTCAAGGTTAGCTCAGGCTAGAGACTGGCACACAAGAAGGCCCAATTAGAGAAAGAGGAAGAGGAGCATTCTGTGGACAGGAATTGGACTATGATTGTGCTCTATGAAAAAGTTTGCCACAATAAATTGTCTTAGAATGCCAGTTTCGTCTTTGCTACCAAAGACTAAGAGCAGCTACAGATGTGCCCTTAATTCAGTGAAAACAGGAAGTCCAATGGCTTCTTGCATATTGTAGATCTCTGTTGAAACTTAAATTCCCATCCTAATATAGCTGCTCTTTCAGAAACTGGCACTAAAATATCTCTTTTTAGAGCCAGTGTGGTGTAGTGGTTAAGAGCAGTAGTCTTGTAATCTGGGGAACCGGGTTCGCGTCTCCGCTCTTCCACATGTAGCTGCTGGGTGACCTTGGGCCAGTCACACTTCTCTGAAGTCTCTCAGCCCCACTCACCTCACAGAGTGTTTATTGTGGGGGAGGAAGGAAAAGGAGAATGTTAGCCGCTTTGAGACTCCTGAAGGGGAGTGAAAGGCGGGATATCAAATCCAAACTCTTCTTCTTCTTCTTTTAGCATATAGCAGCTGTAGTAGTACTTACTCTGGACTTCTGGATTTTGGATCATGTACAGCAGGCCCCAGCGCAGAGTGGTGGCAACAGTTTCAGTGCCAGCAGCAAAAAGTTCAGTAATTATTAGACGAAGGATGTCACGATTGAAACTTGTCTTCACATCTTTCTTCCTCTGAGAAGACAAACGATATGCATCTCAAAAAATAAATAAATCTTATGGCACCTATATAGCATGCAGAAAGTGTCAAAGAGACTGGACTTTCCAGTAACAGAGTCATATCAGTTACAGACCTGCCCAGTTGGGCAAGGAAGGTGCTCTTAGCAGTGCTGCCACCCTCTGAGGTCCTGGAGTGGTGGCATATTTATCAATTTATTACATTTACATCCCACTTTTTCTCCAAGGAGATTCTTAGGCCTCGTGTCAGCGAAGCTCAGATGCTTACAGGAGAAGAAGACACAGGCTTAGAGAGAGAACAGTTAGCAGCGGAAGGCAGAGAGGAGGGGGAGAGAAGCTGTGATCTGAGCTCTGAACAAAGGTGAGATGAAAGACAGGGCCAGAGTGACAGGCTGCTGTGTAAGAGCTCCAATAGTGAGTCAGACGCTGGAATGCTGGAAGCATTCTCTCCTAAACCTCGTAGAATCTAGACAGTGCAAAAGATACTGGAAAAGAAGGTGGGGGGAGGAGCTCAGTCTGGGCAACTCCATCTTCTGGGGAGGACGATGAGTAGAGGAGCTATGTCCTAGTTTGTTGTTTTAGCAATAAATTTGAAATAATAAACAGCTAGAGTTGTCTCGCATTTGTGGGAGAGACCAAGCCATAACACCCCATGAGATCCCAAGAGGTATTGGGTCCTCTCCTGGGTCAGGGCTGCAACCCCACTGCTCCACAAATCAGGTATGGCACACACAGAGATGCATGGGCATAGCCAGGACTTTTGTTAGAGGGGGGCAGAACCTCAGTTTGCTATGTATTTTTATTGAATTTTATTAATTGGGGGTGGCAGCTGCCCCCTCCCCCCCCAGCTATGCCCATGGAACAGTGAGTTGCTGATTTAACCAAGGTTTTAAATTAATAGTTAGAACCAATTACAGTGGTAGCCTTGGTTTGCAACCGCTTTGGATTACAACCGTTTTGGATTACAGTGGTACCTCGTGTTACATACGCTTCAAGTTACATATGCTTCAGGTTACACACCCCGCTAAGCCACAAATAGTGCTTCAGGTTAAGAACTTTGCTGCAGGATAAGAACAGAAATCGGGCTCCGGCGGCGCGGCAGCAATGGGAGGCCCTATTAGCTAAAGTGGTGCTTCAGGTTAAGAACAGTTTCAGATTAAGAACGGACCTCCGGAATGAATTAAGTACTTAACCCGAGGTACCACTGTACAACCATGTCAAACCCGGAAGTTTGTGTCCCTTTTTTAGGATTACATCCAAAAAATTTTTGGATTACAACCAATTTTTGGGGGGAGGCCCCATTGGCGAAAGCACACCTTGGGTTATAACCTGTTTTGGTTTACAACCGGACCTCTGGAATGGATTATGGTTGTAAACCAAGGTACCACTGTATAGAATTGTATGTACCTTGGGCTGGAACTACAAAATACCAACATCCTACCTTTTCTATTTCTTCCAGAAAAGCATCAATGATGTCCCTCCTGCAGGATGAATCCCAGGTTTTCACGTGCACCTTCAGAATGTTTTCTATGTAGTTGTACAAACCCATGTGGTGTTTAGAGACTATCTGTTCCAGTGGTGGGATGTGCAGCAAGCAAGGTATCATATTAATGAGCTGATGCAGAATGGAAAAGAAAATCCATTACACCTGGTACAGAGATACAGTCACTAAAGAACAATATTTCTGATGAAGCAGCAGTTTTTCACACCTGAGTACACAATCCTGATGCATCTTGAATGCAATCTTCAAGTAAGTGCAGCAGCTCCTGGAATTTCTGGTCTTTGTAGTCAAAGCGATAGCCAAAAGTCATAGAGGCGATCACATTGCTAACTGCATTGTTTATAATAAACTGAGGGTCAAATGGATGGTCTGAAAGAGAAAAAGAAGTGGGTTGATGATTCATCACCCCTGCCCTGCCCTAACCACCATGGCTCCATTCGCTTTGCTCTCTTTAATGTACACTCATAAATGTTCCAAATTCAAAACTCTCTGGAAATCAAACCTAAGGTCTGAAGCACAACACTCTGGACTTTTACTGGTGGAGTTCTTTGACAGAGATGGGAGAAATACATTTTAGCTACTGATATTAGGCATGCACCTGCACTGCACTCTCTTCAGCACCTACTAAAGCATTTTTGTTTAGGCAAGCCCACCCAGATATTTTGAAAGCTCATGCGAGTTTTAATCTGCTTTTAGTGTATTGTTATTGTTATGAGGTGTGTGGGGGGGGATTAGACTATATGCCTGATCCTCCATCTAATTCCTGGATCCAGCATGGATTCAATTGCTGGAATAAGCAGGCCAGCCTAGTAATAGCCTGCTAAGTATGGGCCATTAAGGGAACAAAGGAAGTGGCTAGGTACCAGAAACCAAAGGGGTGGGCTTCCTTCCCTCAACAGTCTGCTAGTTAGAAAGACAGGGGGCTGGGAGCTGGGTGCAAAAGGGGCAGGCTGGGAAGGCAGAGAGTCAGAGCCAGGCCTGATTTCTGCTGGGATTCAAGGCTGCAGCTATGGGAGAAACAAGACCTTCTTGGGGTGTTAATGCTGTGAGCCAATCCATCATAGGCTCAGGTTATAGATATACGTAAATAAACCATATATCATAAAGACATGTGCCTTATTCCTGAAGGAAACACAAGCCTGGGTAAGCGCTCAGAACCCCTGGAATCTCACACCGCTCAGAGATTGGGGTGGCATGCAACATAATATTAACTTTGTTAAAGTCTTTTTTCTTATTCTTATTGATCATGTTATTGTTTTAAGGGTTTTTTAAACAATCAGACAGTGTATGCTTTTTATTAAATAAATAAATAAATAAATAAGAATGTAAACATTTTGAATTAAGCACATTTCCCACTTCCCACATTCCTAGGTTTAACGAACCTCCCTCAACGCGGAATGCAGAACACAGATGGCCAGCTTCCTCAATCATTTGCCATTCCAGGGATTTCTTTCCCATTCCGAAATCTCTCAAGTTTGAGACAAGAAACCTCCTCTGCTCCTTCCAGGCAGGATTATACTTTGCAAATACCAGTCCTAAGAGGGCATAAAATTGAAGTGGTTAAAATGCTGACATAACATTGCTTCAGATGAGTCAGCTCTTACTGGCTAAAATTATTACGGTACATCTGGAGACCAATCATCTGACACTGAACCAAATCAGACTTGGTAAACAAACAAAAAGAACGGGGAAATGTATTACATGACTGATGGGGAAAGTTCGCTCATGCTCTGTATCAAGGCACTATTGCTTTAATGTCTAAAAATTATTTTCATTCTCTCTTAAATGAGAGTCAGTTTGGTGTTGGACTAGGATCTGGGAGAGACTCAGATCCAAATCAGTCATGAAGCTCCTCAGCCCGAGAAACAGTCCACCCCCTGCCATTCAGGAATCACAGCTAAAGAATCTTTGACTTCCATCTTCAATGAGGGAGAGTCCACCACCTTCTGTGAGAGTTTGTTTCACTGCCAAACAGCTCTTATCATTCACACTCAATGAGCTTTTGAACCTCAAGAAAAACAGTGAGAACCAAAATGCTCCTTTCTTATGGCTTGGAAGCATTAACAGACCATTATTTAATTCCCACTCTTCCTATTTGAATTGCTTTATTGCCAACAGACGGGAGGGATGCTCCCTGGTTTGCCTTCTTCCCATCTCCTTCAGCACAGTGGACTGATAAAGCCAGACATACCTTGCTTGTATCCTGCCAAATAACTCTGGACAGGCATATCAGGACGATCAGCAAAATCCTCTGACTTGTGGACTAAAGCTTCTTTCACTAGCTTGAATCCATTCACCACCACGACATTGGTATAGAAGGCTTGCAGGCTGTAAATGTTCCCGTACTTCTTAGACAGCTGTAAATATATGACAGCATAAAATGTCCATATGCTAATATATATCTAGGTATGCAAGCAGGGGCGCCGACTTATAAAAAATATTGGGGGGGCCCATACCGGGGTCCTGCCCCGGGAAGTTTTCTAAATTTTAGATGAAAATTAGTGAGTTTTAAAGTTTTTTAAAAGTATTTTAGAGTCATATGATCAACATTAGAACCCCGAAAACTCGACTCTCTATAACTCCACACTCCGGGAAACTCGACAAGCCTGAAACACTTTTTGGCTTTGAAAAAAGAAACAAAACATAAACACGCACGGTATTTTCGTAAAAAGCTAATTTAATTTACAATAACAATTATGCTTATAGACTATTACAGAGCAGTGAATATATAGCTCTGAAAAGACTGAAATGATATTTAAATAAATCCTAAACTATCATTAAAAGAATAAAACATAAAATATTGCTGTCGCACAGTAATAGCACTTTGATTAATAAGTGAAATAGCTAATTTAAGCTTACTTTGAATAAGGCTGAGGGTTCATTAAATAAATATAATATCTCAAAGTTAATGCTTTAATACAGTTAATAAAGTTAATACAGTATGCCTAATACTGTATGTAAATACTGTAATACTGTATGTAAATAACGGGCTTTAATTGGGTCTTACACCCTAAAAATATTTAAGTATTTGAAAATAACTAATACAGTACTATAGTAATATAGAAATACAGTACTAAACTAGTACTAATATTTCGAAACTGAAAATTTAACATTCTGTATGTATTTAATTCTCTATTTTATAAAGATTTTTAATATCTGACAGTGAGTTTGGAGTAGCCCAATGCAAAAATCCTGAGGATCCATGTGGATCCGTGCTTTGTAACCACGTTTTTGCACCACTGTGACCCTAGGCAACAGTGGGTGCGTGATTTTTTTGGTGCAAGATGTAGCCATGGACATGCTATGTGATCTGATGGTGAATTTGGGGTGACCCAATGCAAAAATCCTGAGGATCCATGTGGATCCGTGCTTTGTCACCACGTTTTAAATGGGGAGGGAAGGAAAAACACAGAAGGGACAAGAAGCACAAGAGGGGTGTGCGGAGAAGCAGCTGGCTAAGAATGCAGGGGAGGAGTTTAACGGGGTGGGGGGGGAGGAAAGGAAGGCAAAAGTCCCCCCCCCCAAGCCAGCCCTCTCTCTCTCTCTCCCACCTGCGAGTCCCGAGTCCCTAGAGCACGGAGAGGAGGAGGTGGTGGGCTGGAGCCTGCACGCAGTGTGACTAGGAAAGAATTAGAAGGAAGGACTCGATCCTTTCCTTAACCCTCTGCTTGCCAAGAGGGCAGGGGATTCCCTGCTCTTTGTTGAGTTTGAGCAAACGCAGCAACAGAAGCGGGTGGGCAGTAAGACCCTGAGGCAGAATGCAGGAAAGCAGCAGCTTCAGCCTTCCCTCCGCCCGCCCAATCTTATTTTTGCCTGATTTTTGCCTATTTTTGCTCCTGCGCTCCAGCGAGTCAGCTCCAGGGACCTCACATTCGCTCAATAACACACACAGACATTTCCCCTTACTTTTTAGGAGAAAAAATCTGCGTGTTATAGAGCGAAATTTACGGTAATAATTTTCTTAAATTATTGGGGGTGCGGAGCCCCCCCAAACGAATTTTTGAGGGGGCTCAGGCCCCCTCAGGCCCCATGGAGTCGGCGCCTATGTATGCAAGCAGAAAGGTACGCAGGTGGCGCTGTGGGTTAAAGCCTCAGCGCCTAGGACTTGCCGATCGAAAGGTCGGCGGTTCGAATCCCTGCAGCGGGGTGCGCTCCCGCTGCTCGGTCCCAGCGCCTGTCAACCTAGCAGTTCGAAAGCACCTCCGGGTGCAAGTAGATAAATAGGGACCGCTTACCAGCGGGAAGGTAAATGGCGTTTCCGTGTGCGGTTCTGGCTCGCCAGAGCAGCGATGTCACGCTGGCCACGTGACCCGGAAGTGTCTCCGGACAGCGCTGGCCCCTGGCCTCTTGAGTGAGATGGGCGCACAACCCCAGAGTCTGTCAAGACTGGCCCGTACGGGCAGGGGTACCTTTACCTTTACCTTTATGCAAGCAGAGCCATCTTACCCATAGGGGTTAGTGGTGCCTTGTGCCAGGGCGTCGGACTCTCAGGGGCGCCCCAGTGAGTGGGGCAGCTGTGCAGCTTTGCCAGTGCCCTCCCCTTTCCCTGCACGCTCGCCAGCTGTGCCCCATCAACCATATGGCTGGTGGGCGTGCAGCTTGCCTCCCAAGCTTCCATGGGAAGAGAGCGGTCCCCACAGAGGCTTAGGCTGGAAGCTGCGCCCCACCAACTATATGGCTGGCGGGTGCGCAGCTTCCCTCCCAAGCCTCTGTAGGGATTGCTCTCCTGCAGTGGCATGGGGGAGAGTTGCGCCCCCCAATGGCTGGCAGTGTGCAGCTTCCTTCCCCCCACCCCAAACACTATCCATGGTAATTTGGAGGCACTGGACGGATATTTGCACCCTGGCACCACATCTGCTTAAGACCACCCTGTATGCAAGTTTTGGAATAATAATTATTTGACCAGAAATACAACAAATGACAACCTAGTGATGAAGGCTGTGACCAGATTACCTGTGTGTCTGCTACGTCAGTTGCCCAAGTGCTAAATGCAGGTGGCCAACTTCAAGGTACCCCTCTTTCATCTTATGGGTTCCTTTTCCTTTCAGCAGGTGGAAGATGGCTAACCCTTCCAATAGTGGACTGTCCTTGTAATGTTGGGCTCATGCACTCCCCTACTTAGTATGTCTAGTGTTTCTCTAAATCAGTTTTAAAATTACAAAAATGAGACTCCAGCCATAAACTTACATCCAATCGAACTCAGCAGGGTTGAACTGCTAATAGTGGTTTTATATGACATTTCTCTAAATCAAAACAGTCCTCTTTTTATTGTACACAGAAGAAAGAATTCTACTCTTTACTCAAGCATCCTTAATTCTAATAAGGAAACTAATGAATGCTTGAATGGTGGGTCGATTGTTGTTAATCATTCTTATAAAACATGCACCAATTCCAGTTATTAACCCTTCCTACTACTATGCACCTAACTGTTTATATATTGTCTTCTGTAGATGTATATCCACCATTCACAATTAAAGAAGGTTGCTCCCTCACACAACCATTCAGTGAAAATAAAAGCAAGTGTTATTAGGAACAGCCCTACAGCACAGGGACCTGTGCTCATTATCGTAGAAGAATGTTGAGGTGATCATTTTTGGGGGGAGGGGAAGGATTAAGCCTTCCCCACCACCACTGCTTTTCATGGGTTATTGTATTCTAGAGTTGTGATTAGAGTAGGAAGAATGTGCACTAAAAGGTTACAAATTTCTCCTCCGTCCACTATATGGGGAGGTTTCAGGATGGAGGAAATGAAAAAGAATAAATATTTTCATTCTCAGTAGCAAAAAATCTCTTCCTCTCTCTGTATAATAATAATAATAATAATAATAATACCCCACCCATTTGGCTGTGTTTCCCCAACCACTCTGGGCGGCTTCCAGCACATATAAAAACATAATAAAACATCAAACATTAAAAATATAGCAATAGTGTTCAGATTCAGGGCCAGCAGTCAGCCCTGAGCTCAAACTCTTTAATATACTAAGGAAGAGGAATGTAGTCATTTTTCTTCCCCATCCTTGCTGCCTGTCCTTCTACACACCCACCCAAACCACCGATAGGTTCCTGTTAC
Organism: Podarcis gaigeae; assembly: GCF_964106915.1. Taxonomy (NCBI): domain Eukaryota; kingdom Metazoa; phylum Chordata; class Lepidosauria; order Squamata; family Lacertidae; genus Podarcis; species Podarcis gaigeae. The sequence goes on from NC_139686.1 coordinate 31,809,689, forward strand.
AGGCTGTCTGGAACCCTGAATGAGTGCCCTCCTGTTAAAGGCTGGAGCCAACCCTCAAAACATCTTGTTGCAGCTCCCCGCTAAACTCAGTGTACCCACCCATATGTTTAAAAGCAATATCATCTAATAGAAAACAATGTGACAGTTGACTGCTGTGAACTCACACTGAAAATTGTGAACTATCCCAAACTGGTTCAAATTTGCTGTTTCTTATTTGGTCAATCAGTTCTGTAACCAACACTTAACATACTTCTATTGTGCCCATTCAGAGCTAAAATGTCCAGGAGGCTAACTGCAATGACTGGCGTGGGGCAAGGCAGGTGAAACCAAAATATAATTCCAAGGGTGCAACAGAATTAACACACAAGCGTAACACCCCATCAGCATGCATGAGCCAATATTATAAGCCACAAAGGAACTGAGGGGAAACAGACAAGTTGCCCCCCCCCCCAACACTCACTGCCGCAGCTCAATATGGAATCAAGCCAATGGCAGGTTAACCTTCTTCACTTCTGTTCCCCAAACACAGCACTCTTTGCTGGTCACCAGAGGAAGAAGTCTGAGGGAGGTGGTGTTCAGCTATAGAACGGACTCCCTCAGAAGCTGGTGGGCTCTCCTTCATTGGAGCATTTAATCAGATGTTGGATGGCCATAGGCGCCGACTCCATGGGGCCTGAGGGGGCCTGAGCCCCCTCAAAAATTCGTTTGGGGGGGCTCTGCCCCCCAATAATTTAAGAAAATTATTACCGTAAATTTCGCTCTATAACACGCAGATTTTTTCTCCTAAAAAGTAAGGGGAAATGTCTGTGCGTGTTATTGAGCGAATGTGGGGTCCCTGGAGCTGACTCGCCGGAGCGCAGGGGCAAAAATAGGCAAAAATCAGGCAAAAATAAGATCGGGCGGGCGGAGGGAAGGCGGAAGCTGCTGCTTTCCTGCATTCTGCCTCAGGATCTTACTGCCCACCCGCTTCTGTTGCTGCGTTTGCTCAAACTCAACAAAGAGCAGGGAATCCCCTGCCCTCTTGGCAAGCAGAGGGTTAAGGAAAGGATCGAGTCCTTCCTTCTAATTCTTTCCTAGTCACACTGCGTGCAGGCTCCAGCCCACCACCTCCTCCTCTCCGTGCTCTACGGACTCGCAGGTGGGAGAGAGAGAGGGCTGGCTTGGGGGGGGGACTTTTGCCTTCCTTTCCTCCCCCCCACCCCGTTAAACTCCTCCCCTGCATTCTTAGCCAGCTGCTTCTCCGCACACCCCTCTTGTGCTTCTTGTCCCTTCTGTGTTTTTCCTTCCCTCCCCATTTAAAACGTGGTGACAAAGCACGGATCCACATGGATCCTCAGGATTTTTGCATTGGGTCACTCCAAATTCACCATCAGATCACATTACATGTCCATGGCTACAGTCTGCACCAAAAAAATCACGCACCCACTGTTGCCTGGGGCTGCAATGGTGCAAAAACGTGGTTACAAAGCATGGATCCACAGGATCTTTGCACTGGGTCACCCCAAATTCACCATCAGATGACATAGCATGTCCATGGCTACAGCCTGCACCAAAAAAATCACGCATCCACTGTGGCCTGGGGCCACAATGGTGCAAAAACGTGGTTACAAAGCACGGATCCACATGGATTCTCAGGATTTTTGCATTGGGTCACCCCAAATTCACCATCAGATCACATAGCATGTTCATGGCTACATCTTGCACCAAAAAAATCACGCACCCACTGTTGCCTAGGGTCACAGTGGTGCAAAAACGTGGTTACAAAGCACGGATCCACATGGATCCTCAGGATTTTTGCATTGGGTCACCCCAAATTCACCATCAGATCACATAGCATGTCCATGGCTACATCTTGCACCAAAAAAATCACGCACCCACTGTTGCCTAGGGTCACAGTGGTGCAAAAACGTGGTTACAAAGCACGGATCCACATGGATCCTCAGGATTTTTGCATTGGGCTACTCCAAACTCACTGTCAGATATTAAAAATCTTTATAAAATAGAGAATTAAATACATACAGAATGTTAAATTTTCAGTTTCGAAATATTAGTACTAGTTTAGTACTGTATTTCTATATTACTATAGTACTGTATTAGTTATTTTCAAATACTTAAATATTTTTAGGGTGTAAGACCCAATTAAAGCCCGTTATTTACATACAGTATTACAGTATTTACATACAGTATTAGGCATACTGTATTAACTTTATTAACTGTATTAAAGCATTAACTTTGAGATATTATTTTTATTTAATGAACCCTCAGCCTTATTCAAAGTAAGCTTAAATTAGCTATTTCACTTATTAATCAAAGTGCTATTACTGTGCGACAGCAATATTTTATGTTTTATTCTTTTAATGATAATTTAGGATTTATTTAAATATCATTTCAGTCTTTTCAGAGCTATATATTCACTGCTCTGTAATAGTCTATAAGCATTAGCTTTTTACGAAAATACCGTGCGTGTTTATGTTTTGTTTCTTTTTTCAAAGCCAAAAAGTGTTTCAGGCTTGTCGAGTTTCCTGGAGTGTGGAGTTATAGAGAGTCGAGTTTTCGGGGTTCTAATGTTGATCATATGACTCTAAAATACTTTTAAAAAACTTTAAAACTCACTAATTTTCATCTAAAATTTAGAAAACTTCCCGGGGCAGGACCCCGGTATGGGCCCCCCCAAATATTTTTTATAAGTCGGCGCCCCTGTGGATGGCCATCTGTCACGGATCCTTTAGATTCCTGCATTGCAGGGGGTTGGATTAGATGACCCTTGGGATCCCTCCCAACTCTACAATTCTATGATCCATGTCTCTTTTTTCCCTTAGCACTTACCTGAGTGAAAGAAAGATGAGGCTTCCTCATATCAATCTCCAAAAGGGTGCCGATAAAGGGCAAGGAAATAGGCCCTGGCGGGTAGTTGCTCCAAGGCTTCCTACGCTTCATAAAATCGAAGGATATAGTTAACAAAAAGAATAGTATAACCAGCAACATGAGGTTATTCCATATGGCCATGAGCATGGAGAACACCCAATGGAATGGCTCCATGATTTCTCCCTGCACTGATTCAGTCTCCTGCTTTTACTTCCTTTTGTCTGAAAAGTTCCTCCTGTGTGTATTGTGTTCCGTAGAGAGAGAGAAATGATACTAAATTGAAGTCAGAATTACTTCCTTAACACATCCCTGTGCTCCCTCCTTCCCTCTCTCTCTCTGTTTTTAAGTAACTCCTGGAAAAATTGTGGGAGGGCCAATGAAGAATAGAATGAATCTGTTACGAAAAAATGAGCTGTTTTTTCTGTGTCCTGCTTCTGGTAAGAAGCTCAGAGTTCTTCCTGGTAAAGAAGCTATAAGATGAACCATGCCCCACTCTCTGAGCAGAAACTTCCAATTTACTTCTCCCACAGCTGAGTATATGAAGCAAACACACATGTTGCTATATCTTCAGAATTGAAAGGAAAACAATAATATTCATGTTTTGTAATAAACAAAATGTCCTGACTTACATGTTGAGATTCTGCCTATTTACACCATCCTTGTTTTTAATCAACCGTCTTGTCTATCAGAGCTATATAATAGAGCTGAAATAGATCTTTTTTTGATGTCAGATCGTGAACTATCCAAAATTATATCAAATTTGCTGTTTTTTATTTGGTTGATCAGTTCTGTACCCAACACTTAACAAACTTACAGGCAGTGCTTTTTTTCTGGGGGGACGCAAGAGGACGCATACCCCTAAACATTTTGTGAATCTTTGTACTTTGGTCCATTTACTGTATTTATTTTCCCCAATTTTAACTATATTTTCTTGAGTCAAAATGAGAGTACCCCTAAACATTTTTTTAGAAGAAGAAGAAAAAGCACTGCTTACGGGTTGGCCCACTGGTTGGTACTGCTTTAGAATCCACTTCCTTTGTTCTTGACTCAAGTTCACTGTCATCATTCACAATATCAGTAAAGAAAAATAACCCTTTTATCTACTCCACTATTCTTTCCAACTGCCAGCCTGAAATTTACTGCCACTTTGTTGTGTGCCAACTATGTGTATCCATATAATCAGTTGTGATTAATTTCATTGATTCAGCTGTATACCTACTTTTGGGCCACCCTGTATACTGTTCCGATACAGATCTAAAATACTTTTTTCATATTACATTCACCTGTGCGTGTAATATTTTTTCAGACAAATCAGTTACAAAATATTAAGATACATATTTATCATATTCATACTGTACCTTCATCCTTCTTCAAAATCTCTGATGCTTTTGGAGAATATATTGAGCTGGCATTAGAGGACTTGATAATGTTATTACTCCATCAGCATAAAGACTTATTTTGGAAATAGAAGGACCTACTTCTACATTTGTTCATTAGACTTAATCATAATTGCAGATGCTTCAATGCCTATAGCAAAACACAATGCAGAAGGGGAGGTTGTCATATTCTTCTGTGTATGAATATTCCAGAGTTTGCACATTAACAATTAAAACTGTTGATGGAATAGTATATGATGCCTTGATACTGTCAATAGTATTATTCCTTCTGTTCATTTTTTCTTGTGAGTAAATCCACCATTGACTTTGTGCTACTGCTGGCTCCCATTGACTTGGCACCTTGCGCTATTCTGGCTGTAGATGTAGGTCAGGCCCAACAACTTGGTCCCTCGTGCTGCCTCAGTGCCTTGGGTGGAGGAAACATCTGTGTAAACCGTCATGTTTTGCAATGGCCTCATTCCGCACACCCCCTAGCTGACCCTGTCATGCCTCAGACCCCTGAAGAGAAGCCAGCAGGGGGCTGAGAGGGATACACTCCCAATGCCTATGCCAAGGTTTACCTACGGCTGAAATAAATAAATAAAGTTGTGCCCAATTTTAATCTCAAAATGTTTGTTGTGGTCTGGCTCCCGGGGGGAGGGGTTGCTGAGACTGCATACGCCATGTCAGGAGAAGTTTATCTTATATTGATCATTTCTGGGGAAACGTAGAGCAGATTGTGAAAAGCAGGCTCAACAAGAAATATTGAGAGAGATTACAAGTTGGCCTAAGGCCAGATCTGAATCTGTGATAAAAATCAGATATTTAATTACAGGGTTCACATAACTAGAATCTTGCTGGACTGTAGCCCAAATTGCCTCATCCCATGCAGTCCTAATTTTGGCTGTGGCCGGTTAGGGCTTAACGGAGCATAGGCACCAATACCACAGCTGCAGTCAGCATGCCAGCCTGGGTAGGAGTTGGGGGAGTGGGCAGCTTGTTGTGTCAGTCTGGAGCTGGCGGAGGGACTGGGCTCAAATTGGACTTGGACCAGTTGATGCTGACCCTCGTCTAGGCCCTGGACACGACTTCCACATTGCCTTTGCTTCTCAACTGATGCTTGTATCTTCTTCCAGTTCCTGTGCGGATGCTCACGTCTTTTGTCATGTTTTAGGCAGGTTATCATCTTTTAAAAAACATTTGTTGATTCAGTTAGATGTTTGTACAGGAACTTTTTTTTTATTTAAAGGCCAGTTAGTTTTTCTTTAAACTTGGAAGACTGCTTGAAGAGGTTATGAGATAGAAGTGAATTCATGATTGACACAAGGCCCAGTCAGCATTCTGCACAGATAGCTGGAGAATGGGAGTGGAAAAGTAGGCAGACTTCATGATTGCCACACCAGCCAGCCATTCAGCTGGCAGTTGCTGCAAATGGAGATATTTGTTTTCCTCTTAACTTGATTCAGCTTGGAAAGAGTGAATGCAGATCCACAGGAGGTGCGCCACTCCAGAAATGTATTTCGGTACACAGCCTTTTGTAACTAATGGTCCTTGGGTCATCTTCCCGGAGACCCAGAAGCCAATCAGGGCTGGGAGGAGTGTGAACCAATCAGGAGAGGGCAGCGAGTTAAAAGTTGGTACCTGACAGTTAAACTGTCAGATAAGACTTGACAAAATAAAAAAATTCCTTCCAGTAGCACCTTAAAAACCAACTAAGTTAGTTCTTGGTATGAGCTTTCATGTGCATGCACACTTCTTCAGATACACTGAAACAGAAGTCACCAGACCCTTCTATATAGTGAGAAGGTGGGGAGGGGTATTACTCAGAAGGGTGGTGGGATTGGGTGATTGGCAGATAGCTGTGATGAGCCTGTTGACGACTCTTAACGACTGCAATAGGTCTTACAGGAAAAAGCAAGGGGTGAGAAGGTGAAAAATGGCTTTGTCATGTATAATGAGATAAGAATCCAATGTCTTTGTTCAGACCAGGTCTCTCCATGGTTTTAAGTTTGGTAATAAGTTGCAATTCAGTAGCTTCTCTTTCCAGTCTATTTCTGAAATTCCTTTGTAATAGAACAACTACTTTGAGATCTTGTATAGAATGTCCTGGGAGATTGAAGTGTTCTCCTACTGGTTTCTCTGTCTTGTGATTCCTGATGTCAGATTTATGTCCATTTATTCTTTAAGAAAGCTCATACCAAGAACTAACTTAGTTGGTCTTTAAGGTGCTACTGGAAGGAATTTTTTTATTTTGTTTTGACTATGGCAGACCAACACGGCTACCTATCTGTAACTAGATAAGACTTGGTTAGAGCCTGAATAGGGATGAGGGAGATTAGCTGGGTGTTGACTAGGCAGGGCAACCCAGATTATTTCCCTGAGGGGAAGGAAAAGGCCCAATCAGATGGCCAGGGTACATTATTATTATTATTATTATTATTATTATTATTATTATTACTATATATTCTCAAATCTCTCAGGCATTACCAACAGGGAGTGTCTATGTTTTAAAACACCCAAAGCAAAATAATATTACCTAGCTCTCATCTTTCTTGAGGGAGTTTGTCATACCTTTATTTGTCTAGCAAGGTGAAGTAACTGAATAGTGCCAATATTAGTGGAGTTTAATAAAGAAATACCTTCACAGTTCCATGAAGAGTGCCCCTGGGAAAAGGGGATGAGCAAATATGTCAATTTAGTGTCAGTATATCATATTTTCAGTCCTCAGCTCTTCACATATCCATCTGTGATTTTTTTAAAAATAAGTCCTCATAAATGTTCATCTGCATTTTAGTATTTCATTTCTCCTAATACACATGTTTTTGTATGCAATTTTGCCTAATAAATGCTATTTGCAAGGTAATTTTCCCTAATATAAATGCATTTTGTATGAAAGTGGGGGGTAATAAAACTCCCCCAGAAAAGAACATATTATTCTGTACCTAATTCTAAAAGAAACTAGAAAAATAATAGCACCAATGAATATGTATGAAGGCAAAAGCAAAGCAGTTTATGTTTTACAGAATCTTAATGCAAATTGTTTATTGTCTACTCAGATTCACTCCTTGAAAAATGCAATATTATTAGACCTTAAGTTTTCTCAAGTATGAAATAAAGTAATCAGGCCAGTTCCAACTCTGAAAAGCAAAGCGCTGACAGGAATGCCACCATACCAGCAGTACATCTTCACTTCCTTGAAGAGGAAAGGTTAGAGGAAAGGTGAGGAAGAGGTAACATGAGATAATGTCATAACATTATGCATGGCATTAAGGAAGTGGATAGGTAAAAGTTTTTCTCCCTCTCTCATAACAGTATAAATTACTTGCTTTTTCTCTAAATGAAAAGGCTTAGAATACTTGTAACCTTTTCTTATGGGAAAGTTGCTCCATCCCCTTGATCATTTTTCTGAACCTTTTCCAACTCTGTGATATCCCTTTTGAGATAAGGTGCCCAGAAATATACACAATGTTCAAAGTTTATTCACAAAATAGACATGTGACAGCATTCTGATAGTGGAAGTGTATTTTCAATGCCTTTTCTAGTGATCCCTAGCATGGAATTCTCTGTTTTTACAGCTGTTGCACACTGTGTCAATGCAAGCTATCCACCACATCGAGCTATCCTCTAGCAGAGGTCTTGTTCTTGATCAGCCTCCACTAGTTCAGATGCCACAAGTGTATCTGTGAAATTAAGGCGGGGATGCCCCAAGGTTAATCGCTTTGCACTTGTTTACATAGAATTTCATTTGCCATCTAACTGCCCTTTTACCTTATTTGGAGATATCTTTCACAGTCTTCTTCAATTTTAACCACCCTGAATGATTTTGCACCTTCAGCTAACTCAACTACCTTAATTGCTCACCCCTAACATCCATGCATTGGGAGAATTGTCCATTTATTCCTACTTCCTGCTTCCTGTTTCTTAACCAGATACTGATCCACAAGAGGACCTCTTCTCTTATTTTCCAGCTACTACGCTGACTGAAGAGCCCCTAGTGAGATACTTTGTCAAAAGTTTTGTCATAGTCTCAGTACACAGTGTCAACAGCATCACCTCTATCTAATCCCACTTTTCTACAGTTCCTATTGATCAGTTAGCCCCACTGTCTTGGATACCTTTATCTTAGAAAGGTAGAATATCAATGCCAAAAGAAATGTAGGAAACTTTCAATCCCAGAAACCTCTCTCCTGTTCTCTCTACTACTTTACCTCTTGCCTCCCTCCGTAGGGGTGAAGGACAGAGGCATTTTCACTGATAATTTAAACCATTTGCTTTGAACCTGTAATTATTATCAATCAATCAATTTCCTTTATTTGACCGATAGTCAGAAATAAAACACAGAAATAAAACACAATACAGAATTATGAACTAAAACATCATAGGGGTACATGAATAAGGTAGGGCCACAGCACTAAACCTCTCACAGATAACCCACATCAAGGCATTCAATTGTACGTTTCCGACACTTGAGTGCCAGGAAAAGGAATTTAGCCACTGACAAAGTTGTTTTCCTAGAAGACTTATTTAGCAGATATGCTGTCTGCTTTCCTCTTTGTCGGGGACTAAGCTGGGGTAAGTATGGGGTTATCTTAAATCGTTGTAGAAGGGACAGCTCAGTAAAATGTGCTCTGTGGATTCTACCTCACCCAACGCACAATGGCATAATCTCTGGTCATATGGGACTCCTCCATATCTTCCCTTCAGAACCGCCGAGTCAAGAACATTCAGCCTAGCCGCGGTAAATAGTCTGCGGTATTCCACGTGGTGGATATCCGCCAGGTAGCGAGCTGGAGCAGCTCGGTACATCTGCTCCCCCAGAAACAGCCCTGGTTTCACACGGGCTATGTCCTCCTGTCTCGCAATATCCCTTAATCTTTGGGCGATCACCGTCTTCGCGTGGCTATACGTCATGGACTCTATATAAAGGGAGGACAACCCGCACTTCTGCACTTCCTCCACTATCTCCCCTTCCCATGGAGATTTAAAGTTATCCCTCAGAATCAAGGGGGCCAAACCCACCGGTCTGAAACAAAGCTTAAGCCAAAGCCATAACTTTGCTTTCAGGGCCACATACCTAAAGGCTTGGCACCCGGTTTCCAATCTCATGATCGCACCTGCCACGGAGGGGGGGATCCTGAGTATGGCCCTGAGGAATTGGGTTTGGATAGATTCCAATTTTTCAAAGTCCCTACGTGAGCCCAAGGCAATGCCCACCAGTAGAAGAGGGAGGACTTTCATTTTAAAGAGTCGCAAGGCAACTTTGACAGTTTGTGCCTGTTTCTTAGAGTACAGGGTTCTAATCACCAAGGCTGCTTTTGATGCGTTCGAGGCTATGTATTCTCTGTGCGCCAAGAAGGACCTATTTGATCTAACAACCTGACCCAGGTATTTGAAGCCACTGACCTGCTCTAAAGGAATACCATTAATTGACCATAAATTAGGTTTCGGTCGAGCGGCAAAGACCATTATTTTGGTCTTGGCATAATTTAGTTGGAGCTCATGTTGGGTCACATATTCATGAAGAGCTCGAAGCATCCTCCTTAATCCGATGGGGGACGTAGGTAATAGGGCAGCATCGTCCGCATACAGCAGGACATTCAAGGCTCGTCCTGCCAGTTTTGGTGGATGGAAATCAGTATTTGCCATATGCACCACTAGCGAATTAATATAGAAATTAAACAGGGCAGGGGGAAGCAAACAGCCCTGTCTTACCCCCCTAGTGGCCTAATCTAGCCTAATCCTCAGGAAGGTATTAGTATGCAAATTAATAATCAGCAGGAGAAGGCGGCGGTCGATAGATGTCGCTGCCAATTTTGCCCATAGCTGGTTCCTGGGAATTAGATCAAAGGCCTGCTTAAAGTCTATAAAGGCGACGTGGAGGGCTTTTAGGCCATTGTCAGCATACTTGGTGGCCAAGTGATTTAGGATTAAGATTTGGTCTGTTGTTGATCTTCCAGGGCAGAAACCCCCCTGTTCCTCTGTGATGATGTTGTTGCTTTCCATCCAGGTCGTTAATTTGTTAAGTAGAAATCTTGAATAGATCTTCCCGATAACATTTAGTAGGCTAATTGGTCTAAAATTGGTCGGGTCTGTGCGTGGCCCTTTCTTGTGGATTAACACAATCAGTGCAGAGTTCCAGCTTGGAGGAAATTGTGCTGTTTTGTTTATATAAGTAAAAAGAGCTGCTAAGGGTGGACACCACCAATCCTTATTGGCTTTAATAACATCTATGGAGATACGATCGTCTCCGGGTGCCTTGCCCGCCTCAAATTGGCCTATAAGTGTTTCCACTTCAGAGCAGGTAACAGGATCCCACTCAGGCAAGGGGGCCAATTCTATCCTTCCTCCCCTGGCAGCGTGAGCTGCATATAAATCGGAGAAGAAGCTTTCCCAGGTGTCAGCTGAAATTTGGGGTTCTATCCTTGACCACGGTCTACCCAAAAGGAGGAGGGATTTCTATTTCTATTTTCTGCAGCTTTTAGAAGGTTGTTCCAATCAATTCTTTCTGCCGCAAGCTTCTTTTCCTTTAATAGTGCTTTATACCTTCTCTTGAGGTTCATAAGGTGACTGCTAGGTGTGGGGTCATTTGATGCCCTATATGCCAAGAATTCATTATATAGGTTGTTCTTGAAGTGTCTACATTCCTCGTCAAACCACTTTTTATGAGAGAAATGGTTACTATTCATTACCGAGGCCTTAGTCAACGAAGGTTTTAGCAGTTCTACTAATTTGTCATACATTGGCAGTGGCTCAACTGCCTGGTCTAGGGAGTCCCTTGTCTCTTGCAGTTGGTCAGACCGAAGGAGTTCATTTATCCGTTGAGCCAAATTGTCGGTCCATTTTAAGGCAGTGGGCCTCATCTGAAGCTGGTTATTTGTAATAGGCACACAGGAATAGGTAGCCAATTCTCCATCCAGGGTCAGAGAGAGTTCTAATGGAAAATGGTCACTTTCCAGCCTCGTTACCACCCTAAAGTTAGAAATTTTGGGAATTAGGTCTACTGATGTCCAAATAAAATCTATGGTAGAAGCTCGGGAGCCTGACCAGAAAGTAAATTCGGCAGGGTAATCAGAACTAAGAGCTCCGTTTAGAAGGTGAAAATTAAGAGCCATCAAAGTTTGTCTACATTTAAAACCTGCGTATGTAGCAACACTGTCTTTAAAATTCCTGGGTAAAAGGTCTGAGGTTAAAACGGGTAGTGGGGGATATTTATTATATTTATTATTATAATTATTATTATTTTTGCTTTTAACTCCTCAGGTTCAAGGCAACTAAGAGATCTGAGGATCAGGTTCATTGAAGAAGAAAAACCCTCTGGAATAGTTTATCCATTCTGATTTGATTAACCACTCTACAAAATAGAGAAGCTGTCTGCCTGCTTCCGTTCAGAGTGCCCTCAATTCTCAACCAGCTCTAGATACCTTGGGGATGAAGAAGTATTGCAACACAGTGTCCCTGTATGTCATGTGGCGCAGCGTCACTGGAGAAACATTTGCACACCGTTGGATTTCATGGATTGAATCCTGCCTGCAATCCTAAAGTTTTGCTGCCAGTCAGTGTGGACAATACTGTACTAGATACCACTGGTCTGGCTCAGTAGAAGATGGCTTCCTGTGTTCCTAAATCATTCAAGCATGGCTGATATCTGCAAATAGTTCATCTTTCACTCCCCAGTTTCATCTCATACATCTCAGTAATGTGGCACGTCTTCAACCAGATTTGCTGGGCAAATAGCTTTTTAGAAATAGAAGTAAGCATTTCAGAACCGTATCCTAAGCAGTTACCCCCCCCCCCAATATTCTAGACATTAGGCAGGTGCTCTCGCTATCATGATTTAGATGCTTGCTGAAAACTTTTTAATTTCATAAAGTCTATTATTATTTAATACATATAATTTAGTTACGTAGATTTGTTCTTAAAAGTTCTGCTGATTTTCTACTGTACAACACTTAAGAGCTTTCTGATAAAGCTCTGATACCACAATCTGTAGTATCGTGCTTGTCTTTTTTATTGCCAACTGAAATATTTGTAGGAGGGGTATTGGATATGAACTGATAAGTTCTTTCTGGCTCATTTTTCCAGTCAGACCACTAGGAACTGATCAATTTCACCTATGTTAGAAGCACTATAAAAATAATTTAAGAATCACGTTGAGCTACTCCAGATAATAGCTGAAAACATGCATCTGCCTCCTCTTATGAGTTTTTGAAGGATTGATTGGGGTGATGTCCACATCATACATTAAGCATAGGGATGCGGGTGGCGCTGTGGTCTAAACCACTGAGCCTCTTGGGCTTGATGATCAGAAGGTTGGTGGTTTGAATCCCCATGACGTGGTGTGAGCTCCCGTTGCTCTGTCCCAGTTCCTGCCAACCTAGCAGTTCGAAAGCACGTCAAAGTGCAAGTAGATAAATAGGTACCGCTGCAGCAGGAAGGTAAATGGCGTTTCCGTGCACTCTGGTTTCCGTCACGGTGTTCCATTGTGCCAGAAGCTGTTTAGTCATGCTGGCCACATGACCCGGAAAGCTGTCTGTGGACAAACGCCGGCTCTCTTGGCCTGAAAGCGAGATGAGTACGGCAACCCCTTAGTCGCCTTTGACTGGACTTAACTGTCCAGGGATCCTTTACCTTTGCCTTAAGAACACACTTAAAGCACTTGACTTCGCCCAAAGAATCCTATAAACTGTAGTTTGTTAAGCATTCTGGGAATTGTAGCTCTATCATGTCCAGTCTAAGGGACGCAGGTGGCGCTGTGGGTTAAAGCCTCAGCGCCTAGGACTTGCCGATCGAAAGGTCGGCGGTTCGAATCCCTGCGGCGGGGTGCGCTCCCGCTGCTCGGTCCCAGCGCCTGCCAACCTAGCAGTTCGAAAGCACCTCCGGGTGCAAGTAGATAAATAGGGACCGCTTACCAGCGGGAAGGTAAACGGCGTTTCCGTGTGCAGCTCTGGCTCGCCAGATGCAGCTTTGTCACGCTGGCCACGTGACCCGGAAGTGTCTCCGGACAGCGCTGGCCCCTGGCCTCTTGAGTGAGATGGGCGCACAACCCCAGAGTCTGTCAAGACTGGCCCGTACGGGCAGGGGTACCTTTACTTTTACCTTTACCTTACATGTCCAGTCTAGCAATAAAAATCACAATAACCTTTGTACAAATCATGATCCCCACCCCCACCCCCGGCCATGGTAAAAAGGTAAACCTACATTGCTTATCTAAAAACTGCAAGTGGTAGGGCTTATCTGGTCTTGTGAGTTCAGCCCCACTTCCAGAAAGTGAAGCCTAAAGTCTGGCTGCAGGGGTGGGAAGCGATTATGAAACTTACAAGTTTGCCACACTTTGTCTTGAGACTAATCACTTTCAAGGGACAACATGAAATGTGTGACGCAAAATGGTCATTGAAATACATTGCGGGGAACCAAGTAGCCACAAGCTGAGTTTATTTTCTGAATGACCAGCAGGAATGCATTAAAAAAAAATGAATCACTGGACTTCCGGAGGCGGCGCCAACGGCAATGGCGGTCTCCTTCTGATTTGGAAGGGGAAGCTCCGCGGAAATGGGTCGTCCGCTACGGCGAAGTGGAGACCCTCAAGAAAAAATCGCAGACAGAAGAAGCCTGCGACCAAGGGACTCAGCGGGCACCGTTAGCGCCCCCCGAATCGGTGAAGGGACCTCGTAAGGGGCTCCGGAGCGAAACGGGGTTGGCGCGGTGCTGTGAGTCGATCGCTCTTTCCATGGGGGTGAAGCCGCAAAGCTGTTGCCGGAGAGCGTTGACCTTTTTCCTGTGACCATTCGGCTGCTAAACAACTACCCGTGAGTAGGTGAAGTTTATTGGACTTGAGATTAAAAGGAAACTAAAGCTTTAATTTGACACTGAACCGGGAAGGCGCAACCAGGAAGTCCGTCTCCCGGCTTTGTTTAAGAGATCAAAGCAAAGACTTTCGATTCTAATGCCTTGGAGAGGGTGCTTTAAAAGCCTAAATTTGAACATTAAAGGAGAAGAATCCCCCCCCAAGCTAAGAGAGGGGGGAAGAAGATATTCTGAGTGTCTCTCTTTCCTTTATGAACTTTATAAAAAAAAGAAAGGAAATTAGTGAACTCTTGGGAACGGGCTGTCAGGCTGTCAGAACTGTCAGGCTGTTGGAACTGTCACATTGAAACCCGCACGATTTAGAGACATTGTAACTGTGTGTAACTCTGCAGAAAGGAAGCATTTTGAAGGCTTCTCCTACGTTTCAAAACTGTCTTGCAACTGTTGTTAGTATTTAAGGGGCACTTTTAAGAACTTGGAAAAAGGCTGGTTAAAGTGTAACTTTAAAGATGGCTACAGTGTCCCTCTAGAGGATTACAGAGACTGTGCATCTACTGGGGGAATTTTCCATTCTTGATTCAGAAAATCTCCCACGGGAAGAGCTAACCGTGGGACTGACCTTGACTCATAGACATAAGTGGGATGAGCACAACAGCCAAGCATAACTTTAAAACAACAACGCAGATCATCTGTCCCTAGTCTCCCTGTGACACAGGAGGAAGATTTAGACCAATTCAGGTCTAAAGGAATGGCATCAGGAGAGGACTTTACTTCGGTTTTAAATAAGATTTATGAAAAATTGGAAGGTCTAAGCAAGCAAGTAACCGAACAATCGAGTAAAATTGACCAAAACACCGTTAGTATTAATAATTTGACCCAGCAAGTTAATTCTAATGCACAATCTATTGGAAAATTATTGGAGGAAACTGCGTCCAATCGAAAAACAGCAGAGGAGGCTAAGGAGAAAGTTTTGGCTGTGGAGGCAGAAATAAAGCCGATGCGTAAGCAGATTGGGGAACATCAGGCACTTCTGTCTATGATAGATTTGAAAAATAAAGAGAATAACTTGAGGATCAGGGCAGTACCGGAACTTGAAAAAGAGAACTTAAGCGACTATCTTACAAAGGAATTTAAAGAATTTTGGTCTCTGGAAGAGGAAAAAGACTTTAAGATAATAAGTGCTTTCAGACTTGGAAAGGGAGGGAGGAAAACTAAGTCGAGAGACTGTTTGATCTCCCTCAGAACAAAGGAGGAGAGAGACAAGATATTGAATGCGCACTTTCAGAAGACTTTGGAGATCGGAGACGTAAGAGTGGAAATTTACAAAGACATTCTGAAACATTTGCTTGATCTTAGAGCCAACTATGGAGATTTAGTGGCCCTATTGAGAGGCAATAGAACTGTTTTTAGATGGGAATTCCCCCAGGGGCTGTCCTTTACTTTTAAAGGGGAAAAAAGTTAAAATAAGATCAGTTGAAGACAAGGAAAATTTTTTGAGTGACTACGGAGAAGACCTTCAAAAAGGAATTGAGGAAGAACTAAGAGCCCTAGGACCCGGACCATTGGGCTCAATACTACCACCTTTGGGATCTGACAAATCTGAGAAAGTGATACCACCGTCAAAAGAGGAAGAACTGTTGGGAGCAGTAGGAGGGAAATAAAACTATTATGTCATGTCTCTGCAACTGTTGAGTTGGAACATTCATGGTCTAAATTCCCCGGAGAAGAGGAAGAAAGTATTTAATTTATTAAAAAAGGAACAATTAGACTTAATTTGTTTGCAAGAAACACATGTGATTAGGCTACATAGGAAAGTATTGATTAATAAAAGACTGGGCCAAGAATTTATTGCATCGGACAAGGTTAAAAAGAGAGGAGTGGTCATTTATGCAAAAGAAAGCCTATCACCAAAACTTCTTTTTAAAGATGAGCAAGGTAGAACTTTGGCAATTGAAATCCAAGCTCAAGGAGAAAAAAATTTGATATTAGGAGTTTATGCACCTAATGATGGGAAAGCAGAGTTTTATAAGAAGTTGCATGAGACAATGCTGGATTACATGGACTATAATAACATCATCATGATGGGACATATGAACGGAGTGGTATCTACGAACATGGATAAAGCACAGAAACAGACTGTAACTAAAGAAGGCAGACTACCGAAAACTTTTTTCGAATTAACTGACAATATGGATTTAATTGACATATGGAGAACCAAAAATCCCCTAGAAAGAGAAGGTACATTCTTTTCTGAAGCCAAATTGACACGGGCTAGAATTGACCAAATATAGACAACTAGAGCACTGGAACCTAAGATAAAAAAGGTGGAAATCTGCCCAAGAACTTGCTCCGACCATAATGCTGTAAAGATGGAAATGAAACTAACACCAACCGGTTCCTTTAGATGGAAGATGAATGACACCTTATTACGGGACCAAGAGATTATCAAGAAGGCCCAAAAGGCATTGAGAGATTATTTTGAAGTAAACCTGAGAACCATGGTGGAAAAAAGAGTAATCTGGGACGCAAGTAAAGCGGTCATGAGAGGGTTCCTAATCCAACAGAATGCTATAAAAAAAGAGGACTCAAAATGAAAAAAAAGATAAAATTTTGGAAAAAATAAAAGAAGGAGAGAAGAAATTAAGGTCGAAACCAAATTCACAGGAGATTCTGAGAGAAATTAAATTTTACCAAGTACAATGTATGAAATTGGTAAATCAAGAAGTAGAATGGAAAATAAAACGGATGAGGCAAAAGACATTTGAATCGGCTAATAAATGTGGCAAACTGCTAGCTTGGCAGTTGAAAAAAAGACAGAAGTTAAATACTATTACAAACCTTGAGATAGAAGGGGAAAAGATTCAGAATCCTGTGGAGATTAGAAGATGTTTCCAGAGATATTTTAAACAACTTTATACACAAGGGCCACAGAAAGAGACTGATATAGACCAATTTTTAAGATCCAATGGATTACAAAAAATATCTCAAGAAAAAAAGATAATGTTGAATCATGCAATTACAGAACAGGAGATTGAAGGTGCCATTCAGAACATGCAGCTGGGCAAGTCTCCAGGGCCAGACGGGCTAACCTCCAAGTATTATAAAACTTTGAAAGACTACTTAATTCAACCATTAAAGGAGGTTTGTAACAAAATCATGGAGGGGAAGAAGGCGCCGGAGTCGTGGAAAGAAGCTTTTATCACACTTATACCGAAATTAGAGTCTGAAAAGACACAACTCAAGAACTACCGTCCCATATCCCTTTTAAATGTGGATTACAAAATTTTTGCTGACATTTTAGCTAATAGATTAAAAAAAGTACTAGTAGAAGAGATTCACAAGGATCAGGCAGGCTTTCTCCCAGGTAGACACTTGTCTGACAATACAAGGAATACAATTGATATTTTGGAGATACTACAAGTGAATATCAACACAAAAGCTGTCTTAATTTTTATTGATGCGGAGAAGGCCTTTGATAATATTTCTTGGAATTTTATGAAGAAAAATCTTAAGGGAATGGGGGTGGGACAGGGGTTTGAAAATGGTATAAGTGCAATTTATTCAGAACAAAAAGCTAAATTGATAGTTAACAATGTGGTGACTGAAGAATTTAAGATAGAAAAAGGAACACGACAGGGTTGCCCTATCTCTCCATTACTGTTTATTTCGGTCCTGGAGGTGCTGCTGAGTATGATTAGAAGGGACCGTCTGATTAAAGGAATTCAGGTCGGAGCCAAACAATATAAATTGAAGGCTTTTGCAGATGACTTAGTTTTGACATAACAGGAGCCAGAATCTAGTACGAAAAGGGTATTAGAACTGATTCAAGAATTTGGTCATGTGGCAGGATTTAAATTGAACAAGTCAAAAACTAAGGTTTTAGAGAAAAATTTAACACAGATTGAAAAAGAAAGGTTTCAGAATGAGACTGGTTTGACTTTAGTTAAGAAAGTGAAATATCTGGGGATTAACATGACAGCTAAAAACTTGAATCTATTTAAGGACAACTATGAGAAATGTTGGTCAGAAGTTAAAAAAGGTTTAGAAATATGGTCTAAATTGAAGCTTTCCTTGTTGGGTCGAATTGCAGCTATAAAGATGAATGTATTGCCAAAAATGTTATTTTTATTTCAAACTTTACAGATTGTGGACAAGATGGATTGTTTCAAGAAGTGGCAGAGAGATATCTCTAGATTTGTCTGGCAGGGCAAAAAGCCCAGAATAAAATTTAAAATATTAACTGATGCGAAGGAAAGAGGGGGGTTTGCCCTGCCGGACTTTAAACTTTACTATGAATCAGCAGCATTCTGCTGGTTGAAAGACTGGCTGCTTCTTGAGAACACTGACATTTTGGATCTGGAAGGTTTTAACAATGCTTTTGGATGGCATGCATATTTGTGGTACGACAAGGTTAAAGTGCACAAAACTTTCAAACACCATATTGTCAGGAAAGCATTATTTAATGTCTGGATAAGGTACAAAGATTTACTGGAAAATAAGACCCCAAGGTGGTTGTCACCCATGGAAGCAAAGGCTCTGAAAAGACTCAATATGGAGGCCAAATGGCCGAACTATTGGGAGATACTAGAACAAGAAGGAGATAAATTGAAACTGCAGAGTTTTGAGAAACTAAAAGACAAAGTGCGAGATTGGCTTCATTATTACCAAATAAGAGAGGCCTATAATCTGGATAAGAAATTGGGTTTCCAGGTGGAAAAATCGAAACTGGAAACAGAACTGTTAGAACCTAAAACTAAGATCCTTTCAAGAATGTATAACTTGCTGTTAAAATGGAATAAACAGGATGAAAAAGTCAAATCAGCTATGATTAAATGGGCACAGGACATAGGTCATAACATTATGTTTGCTGACTGGGAAAAGTTGTGGACCACCGGTATGAAATTTACGGCATGTAATGCCCTAAGAGAGAACATTATGAAAATGATTTATAGGTGGTACATGACCCCAGTCAAGCTTGCTAAAATTTATCACCTGCCTGATAACAAATGTTGGAAATGTAAAGAAATGGAGGGTACATTCTTTCACCTTTGGTGGACGTGCCCAAAGATTAAGGCTTTCTGGGAGATGATATATAATGAACTGAAAAAGGTATTTAAATATACCTTCCTTAAGAAACCAGAGGCCTTTCTCCTGGGCATAGTCGGCCAATTGGTGTTAAAGAAAGATAGAACGTTTTTTATATATGCGACAACAGCAGCAAGAATACTCATCACAAAGTATTGGAAGACACAAGATTTGCCCACCTTGGAAGAATGGCAGGCGCAAGTAATAGACTACATGGAATTGGCAGAAATGACTGGCAGAATCTGAGACCTGGGAGAAGAATCGGTGGAAGAGGACTGGAAGAAGTTTAAAGACTATCTGCAGAAACACTGCAAAGTTTATGAATGTTAAAATGATGTTGGATATGAAAATAATATGGCATTAGTGATACAGTTTAAAAAGTATGCTAAAATGTAATAGAAAAAGGGTGAAAGACCAAAGTTTTATTATGTCAAAAGTAAATAATATGTTAAAGGTGTTTAAACATAAGGAGGAAAGATTGGAGACATATAGAATGATTCTAATAATTAGAAATGAGTTTTGAAAGAGGGTAAGGATTTGCTGTATCTGATTGGGTAAAGAGGAACACAAAAAAGGGAGGCGTGAGGAAGTCAAGAAAGAAAGTTAATTAAGTATGAATTTAAAAGTTGGAATTCTTATTTTTTCTTTTGTTGGGTGGAATTGTATTTTTCTGTATTTTGTTTTGTTTTTTATCTGTTTTATGTGTATTTTTGATTATGTTTTGTTTTTCTTCATTTTTGTGGTTGTTATGTGTTTTTTCTTCTGTAAAAACCTAATAAATATAATTTTTAAAAAAATGAATCACTGATTCCCATGCGTGTCCCTTCCTTGCATTTATGTCAAGGTCACAATATTGTGTAAGTGAGCCTGCAGGAAGGCAGCTCTGTCCTTTGCTGCCAGGAAACTAACTATGATAAATGTTGATCAATACTATTCAGTGTGAGGCAATGAACTGTAATCTCATGAAAATGTTTAGCAAGAAATGCAAGTGCAGGAAGATAATATTGCACATACTGGGTGAAAAGTCCTAGGAGAGAGAGCGTTTCTCCTCCGAACATTTCATCCTCTCTGTACCTCCTCCTTTCCACCTGAAACTACCTTTCTACAGAAGCTGTAATCCCAAAGCAGGGCTCTTGAATGGTGGTTGTTGTTGTCATAGACCCAATAGGCTCTCAGACTGGCTTACAAAATATTGCCAAAATAAAATCACACTCAAATCTAGCTCAGGAACATAAGTTAAATAGTATCCATATGGAACCAGAATTACTCAGGTTTCTTCTGAAGCTTTGAATCCCTCAGATGCAGGGCTATAGGACCAAATACAAGTAACCTATGACTGGTGATGAGATGTTAAATACAGACAAGATTATCACAATGAAAAATCTTATAGCAGTTGCCCCACTTTCCGAGGGAAAGCAGGAGGGAAAGAGTGAGAAGAGGATCTTCTTTGCTGGGGGCACACTGGTTGTGCAATGCTGTGTGCAGAGAGGCTCATCTGGAATTTCTAAGGAGCAACTGATCCCAGACAAACCCACCACAAGAAAGCTGTATTCTGGTTGCTCAGAAAAAAAGAAAGGGCAAAGTATGGAGATTCCAAAGAAAATAAGTCAGAAGCAGATAAAATGCATTAAAGGGGAGGAGAAAACAGAACTCTTTAGCTCCCCAGAGATACCTGGCACCCCAAATAGCTCACTCGCCAATCACTCGTTTCCTGTGAACATTGGGAGGTGGGAACAGTCAGACTGGCTCATCTCACAGAAATTGCTTAGAAGGGGCCCTGCACATTTTGCTTCATGACATTGTAGGATACTTACATCTCTCTCTCTCTTTCTCCCCGCCTGGACCCTGGCACATCAGCACCCAATTCCTCCTTCTTAGCAGCCCTGTCCACAAGTGAGGGAAATGCTGTTGTGCTTATGGGCTCTTCATAGGCATCTGGTTGGCCACTGTGAGGGCAAGCTGACACAAAACTAGATGGGCCTTTGACTTGATGCAGCAGGACTGCTCTTAAAATATTGGGAAAAATGTATTTTGCCCTGCTTTCTCCATATTAAGCAAAACATACTCAGTTTGTTTTATGGAAAATGTGAAGTTAATTCGAAATCTGCCCTTCTAAATGATCCTGCTTTTTCCCATTAAATTCTTCGTCTTATGAATTCCTTCACTGTATATGGAATGCCACTGCCCATTCTTAACACTCATTCCATCTGTTTTATCACCTTGTGTCGTGGTCTGGTGCCACCCAAAGGCAGCCTTTTCAGGAAATTACTAATTTCTCTTCAAAATGCCAGTTAACTCTATAGCTCCCTGTGTTGGCCCATTAAAAGAAACCCAGAATCCACAGCAGGATAAAACCTTTATTAGAATCAACTAAAAATATTACAGCATTATCAACAAACATGAAATCGAACTGCTTATATTAGTGGTACAGTGGAACCTCGGTTCTCAAATGTCTCCGTTGTTGAATGTTTCGGAACCTGAATGCTGAAAACCCAGAAGTAATTGCTTCCATTTTCAAATGTGCCTCGGAAGTCAAACAGCTTCCGCTGCGTATTTTTCAATTTTCTTAATTGAATTTGCCGACAGCCCTTTGCGCCTTGGTTTTCGAATGTTTCAGAAGTCGTACGGTCTTCCAGAACGGATTATGTTCGGAAACCAAGGTTCCACTGTAGCAAGGTCAGCTAGGCCTTTATCAGCTTTGGCATAAGCTGTCACCAAAACCAGTAAGGTATGCTGGAGGGAAGGGCCCTAAATTTCAGGCTGCTTCCCAAAGCTTTCTGCTTTGCTTGGGGGGCAAGACCTGCTCAGTGCACCAGCTCCAGAAGGCACCCATTTGGAGGTGGCTCCAAGGAAGCAATTTCAGCTTTGCACTCTATCCCTGGAATAAGACAACCCCCCCCCCCCCCATGTAAGAGGTGAGTGATATGTACTGATTCTATTCACTGGATGGGACATGGGGCAAAGGCACAAACACTTGCAATTTCCACTCCTCTTTCTGTTTTCACTGGAACATGCCAACATCCCTGCCAACCATCCACTCAGTCTTTCATTTGATGAATATCCTTTCCATTTGGGTCATATTCTTGTTTCTTTCCAATATTTCATGTGGTTGCTGCCCCCTGTTCATATCTAAAGCCTCTTGTCCTCCCTGGGCGTGCCTCTAGGGATGGGGGGCTGTTGAATTTCCAGCAGCTCTACATCATGGTTGGCTCTGTGAAGTGGGTGGGTGAAACTGAGGTGAGCAATGCAATAATGCACATGAATGCAGCACTGTCAACATACATGAACCATCATTTGGAAGTGGGAGACAAGGCCAAAAAAGAAAAAAAGGGGGGGGGGGAGAGCAGCTTTTCCTGAACACTGGTCAAGAAAGCTCAAAAGACCTCCCTGTAGGCCTCCATTGACATTAGGCAGGTGATTTAGATGCTTGCTGAAAACTTTTTCATTTCAGAAAGCCTATTATTATTTAATACTTATAATTTAGTTATGTAGAGTTGTTCTTAAAAGTTCTGCTGATTTTCTAGTGTACAGCACTTAAGAGCTTTCTGATAAAGCGGTCTATATTCCCCCAAAAAAACAAAAAAAACAAACAAACAAACACCAAGCCATTTAAAAACTAAGCCAGGTAGAGATGCTTTGCCCTTTCTCTGCCAGTCATTTTCCCACTCAAAATTACTCCTCTCCAGATAGGGCCAGTTCCATGATAAGCATGAGCTGCAAGGTAAATAAATAAAAAAAGCATTTCATTTAAACAGGGACAAGGAGATAAGAACCTGGAGTTTTATCAGATTTCTACATATATATTTATTTTAACATATACATATATTTTACATATACATATATTTTAGGGATATACATATACATATATTTTAGGGACGCAGGTGGCGCTGTGGGGAAAACCTCAGCGCCTAGGACTTGCCGATCGCATGGTCGGCGGTTCGAATCCCCGCGGCGGGGTGAGCTCCCGTCGTTCGGTCCCAGCTCCTGCCCACCTAGCAGTTCGAAAGCACCCTTAAGTGCAAGTAGATAAATAGGTACCGCTTTATAGCGGGAAGGTAAACGGTGTTTCCATGTGCTGCTCTGGTGCCGGTTCGCTAGAGCAGCTTTGTCACGCTGGCCACGTGACCCATAAGTGTCTGCGGACAGTGCTGGCTCCCGGCCTCTAGAGTGAGATGAGCGCACAACCCTAGAGTCTGTCAAGACTGGCCCGTACGGGCAGGGGTACCTTTACCTTTACCTTACATATATATTTAAAAGCACAATGCCACTCAGGCTTCAATAGTCAGACACTCCCCACAGATATGGCAAAAGGGAGAAATAGGGCCCTTTCACCTTTGAGCCCAACTAATAACACATGGGGGTTGGGATACACCTCCTTCCCTGCCCTCCTTCAGATTCAGTCATGTGGCTGCAGTGTTAAGGACACTTCACTCATATGCTTTCACTGAGCTTTGTATCTTTCCCAAACTGCCATAAAGCCCAAGCAAGAATATTGCATTCTTCTGTTGGGTGATTTCCCCAGCTCTCACAGGATTAAGTTATCCTCAGACAGCAGTACTTCAACTTCATCAATATTGTTACAAAGCTCAATTCTCCAAGCAGTGAGAATTACAGGGGTAGACATGTTTATCCAGGGCAAGGTGGTGTCAGAATTCAGAAGGGCCTCGGCCCAGTCAGTGCTATCAACGGGTAGTGCCCTATCACATGGTCCACTGCTGGTAGGTATGGCTATGTTTCTCTCGACTGTTCTTGGTCATAGTTGCTGTGAGACTTCAGCCATCAGCTGGTCTGTTTCATTGCCCCAAGTTATTGAGAAAACCAGAGGTACTCTAAGCTCCACACTGCCAGAAATGGCAATTGGTAGTGATGGATGCTTTAGTCAAGATTCCTACATTGCAGGGTGTTGTACTAGATGACCCTGGGTGCCCCTTCCAACTCTACAGTTCTGTGATTCTGTGTGTCAATTGTCCTTTCACTTTTCCACAGTAGGACCAGGACCTTGCAGGAGTGCTTAGTATGCCGACTGGAAGCTCCCCAAGAGGACTCAGTGCTCTCGCAGATTCTGTAAGTCTCTGGAGATGGGCCATCTCAATAGGCTCCCCATCCCTACAAACAGGACCTTCCAAACTACACCAGGAAGCGATATGTCTATGACAGCAAGGTGACACTAATCTTGCCTACTGCTGTATCCCTCCCAGTCCATCCTGTGGTGAAAACCAGATCAAGTGTGACCTGTGATATGCACTGGGGCTACAGCGCATTGAGACAGCCCTATGGTGACCACAAGCTCTTGAGCCAGACTGCGCAAGACATAGGCCCAAGACTATTGTTTTCAAAGCCACATTAAAGACAGCCTCCTCTAGCTCAGTCAAGGAGGTTGTTGGGCAGTGGAGTGGGTGGTATACTAAGATTCTGTATTGTTTTGCTAGCTGAACCCCAAGTAAAAGCCCTAATATCCAGCTCCCAGGTGAAATGGTTTTCTTCCATGAATGGCAAGAATCCAACCTCTCAAATCTCCAGCTATACTGATATTGCACAGGGTGGACATAGCTGGTTCAAGTTTGGCCCACATAACACCTCCACCCAGGTAATTCACACCAGGTCAACCACATCATCCACAATCAAATCATGGGTGATATATATTTTCTTGTGAAATGACCTAGGATTTAGCAACAGCACCACCAAGCAGGAAGGCACAATTGTTTAGTTACCAAAGTCCTGCCAGGTGCAGGGCAGCCTGGAAGGGGCAACCACCTTTAACCATCTGTTATCCCTTCTCCTCAACCAACCTGGCTGTCGCCCCATGCCATATCTCCCCTTACCTAGCTAGCCTATAGTGACACCCCAGGAACTCCATCTCTGATCCTCTTCGGGCACATGTCCCCAACCCACTAACCCACTGAAAATAATGATAGGCAAACATATGTTTGGCAAAAAAATAATAATCACAAATGTTTTTCTGGCATTAATAAGAAATATTAATAAAGATTTCAAACACTGGTCCAGGTTGAAGTTATCATGGATGGGAAGAGTGTCCTCAGTGAAAAGGATGGTTCTACCAAAAATTTTGTTTTTGTTTCAGACTATACTCATCTGTATTTCGACTGAGATTTTTTAAAAATGGCAAAGGATGATAGTAAACTTTGTATACCAGGGTAAAAGACGCAGATTACAATTAGCTGAAATCTATCGGCAGTCTCGGTGGTGGAGAGTCTTGCTTCATCTCATTTACTCAGATGGGCAGGGTATAAATAAATTATTATTATTATTATTATTATTATTATTATTATTATTATTATACTAACAATATTCAAAATATAACTGGAACAATACAAAATGCAAATGATAAAACATGGTGGCAAATGGAGTTTGATAGAAATATATAGACTACTGAGTCTATCATTTTTAATACACAATAAAAATATGTTTGATTTGATAATAAATACATTTACAAAGGCGGATCTGAAAGTATGGAAGATGTGGGCACCTAAATTAGCTTCTTCAATCTCACCGTTGATACCTTTTGTACTGCATCCACTTTTTCATATGACAGGAAAAAAACATATTATTCAGAAATGGAGAAAAATCTTCATGTACTAATTGATTTATTTGAATATGGTTAACCTATATCTGCTGAACAAATAACAATAGAAATTGGAATGCAGTGTGTAAATTGTCTTTATGTTCATCAAATAGTGTTTTTTATATCAAATTCTGAAGTTTAAGCACATGCCGCAAGACATTTAACATCATTTGAAAATTTGATTTTACATACAAATGAATATACAAAAAACCCATTTATCTATACTGTATCATATAATTAATGAGTTAACAATTGGAGGATGTAACTCTGTGAAACAGCAATGGGAATCTGATCTAGGGATAGACATTAGGGAGGTGGATTGGAATAATTTGTGGGCTAAAAAACCACTAAAATGAGTATCAACTCAGTTTTGAGCAATAAGCTATACTGTATTACAGGTCAACATGTGGAATGTACCCCAAGTTTGAGACTGTCAACTATTTTTAAAGAAGGGCAACCTGACCTTTCTTATGAAGAACCAAATACTTTTCTTTTAGAAGCACCACATTTTCCAGATGGCACAGAATTGGAAAGGATTGGAAAGTCTGTGTATCTCTCATTGGAAACAGAATGTATGGTCTATTGCTGTATCAGTGCATGCATTTAATAACACAAATTGTGTAGATGATTTTGTTGAAATGTGGCATCCTTTTAACAAATACTTTATTGATAACCCTGAAGAACGGCAGCCACTGAAATCACAGATTGGACTTGGGCAAGCTGAACTAGATTGATCTGTCCTGGAATGGGGAGGGAGGCAAGTTGGGATTTTGGTTTTGTACCTTTTTATTCTTTTTTATATATTTTATATACCTTTTATATATTTTTGTTATATATTTTTGTTGTTATATATAATTGTTATATATTATTATATAATATATATTGGATATGTTTAGCCTGGAAAAGAGGAGATTGAGAGGAGTTATGATAGCCATCGTCAAATATCTAATGGGCTATCACATGGAAGATGGAAGTTTTCTCCTCCTCAGGAGGGTAGGACTTACATCAATGGATTCTAGTTACAAGAAAGGAGATTCCGACTAAACACACAGAAAAACTTTCTGACAGTAAGAGCTGCTCTTTCACTCTTGCACCTTCAGGAGGATGGTGGCATTCCTGAACTTTCTGATAGTAAGAGCTTCTTGACAGTGGAAGGGACTCCCTTGGGAGGAGGTGGACTCTCCTTCCTTGGAGGTTTTTAAGCAGAGGTTGGACGGCCATCTGCCATGGATGCTTTAGCTGAGATTCCTGCATTGCAGGGGGTTGGGTCCCTTCCAACTATAAGATTCTATGATTCTATTAAAACTGTATTTATTTAAAACAAAAAAGAAAAAAGAAAAGAAAAGAGAAAGGGAGAAACTGAAAAAAACCCATAAATGTGATTCTTGCTAAAGGAAGAATCAGTAAATGAGCTACTGTGATCTATTACTTTATGGATTCAGCAGACCTATATCTTTAAGGTAATTTGCACTGTGAATGACTCAAAATGTAGAAGTATGTTTGTGCAGGTGTCTGCACTCATCTTGAAACAACCTTGATATAATAAGGATGTGGGACGAGTGTAAAAGCGAAACACCCATCTTCTCTTGGTCTTGGGTGATCTTCTGCAATATGGAAGGTGAAACGCTGTAGGAGGCTGGTGAAAAAGAAGAAAAGCTCCATTCTAGCCAGTTGTTCTCCAAGACAGATACGACGACCTGAGAGGAAAGAACAATGACAACACCAAAATGTCAATCCTGGCTCGTTCAAATCAGTTACAAGAAGGTCCTTCCTATCTCTACCCTGGCCCTTAACCTGACAGCTTTGTGACGCTTATGTAATAGCTTGATAAAGATATGTAAAATTACAACAACAAGCCTGGCCAACTCATTTTCCGTCTGAACTATTGCTGCCTAAGGTACAAAACCAAACAGAGCCCCACACAGTCAAGTTCATAATACCTATACTTGGTGCCTGAGGCAGAGTACCACAAGGACCTCTCCCTAAGAGTTAAAATACAATACAAATAATTAAAAAAGCAATTCCTTGCCCTTTCATGATACCCCAAACCAGTTTCCTACGATGACCTGGTCAATTGGCCTATTGGCAGGGCTGGCACTGTAAGATATTTGATATCAATCTGATTTTGCTGCAAAAAAAGAAAAAGAAAAATGGTTTGGGCCTGGAAGAGCTCATGAGGTTTCCAGAAAATTTCCCATCCAGAATGCCTGATGACAATTCTACAAAACCAACCCCAACTCTCTGCAAAGTTTTGGTCTGTGCAGAGCCTAATCTGATTTCTGACGCTGATAAAACTGATCATCCGATCATAATAATGGAACAGGCTGGCTTGAACCCATAGAGAATACCCTTTTTCTGGTGAAGGCAGGAAAGTTTGTTCCTCACAAACTCTTCTTCCCTTTCAGTTTACCTGCTGAGAAAGGTATGAAAGCTTCTCGCTTGACAAACTGCCCATTGGCATCCAGAAAGTGCTCTGGCCAAAACTGATGCGGGTTCTCCCACATGGTTTCATCTTTCAGCACGGATGACAGGTTGGTCACGATTGTGGTACCCTGAGAACATCCCCCCAGAAATAGGTGTGATTTAGAATAATGGACGAACAAAGCAAATTCATCACCTCTTTTTGTTTAATATCTCTCATTTCTTTTGGACAGAGCAGAACAGAAAATCTGCACCTAGATCCAATCCACCTCAATATATCTCCCCAAATGTTGGACTACCTAGGCTTGGATGCTAACAACTCAATTAGAAATTATTAAAATGTTAAATTATATTAATACATCTTTTTCATCAGCATTTTTCATCTATTTTCAACACATGTGAGCTGAAACACACACACACACCACACAAAAACCTTGAGCAAACAAACATAAAAGTGTACCAATTAATTCCCAACAGCTAACCAAATCTTAACTTTCAAAAACTGGTTGTCATAACCGAAGACTGCCCATTGTCATGTTTGCTTGTGAAACATCAGAATGCGTTGGCCTCCAGATAAATGATGTACTGTGGCTTCCCCAGCTTGTGACTATGGTGGACAGTAAGAATACAATCAGCCATAGTATCATGAAGTGGCTGTTTGAGTTGGGGGTGGTGCCATCATTATATTTAGGCACTAGGCAAAAAATTTCCTCTATAACCAAGTCTTTGGCCTTTAACTAACTGTGGCCTTTTAGGAGTGGGTGGGATGTAATTAATGTATTTTTTTTTATTTCATCCCCTTGTTTAATGTAGCTATGTGCGAGGTTTTCTTTGGTTGTTTGTCTCTTTGGGTTGCCTTGGGTAAGATAAAGTGACTATCAAATTTAAATATATTTATCACCGTGCATTACCCCAAATAACAGTGTATTACCCCCAAAACCATTACAGTCGTACCTTGATTCTCAAATGGAATCCGTTCTGGAAGCCCATTCAACTTCCAAAATTGTTTGAAAACCAAGGCGAGACTTCTGATTGGCTGAAGGAGCTTCCTGCACTCAATCAAAAGCCGTAGAAGCTGCGTCGGACGTTCGGCTTCCAAAAAATGTTCAGAAACTGGAACACTCACTTACATGTTTGCAGCATTCGGGAGCCAAAATGTTCGCGTCACAATTAGAGAACCAAGGCATGACTGTACTGTCATATTAAGTAACCCTATCAAAAAGCTCTTATATGATCATGGACATTCTCCTAAATATTTTCCTAGTCCCAACTATTCTACTAACTTTCAATCAGATACATGGAATGTTATAAATTGGCTGTCGCTTACAAGTCTGATTTCCAAGGTAAAATCCTACTAGGGTCATACTTTTGTCAGGTCAGAGGATATTCATAGAATCATAGAGTTAGAAGGCACCGCAAGGGTCATCTAGTCCAGTACAGGAATCTCAACTAAAGTATCCATGACTGATGGCCATCCAACATCTGCTTTAAAATCTCTAATGGAGAAGAGTCCACATTCTCATTAAGCTTCAAAGGCCTGACATTGGGTATATTCAATATTAATTGCAAAAAAGCTTTGTTTTTGTGATTATCTGTTTACATAACTCTTTGCTCTCTTTCACTATATCTTCTCTCTAACCCATCATACCTTTGGGATGAAGAAGCCTTCCACCTCTGTATCACGGTATGCTCTATGGAGTATGCCAGCAGGAACAATATCCCCAAAACGTTGAGTTTCATGGATCACAGCACGAGTGTAAGGCATATTTGCCTGGTCCTCTAATGTGACAGATCTGTTCCTACCAATCACTGCATCAATTTCTTCTTGGACTTTACCTGGAAAATAAGAGAAGGATGTAACTTACAATGTGCTGCAACTGACAACGGAGAAACAGGGAGATCTAAACGTTCTTTACACCAAGAATAATGCATGAGTTGTCTCACTGCAGATCTTTCAACACTGTTTTTCCAGGGATGGAGGGAACATCTAGATCAGCTTCAACACAGTTCTAGAATTGGACTCTACTTTGTACTGTACAGTGTGCGTTCTTTTATTTATAGATCAATGCATGTTTATGTATTTGTGTTTATTTGGAAATATATTTTATTTGTGAACATTTATTATCCAACCTTTGCCAATTAGAACAAAAGAATTGCAATAATAATGGAGATATAACATTACAAAAATCAATAATTTTAAGATGACCCCCACCCCCCAAAATTAATAATGCAGGTATTAGCCTATGCTGTTCTGTGTGTCATGTGAAATTTATGTTCACTTTAAATTGTAGAGTTCAGTGAAAGCTGGAGAGATTTGACAGAAGATAGCTTTTGCCCCACACTTTGAAGGCACAGGTCTGCAATTTAAAACACAGTTTCTGAGTGCTTTGTCCTGGCCCCCGGCCCCCCGCCCCGCTGCTCTCCCTACAAAAACTCACTTTTTAAATGCTGAATCAAAACAAATGAAAAATTGAGTTTTCTGGTGATTTCTGTTTGCACTGATTCAATGGGGAAAATGCTGAGGCAAGAAAAGCAGGTGGACACAAGGCACAAACCTGTGCCTAGAAACACAGCACAAAAGGAAGTCTGGGTGAGCTTTATAATGCTGCAATATATCAGTCCCATCAAAACTAATCTGATTTCCTCTGTTGATGCTTTTCTTTTTTTCTACTGGTTTATATTGCTATTGTACCTACTGTACTTATTATATTGTTATTGCACTTATCTGTAGTTATTTTATGCTTTTGAATTGCCTTTTAGACTGTTTTATAGTCCAAAGATGGGATATATTCTCCCCCAGCCCTGGAAACTTTCGCAAAAAAGAAGGATTTACAGTACCTTCTAAAAGCTCATCTTGTCGTGCTCTGGTAGGCTTCCTAAGGGAGAGGATTCTATAGAAAGAAGGTGATTATAGAGAAAACTCTACTCTGTGCCTTGATCCATCTGACTCAGCAGGTAGAAAGAAGCAGGGCTTCTTCCCAAGACCTTCATGCACAGAGAGGTGGTCCCTAAAACAATACTCAGCAGTGGCTCTTACTCTGGATGTCAGGATAGAGGATCATGTAGAGCAGGCCCCAGCGCAAGGTAGTGGTGGTGGTCTCCGTGCCAGCAGAAAACAGGTCACCAATCATCAGAGGGAGGTTTTGGTAATTGAAACTACTGTTTTCGCCCTTTCTCTGAGGAGACAGTATACAGGTAGAATGTAAGAGACGCTTGCCAGGAATTTCCTGAGGCCTGAAGTACACATTAAACCTTCCATAGAGTTGCTGCCAAAAACACTACTACTAGTTCTCTCCCTCTCCTCTGAGGCATGTAGGAACACTGCCCATAATGTGGCAGCATCATTTTATACATTTCTCACTCTCACCTAGCCAAATGGTGCGGAGTGTGTAGCAGCAGGTAGGGACTTACAGCACAAAGATTACAGGGGAGAAGGAG
Source organism: Podarcis gaigeae (assembly GCF_964106915.1). Lineage (NCBI taxonomy): Eukaryota > Metazoa > Chordata > Lepidosauria > Squamata > Lacertidae > Podarcis > Podarcis gaigeae. The sequence goes on from NC_139686.1 coordinate 31,841,261, forward strand.
AAGGCTCCACACGGGGAGGAACCGTTTTAAGGAACAGTTGGAGAATTCCACGCAATAGTGCTGCGATATACATGCCTGAGTTTCCCAATGCGACACAGCCATTGCTGATCATGCCAGCAGAGCATCCATGCTTAATCCTATGGCTTGGCATATTCTAATACAAGACAAACTAACAGGTTGCATTTCATCTCCAATATGTCTAAGTCAAACTCTGGAATATCTAGATCACCTACTGAGATGGAAACCTGGAAAGATGGAAGCCTTGTAGCTGAGCAGTTCCCAAGGCTGAGAGATATGTCAATTGACATATCTATATGTCAATTGCATGGGGTTTCATTCAGGAAGTAAACAGCCTGGGGAGGTTCCTGGATCCACTGTTGCTGCTGGAGTCACACATGGCCTCAGTAGCTTGGAGCAACCTTTACCTGCTTCAGGTGCTATGTCAGCTGTAACTATTCCTGGGCAGAGATAACTTGGCCATGGGGGCCCAGGTACTGGTAGCTTCTAGACTGGATTACTGCAGTGCACTTTATGAGAGGCAGCACATAAGGGGGATCCCAAAACTGCAACTGCTGCCAGGGATTCTTTAGCTGTGATTCCTGCATTGCAGGGGATTGGACCAGATGACCTTTGGGGTCCCTTCAAATTCAACAGCTCTATTATTATTTCCTTTAGAAAATAAAAATATTTATTTTTAAAAAACCCCACCCAATTCTATGAATGCTGCAGCTAGATTGCTAAGTGGTGCAACCTACTGTAAGCATATAAACATGCTTGTTAAAATAATGGTACTATCTGCCTTGGCTGCCTACCTGCTACTGGGTCACGTTGAAGGTTCTGTTATTGGTAAATAAAGCCATAAACACATTGATACCTGATTACTTGAGAGATCACCTTTGACCTTATCGACCTGCTCAGTCACTGAGGTTATCTGAAGAGGCCTTCCTGGTGGTGCCACATGCTTCTGAGGTCTACTCCACCATCGCTAGGAGCAGGGCATCTAGCATGGTGGCACTCATTTCCTCCTTATATTAGATGTCTACCAATGAATTGCAAATTTTGCATAATTTGTTAACAATTCTTCCCAGAATGGCAATCTCAGCCATGAACGGGTTTTTTTGTCAAAGCAGTTTTTGAAATGGTATTATGTTTTGTTTTATTGGGTTATATATTCTGTACACCTCTTTGATTTCCCCCCCCTAAAAATGTAGTAAATGAAATGCACCTCACCTTCTCAACTTCTTCCAAAAATGCCTCAGTGATGTCTCGCTTGGAGGAGGGATCCCAAGTTTCTTTGTGTTCATTCACAAGCTCACCTAAATAGTCCATTAATTTCTTTTGATGACAAAAGGCTTTCTGCATCAATCCAGGGATGTGTGTCAAAAAGGGCAGTGAATTAAGAGCCTGATGCCAAAATAAAATAATAATAATAATAATAATAATAATAATAATAGTAAATACTAATCAGACCCAGGATCTAACAGTCACATAAGCATGATGACCCTGCCCCCAAAACAACTTATCTTACCTGTGGCAGAAGTCCAGCTTCTTCCTTCATGGACAGCTCAAGGTAATGAAGTAAACTCTGGAATTTCTTATCCTCGTAGTCAAAACGATTGCCAAAAGTGAGGAAGCAGATCACATTGCTAATTGCATTGTTTATGAGATAGTGAGGATTAAATGATTGACCTGAAAAGGACAGAATAGCCCAAAAATGATATTAGGACACATCCAACTGGTATAGCTCAGTTGGTAGAGCATGAGCCTCTCAATCTTAGGGTTGCTGGTTCGAGCCCCATGTTGGGCAAAATATTCGTACCTTGCAGTGGGTTGGACTAGATGACCCTTACGGTCCCTTCCAATGACAAATTCAATAATTCTACCCTCCACAACCCATACTCATCAATTCTTTTAGCATGTATTGAACAATCCCTCCTAAATCCACAGAAATTCTTAATAGAGAAGTCATCCAAAAGCCTATCTAGCATACATAGTCTTAATATTTTTCTCTCAGATGGGCGTAACTGGGGGGGGCAGTAGGGGCAGCTGTCTCCCCCCAATCAATACAAACCAATAAAAATCTGAGGTTCTGCCCCCTCCTAATAAAAATCATGGCTACGCCCATGCTCAGACTCCTCACAATTTGATCAGTTTCATAAATAAGCACCCTATTGCCCCAAATATAAGCCACACCCAAATATAAGCCGCACTTTTAAAATTGAAGGGGGGAAACACCCAAATATAAGCCCCTTCCTCGCTCTCCTGGCTGCATACTGGGGGGGAGGGGAGCTGTGATGAGCTGCCGGCGGATTTTCCCCTTCTTTGCTCTCTCCCTTCTTGGCCTTGAGGGAGAGGACGGGGGACTACGCACGGGGTGGGTGCTGCTTTGCCCTGTTCCTGGCACTGTTTGCCCCACACTCCTGGCTGCGTACCGTAAGGTTGCGGATATAAGCAGCACTTAAAATTTTCACAGTTGGAATTGGGGGGGGGGGGAGTGCAGCTTATATTTGGGCCAATACGGTAAGTTTAAAAATGCAAGTTCTGAGGAGGCTGAACAAAGGTCCTGAGTGTTTCTAAAAAGCAGCTGGGGCATTGAGAAAGTAGAAAAAAATCACTTATTACAGCCTAAATTATTGCTGGTCACCAACTACTTGAACAGCCATTTATCATCAGCCATTCTGCTAGGCTGTCACTCAGGGGGTGGGACAGAAGGGCTGCTCCATTGGCTGGCTGAGAAACCTGCTACTATTTGTTTCCCCTGCTTTTTGATCAAATGGTTTAACTTTAAGAATTGGTGTTAAGTTGTGGGTGAACATATCAGAAGACACAGCGATTTCTCCAAAGCAGCTCTTTATTTGTAAGCTGGAACAGAACTGAACTGAAGGGCTCAGTCAGCCTGCTTATATAGAGCTCCAGAACCTCGTTACTGTAACAACTTTCTAAAACTATCCAATCACTGAATGTCACTTTTGATCCTTCATTTGCATAACTATCTACAGTATCCCCCGCTGGCCCAGGGTGAGAACTTCAGTACATAACACCTGGTATCTGAGTTTGCATGTTTTTTTCTTTCCTCAGGATCGCCTTTTCCACTTGGGCTCTGCCTATCAGATTATAAGCCTGCAGACAGTTGCTGTCTTGTTTTCTTATCTTTTAACATTCTAATTTTCTAAACTTTTGTAATGCCTAGAAAATGTTAGCTGCTTTTTAAATGATAAATAATAAAAATAGGTCAGTGGTTGTTGCTTTTCGGGTGGTAAAGCAGATGCAGAAATGTCAACTGAACTTAAGATTCGAAGAATGAGAAACTGAGAGAAACTGATATTGACAGATTCACCCACCCTCAGTCTTAATCAGCCTGATTCTTAATCTGAACTCTTGCCGTGGGTGCCTACTATATCCCTATGGCGGTAGATAATTAATTTATTTATGAAAAGTCAACCAATTGCACAAATTTTCTTTCTGGAAAGAAAATCTTATAGAAGTAAGAGAAACACACACCACTGTCCTACACTCAGATGTACAGTATTATCCTTTCTTAAAGTATATTACTTGGGTCATCAGAAGAAGCAAGACTTTGTCAGTATGCCAGAACTGGAGGAAGGACTGATCCTGATCCCAGGAAGATGCAAATGCTCCGAAGACTCAATGAAAGTAGTGAGGGAGGAAATATTCACGGTATAGGAAATGCCCCACCCATTTTTATGATGGAGATAACCATCTGCCTACATCTTCCACTTGCTTTTTAAAGGTATCGCCCTTCGCCCTTCCCAATTTTCCTAGTTTTAACACACCTTCCTTAGAACTAAACACTGAGCACAAATGTTCAGCTTCCTCAACCACCAGCTGCTCCAGAGATTTCTTTCCCATTCCAAAGTCTCTCAGTATGGAGAGGGTAAATCTCCTCTGATCCTTCCAGGCTTGGCTGTACTGTGCCATCACCAGTCCTGAAAAAAGTGAAGAGAAAAAAAAAGTGTGTTTTGCTTGTACATTATATTTTAAAGACCTTTCTGGATAACCCTTGGTCACCAACAAATTTCATGGCAGGGCCACCGTGAGAAATGGAAGACACAGGGACTGCCAGTTCCCTGACACCCACAAAACAGCTCCTACGATCTATTCTCTTGCCTCTTCATCAGCAGCTGTGAGAACCTTGGCTCTGCGGCCTTCAGCTGCTAAGCCCTGTTTTTTATTCCCCATCTTATGTACAGTTAAAACCACCAATAAGAAGCTGGATTTGGAGTCCATCTTCAGCCTAATAAGCCATATTGCTTCTGATGGGGCTAACCAAACAGCAAGGCCTCAGCTTGAACTGCTTGTTAATATAAAATATATGAATGGTGTATAATAATAGTATACCACCCTTCATCATAATATCTCAGGGCAGTTCACAGAATACATAATAAAAACAAGTAAATAATTAAAAGAAAACAGCAAAACAATAACCCTCACTTCTTGCAGTCACATTTAAAAGGCTGTAGAATATTAATCAGCCCAAGGCCTGGTTGAAAAGGAACGGTTTCGCCTGATGTCTAAAAATATATATTGAAGGTGTCAAATGCACCTCCCTGGGGAGAGGATTTCACAAATGGGGAGCCACTACAGAGAAGGCCTGGTCCCCTGTTGCCACCCTCCAGATCTCACGTGGAGGAGGCACATGAAGAAGGGCCTCAGATTATGAACACAAAGTTCGGGACGGTTCTTGAGGTACATGGATATAAACAAATACTTTATCCCATAATATTGGCATTGATAAGATAAATTACCACAAGAAGGAACCTAAGTAGCTCTGATATCTGCTTATACCAGTTATGCCATAGTTTTATGGCAAAGAACACTTTGACCTGAACTATATGAATATATACTGAAGCCATGACCTCATTTTTTCCTTTTCAATATCTTTTTTAATTTCAAAATTATGTGCGTTATGTGTACAAGCATTTCAGCAGATTACAATAACAATATTTTAAAATGATTTTATTTAAAATTATAAAAATATACAGTTGTGTTGTACAAGTACCTAAAGGGACTATAAAGTATATATATAAAAAATATCATTAAATACACAATTTAACTACACAGGGCCCCTTCCCCGCAAGCATGTGGGGCCATTCTGACTGGCTTTGGCAAAGGGCGGATCAGGAAGGAGAGAGTTAGAAGCACAGAGAACTCCCTCCCTCTGAAGCCCAAATCAGTATAAACTGATTGCCAGTTTCACTGAGAAGTAGGGAATTGGAAGAGTTGCTCCAACACGGATGGTTTTGTCATACAGGGCAGATGTATATAAGAAGTCCCTGCTTGGAACGGATCTGTAATCTATTACACAGATGTGTGTTCTGGCATGGATAGGTAACCTGTGGAACCTGGGCGTAGCAAGAAGGTGGAGAAAACTTCTCCTGAACAACTGCTGATTGGGGAGCTTCAAGGATCCTGTATCTCTGTCCTCACAGTTTTTAGGTCTCTTCTAATAGGAGTCTGGGGTCATGAAAGCCCCTTTCAAAAGCTTGATTTATGCACTGAAATGGGCATAAGTAGATTCTGAACAGGTCTCTAGGGAAAATGCTGAATACCCCACAGCCTCCAAGTGCAACTTTGCATTAAGAGAACGGGACTTGGTGTCACATTTGCAATGCTAGCGTGACAAGCAGTGGCTGGGGACTCCCAACCCCTTTCATCTTCTCCAGGAACTTGGGGCTCCAAACATACCTTGATTGACTTCTCCGTATCCCAGATGTTTGTAGATAGGAAAGAAGGGGCGATCAGCAAAATCTTCTGATTTATGGACTAAAGCTTCTTTCACAGCCTTGTAACCATTCAGCACCACCACATTTGTCCAGAAGTTCTGCAGGCTATAAATTTTCCCATATTTCTTACTTAGCTATAAAGACAAGAAATGGGGGAAATTTTAAGATTTCTTACCCATCTTACTCTGTCAAGTCCCAGGGCCAGTTACAGCATAATAAAAAAAATATATAAATAGATAAAAAGTTAGCATTGCAAAAGCAAGCCAAACCATGCCAGTGAAAACAGAGCAGTACACATTTGACAGAAGAGGTGGGACTGATAAAACAAAATACCTTAACTATCAAAGGTGAGAATAAATGATGCACCTCAGTGGGGCTGCCACAGAAAATGCCCACTACTAGGTTGTCATGCCCGGCTCCTGTGGGTGGCAGAACTACCAAGAGAGACCCCTCTGCTGGTCTTAACATTGCATGCTGCATTTTGGACCAGCTGACGTTTTCAAAATGTCTTCAAGGGCAACCCCATGCAAAGTGCAGTGCAGTAGACCAATCTAGAGGTGAACAGTTGTAGCATATATAATTAAGGACTAAACTGATAAAACCCAGTCTGCGAAAATGTATTCTGCCCAATGTTCCAGAATCCCTAGAGCAGAATTGCTTGCAGCGATATTGCTCAATTACGTATGTAGAGAAGGAAAACTGCTATTGGAGCCAGATAAAAAGCCTATCAAGGAAAACAGTGTTTACCCACAAATAAAGAAAAAAGTTACTGTTGATATTTTGGAGAGGACGGAATTTAAACCTTGGTACTCTGCTAAAATAAACACCAGCAACTGTTTCGTAACATCCAACAGAGCAAATTAATCCTGTATCACAAATAAAGCTATAATTCAATTAAACTTCCAGTAACAGACCCATTCCATGGATGACCACAGGAAGCACAGAAGCATCTTGTCCATGCCCAGCACAGCCTCACGCATTCCTCCAAGTGACCAAGACACAAGGCAGCCACAATAACCTCACATCAAGAATTTCACTCATTAGAACCACAGTCAAGCTTTTACCCTGGATCATAATACTTTTTTGTTATCTTGCTATCATCATAGGATTCAGTCATTCATTTTAGGATTCATGTTAAGATTTGGTAGAAGTAGCACAAAGAGTTTGGAGGTTTGGAGTACATTGTCAGCAATATGCTGATGACACTCAGCTCTACTATAGGGTTGGGTTTCCTTCTGCATTGTGAAAAATGCAAGCACAAAATCTCCTTGACATGTTTATGGGAAATATATGTTGGGATACTGCCAGGGAGACAAAGGCCATCACTGCCTCCACGCCGACTCCGGACTCCGGACGTCCATCAACCTCCCGTAGATACAGTATCAGCAAGTAGCGAGTGACACGAGCTCCAGAAATAGATTGCCACATTCCTGGGCTGATGCACGCTCTATCAGCAGAATTCACACAGCGAAAGTTGCACAGCAGGAGAGCATATTTACAAGTTTATTCAGCGTTGGTCAGAACAAAGAAAAACATGACCGCCTGCTAGCGTGTTCAGGCACCGAGAGAGAAAACGAAAGCAACAGAAAACATAAACATCCTGTGAACAGGAAATACGCAGACTCTGACTCACATAGCCTGCTCCCTTTTAAGGTGGAAAAGAAATATCCTAACAATATATTCACCTGCTAGGATACATGGCGAGGCATTACTGTCCCAACAGTTGACCTACCCATCCCGCTCTCCTTTTAAAGAGTGGGGCAGGACCAATCAGTTGCACTGTTCTTGTCCCAAGCAAAAAGACTGGGCGTGCAAGTGAAAACTCCTATAGCTCTGAGAGTAGTAGTAGTAGTAGTAGTAGTAGTAGAAATAGTAGTAGAAATAGGCTGGGTTTCCAGCAAAATATTAAAGAGAGAGTATGAGACTTCCAGTACAGCGCACCTACAGTTGGGTGGGGATCTGTGCTCCTGATATCTCAAGGCAAACCCGGCATTGGAGAGAGAGAAAAGGAGGACGAGGCGTAAGTCACCCCAACCTCAGGGGGGGATCCTGAGGGCAGAGCCCACAGCAGTGCGAGAAGGGGTCTCCCAAAGCGAGAAAACAAAGTATATAATTAAGACGCAGGGAGGACCTCCCGCAAACAGGCTAACCCACTCCCCGATGCAAACGCCCCAAAAACCTGACGAGGCAGCGCTGAACTCTCCTATAAGAGAGATACTGTTAAAAAAAGACATTCTTTTCCCGAAGCAACTGTAGGAAAACTCAGAATCTTTAACAACTCCCCACTAGCAATGGTGGGCAGCAAGGGAGAGACGAGATATAAAAGTTTTTTAAACAAAGGTTTCAGTCGGAAGTAAAGAGGGGACAGCAACACAGCACAGACAACTCCTGTTAAAATACCTCACAAGGAGTTTCTTAGGAATATTAAAAAACACACCAAAGGTTCAAAGAAATTGCAATAAGACAGAGACGAAGGACAAAGAGTAAAGAAACAGATAATAGACAAAGAAAGGAAGGCAGCGCTCTAAGGGGAAAGCAGGTGGTTGAGAAGACTGCCCCAACTAAACATAAAACATGGACCTGCGAAGAAAATAAACATACCCGTTTTCGGGAAAATTCCAGAGAAGTCAGCGTTGAGGAGTCGCTATTGGCGGAAGTGATAGAGTGCTAACAGGAAAAGACGCCAAAGAGAGGACTAGGATCACAAATGAAGAGAGATATTGAGGAGGGAAAGAACTAAGAGGGAATGTAGAGACCTCTTGTGGCCAATATTAAAATAGACACTGACAGAGGACAAAAATATAACTACAGGAACAAATATTATTAAATATTAAATATTAAATATTATTAAATATTAAAATAGACACTGACAGAGGACAAAAATATAACTACAGGAACAAATTAAATAATCTCAAAAATAAAAAGAGGAGAATAAACAACACAGAAATAGGAGCCCCCCTCCCCTTTTACTCCCCGCTTTTTTTCGGCACCACCCTAGAAATAGGGGAGGGAAATATTGGATAACCCAGAAGGGAATGGACTCATAATTATGTATTTTAGGGGAGTTCCCTAAAAGTTATAAAATCTCGAGAGAAAACAGAAAAGGAAGAGCAGACGGGACGAGAGCCTAATGGGATCAAAGAAAGCCCAATCAGCGATGGTTTTACTACAGCTTTGAACCACCAACGAAGAGTCTCAGTTATAGAAAATGAGAGCAACATGGACCTGAAAGAACTTATAGTGGTGATGGAGAGAATGGGGGGAAATCTAGGTGAAACATCAGAATATTAGACAGAAAGATGGAAAATATGGGAACTAAGATTGAAAAAAACTCTAGCCTAATAATGGAACTCTCCAATCAAATAAACCAATTGACAACTAAACATAAAGACTTAGACGCAACAGTCCAAGCAGTAAAAGTGAAGATACAAAAACAAGATAAAATTATTTTAAAAAATCAAACAGACCAAAAAGAGATGAAGAGATACCAAGAAAATAATAAAGGAGAAATTGATGAACTGAGGAAAATACAGGAAGACACCTGGAATGCCATGGCTGTCTTGGAGATGAAACAGAGAGAAATGGTTCTTCGTGTGCGGGGAATTAAAGAGAACCAAGATGAAGAAATAGCTACAAAAATAACAAAAGCCTTAGCAGACTGACTAGGAGTACGAGAACAGGACCTGATCCTGGACATTGAAAAAATATTCAGAATAAGAGCAAACAAATCAAGGACCAGGAAAGGTCCAGGAGACTTTGATTTTCCTGAACTCGAGACTGCTTAGAGAAAAACTTTTGTTGAAGGGTAGAATGGATCAACTTTACATAGAAGGGAACCACATTGAAATAATGAAAGAAGTCCCAACACATCTGCTCATAAAAAGAGAGATAACTACAGATTTATGACCTCAGCATTAAAAAACAAAACAAAATTATGTTTAAATGGGAATTCCCCTAAAGACTATCTTTTACATACAAAGAAAGGAGAGGATCTTTCAGATCAGAAGAAACAAAAATCTTCTGGAGAAAATATTGGGAGGAATTAGGAGGAGAAAAATTTCCAGAGTGAAAGAAAGAAAGATAAGATTAAGACTTTTAATTACAAACGATATTTAATATAGTTCTCTGTCTACCATTATATGAAATTACCTACTCTAACTATAAAGTGAGTTTGTTTTAATTTAATAAAGTGGTATGGTGCTAAAATGTATTCCATGGAACGTGAATGGGATGAATAGCAAATTTAAGAGAAATAGAATAGAATGTATATTAAAAAGGGGGTTTTCTTGTTGTTATTCTGTCTCTCACAGCTACAATAAACCTACCATTAAAATTATGGACTGGTCATTTCTTTGTCAGAATGCAAGAGGGAAAATTTAGCAGGGGATCAAATACTTCCCCCCCTCACTGTAAGAGAAAATTTTATGAAGATGCACCATAGATGGTATATGTCTCCAGATAGGTTGGCAAAAATGAATATATCGGGTAGCAATAAATGTTGGAGGTGTAATAGAATGATTGGTACCTTATATCATATGTGGTGGCCCTGCCCTGAAATTAATAAATTTTGGAATATGATACATGAGGAAATAAAAAGTTGATAAAAATATCATACAACAAGAGAACAGAATCATATTTATTAGGAATCTTGAATGGAGACATTCTGAAAGACAAAATTAATACTTTGCTGTATGCAACAAGAGCAGCGAGAATGCTGGTAGCCAGTCATTGGAAAGGAAACTACATCCCAACCAAAGAGGAATGGGTGAACAAACTATGCAAATATATGGAATTAGCAAAGTTAACTGATTTAATAAGACAAAAACCAAAAAGTATAATTCAGAAACAATGGGAATGTTTAAATGACTGGTTATGTAGACAAGGATCAAATACAAGGTTTTGGCTGTGTATAGAGTAGCCTTGTGAGAGACCCAGAGAATTTAGTGATTTGATCATTTATGTGGGACTCTATGGGAGAAAAATATGGAATAACAGAGATAATTTTGTTTAAAATGTTTATAGGAAGTGCAGTGAAAGCGGTGGAAGTCAATCAATGACATTTTATTATTACTTACTTATTGAAATATATGTAGAATAAATTTGTAGAATATGTAGAATAAATTTGTAGAATATAAATTTGTAGAAATATATGTAGAATAAACTCTTCCCAATTTCTTCTTTTCTTTTCCTTTCCTAACTTTCCTTTTCTTTTCTCACTCTTATTCTCTTTCTCTTTTCTTCTTTCTATGTCTTTTTTCCTTTTCCTTTCTTCTTCTTCTTTTGTTTATTTAATTATTGAAAATTTTGTGTATATGTGTATATTTGCAATGTTTTGTTTTGACTTTGCAATAATTATGCTAGAATAATAAAGCATTTAAAAATAGAGAGAATGTGACTAGAATGCAAATCAATGTGTGCCACAAAAACACACACCAAAGAAGCCTTTCATTTCACTTCCACAAATGACTCATTCACACTTTCCTTTGTTCAACATTTCTAGGCACAAGTCCAGGCTTTTCAGGTCCAGATCCAACTTCTTTCTTTCTTTCTTCTCTGATTCAGTGACAATGATTGAGTTTTCCAGTGGAAAGTGAGGGGCTAAAAAAGCAAATATTGATATGCACCAGGAAAGCACCAACCTGTGCCTAGAAAATGAGTGGTAAAAGGCAGTGCTTTTTTCTGGGGGTACTCAAGGGAACGCAGTAATAGCACCGTTTCCCCCCAAGTGTTAAAAGTGTGGCACTTACTGTACCGACTTCAAGGTGAGTGCTGGCACCTTTTTTCATTTTCTTTTTTAAAAAAAGCACTGGCAAAAGGTAAATGGGGATGAGCCCAAAGAGTTAACAAACCAACAAGAATCTTTCCTTGCAGGCATTTGCATTTTCATATCTTAAAAGCATTATTTTGCAATCTAAATAAGTCTCCAGAATGAAAGGTTGCAACCACTGAATGTTCTCTTCTGCCCTCAAGCAGCTTAACTGAAGATTCTAGTTTTGTTCACCAAGGCTCCAGGCAATAATGAGATTTGAAATATGCATTCTGGGTAGATTATCCCCTGCAAATGCAGGATCACAAAAATTACCATTAATGGAAATGATTATTGCTCCTCTTTCAGCCCTCAAATTCCACAGAATACAGTAAACCTGCAGCTTGCACACATTTCACTTGTGTGCATTCAGCCTTACACATGCTGCAAAAAAATTTAAAAGGGGTGGAAATTGGGTGGGGTTCCAGGAAAAATAACTTTGGCAATCCCACCTACCACTGAACCCCATGCCTTTTGACGATCCCCAATTTTGGCTTTATTCCAAGAACATAACCCACACGTAAATTGCCTGCTTACTGCATGCCTAGTTATGGAAGGCGTACTTGCAGTAGCAGGGCCAGATTAAACCCAAGTTGCCAGGGCTTAAAGCCCACTGAAATCCATAAAACAAGTCAGTCCCAACTTACTTAGGGTTCAATCATAAGCTAGATCCGCTAGGATGAGTAAACCCAGCCCACACAGCCCCCGAGCGGTGCCAAAAAATGGTGCACGCAAATGAGGTTACCTCTACTAAAAAGAAAACAAAATCTCAATCAGGAGTTCTTACGAGTTCAGGAGTTCTTTGGTGTGCCACATTTTATGGGCTCTAGAGCAGTTATGGAAAGCAAAATGTGTTTCCAAGCCTAATTGAAGCATGTTTGTGGTCACCTTCCTTTCTCATACTGCTAGGGTGTGGTTCCAAATAGTAGTTTGAAAGGGGTGCAGATGGGAAACAATGCTATTTCTTCCCCCTGCAGTCCACGCACCGCACTGCCTGCATTTCCCCATGGACCTCTGCTTTTCCTGCCCAACCCTACTGCAGACAGAGGCCAGGGTGGTGCATGATCTCCACAAGGCCCAAGTAGCATTGCAGCACTCTAAAAAAACAGTGCCTGCAACTTTGCTTTGCCACCTTCCAAGTTTGGCACAGCAAATGAAGCCTGAGGGTGTGGGTAATACTGCCCAGACGTGCCCTTTATTAACACTGGGCAGTTCCTATAAGAAAAGTGATTGGGTGTGTAGAGGCTTGCATTGCTTGTTTCCCAGCCCCCAGGAGGCACTTACCTGGGTAAAAGAAGCATGAGGGTTGTGGAAGTCAATCTGCAATATGGTGCCAATGAAGGGCAGGGAGAGTGGCCCTGGAGGGTAGCGGCTCCAGCTTTTCCGACGCTTCATGTAATCAAAGGCCAAGATGAAAATAACGAGAAAAATCCCCAGCAGCATGGGGTTGTTCCATACAGCTGTGAAGAGGGAGGGCAATGACAGCAAGCGATCCATGATTTTGTTCTTCGCTGGATAAATCCCCTTCTGCTTTCCTTTGCCTTCCTCTCTCCTCTGTCAGCCCCTTTCTGTTTATTTTTCAACTTGTACGTGTTGTTCTAGCTGCTGTCCCTCCCTATCCACATAGTTGTGCTCTCTTCCAAGAAAAAAAGCTCGCTGCTCAAGTTTCGCAACAACTAATCTATCACAGCAACAAATGAAAATCTTGTGGGAGTTTCATCGAAGAATAGCCCCGCCTGCAGGCAACAAGCCTGCCTTCTTGCGGTCAGTAAACAATACTTGTCCTTACATGTTAACTAGAATGTATCCATAAATAACTTTGGAGAGTGTCCACATGCATTTGTCTTTTTTAAAAAATGAACAATAAACTGATTTAAATTGTTCAGACAGTTCCATCCAGCTTGTTTCTCCCTCTGCAGTTCTGGGTGCTGAACGACAGTCACCATTCCCCTTGCCTGGGGATCACCACTAACATAATGATCAATTGTTCAGAATGAATACCCCCCCTTTCTTTCTGTGGACGTATCTAGACAGTTCAAAAATCTGTTCCTACCTCATTTCAGCTGCAACTATAGATTTGCCCATACATTCATTTATGCTTGTCCAGCTATAATATCTGATCTAGCCAGCTTTCCATGTTTTCAAAGCGCTTCAAAAGTTCAGATAGTAGAAAAGGAAGCATTAGCTTGCCCATAAGAGTGACCAGCAGTGCTGCAAAACACATCGCTGTACAGTTCGTATGACTGCTGTTGGTGCCTAATGAAGATTGTCCATGATGAATAGCACACTCAAGCACTACTGAATGATTTTATATACAGTACTAGCCATCTATGTGTTAATAAATTATTCAGAGTTACATTGGTTAGACCAGAAACTGGGACCTGTTCTAGTCCCTTTCACAGGACAGACTTTCAAATACAGTGGTACCTCGGGTTACATACACTTCAGGTTACATACACTTCAGGTTACAGACTCCGCTAACCCAGAAATAGTGCTTCAGGTTAAGAACTTTGATTCAGGATAAGATTAGAACAGAAGTCGGGCTCCGGCTGCACGGCAGCAGCGGGAGGCCCCGTTAGCTAAAGTGGTGCTTCAGGTTAAGAACAGTTTCAGGTTAAGAACGGACCTCCAGAACAAATTAAGTACTAAACCCTCCTGTATTGACTTCAGGAGGTAACATACTATCCATTGGAGCTGGTGGAAGAATACCCGGCTGCAGTTTTTTCCTCTTTTTGAAGGCTGGATGATATGGAGAAACATTTAGACAGCACAGAGAAGACATGCATGAGATGTGAAACTGATTAATGTAAAGAAGTTACTATATCTATATAGAAATATAATACAACAACAACAACAATAATAAATTTCAGAATTTGCCAAAAAAATAACAAATACAAATGAAATCCAGGAAGTTTCTGATGTCTTGTATATCTTTAATTATTGCTCTCTCTCTCTTTTTATTGTATTTTGATACAGGAAGAATGCAATAAAACCAAACAGGAGGCTGGCTCCCAAAATGGCTGCCTTTATCACTGGCTTCAGACTAGTAAGCATTCTGATCCTGTGGGTCAGAGAATAAATCTAAAAATATGCAAAATAATAATAATTGTTATTATTTTATTTATATCCTGCCCATCTGGCTGGGTTTCCTCCGCCACTCTGGGCAGCTTACAGCATATATAAAAACATAATAAATCTAGCCATATGAAGTACTGATCAGAGCGAAATATATAACAAAGCAATCATAAACAACATTTGCACTGTTTGTGGGAACAAGAAAATTTCAAAACACACACCAAATAGTCAGTGTATGCCCTCTAGTGTTACTCTCGGGTTTGACACGATTTACAGGGAATAGCGTTCAGTCCTGAGTTCTCACCAGGTTTATTCCCCTCTCTCCCATCTCCCATGTAGATTTTTCAAAACATGGAGTAATAGGAACACATTTAAAGATAGAAGGGTGGGGGAATACCTTGTGGAGAAAGATTTGAAGATGTGGATAAACCAAGGAAGAATGCTGGGAGCAATAACAATAAGATAGGGTGGGGAATCTCCTGTTGTGGCAAGGCTGCCTCTCCCAGTCCATTCAAGGCAGGATTACCATTGATGCAACAGGTTTGTGCCTGCAAGGAGGCCCAGTATGTGAACTTTCATTAAGAAACATTAACTAAGTCTCTAGTGTTCCTGGAATGAAAGTTAGAAAGACACTTATTGCTGTATTTGGGAGCTGTTTGGGCTGTCTCTGCTGTCTCTTCTGGGTTGAACCCACCTCAGTAAACACAATTGGATGGCAGAACTGGCCACTCTTTTTCCTTCTAAGTTGAGGACAGAACTTCTCTCTGTGTAAAAAGGTAAAGGGACCCCTAACCATTAGGTCCAGTCGTGGCCGACTCTGGGGTTGTGGCGCTCATCTCGCTTTATTGGCCGAGGGAGCCGGCGTACAGCTTCCGGGTCATGTGGCCAGCATGACTAAGCCACTTCTAGCGAACCAGAGCAGCGCATGGAAATGCCATTTACCTTCCCGCCAGAGCGGTACCTATTTATCTACTTGCACTTTGACGTGCTTTCAAACTGCTAGGTTGGCAGGAGTCTCTCTGTGGTGGTGGTTAAATAGGTGTTTGCTCCAAAAGACTTTTGCAAAGTTGGGAGCAGGTTACAGCAAGCCAGCCTTTCTGTTCTGTTGCTGTCAGCCAGTGGGGAGGTGGTGGATCACTGCTCTAATCCTGTGTTTGCTCCTCTTGCTAAAGCTGCAATCTCAACCTAACTTACATGGAAGTAAGCGCCCCACCCCCACCCCCAGCTGGGCTTTGTGGTAAGTAAGCATGGTAAGGATCCCACTGCAAAGGGCTGACATGCCCAGTCAAGACTTCTGCAAGGTTATTTGCTCATGGAGGCATTTTGAGGATGTCGTTTATGATCTCCTGTAGTCCCACCAGGACTCCACAGGGTCTTTCAGAAACTGAAAGGGGGGGGGAGTTGTGGTTGCTCTCCTCTCCTTTAGGCTTGTTTGCCCACAAGAAACATTGGAAAGTTGAGAGGAGAAGGAGGAGGATCATTATTCTAGTTGGCTTTTGCTCCCTTTGCTAAAGTTGCAATCCTAATCCCATTTACCTGGGAGGAAATCCCATTATAGAAGAGTATGGTTGGAATCAGTCTTCTGTACAAAACAATCCATAAACCATGATTACCTCAAGAGGTAAGCCCCAAATAGATTATACTGGGTTTTTCTTTTGTGTTTACATTCTGGATTGTTTACTCAGCAAAAATTTCTGGTGAGTTCAATGGAAATTACCTCCTAGTAAATATATATGGGATTGCAGCCTGTGCTTCCTAAAATTCTGAAGAACACCCTCTATTAATTTTGTAACCAAGTTATCTGCAGCAGATGGGACTCTTTCACAATCAAATTTCTGGCCAAGCATTTTGCTACACTCCCCACCTGTTCAGCATTCTCATAACTTCTCAAATCAAGTTTACAACTGAGTATAAACCTAATCTGTCCCATGAGGTCCCACCTGTTTGCTCATTTTTATTCTACCACCATCTTATTCACCCTCCTGAGTATCGTTGCTGCAATAAAGGCAGCGGCATTTATTTTTTCAATTTTTATTCCACTGTTCTGTGGAGAAGTTCAAGGTCCCACACAAGCGTTTCAACAACTTCGAGGATAAGGTTAGACAAAGACCATTTTCAAGTCAGGTGGTAGGCAGGGACACCCGTTTTCTCTCCTCCCCTCTTCTTTGTTTTATTCTATCAAACGCACAGGGACCCCACCCCATTTTACACACACACATGCACCCATCTCCTCCCCACTCCTCCATCAAGCACTCCCCGTCTTCTCTTCCTCCTCCTTCCAAATTGTTATTCGTTCTTGTGGTCTGTTTGCAGCCTCCAAAGCATCTGCCCAGGGCTGGCTCAACCATGAGGCAAGGTGAGGAAACCGCCTCAGGCGGCATGGTCCACTGGGGCAGCAGTTCCTGATGTTGAACCCCCCTCCGTTCCTGATGTAGATCTTCCCTGGCTTGGAGAGGCATGCCATTTTGGGATCTTCATCAGGTACTAAAATGTACTGGGCCTGCCCTGCACCTGCCATTGCTTCCCTTCACCACCCAGCTTGCACTCCCACAAGATGAGTACCCAGCAATGAGTGATGGGGAAGCATGCAGGCAGATGCACAAGCTCAGAAGCTCAACCCTGAAGCAAAGCAATGAGAGCACCTGTCCAAAGTCTTCTCCCATCTCGTTGAGAACAGAATACTTTTGGTCTCATCTAGCAGGACTGTTATGGCTACACACAGAAGTCCACAGAACTCTAGAGGCACAAGAGTGGAGGTTTGCACTTGAGACTAGGGATACTTCAGGTGTTTGCAGACTCTGTATTTTGCAGTTGGGTTTCAGCGGCACACCAGGAAATTCAGATTACACAATCATAGCAGATTTGGAATGCTAAAGAAGAAATGTGCAGCCTGCTCTTGGGAGGATAAAAGAATCGTAGCCAGTCCTGCCTGCAAAGTGTAACAGATCAAAGATGCAGGAAGCTTTCTCTCATGGAAGGTAGTAATGCAATGCAAATACACCTGGCAATTAGAAGACAGATGGACAAGAACTGAAGTGTAACTTTTTTCCATATTGAGTTTTCTGCCATTTGTCAAGAGCTGAGGCTGTTCCTTTCATGGTGCATATGCTTTACCACCAATCACATCCTTCTATATCTTGTGGATATTTTCCAGTTTGCAGGATGCAAATTATAGAATGGTTTATCCTAGGAATCCTTGAAGACTTGCTTAAGTGTAAGATTGGAGCCATCTCTGAATACAGAGTCATTTATAAGAGGAGGGGCTTGTTGAACCTTGGGCATGACAGATTTAACTATGCTGCACTACGCTTGGTATCGTCTACAAAGGTTTTCTGTTGAGAACTTGGCTCAGGATTACTACGCTAGGATTTCAGATATTCTATCTTCATTCCCCAGCCTCAGAAAATCCCAGCTCGCAGAACAGCAGTAGCATTGTGGGAATTACAGTGTATGAATGGTAAACACATTAACAGTTCATATTGGATAAACAAATGTAATAGTGAATGAGTTGGCTTTACCTACCTCACAGCCGTAGTGCCAGAGCAGGAACTGGAAATAACCCAAGCAGGAATGAATGGTAGTGAACTTTCTTAGATTAAGGGGCATCATGGTAGGAGTAAGTATTGGGAGTCTAAACAGTATGTAGACAGCCTCCAGCTGTTTTGGGACTACAATACCCATCATCCCTGACCACTGGTCCTGTCAGCTAGGGATGATGGGAGTTGTAGTCCCAAAACAGCTGGAGGGCCAAGTTTGGCCATCACTGCCATAACTAGAACAAAGGCCAATACTATGGTAGTAAATAGGTGCTGGAATTGGTGAGAAGAAGCAAAGGGAGCAGATGCAGTAGTGGTGATAATCAGGATACAGAGGATTATTTTTCTTGTAGACTCCGAATTGCTAAGTTTTCATTGTGGAATCTAAGTGCAGAGCTCACGAGTACCTATAACAATTGCAAATATCCCACTGGTCAACAACAGGATGTCCTCTAAGCTAAACAGCGTGTCTCAGAGGAATCAGATGGCATTTGTGAGCTCATGGACCTTTAATATCAACCCCAATGGACTATCCAAAGCCTGACGAAATGTGTAATTCCAGGGGTGTGAATGTTGTAAAAATACAGGAACAATGTTGGTAGTGGCTTCTGCTAGATAAAACACCCTCAGAAAGCTTGCTGTATATGAGTGTGAATAGTTTCTCTGGACCATTCAAGGTGGCTATGGAGACATACTTATCTTAAATCTAAGAGAGTTAAGTTGGTGTGCAAATGACCCAAACAGCAATCACAGAAAAAACTGCAACTGACAGGAAGAGCAAAATACATTACATTCCACAGAAGGAACAAGGTTAAAATGAAGTTTATTAGGTTTTTTTGTGGGGTTTTTTTGTTTTGTTTTAGTTTTTTATATAAAACTGTTTGTGAAACAGCTATTTTATTCCCATGGCAGAGTGACCACTGAAAGATGCACTAACCCCTTCTTAAGGCCTTAACAAGAGAAAAAGTTTTGTTTTTTAAAAAACTCAAATGTTTAAAAATTACACAATGTACAAACAAACTAAAAGTAACCATGTGGTGTCGGCTGCTAAATAGACATTCTCCCTTCCTTCCTTTGGGAAACAAAAGACAGAGAAGAGAAGGGTTAATTGGATTTTCCTGGTCAGCTTAACACACACTGATTATGTCAACATTCAGACTTCCTGTTGAATGCCCCTTTCTAGCAGGCAAGCCAACATCCTCCTCCAGACTACCCCCCAAAAAGGCAGCAGCTCCTTGGAATGATTTGGGAGTATTTGTCAATGCCAAGAATGGCGCAAATCCCCCACCTTTTGGTACAGAGTAACGTATAATAAGGTCAGAATATCTGTATATGAAGCTAATAGAAGCCACTCTTATTTCACAAGTCACATGACATAGGAGTCTTCTGGTGCTTCCTTTCTTAATAAAAATAAATAGCGTTTCTTAAAAAGAAAAAAAATCCCCTTTTCACACATACACAAATACAAACATCCCATTCCCTGCAACCATTCATTCCCACCTCCCACCCCTACGGACAATTTCACCAACATACGGGGGGGGGGGGAATTCATATTCTTTAAAACCTGGGTTATTTGTTGTGGAAGTTGGGAGTAAAGAGACAAGTTTGATTAAGCAAGCTCATAACTCCTTTTGAAACAAGTTGAGTTCCATTTGCAAAGGCCTTGTTTGAATTTTACTTATACTTGTTCATAAGCAACTTGGAACATATATGGGTCCTAAAAATTCAATTTAATGCATAAAAAGGGATAGCGCACCTTTCATTTAAAACAAGTCTATCAAGACTAAAAATAGATCTTTATATATATAATCTATATATATATTTTATCCCTCCCTCTTTAATTCCCCCACTTTCTTTTCTTTTCCCTCCCCATCCCATAGTCACTATGGAGATTGTGTCCATGAAAACAGCTGGTTCAGACTCCTTGATCATATTCTGTGATGTTGTCGGTCAAGTGTGATGAAAGATTTGATGAAGGAAGTGCTGGCATTGGCAGGCACATCAAGAGAGGGGCATGACTGCACAGTGGGAAAGAATCCATCCAATCATGAATGTCCACCGCTTTCTTATCTCAACAGCTTAACCTGTAACAGGAGAAAAGCACTGCCATTAGAAAAATGTGCATGTGCGAAACATTTTTTATTAACTTGTTGGCAAAATTTAAGTCCACAGCCCAAGGAAATGTTGTAGCAGAAACACTTCCAAGAACTTTAAAATTTGGTAGAACTGTTTATGAAAGTGTAGCATTTATAATTCTTTTTTCCTTAAACAAAAAACCCTTTTAAGGTTGTGAAAAGCAAGCAATTCTGCAGTGATTATATGAAATGAAAAATTGTAGCCCATTCCCTTCTGTTTAAGTGTCCATGTCAGAATTCATTACATGTAGTGCTGGGATATATGGCTGTTGGAAGATACAATGTGTGGCTAATTTAATCAGAGGGTGAATCTCTGCTATAGCCTGATAACAGTGCAGCCACTGAAAGCCTTTGTATGGCCCTGCACAACCACCAGATAGCAACCATTAAAAAACCAACTCAGAATTACTATCTAATGATAGATTATTGGCGACCATGAGTGCACACTAAGGAGATGCTTTAACTACAGTAGCCAGTATTGTCTGGATTTAGAGGTAAGGTCAGCTGAAATTTATCGGTTTTATTTTACTGGAGGCACAAATGTCACTTTAAGCAGCTTGTGCAATGGCATGTGTATGTATTTAATTTCCTTTGTAGACCATTATTAGTCACTCTATGACAAGAAGTTTCAGACTCACTCCATTCTGCTAGTTAAGAGTGTTATACTCAGCCTTAAACATTCTGCAAATGCTTTAGGTGAACTTCCGTTCAGATTGTCCACAGAATGTGAACTATTATTGTATCTTTCCTGCATCTTAAATTAGGAGGCCTTCCTATGAATGTTTGTGCTTCAGTAAGCCCCATAACATTCAGTGATACATCCAAGTAACTGTGCACACCTAAAAGGGGCTTAGCCAAAGTGCGAGTCCTTTGCACGAGCAGTGGGGATCTTAAGAGTGATACTGACTTTTCAAATTGACTCTTCCATGCTTGTTGTTGTATTGATATATCAAATATGAATGAGCTCTATTCCCAAAAAGAGGGGGAGGGGCTGTTTAGCCTTTCTATCTATCAGACCACTTTTCTCTATTATGGGTGGGAGCTGGGAAATTCAACTGAATTTCCAGGTTGAATCAGATTCCCTTTTATCTCCTTGCTTCTTAATTGTGGGTCTTATTCCTGAGCACACTGGCTACCAACCATCTATCTTTCAGATACTGTAGGCTATTTTGGACCACTGACTTTTACTTCTACAGGAGGCATACATGTATCTTGCATTTGAACAGCTTAAGCAAAGAAAGAGGACTTTAAGGTAGATTTATAAAACTAACTTAAAAACTTAACTGTGAGGTGTGAAGGCCGCTCCCTGCAAGGCCCATTCCACCTGGCCTAGGAGGTAGGGCCCAGACTCACCCAGCCCTACTATGTTAAATATGTATTCTGTAGTTGACCTCCTTTGTAATATTTTATTTTGAAACCTTTAAGATAATATTTTAGTTTTCTGTTATGTTGCTTTGACTGTATACTCTATATTTGATTTTCTTCAGATTGTTTTATTTTTGTTTTATTGATTTAATATGCTGTAAACGGCTTTGAGATTTTTCTTAAAAATATAAAGTGGTGTAGAAATTTAATAAATAAATAAATTTCTTCAACATGGAATGCATTTTAATTCCTTTAAAGGAATCATTTTTTTCCCAGTCGTAAAACTTTGCCTTAGTTTTTAACTCTCTGTTTGCCCTTATCCATCCACTTTGGTTCTGCTGTCCAATCTTGATATTTGGGGTGGGGTAATTTTCTTTTTTCTTTTTAATGGCATAAAGTTTTGTGGCAGTAAAAAGCATTATTACTGTTTACTGATCCTTGGAGAGGCAGAAAGGAACGGCTGGGACAAGGCGAATAGAATTGGGAGAAATCCTGTGTGTTACAAATTTTCATGATACATGAAAATTTCCTTGAAAGAGCTGGGAAATCTGAAAAATTGGGTATTAACGAGAACACATCTGGCTGATCCATGAGAACACATAGCCCTGCCACTGCAAAACCTGCCTCTGCTATCATGTGGACAGGAAGAGAAGCAAACACAATTCTCCAGTACTGAGTCCAGCAGCATTTATTGTTCTTTTGGCCCTTGAACCTACTCTTCTTCCAGAAGGAAGCAGGACCGGGAATGAGTTCAGAAGGGCACAACCTTTAGTGCAGATGAAGGCATGCAGATCCTGGAGGTTTGGTCTAGCAAGTATTACCGACAAGCATATTCTCAATGCTGTATCATCACTGATAAGCTTTGCAGTCAGACAAATGCTTCTGGGTGTAACAGGCCACAAGTGCTGTGGCACTGAAGGTATGGTAACCCCTTAATTTCCCCTAGCCTGCAGACAAATAAACTCTAGACTTAGTAATGCCAAATACACAAACTCACACACTTCTGTTCTAGACGAATTTACCGTAACCTTTGAATCTATATTGCTAAAGCATGTAAGAATCCCCATCCCAACCTTCACATGCAGTCAAAAGTAATAATAATAATAATAATAATAATAATAATAATAATAATAATAATAATAAAATAATAATAAATTTTATTTATATCCCGCCCTCCCCAGCCGAAGCCGGGCTCAGGGCGGCTAACAACACTAAAACAGTACAACATTATAAAACATTATAAAAATGAATTAAAATCAAAATTAATGGCAACCATAAACTAAAGTCTTGTAAAGATTGCCAAAGGAGGGAGTCAGGCTGCGCCCTGACCAAAAGCCAGGTGGAACAGCTCTGTCTTGCAGGCCCTGCGGAAAGATGTCAAGTCCTGCAGGGCCCTTGTCTCTTGTGACAGAGCGTTCCACCAGGTTGGAGCCGCAGCCGAAAAAGCCCTGGCTCTAGTTGAGGCCAGCCTAACCTCTCTGTGGCTTGGGACCTTCAAGGTGTTTTTATTTGAAGACCGTAAGTTCCTCTGTGGGGCATACCAGGAGAGGCGGTCCCGTAGGTACGAGGGCCCTAGGCCGTATAGGGCTTTGAAGGTTAAAACCAGCACCTTAAACCTGATCCTGTACTCCACCGGGAGCCAGTGCAGCTTATATAGCACCGGATGAATGTGATCTCTAAGCGAAGACCCCGTAAGGAGTCTCGCTGCGGCATTCTGCACCCGCTGGAGTTTCTGGGTCAGTCTCAAGGGCAGCCCCACGTAGAGCGAGTTACAATAATCCAGTCTGGAGGTGACCGTCGCGTGGATCACAGTGGCTAGGTCAGGGCGAGAGAGGTAAGGAGCCAACTGCTTAGCTTGGCAGAGATGAAAAAATGCCGCCTTTGTTATAGCTGCAATCTGCGCCTCCATGGAGAGGGAGGTATCGAAGATTACACCCAAACTCTTAACGGACGGTGCTGGCACTAATTGCACCCCCGCAAGAGATGGGAGTTGCCCCCTCAGTCCCATGTCGTCCCGTCCCAGCCAGAGGACCTCTGTCTTCGAAGGATTTAACTTCAACCGGCTCCCACGAAACCATCCAGCCACAGCCTCCAAGCATCTGATCAGTGTGTCTGGGGCCGAGTCTGGGTGGCCGTCCATCAACAGATAGAGTTGGGTGTCATCAGCATACTGATGGCAGCCCAGCCCAAAACTCCGGACAAGCTGGGCGAGGGGGCGCATAAAGATGTTAAAAAGCATCGGGGAGAGTATTGCACCCTGGGGCACACCACACACCAAGGAGTGGCGGGATGACAATTCCCCCCCAAGCGCCACCCTCTGTCCCCGACCAGAGAGAAACGAGCACAGCCATTGAAGGACTGTGCCCTGGATCCCCACGTCGGCAAGGCGGTGGTCCAGGAGTTCGTGATCGACCATGTCGAAGGCTGCTGACAGGTCTAGAAGAATCAGCAGCCCCGACCCGCCTCGATCCAGCTGCCTGCGGAGATCATCTGTTAGGGCGACCAGAGCCGTCTCGGTCCCATGACCAGCGCGGAAGCCGGACTGGAATGGATCCAGAGCTGATGTTTCATCCAGAAACCTACCAAGCTGTTCAGCAACCGCTCTCTCAATCACCTTACCCAGGAATGGAAGATTCGAAACTGGGCGGTAATTGGATAGATCTAAAGGATCTAATGATGTTTTCTTTAAGAGCGGGCGCACCACTGCCTCCTTCAGTTCCCCTGGGAATGTCCCGGTGCCAAGGGACAGATTGATGATATCCCCCAGGGGGGCCCGCACCTCGTCTGGACACGCTCTAATCAGCCAGGACAGGCACGGGTCGAGAGGACAGAGAAAAGGTCGAGAAAAGTAACAGCACCCGCCCTTCCAACCACCCTCCCCAAATATACCAGCCATTTTATTTCCAATTTTATGCACTATTTCTCTTTTACCAAGAAAATCAAGGTGGAAATATACTACATACAAATAGCTAAGTAAAAATAAAAACCAACATCAGCCCATATGACATACTGTATTATAACTGGCATATGATGCACAATGCCCTGGATTTATTTGGACAGCATAGAAATCCTTTAAAAAATTATAAAATATGTTGAAGCAGAGTTGTAAGTAAAAGGCTCTTTTGAAAGTAACAATCTTAGCCAAGAAGAAGTTATCATACTCACGTACTTCTCCCATCCCCTTACATGCTGGCTTCAACACTTCTATGGTGGATTTTTAAATCCAAGGTTTTCCATTAGATATAAGTCAGAAAACTGGCTTAATTTGTTTACTAACCAGGATATGAAACTAGGATCCAGTGATTTAACTTCCTAGAAGTGGGAAGCCAGAGAATTCCAAAATGTATAAGTTGAAGTCTCATAATTAGAAACATAGCTATTCTTGCATATACTGCCCTGTTACAAGTTAACTGACATTGGAACTACCCTCCACTGCTTATGGAAGCACATCAAAACTAATTTCACTATTTTGATGAATCAACAGGAGAAAATAACCAATGTACGTGGGTGGCACTGTGGTCTAAACCACTGAGCCTAGGGCTTGCCGATCGGAAGGTCGGTGGTTCGAATCCCCATGATGGGGTGAGCTCCCGTTGCTCGGTCCCAGCTCCTGCCAACCTAGCAGTTCGAAAGCACATCAAAGTGCAAGTAGATAAATAGGGGCTGCTCCAGCAGGAAGGTAAATGGCATTTCTGTGCACTGCTCTGGCTTTGCCAGAAGCGGCTTAGTCATGCTGCCCACATGACCAGGAAAAACTGTCTGTGGACAAACGTCAGCTCCCTCGGCCAGTAAAGCTAGATGAGCATCGCAGAGCACCCCAGAGTCGTTCGCGACTGGACTTAACTGTCAGGGGTCCTTTACCTTTTAACCCATTCTCTACTGGCAGTCACAGATCTAGGACACCTATAACTCAAAAGGAGCCACCTCCCCCAACTTATTTACGAAGTAGGCATTTTTTTCTGATATCAAAAAAGACCCAGGTGAATAGGTAAAGTGTAAATGGACATGAGACAATTAACTGAAAAGAGATAGTCCCAAAAACATTAATAGCAAATGATTGGCATTCATAATCCATTATAGGTTTCTTTAGAAAGAGCTGGGAGACTCCTGCCTCAGGCTTTCGTATACGGGAGGCCTGCCCTTACCTGGAAACAAGCCAGAGCACTAAAGCAGAAACTCAGAGACAGGCAACAAGACACACAACACTGGTCCTTTGTGCTCTGCTCTCTTCTAATTCCTGGAGACAATGCAGATCACTAGATTCATTCACAGTTCATCTTCATGCTGCAGAAATGTTGGAGAACTACTGGAGCAACCAGCTCAGAAAGAAACAGGTGGAGACATTCCATCTCTGTGTGACCTGGATAGCCTTTATGTATTGCTTTCAGGGGCCTTCACTGCACCAGGAAGAAGGCACATAGCCAAACCATTCTAAATGACACAGCATTTTGTGCACTACCCTTCAGGTATTAGGCAGTTCTATAGGCAGTTCTCCTGATAGCTCAAATGGGTTGATATTATAGTTTTGTTTTGTGCCTTGCCCTGGATTGCCTGCAGTAATAACAAATCTTATAAATAAATAAAATCTGCTCTGTTAAAACATTCACTTCATAAAGTATCAACAAAGCCCATTCACAGTCACCTGGCTAGAACCAAACACAAGGATTTCAAGCAATGCTTAAAAACAAAGGAAAAAACAAACAATGCTGTGTGCAAATGATTTCTAAATGGTGAGAAAGAAGTGGCACGGATGAAACAAGGTCAAAGTGACACAATTCCAACTTACACATGTACCGTCTTGCATGTAAGCAAAATAAGGTGGGCAGAACTTGTTCAAACTCACAAAATATTCGTGAATAGGTAAGGGAGAAAGAAAGACCAATAAAGACCAATAAGAGACAGGGACTTCAGCAAACCACCTAACTCATCAATAGTTTATAAAGTGTGCATTCCCATTCTGTAATGATAAAATACTAATGATGGTATAGTTCCTGTACACTGAAGATATCTCCATTATTCTGTGAATAATCCCTGTGAAAGCCATCCTAACTGAACCACCTATTAAGGGAAATCTCAATTCATAAAGCTAAATCTGTTCATATAGGATTGTCTATTGAATGCACTTACAGCTAAATAAACGTTCATGCCCCAATTCAAACATGACAAGACACAATGAAATAGTAATCAGAGAATGAATGTTCAATGCTAATTTTCAACAAGCTCCCTGTGGTGTAAATAGATACCTCTGCCCTATTTTTAGATTACCATTTTTGTGTGTCTTTTGGAAGAACTCATTGAGTGTTAGCATCTTGCTTTCACTGTCTACAAAATGTGGACAACAGGCTAGCATTATCTCCACACCCACATCCACAAGAACCAAAAATATACCAAGATATGCAAATACAACAATATTGTGGTAGATGTGACTTCAATATGAGGATACCGGTAAAAAAATAACTATCTTGAGATGAAAAACTCATTCTATGTGGGTGAGCCTTGCAACTCAGCACTCAAGCTGGTTGTCTGTGGGGAATAACAATGGCCTCCAGAAGAGAGGTGCATTCCCACTGCCATGGGGGCAGAGCTGAACAGAGCTGGACTGTTATAGTAACTTCGTATGCATATGCTTTAAAGAGCGTCTGGCTTACTGGCTTCATTATGACAAACGAAGCAGCATTATAGAGGCCTTGTCCTGGGCTTGGACAGGTATTTGCAATATCCTCACAGCATGAAGAGGTGGGGGAGAGTAGATAGTGGTAATAACATGGCAGAGGGGGAAAGAAACAGAGTAACACGGTTGAAATAAGCAGGGAAGCCAGGCAGATGCACACTCTCTCTCTCTCTCTCTCTCTCTCTCTCTCTCTCTCACACACACACACACACACACACACACGCACAATAGTCACATGTAAGTCTGCTCCAGGCTTCCTGTGGATTTCTCAGCCAAAAGGATAGAAGGATCAGCCCTGGAACTTCATCCCAGTGTATATCTGGCATGGACTGGGAGGGTAAAGAAAAACCATCATTAGACTATCTGAGACTGTGTCCCTCAGAGTGTTCTGATTGCTTCTGCTGAGCTCAGAAAGACAGCGCTCGCTCTCTCTCTCTCTCTCTCTCTCTCTCTCTCTCTCTCTCTCGGCTTTTTCCAGAACACTGAAAGTATGTTATGCTTATGATGCTATGCAGAGCTAATCACTGCCTTTTCCTCTAGACACTTGTACCAGGCTGTCAGGCGGGCAACTGATCTTGACTTACTGGAGCTCAGAAAATGGGAATTTAAGTGAAATATGAGAGTTACCCATCAAATGATGATATGTAAAACACTGATCTCCCTCACCCAAGCTTCTGTGTTTACATAAATAGACAAACAGGTGATACATGGGAAGTCCATTAGGATACAGCAGAAAAGGGCTTCTCCCCAGTTCTGCCCTTCGTTGGTGAAGTGGTGAGCTTAGTATCAAAATACAAGTAAATAGGAGTCAAAGTTAAAATCTCTGCATAGCAATATCACCACCTATTTCTCCCTCGGGCTGGAGAGAAAGTGGCATCCTTCCCTCAACTCACCTGTGCTTGCTTTTATTTTCATTCCCACGAACACACTTCCCCCCTCACCCCCGCTCCGACTGCTCTGTGCTGAGGCTGCCCTTCACCATCTTGTTCTGCAAGGAGGGAAGAGAGCAAGGGAGGAGGGGCTAATGTCCAGTATGCCAAGAAGAAGGTGAGGGGGAAAGAGAAGATAAAAAGGAGAGAGGCAGATGAGAAGGAAGATGGAGAATGAAAGAGAGAAAGGAGCATCAGTACGAGAACCAAACACAGATCTTTCAGACAGGATTTCTGCACGACAGCATTTGGAACTTCTGGGAGAAAAGAAATAAGCAGTTTAGCAAGAAAGTTGAGCTGTGCTCCATAATCACAAAGCTTTCCAGCTGAGCAACAAGAAGGTTTTTACAGCTTCTTCCTTAAGTGTTCTGAAAGGACATTTTGTGAAAGATTTTTGCTCCCTGATGTCAGATGTTTTAAACCATTGATCAGAAATGTCAAACTTAAGCTTTTTTCACCTTGTGGATGTTGAAACAGATTATATCTGGTTTTCATTATCTTAGCTAAAAGAATCAACTTACAACAGAAAAGAGGTGTTAATACTACAAAACAAGTAACATATCTAGAAGTACTCTCCTTTCCAATTTAAAAGCGTTACTTCTTGCTATATCTCAATTAATTCTAAAACAACCACTTTTTAATAGATGGGTCACTTCTTAGAGAGCGGAAGTCTTTGTCTTCCATTGAAACACAACACAGTTTCTAAACAATGCTGCACAGATTCCAGAATCACAGAAAAATAGCAAAAATAGATATACTGTGTTCAGTACCTTGAGAGTCACATACTTAATTTTATTTTTAGTAAAACATCTCCTAGGCTTTATGGTTATGCAGATCAACTTGAACAGTGTGTGCACCCACAATGCCTGGTCGATTCTCCAATGTTAGAAAGAGTCTACAGGAGATTGGGGGTGGGACGCAGATGGCGCTGTGGGTTAAAGCCTCAGCACCTAGGACTTGCCGATCGAAAGGTCGGCGGTTCGAATCCCTGCGGCGGGGTGCGCTCCCGCTGCTCGGTCCCAGCGCCTGCCAACCTAGCAGTTCAAAAGCACCTCCGGGTGCAAGTAGATAAATAGGGACCGCTTACCAGCGGGAAGGTAAACGGCGTTTCCGTGTGCGGCTCTGGCTCGCCAGAGCAGCAATGTCACGCTGGCCACGTGACCCGGAAGTGTCTCCGGACAGCGCTGGCCCCTTGAGTGAGATGGGCGCACAACCCCAGAGTCTGTCAAGACTGGCCCGTACGGGCAGGGGTACCTTTACCTTTACCTTACAGGAGATTGGGGGATGAAGTTTCAGGACCCTGAATAATTGGGTTCGAGCCCCATGTTGGGCAAATGATTCCTGCACTGCAGGTGGTTGGACTAGATGACCCTTGTGGTCCCTTCCAACTCTACAATTCTGCAATTTGCCCAGTACTACAGGTTGTAGAATTTAGTTTCTCATGGCACACCTTTGCTTTTTAAAAGTACAGAGTGTACATAAACTTATCTGAAAAATTTAGAAATGAGGAAATAATATTTATTCATTCCAAAAAGGTTCCTGGACCCATTTATCAGTACCATACAGACAAGGCAAACATGGTTCACAGAAAGTTCAATGCAATTCCACAGCATATGCCCAACTTCTGATACACAAAAGAACATTTGGATCAGAGGAGTGACTGTCAGTGACATATTTATCAACGGAAGAGCCATATCCTGTTGTTTGTTTGTTTGTTTGTTTGTTTGGTATTGCTATTTTTTGGTATTGTGATACTGTATTGTTATTAACCTGCATTGTGGTTCTTACCAGTTTTATAAGCTGCTCGTGGATTCATGAATCAAAAGGCAGAGTATAAATATTAGAACAAATATATGCAACAACAACAACAACAACAACAACAGGCTTTAATTACTAAAATCAACAATTTGGTAGCTGAATGCTTATTTCTCACATAACTTAGCAATGATGCCTCTGTTTATTTATGTTGGTATTCTCTCCTGAACTCTGGTAATTTTTGCTCCTTAAAGACTAATCTTGTTCTATAATAATCAATTTGGTACATTTAGTGAACAAAAACATGGGTTTTTTTTGCAAGTGGTCAACACTATCCAATATAACCTAAATAACTGTGAAGACATAATATGATGTGCAGTTTTTATTCAGTTATCTGAGGTTTGGCTGTTTCCAGAAGTCTTAATCCAACGTGACCTGTGAACTTGAAAATATCTGTATTTCTAATATAACTATTTAACAAAGCAGCCTTCTACTTTGGCTGCTCAAAGTATTTTATAGCTTTCTTTCACAGAGATAGATGGCTGATCTTCAGGCAGCTCCACATTCCTTGTTCTGTACTGTTTTTGAATAGAGAAACAAGGGGGGGGGGGTATCCCAAATACACCTTTACACATCATAAAGCATCATTCAACAAGCAGAGGCTCAACCATATCTGCATGTTATAAATTATCATCCAACTTTATATTGCCTAGCTATATACAGAAAAGTACATTATGGTTATTTTACAAATTGGTGCTTTAACAATATAACCAGAGATTGAACAAGTAGACAAGAATTAGCTGGCCAGTTGTGTCCAGCACAGCAAATAATGCCAACCCATCTCCAACAGATCAATTGATGAAAGGAAGGTTCCAATCAGCTTCCCATCCATTTCGAAACTTCTTTTTCTCAGACTATTTGCAGACAACAACTTTTAACAGAACATTCACTGAACAGCTACAGCCAAAGAAAAAAAATCAGTACAAAAGCTATGCAATGAAGCTATCTTTCATAGAATGAACAGAATCCACAGAATAATTCCACGGAATAAAGAAAATATGAAGACTCATATTTTCTGACCATGCCATCCCACAGGAAATGGAAACAGACACACACACACACACACACACACACACACACACACACACAAATAGAGATGCCAAAGAGTATATTTAGAAAGCATTGCCCAGACACAAAATGTCTAAAAATAAACTATGATGAGACCTATATAGCAAATGGAAGCAAATTGATAACAACTTTCTTACCTTGTGCTTGGGGCACCTCACTGAGAAATTCTCTTCGTTTAGTAAACAATCTAAAAGAGAAGAAAACAAAAGATAAAGAATATTCTGAAAACAGCCACCAACTCCAAACCCAGCATGAAGTGATTTTAAACCACACTGCTAACAAAAGAGTTATGTCTGCTTCTTCATCTCCAATTATAGATATTTTTTTCGTAATATGAAAAAGGTGCTCACAGTGTAGTAACCACTAACGTCTGAAGGAGAGATGGGTGCCTGCAAGCACACTGTAATTATGTACTCAAAAGCCTTAGCAAACTCACATTCCTAGGAATACAGTGGAACCTCGGGTTGCGAACGTGATCCATGCAGGAGGCACGTTCGCAACCCGCAGCGCTGCGTCTGCGCGGGTTGCAACTCGGTGCTTCTGTGCAAAGCGTGATTTAGCGCTTCTGCGCATGCGCGAGCAACAAAACCCGGAAGTAACCCATTCCAGTACTTCCAGGTTCAGCGTGGTGCACAACCCGAAAATGCATAACCTGAAGCATCTGTAACCCAAGGTACCACTGTATGCCTACTTATCTCCCCTTGTAACATGAAGTTGTTCAGCTAAAGAACATGCTACAAACACTTTTTTCAAAATTCTTAAGTCAATACAGAGGCTCTTTAACAGATTGATTCCATGCTCACCAATAAATTTTGATTAAAAAACTACTTGTTTAGGGGCATTCTTCCTCGGGGTATACTTTCAGTTCAAGCTTCAGACATGTGATCCTGCTGCACGTTACATTCTTTTAACTATCTCTTTTTAGGGGGAGGGTGTCAAATTTCAGCTGCTTCATCAAGATAGTATGTTTTCAGAATACCATTAATGGATCCAGTCCCCACAATTCCTTACAACCTCCAAGTAACTCCCACGGTGGTAAATAAAAGCATGCTAATTTGAAATAATCTTAAATATGTGCTATCACCATATCCTCCTCCTGCTGCAATCTGCTGGAAAAGTTATAACAGTCAGCATGAGACTAACAAGGAAAAAACTGCTCTCTCTCTGATTTTGGCTCAGTTTCGTTTGCTGCAATGGGTATGTCAGTGTTCCACATTGCAAACTCTGAGCCGCATAAAAAGAAGCTTAAAGATGGCTAAAACAATTCTGTGTAGTTCTCTAAGACAAGCATTTATCCCAGCTGCAATTCAAAGCATATGGGCCACATTCGTACATAACATGAAAACACTGTTTATTGCAGCCTTCCAACTTGGTGCCCTCCAGATGTTTTAGACTCCCAATTCAGTTCCAAACAGCAGGGAAGGCTGGTTTACGATGGCATGTACAAGCTGGTAAAATCCCAAGGAAGCCCTGGTCTCGTGTTCCCCCCACTCCTCTTCCTACATGGCATGAAGACATTTGCTTTTGCTTTCAATGAATCTTCGGCTGGTGGTATTCTCAAGAACAGTTACTGTGGTTTATAATATACTCTAGTGCAGAGTTTTCCAAAGTTTTCAAGTTGGTGACACACTTTTTGGAAATGCATCATTCTACGACACAGTAATTCAGTTTAACCAAAGGTTAAACTAACCCCTTCCAGCCCCAGGAAGAGTGCAGGGAGAGTTTGTGCGACACACCTACACACTGCAGCCGACAAACTAACGGGTCGTGACATACAGTTTGGAAAGCTCTGCTTGTCAGTTTCAAAACATGCCAACTGAAAACATGGGTTATGAAGTTGGCTTGTTACTGTACATTCCAGGGTAATGTTGTTTACGCTTCAGGCTGAAGAGAATTGTTCTTATAAGGATGGCATCAAAAAATGATGCCAAATGTTTTGTTAAGCAATCTCTCCTCTCACCAGATCAATCTTACTGACACAATCTCTTCCTCAAAAAATTATTTTACAGCTTTTTTGTGATTGCCATGAAGGTCCAATTAGAAGCAACTGTCAGTTTGAAGTAAGCATGTCTGGCTCTCCACACAAGTCAAACTGATTCACCCAATAACAAACAAGTAGTGAATAGATAACAGCATGTTTAGTAGCCACCTCCCTGAAAAAAAAGTTTAAACTGTTCTTGACTCAAGGTAGTGAATTCCTTACTGATAACAAGAGCAATATCTACTCCTTTCTAACAGCAAAAATATCTGTCTTGGAAATTTTCAGGATAGAAGCAGAAAACAAAGTCATAGTAACTGAGAAATAGACTTGCATATGCCAATTTCTCAAAGAAAATTTCTAAAATAGTATATTCACAAAATAGTTGTACAGTAATCAGAAGCATTCCAAATTGCTTTCTATTCAGCATATAATTCATTTTTCTGTTTACAGAATAAGCTATAATTCCATTCATAAGAAAGTATCTTTGTATAACAATAATTCATCAGCTTTTAGCGAAGATATTACTATACCATGCTTTAATGTCCACTTCATTGTGATCATTCATTCATTTATTTCAACATATTTATACCCTGCTCTTCAGTCAAGAAAGGTCACATAATTGCTTACAGATCAATAAAAACAATATGGTCTCTACCTACAAGTTTACAGTCTAAGAAGACGTGATATAAAAGGAAAAAGTGATGGAAGATAAAAATAAGCAAATTTAGGCACCATTTTTTTCTATTGTGAAGTTATTATAATGGTCAGCTCTTTGGTCACCGAGAAACAGTTTGGTAACCAGACTTTCCTAGAAGTAGCTTTAATGTAGGTAGAGTTTTGGCTTTCTGGGATGTAGCTGGAATTTTCTGGTTTCTTGTTACTCTGCCTTTGGCAAGTTGGCTCACAGGGGCCCAGCTGATACCATCATCTACAGATTCTGCTGCTCTTCCTCATAGAGAGTTGGTTCCAAAAGTTATTTTTGTTGAGGGTGGGGGCAACCTAGCTGGTGAAAACAATGGTGAGAGGAGGTGCTGCTGCTTCTCTATCTCACAGCGCATATAAAATGGTTGACCACTGTTGGAGTGGGAGGCTAGGCCCAGCTTGGCTGGTGAGAGCAGAAGCATGTGGAACTGGCAGAACCTCACTCTCGGCTGCTGCTTCTCTTCCTACAGGGCAGGTAGACCTCAATATTCCAAACCCCATTAATATTCTGAACTCCAGACAACAAAGGAAAACCAAATAAATAAATGTGTGTTGTCAAGAAGCAAAGATCCCACACGTTTTCTTCATACTTAGTTGATACTGGCTAATTTTGACTCACTGTGACAGGAACCAAGCAAGTTTTAAAAACAAAAACAAAACAAAACAACCTTCAGAGAGGTGGAGAAGAAAAACAGGAAGGAGAGGGGCTTGGTAAATTTTCCAGCAGTTAGTGGTGGGAGGGGTACCATTCTTATTTCCTTGCACAGAATTAATTCAGCTGCAAAATTTTGTTTTGTTTTCTTAAAGAACCAAGTACAGCATCTATACTACAGGAAGACATGCAAGTCTCAGTCTCATTCACAATGTTTCATCTCAGTTTTTAATCATCTAGATCCACAGCATCCTATGAAATGTACATACTGTACTTTTGACCATACTAGCAACTACTAATATTTGTACTCTTCTTTAATTTTCCCACTCTTATGTCAGAGGCAGTCGGCAGTAGTAAGACTATTCCTGTCTATGTTACAGAAAGTTAAGAGAGGCCAAAAATAGAAGGCTGACTCAGCAGAATTCAATGTCTTTCTTAGAAGGTAGTTTTATTTAGTCATGTCAAGATTATAAACAGAAGCAACTCCATGTTGTTGAAATACCAGTATGGGAAGCAGGCACCAGTCTCATATGCTCCACAAAATCCAAAGAAAAAGCTCCAACGCATGCACATCCAAAAGTATCTAGCATTAGAGCTGACTCACATGAGAGGAACTATACAAGGATATGCTAACACAAAAGATTCTTCAAGTAAGATTTTTATATGACAGTAAAAAGAATGTAACAACAGGCAAGCATGTTGTTACAGCAAATACAGCAAAGTGCTTTGCAGCTCAACAATAGCTATCCTCTCTGGTTCCAGTTCCATTCACTGGTCTGCCATTTTAGTCTCTTGCCAATCTCTGGCACTCCAAATGTCTTATGATTACATCTAATTATACTAATAGAGGAAGCAGGTACTATAATTCAATTCACTCCTTCAAATGAAGAAAGGCAGAAACCACACAATTCATGATCCTTTATGTTCTACTTTTAGCATACTTTGGCAGAAGTCCTAATTATTTTCCAAGAGGAAACAGGTTTTAAACTCTGCATTAATAAATATTTGTCTTGTGGTTGACACCTGTAAACATAAAATCTGGTATTTGAAGCAAATTCTTTTTCCATAATTTGTTGTGATTTATTATATAATAGTGCCACATTCAGTTCTCACAGGTTACTTTTAAGTGGCAAGTGATTTCCACGATGCCTCTCTTATAAAGTGTTCTAGATAAAACCAGTGAACAGTCATTCCAAAATCATTTCCCTGTTCTTACCTGCATCAATGGCACACGGATAATGATATCGGAAAGAGCAGCCTTTGTTGTAGCAGCCTAGGGTGGCTCCTGGCTCCTGGCAATGAGAACATTTCTGAAAGAAATGGAAAGATAGAACACTAACTTGTATACAAACGTTTGATTTCACCCCGTCCCTTTGTTTCCATCACATAAAATTCATCTGCTTCTGTACTTCTAACAGCTGTAGACAAAAAGAAATTATGTAAGTGAATCTTGGACCACTGTTTTACAGACACCCAAGCACACAGCTACAAAAGGCTTCATTTGCTTAATTCTTTTGTCTAGGATTATTTAATAAAATTGACACCACACTTTTCCAACTACTGGTGTAAAATGAACAAGGGCAATATCAGAAACTGTGTCAACCTTACTCAGTTGTCCACAGCTCACAGCTTCTCCTATTCCCAAACCCTATAGCCTAACACCCTCTATGCCTAAAAGTTTTCAACTGGGCATTATTTAATAATATTTGTAAATACTGCAAACGCATGGATGATTATTCATTCTGAAACACTATCTTCTCACAATACTGTTTGTATGCTTGTTTACCTAGCACTTTATTTGTCTCATCCAGGGGCACCAACTTGCATAAAATATTGGGGGGTGGGTAGGTATGGCCCCGCCCCGATCCTATGCACCTTAGGCTTGGCAGCCTCTCTAATCACAAAACATGGCACACACAGTCCATTTACCTCCTTTGGCATCAGTCCCTGCCCCCAAGCCTGGCAACAGAGTGGCGGTAGGCAGGAGAGGGAGTGTAGCTGGGGAGCGTGTGAGCCAGTGCCAGGCAGCAGCTGTGTTCCTCTGATGCACTTTCACAATGTAGGTTCAATGCCCATTAACTTGCCCCCTCAAATGTTTTATTAGAGGAGCTGGAGTGACCTGGGCTCCTAGTATTTGGTGTCCTTGTCCTCATCCCTTGCTCACATTATTGTAAGAACAACTACATCTCTACGTCCATTAGCGGGTTTCCGGTTCCAATCTGCCTTAATGCGGGGATTGAAGGCGGAGAAAAAGAAGAGTGGTAGAGGGTAAATCATTCTTGGAAATTCCTCCCAGGAAAGGAAGGAACCGGATTAACTCGCAGTCCATCTTGGTACCTGGCTCTCGCTCCAGCATGGAAAGCAGAGGGCAGGGAGGCACTGAGTGTAAAAGCAATTCGTCTGGTGAAAACCCTCCCACGTCCCCATTAAGAAGCAGAGGTTCTTCTGCTAATTGGATTTTTAATTGGCTTTAAAGTCAGGCACGCTCTGAGAGAAGATGTTGTCATCAGAACTGCGGAATTACCCAGATGCATTGACCTGAGATTTGGAACTGAGAAAGAGATTTTATTTGGTGTGGGTGGTAGATAGCGGAGAGGGGAGCCTCCAGTTTCCTGTTTACTTTGAGTTTCTTTATTAACGATTCGGCAACCCTCCCTAAATTTTTAAGATTCTAAGATTTTAAAGATACAAAATGAAGTTGGATTGCAGTATGAAATAAAACTAGTGATTGAAAGAACAGTTAGCTGTGTGTGGTTTAAAGAGATTGGGACAGCTCTAATACTGGAATTGATTATCTTGGAAAATTAGAGTGGATACCATCTCTATCCCCCCCCCCCTAAAAACAACAGAGAAGAGATAC
This sequence comes from Podarcis gaigeae, assembly GCF_964106915.1. NCBI lineage: Eukaryota > Metazoa > Chordata > Lepidosauria > Squamata > Lacertidae > Podarcis > Podarcis gaigeae. The sequence goes on from NC_139686.1 coordinate 31,878,600, forward strand.
AACTTAAGTGGACTTTGGCCAAAATGCAGTCTTAAAGATGAAAGAAAATTGGAGCCATGGAGATTCTGATGGTCATTAATTGAAATGAAAGTACTCCAAGATCCCCTGCAGCGGAAGCTGGATCCCTCTTTCTTTGGCTGTGAAAATTTCTAGACGGTGATTGAGTAGTGAAAAAGAGTGGACTGTTGGAGTATGTTATTGTCCAGAAACACCAAGCAAGATGAAAGCACGATGGGAAGGAACTAATGAGATATTTTGAGAATTCCCGAGGAATAGCCCCATCCCAGTTATGCTGAGAGGTAAAAGCAATTGGAGGAATTTCAAGAATGGGACAGCAGATAAAGGCTAAGGACCTTATAATTGGACATATTCAGACTGACACATGCGGAGAAAAAGAAAATAGTAAGAGCACCTCATTTTAAATCCTATGGAATGTTAGATAAGGTATTAACATGAATAGTAATCTCTAAAAATGCAGCTGTTATCTTAAGAATTAATATACCAACTGAAATGTAATTAGATGTTAATAAAAATATGAACTGCAGCAATACAAGAACTGGATAAAAAACACTGATCAAGGAGCTTGGGAAACCACTTTGATTAAATTGGATAAATTTGGAAATAATTGGAATTATCTTGATATTAATTGAAATCTGTATAACTGGCAAAACTGTGGTAATATTGGGTAAATATTGGAATATTAATAAAAAAATCATTATAAAAAAGTTGATTAGAGCAGGAGTGGGAAAGCTTTTTCAGCCTGAGGGCCCTCCACTCTCAATACAGAGTTATTTAAACTTTGCCTCTACTTCTCTCTCCCCTCCCCCCCATTTCTGGTTTTGAAAAAAGATCCCATTCATATGAATAGGAGCTTTTTTCTGAGCCTGTTTGCCACAGAGCGTGTTTACAATTTTCAGGGGTGCTGACACTTGGGGAAGGCTAACCCTTCTCTCCCCAGCTGTCACTTCCAAAAATCACTCCCCCAGTGCAGCAATTAGCCTCAGGAATAGAAGTCCCATTTGCGTGATTACTAGGATTACCCTCCACCACCTACACAAATGTACTTTCTACTGAACTATAGCTCCACCGACTGTGCCCGGCAGAACTCATCTGCTACTGCTGCCAGCTTCCCTGCTGTCAAACAAGTCTCCAATCTGACAGATGCTGCTGCTTTCCACAGTCTACGAGCACCATAATAGCTCCAGCTTCTCCACCTCCTGGGATCTGGAGCCATCTGCTTCTTTCAAGAATGAATAGGGCACAAAGCTCCACAATCTTGGCAAAAAGAAAAGGAACATTTCCAGAAATGAAGCGACCTAACCCTTGCCTTATATCAGAGATTTTGACATTTAATTTCCAAGCACCACAACTTAAGAGTGACAACTATCTTCGACTTCCTCCCACCTGGTAGCTTGTACATTGCACTAACCTCTTTCATCAATCCCAGCAACCGGGATAGACTTTTTTTTTAAAGTATTTGCTTTCGTAACAAAAATGAAACAGTATGTAACAACATAAACAAATAACTAATGTATAGTAAAATGCACTGGTTGTATCTATGTTGTTCTCTAACACTTGTTCTTCCCTTATGACTGGAATTATCTCTTTTTTTGTTTACAGTCATCCACAGTGTGTATGGCCAGTAGCTGCCAGTTACCTTTTATCCAGTATTGGTCTCTACAGCTACAGCAGGCGCTGTAACCTTCCAACAGTTTGACTTCACTCCAAAAGGCACTCCTGAGACAGATAGATGCCGACAACAACATGCAGTATTAGAAACTCAGATATTTAAGCGAATCGCCAAATGGCACTTTTAACCTAGGTTACAGTCGCCGCAACGGAATGTCTATGAGTCTTTTTTTGTGGTGGAATTCATTATCATTATCGTCGTCATCATCATCATCATTATTCATTTCTGTGCCGCTTTATGTTTTAAAGAAAAAAAATCTCAAAGTTGTTTACAACACAAAACATGAAATAAAACAACCCAGAATAAAACAAATTCAAGTTTCAAGGAAAGTATTTCAGATCCTTCTCTAAGTAACATTTTGCTTTCCCCATATTTATTTATCTGCTTAATTTGTATAGTTCGCCTCTGCATATGAAAACAGGTACATGACTGTCTGCAGTCTCTCCAGCAATGCAATCATTTTTATTTTAAATCTTCTTTTGAAATTAAATGTGAGGAAACTGGATTATTATTTTTTGATTTTTTGGAAACCACTAGACTGGGGGTCAGGAACCTTCCAGAAATTGTTGGTCTCAAACGCCTATTAATCCCAACCAGCATGGCCAATAGTCTAGGGGCCAAAGGTTTTGATCCCTATGCAACAACTGTAGCAAACACTGTAGCCTGCGAGCTCTATTCAAAGTTTTGCAAAGCAAGCAACATTGTGCCACAATCAGAATTTATGACAGCAACAGGAGAGCTACAGTTTCATGGCTCTAAAATGTCCTGCCCTAAGTGAGCCATAATCAAGCAGCATTATGTGGTGCAAATTGAGAATCTCACAAGGCTGACTATGAACAGCAAGCACAACAGGTACCAACATTCAATACATCCTGACAAGTACCTTGAGTAAAGTTCTTCCTCTTCAAACTACCTACAACTGATCCAAAAACCAAAATGTGGGGTAAGGGATCACAATGGGTCAATAGCAGATACCTAGACACCATCATATTAGGGAGCAGCGACAGAAACAAAAAATTAGGCAGATATCCATTTATTCATTCAATGTTTATCCCATCCTTCCTCCTGAAGGAACCCAGGACATTGTTGATCTAAACAAGTTAAATACATACTCTATGCATGGGTTATATTTTATTTATCCATTGCTTTTTACACAGAGATAAGTATCATAAAGCAACACAGCAAAAAACAAACAAACATTAATACTGTGTTTATAAAAGGGCAAAACTTAACCTTCCCCTAAAGATGAGCACTAAAAAAGTAAAACAACCCATAACTCACTAACCTCCCAAGTAAAAATCAAAGGTCTGAGTAAATAGTTCTAGCTTGGCACCAACAAGCAAGCAATGATGGTGTCAGGCATGCTTCCCTGGGAAGAGCATTCTGCAAATGAGAAGCCACCACTGAGATGGCCTGTTCTCATGCTACCACCCTCACACATCCCTCAGAGAAAGCACACAGATCCAGGTCTGATTAGGTTCATATAGGAATAGGTATGGAGGTCCTAAGATACAAAATGCATTACAGATCAAACCCAGCATTTTAAATTGAGCCCATAAGTCTAAAAGAATTGACAGGCTAAAAATGTAATTCTCCCTTCTACACAATACCTGTCCTTTTGTTATACTAAGCAGTAAATTATGCGGGGTTTTTTAAAAAAAATACAGCGTATGTAGCAAAAAATTTTAAAATATGCAAACAGAATGTACATAAACTATAAAGACCACAGAACCACTTCACACTAAATAAAAATATTGCCTTAGTATGCTAAGCACTGGTTACTAAGAGGTACTTCTAAATACTAATGTGGATAAAGAAAGAAAAACACTATGACATCACAAGAAGTGTGCATGCACACGAAAGCTCATACCAAGAACTGACTTAGTTGGTCTTTAAGGTGCTACTGGAAGGAATTTTTTTGTTTTATCACAATTAGCTGTCATTCTAATGTGATACATCTAGAGATGTGAAACAGACCAAAGGGCATACAAGATGACAGGAAGAGGTCAGCAGAAGCAGTGGTAGACAAACTACACACTGAGGAGACTGTTGCTTGCCCAGGCAACAGACTATCTGAACCATTTTTCACTGTGTACCTAGCTTCCTGACCCCACAATACAGCAAGAATCAGAAACACTGAAGTGCAATGTAACAGCTTATCTAAGCTCAGCTTCATGGGTAAGGAAGGGTTTGATGATCCCAAACGAGTCGAATGTGTTGTTACATTGCTTATGTCTCTAACACTACGCTGAACTACAAGTCTACTAAAAATGACTTATGAGAAGGATTCCTCTAATAACAATTTTTCAACATTACACAATACCACTGAGAAAGTACAGAGACATACAGATGCATTTCCACGAAGGACCTTTGTAATATTTGAGTTGTGGTGCTCAACACAATAAGGGGCACCAAAATTAATGATGAGCCAAGCCCTCACTGGTCATACCGCACGCAATAACTTGCTGCTCAGTATGCGTTCTGACACTACTGGAAATAATAGCATCTGAGTTTATATGAGTGCCCTATCTGTGGCGGCTTATTCACATATTCAAATCATCACCTGATGGAGTAGATAGTCAACAAGTGTGAACAGGCTCTCAACGATTTTTATTTAGAGGTAATAGGCAATTTTTCTGAGTTTGCTAAGGAGCCTCAACATTTTCAAATCTCTTCTTGCACAGGCTCAACCCTTCATTTTATGCTTCAACCAAATGTTTCCTAGGAAACTTTTAAAAATCTACTCAGCTTGTAGGGTATCTTTCAAAGTAATGGTTTCTGAGTGGAAGTGCCTATTATTCCCAGAAACAATATTTCAATAACTGAGCTAGATGTGAACTTTCACTTGCATGCCCCAGGCAATTAACAATTGAGATTTATTACAAAAAACCCCAATACAATTGAAGTATCTTAATCAAAGCAGAGGAGCAAAATAGATACCCTAGGGAACCAACAGTAGAGTTCTCGGAGGGTGTGTTTGAGTCCTTTTTAAACTGTGAGGAAAGAGGCCGGTAATCTGGAATGTGTTTCTTATTGATTCACATTTTGGGACTCATTATAGCAAACGTCAGATTGCCTTTCCCATTACCACCTGGTGAAAGCATGGCTATTACGGCAAGCTTTTGATAGTGGGTACTATAATTTGTAACTCCTTGCTATGCTTTTGATTACTGGTATTGCTGTTATTACTGTCTGCTGGTTTAGGTTTGGGTTTATTGCTAATTGTTATTGTTGTTTTACTGTGCTTCTGGATTGCTTTTAATTACTTGAATTGTTACCTGTCTTTGATTTTATTTTAGGAAAGAAAAGTGGGATGGAAATTTTACAAATAAATACAGTTGACTTGCAACTTACCGGTACATGCGTTTAACATGTGCAGTTTCAACCTTACGCTATTGAATACTGGCCAGCTGAAATAGCACAAATTAAATGCACAGAAGACACAGAGTGCTAATAGGGCTCTGGGAGGCTTTCGCAAGATCAGACAACCTCAAAAGAGCCTGCTAGAGCCCAGCAAGTCAGGCAGATAACAACATCACTTGTTGTGCACCACTTTTTTTTTTTTTTACGGGCCACTTTCTGGTTTTTAAGGGTTGTTTCGACTATATGTGACTTCAACTTTACACAATATCCCTGGAACAAAACCCATATGTAAGATGCGAGTCAACTGTAATACAATACCTATAATATTACGCGTACCCCCTATCTATCCATCTTTAATTTTACAAACTGTCCTACATCTAAAGTGACAGCAGATGGCAGCAACCTTCTTGAAATGCAAAACACTGAATTAAGCCAAGGATTTTCCTTCTTTGGTTTAGGAATCTCCTTACAGCATACAGTATTACAGCCAGGGATTCTACAGAGAAAAGAAATTTCACACTGTGATCAGACTTAGCCTTTCTGCTCTAAAAGTGCTGAAAGTGCTTTGGCAAGAACTCCATAAAGGGGGGCAAAAGTATGAGAATAGACAACTGGTTAACAGGCCTCTTCCTTATAATAAATCCCAGTAGCAAAATATGCAAGTCAGCTAGAGTGCTTCATATGCTATATATTTAACAGGTATGCATTACAGAACACAATGCATAACTGTAATTTGAAGCACATACATACATACATACATACATACATACATCTATTGACTTGTCCACAATTAACTCCTGCTGATAAAATGCTATTTCCACCAAGCTGAAACACTGTTGCATTAAATGTCATCTGGAAATTGCCATGAAAGCAGAATTTATTTCAAAAAAGAGGGGGTGCTGAGTTCATTCACAAGATACAAATAGCATGAAGAGGTTCTATATGGCAGAATTATAGACTGATATGCACATAACATTCCTGAAGTGATAAGGAAACAGAGTTCTCCAGGCAACTATTTCTGCATCAGAAATTTAGAGTGTAACATTTGGGATTTGGAATATTAAAAGTTAATCAAGGATTCGGAGCAGGACAAAGAACAACAGGTGTCAGATATCCCAGACCTACAGTCAATTGCTCTTATTCCTTCCATCAACAGAGAAATTACTTGAAGGAAGTATTCCATCTTTCACTCGCTATCCCCCAAATACAGAATATTAGTCAATACCTTTGCTGCCCCATCTTTAATGTTCTTGTTACTGTAACTATTTATATGCCACCTTCCAGCCAAAAAACCCCCACCCCCTGGCAACAACACATTGAAGCACCAAAAAAGGGCACTTTGCAAAATTTGGAACAAAATCTTAACATTTCAGAAATATTAAAAACTAAATGCATTCCTGTTCCTGCCAAAAAGGCAAAAGTCCCCAGAAAGATATGAGAGAGATCTATAGTAATCTATAGTACTATAGATCTATAGAGATCTATAGTAAATATTTAAGCAACAGGTCCTCCTTCAAGGGTCTCAGGCAAGGGGATGCGGCAAGGGAGGAAGAAACAGTTACCTCTTGATGGTTCCAGCACATTCTCCCTGAAGGCAGTTTTGGAAGGCACTACTGAAAATACATTAATTTAAACTTTGATTTCTGCAGGGGAAGGTCTGGATGCTAAAGCTTTGAGAGCTAGAAATTCTTCTTCATAGCACGAGTTTGCATAGTATGTTATTCATGTGATAATTACAGTTATCACTGGTTGACCTGAATGTGTGAAATTGCTGTCATCAATTATAACATGACTTATCATCCAAGATCCTTGCCTCATATGCTTAAAATCTATTTTAATTTCTCTGAAAATCAGAGTACATGTTGCCAAATTAATCCCTTAAGGAAACAGGAAGTTTACAGTATATATAAAAGCAGTACTACACTCACCCATTTCCAAAAAGCTGATTGTCTGTTAGTGAAATAACTCAGTATTAAGCCAAGCAGAAAAAGCCAAAGAAAAGTCAACTGGCTACTTAGGGACCATGCATTTTCTGTGTTCTGAGATTGATAACTAATAAATCCACCAAGATTCAGTAACAATAAACCTTGGATTTGGCAAACAGAAGCACAATGCAGGAAATTAAAGAAACTCAGGGCCTATTATTGTTGGTACTTGACTGCTGGTATTCTACCCCAAGTAAAATCATCCCTCATTTGCAAGGAAAAGGTACCAAATACATTAGAAGATGTCTGAATGCAAGATCTTTCTAACTCTGCAAGAGAGACTTCCATTTTCTAGAAAAGGAGAAAACAGAGGTATAGCTGAACACACACATGCCTTCATAAGATTAGTAATAAAACTACACCCACACAGCTTATTGCAGTCCACTGACCCAAAATATAAACCATAGTCTGTAACTTTTCTATATTCATTTTTAGCTGGTGTGGTAAGAAAGTATGTTGAAAGAAAAACTATCTAAACACTCACCAGTACAATGTGTTACAAGCTGTAAATATTGCTCCTAATGGTTATTAGCTTCTCCCTTCATCTAATTATCTAATCGTTTTCTTGAAATACTCTCCTAGATTTCCCTTCTCTTCTTACTTTTGCTTTCTGTTCCTCTGCACTCATCACAGTTATTACACCTCCCTTATCTGTGCTGGCAGAGAGTTATGGTAACCTGGCTGCCACTGACCTTGCTACTCTGATAGAATAGAGGAATTAGCCTGCCTTGTCTCAGGTAACTAACTGATTGCTCAAGGTGCCATTTTAGGCATCATCATGCCTAATTCCTATACAAGTCCCTGCTTATGTAGCTAAAATGGCAACAGCTGGCACAAAAAAACCTTAAAAACCCACCAACCTAATAAGGCCTATGCATATTTAATACCCATAGAATGCTGGTTGGCAGTTGAGGGGTGTGTGAAATGAAAAATTGGGGTGGTGGGGAGGACGGAGTGGCTGGAAATGACACAGCTATATAGAGATATAGACACTCAACACTTACTCTCTTGCTTTGAAAGTTCTCCCCCCCCCCCTCACACACACACAATTTTGTTTGCAAGGCCCCACATGTACACTATATGCTACTTCCAATTCCACTCCCCTAGTGCTGCTGCTTATGTAGTCAAAAGCACACCACCCACACAGAGGGTTGCAGTAATCTAATTAACATTTGCATAAGTACGGAAACATATTTAGGAAAAAACTGTAAAAGAACAAAACCCCAAGAAAGAGGCCCAATGAGGGTTGAGCTAGCTCAGTGTTCACAGAATGCATGCTTGCTCAGGGGAGGGTGTGCGTGAAATAATGGGGGCGGGGCAGGGGATGGAATCAAATGGCTGGAAAAGGACAGAGGGGCACCATCTTATTGGCTGGGTCACATGGCATTCTAAGGAAAACTATGGTTTAGGGCAAATGTGCGTGCATGGCCTGGCTCAGTGTTTCATTGGAATTTGGGCTTATGGTTTAGCTCCCTGCAGCTTAAAGCTGTAACCAAGGTTTTCCTATATTCTATGGCTTATGATTTGTCCAGGAGGGCTAAACTATGAATTCTCTGGATGACAGGGAAGCAAAACAGCAAAATGGCCAGGGAGGAGTAAAGCAGCCACAATCCTATCTTCGGAGCCTACATATTTGCATTAAACCATGGTTTGGCTTATTCTTTGAACAGGTAATTTCCTGGTCTCACTGAGGACCTATTTTTATATGCCATGTCCATGATAGCTGAGAATGAGCACCAGTGAGTTTACCCCACACCCACAAACAAAATAAATGACTGAGCATGCTCAGCAAACAAAATTTTGACTGATAGTTGAGGAGGGAAATTGAAACATGGCTGGGATCCTGAGTATACACACTGCAACTTTTTTTTGACAAGGCCTCACTTATTAGAGTATGAATTCCTACACCCATAATTATCTTGTTAAATCTAATTCTTCAACCCAAGACTGATGATTTTTTGAATGACACCTGCAGATCCCAATCAGCCAAAAGGTCTCATTCAACTTTCCCCAGCTCACTGCCTACAAATCTCATCTGTCCCAGCCAGCATGGCCAATGGTCAGGGCTGATGGGAGTTTTAGTAGTCCAACAACATCTGGAAGGCACCAAATTGGGGAATGCTGATCTAATGAATAGCCTTGATTTATATTTCACTAACCCAACAGGTGGCGCTGTGGGTTAAAGCCTCAGCGCCTAGGACTTGCCGATCGAAAGGTCGGCGGTTCGAATCCCTGCGGCGGGGTGCGCTCCCGCTGCTCGGTCCCAGCGCCTGCCAACCTAGCAGTTCGAAAGCACCTCCGGGTGCAAGTAGATAAATAGGGACCGCTTACCAGCGGGAAGGTAAACGGCGTTTCCGTGTGCGGCTCTGGCTCGCCAGAGCAGCGATGTCACGCTGGCCACGTGACCCGGAAGTGTCTCCGGACAGCGCTGGCCCCTGGCCTCTTAAGTGAGATGGGCGCACAACCCCAGAGTCTGTCAAGACTGGCCCGTACGGGCAGGGGTACCTTTACCTTTTTAACCCAACTTTATCCAGCTGGTTGGAACATTTCTACATTGTCCTTTCCCTTAAGATAAGACACAGGAAATATATGGAACTTTTTGTTTATTTTTACAAACACAAATGTAATTACCAGTCAGTACCTTCCACTGGGAGGCCTGCCCACTTCGTCTCCTTAAGTTAAATGCAGGGAATACAGAGATGGAATTCTTAATGTGTGCAAATCTGATTCAGTAGCTGTGTCTTCCATTGGGAGGCCAGCCTAGACATTCCCACAGAGAAGTGCCCAAAGGTAACAGAAATTTACTCCCATCACTTACACCACTGTAATGTAATACCCTTTGATTAGCACGTTAATGATGTCACTCTATCTGAAAATTCCCTGACCCTGTGAGACTAAATTTGCTTTTCACTGGATTCTGTGTAAGGGAGACTGCATGTTCTAATAAATAATGCCATGTTCTCCTGCTGTAATCATTAATATTTACAATGTATGAGGAAATAATGGGACATTAAGAAATAAATTGTATTGTTTTCAACCATGTATATCAGAGTACAGTCTAAATTGTGAATATCTAAGAGCCATGACGGGACGCGGGTGGCACTGTGGGTTAAACCACAGCCTAGGACTTGCCGATCAGAAGGTCGGTGGTTCGAATCCCCGCCACAGGGTGAGCTCCCGTTGCTCAGTCCCTGCTCCTGCCAACCTAGCAGTTCGAAAGCATGTCAAAAGTGCAAGTAGATAAATAGGTACCGCTCCGGCGGGAAGGTAAATGGTGTTTCTGTGCGCTGCTCTGGTTTGCCAGAAGCGGCTTAGTCATGCTGGCCACATGACCCGGAAGCTGTACGCCGGCTCCCTCAGCCAGTAAAGCGAGATGAGTGCCACAACCCCAGAGTCAGTCACGACTGGACCTAATGGTCCCTTTACCTTTACTAAGAGCCATGACAGCATATTAGCTAACATTTTTCTTTGTTCTATTTTCTTATATGACTAATTTTATATTAACTTGTCTCTTAAATAGTAATTTTGCTTTAATAATATGCTTGAGTTTTCCTTTAGGACGTTGGAAGCTCTACCCTATACAGTATTACATAAATCTCAACCCATTTATGCTCCTAGGCTACTTCTTTATAAAGCTGTCCAGTGTTAAACAGGAAACAAGTGCCTTGAATTCATATCATTCCCAAGTATTTCAGTTTGTTAGGTATGCCTTATCTCCTTGCACCTAAATCCATAACGAAAGTGGGGACTGCTACCCTGAGTTCAGGTGCCAATGTGGAAAACTAGTTGCCTACACCTATTCCTGTCTGTTCCCTCCTTAGTGAGCCAGAGCTTAACACGTATTACAGGCTCAACTAGACTAGTCCCTAGTTCAGAGCTTTCCAAACTATGTGTCGCGACACATTAGTGTGTCTACTGCAGTGTGTAGGTGCATCATGTGAATGCTCCCCATGCGCCTCCTGGGGCTGGAAAGGGGTTAGTTTAACCTCTGGTTTGCTAGTAAAACTGAATTACTGTGTTGCAAAATGATGAATGTCTAAAAAGTGTGTCTCTAACATGAAATGTCTGGAAAGTTCTGCTCTAGTTAATGACAACCAACTAGACTAAAGCAACGCAAACTGGGATGACACGATTTAAAAAGGACAAAAAAGCCCAGATACGTTCCTCTCCTTGGAAGTAAATTCAACATACATAGGATTTTAAGCAAATTTACAGCATAATCCTATATATGTTTTCTGAGAAGCAACTTTGAGACTCCCAGGTAAGTGTGTATAGCATGCTGTATTAAGAAGCAAATCCCACTAAACCCAATGGGACCCATTTCCAAATAAGCATACTTAGGTTTCAGCTGTAATAAATATTCCACTTAGCCTCATATCTTTCTCATGAAGGCTGGGTAACCTTTTCAGGCACTCCCTTGCAGAAAAATGGTGAGGGTCACATACTGGCACAAAAGCCAAATGTATGGGTGAGTCTCCCCTTCTCTCCCTCTCCCCTTCAATCAACTATTAATTCATTCTCTCTCCCTCCCCCCCCCCCCCTCTCTCTCTCTCTCACACACACACACACACATCAATCCATCATCCCTTCACTCATTCAGTGACCTGTTTCTGCCACACATGGCAGGGACAAATAGAGGAGAAACGACTTGGAGATCAAACTGAAGAACAATATGATTCTTACACACAAAATAGTAATGTTCTATGGATCTTGCTTTATTGCTTTATTGATTCAATCCAGAGTAGCCCCCAGCCCTGGGGAGGAAGGCCAGTCTTGGTCCTGGAGATCTCCCACATTCAGCTAGGCCTCACCACTCCCCTCCTTGTGTGCTGGCTAACAGAAGCTCTCATTCAACCAGAGCAGATGTCAGGCATACTTGCTGGGAAAGGAGATGGAATGGGCTTTTTGAAATGTCACACCTAATACACCTTGGTAGAGCATCAAGCAAACACTCTACCACTGTGAGCTGTGGCTGGAAGTAGGAACTGCTGCTGGATTAGAGAGCTGGATAGACCATTCAGAGGCTGGCAGGGCACAAGGCAGTTGTGCCAACTGGAGGGCAACCAGAAATACTTTTCAGCAATACTTTTGGAAGCAACACTAGTGACAGGTTTCAGTGACAATATTGGCACGGCCACAGCTTTTGCAGAAGAACTGACACCAAATCTAGTAGCAGAGGTAAAAATGGTGGCACAGGTTACCCACATGTGGTCTAGTGACCATTCCTTGTACCTGCCCGTTCCAGTACAAATAAAAACAAAGGAGGAAAAAACATGAGTCCTTCCTACATCATTTCCCCCTACATTCGGGGGTGGGGGGGTAACCAATCAAACACAGGAAGTGAATAGAAAAAGGGGCATCTTTGTATCTGTCAGATATATGTCTGAGCTGCATATTTGGCATTCTACATACCTCAGATCAAAATCTGACATTTGCACAATAGCAACATTCCCCAACATGTATTTTAAGAACACAAGCACAGTAAGTTGGTGGGGAAATCCTGTATGTGTATATCTGGAAGGATGGATGTTGTCCTGTCGACTTCTGGCTTTGGTTCAGCCCACAGTTGGCAAGTAGCCACAGAAGGTGATCCACAAGGGAATATAGCCCTCAGGCTGAAAAACATTACCCAATAAAGTTAAGCCACACTGCCCACATACAGAATTCATGGCTTCATGAAATATTTGACTGCTCAGTTGACTGGTATCTCAACACTAACACCCATGTTGTACTATGCCTAGTCCTTTAAACCCATTTTTCCTATGTTCTATATCATGCAGTGATAAAACCGGATTTCAGGAACCTTTTCTTCTTATGGAGGGGTGGTATATAAGGAAGATGATGTTTTATTTAGCAATAGATCTTGGAATAGTCTGGTTTTAAATTTGCCTGTACCCCAAATGTCATGACTAGTTCTCCTTTGATAGGATATTTTTACACAAAAATACCTTAAATAATTTATATATAGTACAAATGGGATCACACTGCAGTTGGCACACTCCTGGATGTCATTAAGTGTTAAATTCCTCCACACAAGTTTAAGGCTACAATCCTACAAGCTGGCATTAGGCCAGCTAAAGGCTATAGGAAGCAACGTAAGTGCTGATCGGCTGGAAGAGTGGGCAGCCTGCCAACACAACAGCACTTATGCCACTAAAGCACTTCAGTACACCCACAGAAAGCTCTGGAGGCATGTATGTCCCACTGTGGCATTCCATCAGACATGGGAGGTGGGTCAATATGGGACATTCAGAGGGATCAGCAGGGGAAAGAACTATGGAACATTATTGGGATCTGTAGGTTCCTACGTCTCTTGTTCTACTTGTATGCCCCCAAACAGCCACCCAATCTACAGCAGCCCTTGCATCAACAATGGGGGGACGGGGGGGGGGAATGGGAAGGAGCTGCCCAGTCTGGCTACATGTCGAAAAACTCAGGGAAGCACCAACAGAAGCTGACAGTTACTTAAATTTAGTTGGCATTGTTCACCAATATAGGCCTGAAAACTGAAGAAGCATTTGTTTGGGGGCATTTGCCGAATTCATCTGGGATTATGTGTATTTACAGATAAATATTATCCTTCTCCAAATTTTGGACATTTGCCGTAATATATCTATGTAATCTGTGGATTAAAAGGACTGGAGATTCAATGACAGCACCTAGAGAAATTTACTTTATTTGGTATGAATAACAGCAAAATCAGCCTCAAGGAGAGTTACACCAATCTTTTAAAAACAGTAACATTTGACTCCAGGAGTAACTACAACGTGTGTCCTATTCATATTACCACTTCAAACAGGAGTAACCTACTACTGCTCCTCTTTGCTCAGCCCCCACACACCGAGAAGAACAGTGTCAATCCCAGATGCCCTTGCACTAAATAAGGTTGTAAAAATGATGCTAATTTTGCAAAGGACATGAACTATTTAGGGTCAGATAGAAAAAGTAGTTACAGTTTCTTCCCAAAGTCTTGTATTCAACTAAATTATATTCAGAGTAGACCCACTGAAATTAATTGACCTAATGGTTATGTTTGTTAATTTCAATGGAATTACGTATACTCTTCAGTAAAACTTTGTTAACTGCCACCCAATTAGTTTACATAATTGCCTTTATCCCAGGGAAAACAGCCAACTATAGCTGGACTTTATGGCATTAATTAAAACCTAAGTAACTACCGTACTAGGCAAGTGTGAACCCTACAATAGTGGGAGTATGTCAAACAGGAGTTCCAGAACTAAACTGCCAATGTGAACATAACCTTCGTGACTGTGGAGGCACTTAAATCTTGCAACTATTCATATAACTGAATCAGAACGATCCTGTAAGCATTCCTGCAATACCTATAAACAAAAAGAACCAGAATTCCTCAAATAAAAACACTCCAAAAATCTTCACAAAGCCAAGAGGCTGTGCAACCCCTCCTCCACAGTTGCATATGAATTGGCCCCAAATGTTGATTCCAGGTAGAGAAAAGTGAGTACCAAAGCAAGAAAGCTGTATGAGGTGCACAGTGGGGAACAAACTTTAATAATTGTTTTTTTTAATGCTGATTTTAATGTATCTGTTTTTTGGGGGGGATTAAAGGGTTGTAAGTCACTTTGAGTTCCCATAGAAAAAAGTAACTAATTCATTTAATAAATAAGGAGGAGGAACCACCTAAAGGTAGGGCAGGAGAGGGGGAATTGAGACATGAAAGGGCAACAATGAGAAATTCAACCCCTGGAGGAATGTCACAAGGCTTAAGATGAGTAGAATTTTATGTGGGAGATGGAAGAAGAACAAGGGAGAATGATATAAAACCATGGTTTCCAACCTTCCCACCCACAGTCCACTTGAAAACGGCTGAGCATCTTGGTGGACTTAATGATTTTTCTGCCTGTTGTTTAGCAACTGTAATGCACTGTGCCTTACAATTTTATGGAATTCAAGCTGTAATACAATAAAAAAACAATATATAAGAAACAAAGTAAGCAATAGAAATACAATTAAAATTAATATGAATATTTAATGCTATAGATGTGCTGTCTATTGTCTTCAGCCACAATTTACAGCACGGATCACCTGAATGAAGCATGTGTGGTCTGTGGACTGCTGTTTGGGAACCCCTGTTCTCGACACATGCCAGAGAAAGGAAGGGGAACAGAGTAGGCAGTGACCTGACAAGCTGTGGCCTGAGGAAGCAGTGGGTGGTCAGGACGTGGAGTTGGAAAAGGAGGGTTAGAGACAGGAGGGTCTAGGTACTTTACACAGAAAGGAAGGGAGCAGCCAAGAGGGCATAGGATTGCTATGTCCCCCCAAAGACATTCTACCAGTTGTGGTTTCTGCTGTCTCTGCAGCACTGTGAGCCTGGCAATTAGTGGGATAGGGGCACAAAGACTAAGAAGCAGCAGAGGTGGCATGACTGAATTTCACACACCATGATTCATTTTAAATTGCTAGTGAAGTTATGGTTAATGCGCCTGTTGATTCTGCTAAGCACAAAATATTTGGTAGTGCAGTTCAGCTGAAACCTAGGCTGGGTTACCTATCAGTATGTAAGTTGCATTCAATGGCATAAAGAATATGATTTTATCTGTTGATCCCATTCACATTAGTGAGAGATTACGGTCCCGAGAGAAAAGAATGCCCTGGAAGATCTCATTCCTTTCCAGCGGATGATTTATTTCAAGAGTAAAGCGTATCCAGCACTCCGCTAGCATCACTGAGCCATGATCACTTCTCTGCCAAAGGCAGGGAGTTCAGGTTGAATGCTTTAGGCTCAATAGAATGAGGCCATTAAAGAAGCACCAGTTAGGAAGAAGGATGTAAAACTGCATACATTTCAAGGCTCCAGACCTCCATCCACCTTACGCTTAGGTGTTACATTCACAGTTTTATTCTGGATTGTTTTATTGGATGTTTTCATGTGTTTAAAATATTAAGCAGTATAGAAAAGAATAAAAAGTATAACAACAACAACAATAATAATAATAATAATAAAATAACAACAATAATAATTTCATTGAAAAAATCACAAGCAGACATTCCGTGGTGATGACTGTAACCTAGATTAAGGTGCCATTTGTCAATTAGCTTATATATGTGAGTTTCTACATGGGTGGCGCTGTGGTCTAAACCACAGAGCCTAGGGCTTGCCGATTGGAAGGTCGGCAGTTTGAATCCCCGCAACGGGGTGAGCTCCCGTTGCTCGGTCCTTGCTCCTGCCCACCTAGCAGTTCAAAAGCACATCAAGTGCAAGTAGATAAATAGGTACCTCCCCAGCAGGAAGATAAACGGCGTTTCCATGAGCTGCTCTGGTTCACCAGAAGCAGCTTTGTCATGGTGGCCACATAACCCAGAAGCTGTCTGCAGACAAACGCTGGCTCCCTCGGCCTACAGAGCAAGATGAGCGCGCAACCCCAGAGTCGTCTGCAACTGGACCTAACGGTCAGGGGTACCTTTACCTTTTATGTGAATTTCTAACACTGCTCTTAGGCAGATAACTATCTAGAAAAGCTCAGAAACAGATCCAACAACCTGCCCCATAATCTCCCACTCACCTTCCATGGTAATTGCATCTAAGAGAGTACCAAGGGTTCCTGCATGCTTCTCTCCACTATCCCATGATGTTAGCCTGGAGAGCCCTCGCTTGCACTAGTCCCATATCATATCATAGTCATATCATGTCATAGTCCCATTCCCTCCTACACTCGTTAGCATATGGCTGAGCTCAGAACTAGAATGCAGTTACAACCTGAGCAATAATGTGTAGAAGAAGGTAAGCTAGTAAAACAGTTTGTAGGCTACTGAATGTCTGACTTACATGTGAGACTATTTAGTTGGTGTTTAAAAATAAAGTAGCAAAACTTTCTGGTGATCAAAACAAAGCTGATGTTGAATTCAAAGCAAGAACCAAATTATAAATGAATAGCGCCCTAACAGTCTTAGAAACATTTGATTTCCTTTATGATCCATCATATTCACTATCCTCAACTGCTTAAAGTATTTATGTTTCTTTTTTTGTATAATCTGAAAATAATGAAGTGATGATACAAATAAAAGCCTATTATTGGAACAGGGGAGACAATTTTTTAAATATAGCACTAATATGTGTATGGGGCATCAAAAATTAATTTCAGCTTGTTTAAGCCAGAAGCTTAACCTCAGGTGGCAACACAAAATAGAAACTAGTTCAACTAAGTCTTTCTATTGCCTCAGGATGTCTTTCGGCAGGTGTACCTCTCATTCCATTTTCTGTATCAGATATAAGTCTTTCCCTACAAATATATAACTCATGAGTTTCACTGTGATGGAAAGAAGAAAAAACTAGGGTCCAAGAAGCATAAAGTTGTTAAAAGACAGATATGGTAATAGAATTGTGTTATTGCAATTAATCATATTTTGGCAGCTAGCTATCCCTATCGGTTAAAAACCATAATTAGTACCTTGGCTCCCCCCCGCCCCCCCCCCCCGGCCACACAAAGTCACTAATATTCCTAATAGGGACCAGAAATCAATGCACAAGGCAATTCTGTAAATGCCAGTCTAAAATTATACTACAAGTAATGTTGAGAGAAAATTCCAGCTTACATATATAAAGGTAAAGGGACCCCTGACCATTAAGTCCAGTCGCGGATGACTCTGGGGTTGCGGCGCTCATCTCGCCCTATAGGCCGAGAGAGCAGGCGTTTGTCCGCAGCTTCCTGGTCATGTGGCCAGCATGACTAAGCTGCTTCTGGCGAACCAGAGCAACGCACGGAAATGCCGTTTACCTTCTCACCAGAGTGGTACCTATTTATCTACTTACACTTTGATGTGCTTTCGAACTGCTAGGATGGCAGGAGCAGGGACCGAGTAACGGGAGCTCACCCCATTGCGGGGATTCGAACCGCCAACCTTCTGATCAGCGAGCCCTAGGCTCTCTGGTTTAGACCACAGCGCCACCCGTGAGGCCATACCTAATCCACACAATTACAATGGCACTACTATTGCCAAGGCATAAGTGAAGGAAATAAAACCGGGAACACAGGAAACACCAACCTGTCTGAAAAAGAAACATTACAGCATTATTCATTTATGGTACTCACCATCTCTTTAGCTATTTCCACAGCTTCTTGCAGCCCATAAAGCTTGCCACAGACCAGGTAAATCCCATTGGCCCAGAGAATACAGCCCTCGTGGACCCAAAATTCATTGCTGTCAAGAGGTAGTTCAGGAATTTGTAACTCCAACTCAGGACCACCTTCCGAAGTGGACATGGGGGGTTTAGAGTCCAAAGGAGCTTTTTCACCAACATTGCTACCCTCAGTGGTTGCCTTTTTACAAGCAGCGCCTCTCGAAAGGGAACGAGAGGCCCCAGCACAGTCCTCTGAGCGATGCCGTCTCTTAAAGCGAGGGTGGGCAGTGAGGCTTCTCTGCTCCTTTTGTTGCTGCTGCTGCTCTTCCTCCTCCTCCGTATCTGTCTTGGAACCATTAGACGCACTTTTATGTCGTACTTTGACCTTATTCTGCATTTCTGTGGCCCTCTTGGGAGGGGGATTCTTGGGCAATGTGGCCGCATAATCCTGGGGATAGAAAGGTCCAAAGAGATCACCCATGTTGCGATAGCTGGCCCACTTGCCACACAGGCAACAAACCAGGTGGCCCATGACAGAGGACTCTGTTACCACAGGGCCCTGTAGCATGAAAGAGGAAATAGGCAGTACTTTGCTCTCAACATTGCTGGGAGGTGGTGTTGATGACCTCTGCCCTTTTCGGCCCCTCACCAGCTTATTCTGCTCCTCTTCCTCTGCATTAATTATTGTGCATACAGCACCTATCTCACACTTGTTCACTACATGAATATAAGGGAAAAAAGACTTGTTCTTGTTATCAGTTTTATCAAGAGACTGTGTGGCATATTTCAGTTTGATCTCTGGTTCCTGGGGCTCCACAATTGGAGCAGCTCGTCTTGGCTTCCGCTTCCGTGGCTGTGCTGTAGGTTTCCTCCTCTCCCTTCGCTGTCTCTTGGGTTTAGGTTCTCCACCTCCTGCCTCCTCTGATGGCTGCAGCGCTTCTGGTACTGATGGAAGTGGCGGAAGCAGCAACTGTTGTTGAGGCGGAGGCGGCGGCGGCGGCGGCTGTTGTTGCTGCTGCTTCTTCTGTTTGTTAACACTACCAATAGGCCGCCCCTTCTTCTTACCAGAAGGAAAATAACCCTTTGGAGGAAAAGGATCTGGCTTGGGTGTCACAATGACTGCATCTCCACCCTTCTCTTCAGACTTTAGATTTGGTTCAGGAGTCAAGACTTTGGATGGAGAGACCGTTTTTAATTCGGAAAAGCTTATAGATCCTGCCCCAGCTAGTGAGCCATCTGTTCTTCCCTGACAAACAGATTTTTGTGAAGGTGCTGGGATCACAGTAGGCACTGGGGCCTCCTTGACAACACTTGCAAGTTCAGGTGTCTCTTTTTTTACGACCTCATCTCTATCCGCATGCCATTCTTCAGAAGATATTGTCAGAGAAATTTCACTAGTCAATTCTTGGCTCTCTTGATCCAGCACAATTTCTTCTTTTATATTTTCTGCTTCCATTCCATGATTGGACACATTCCCACCCTCTGGTGGGCCACTCTTCAGTGACAGAATGTCATCAAGGGTCACTGCATCTGGGCCAGCTTCAGCACAATTTGAAGAAGCACTCCTCCGAACATTAGGGGATGTGATTTTTTGAACAATAGCTTCCAATTTTAACCCACGGCCCTTCCGTGGAGGCAGAATTTTTGTTTTAGCTGGGCTTGTGAGGGAAACAGCAGAGCAATTTCTATTGTCAGGACTTGGAAGATTCCTAGGAGATTCTCCTTTTGAGAGTGACTTACTAACATCTTGGCTTTGGGAAGAATGGGCATAGGAGTTGAGTGTTTTATCAGCTCCATCCTTTGATGAAGTGAGCAGGCGTCCTTTGTCTTCAGTGCCACTATTCTTCATTTCCTGCAACTGCCTCTTGCTAGGAATAGGAGAGATAAAAGAGCGGACTCTCCTTCTCATGATTAAAGGATTTTGAGAAGACTGCTCTTCTTGGCCAGGAATCCTTACCATGGCATTGCCAGATTTAAGTACATCTCCAGCATCTTCACGCTTGTGTGTATCACTATCTTGAGATGCAAATCTCTTCTGACTAGTTGCTCCTAGAGAGCCACTGTTTTTCCCAGTAGTCACCTGTCGGGAAAGATCCCAACCAGATTCTTGTTGCTGAATCTTTTGATTCAAATGTTTAATTTCAGCACACTTATTTTGAAGAGACCCATCACTCCCTAACAAGCAACGGCTTGTGTCTTGACTGACAGCATCATGGTAAGAACCAGAATGGAGATACATCATTCCATCCTTGTCATTTTTCAAAGGACTCCTTACTCTGTCCAAGAACTGCTGTTGCCTTGGGCTCTTTCTTGCTGTCTCCTGTCTATGTTGAGCAGCTGCAATCACTCCCTGGGCAGAGCTGCTACTCCAATCTTTGTATTCTTCCTGTTGTTGTTGGTACAGCTGCCTTTTGTAGTGGTACTGGGAATTCAACCCCTGGTTAGGATCACCAAAAGCATGAGATCGAGCATTAGTGTGATAAACTGAAGCCAACGATGAGCTTTCAGAATTTGGAGGGAAAGGAGAGTGTAAGGAACCCCGGTTCACCCTGTCAGAAAGCACCATATGTGGATTCATGTGGTGAAGATCTGTGCCTGGACCTCTGCTTCTACCTGGTGACATCTTTAATTTGTCTGCCAGATCATGAAACTGAGAGGGAGATTTACCTCTCATTCCCTCTCGGCTGCTTCCCATTCTGCCGGGTCCTCGCCTGAGCTGTGATCGGCTATCTTGTTGCAAAAGGTACTCTGCTGCAGAATCAAGAGCTGCAGCTCCTGGGCTAGCATTGCCTCGGTACGACTCATGCTTAAAACTTGCAAGATGACAATGGTCTCCAGATTTTTTATTGTTGAGGTTGACAGAGGTCTTAGACTGTTCAAAATCTTCTTCCTTGATTTGCCCACTGTGAGACTTTAGCTTTGGTTCCATGGTCACCAGACCACCAGGAAGGATGACTGACTGACCAGGAGTTAGACGGTCACTCCTTCCACTCCTGCCATCAGGACCCATGTGTCCCACAGAGTGAGGCCCAGGTTCTCTAGCAATCTGCCTCAAGGGTGATATATCACAAATAACTGATCTCCTCTCAGAGAGTCCTCCAGCTTCATGAGCAGAGGATTGGGACTCTATCTCAAACTTTCGAGGCATGGGATAGTCTGCTAGATTTATCTGTTTCATCTCAGAAGTTGTGCCACTAGACTTTCTATCCCAGTGGCTCCAGTGTGGATTTTCCAAGAGGGAGCCTATGCTTTTGTTTAAAAGACCTCTATTACTTAATTCATTGGCTTGATTGATCAGGACATTGGGTCTCATGGTACCCTCAAGAGTTCCAGTCATCCCATGATGATCTTGTGCATTTCTAGAATATCTTCTGTCAGGGTGATGGTGATAGCCTTGCAAAACTTCCTGCAACAGACTAGGAAATTTCTCATTCCTGCCTTTTCGCTCACTATGCCCTGGAAAATCCCCTTTATCCTGACCTGAAGGATACTGAGGGAAGTTGCCAGCATTTCTCTGCATACTAGCCCCAATATTGTCTTTGTAGCTATACCTCAAACTACCAGGGGATTTTGAAGGCTCGGTTCTGCCTGGAAAACTGGAGCCAACAACAGCATGACCAAGCTGTCCATTCCCATCTCCGTTGTGGTTAGTGCTGCTGTCCCCACTTTTGCTCCCCTTACTCCCTCCTTGTGGCTCTTGCTGTGGTCCCAGAAGCCCAGTGTCTTTCATCACACTGGCAGAAGATGGTGCTTGAGCACCTGTGGAAACATCATCTTGTTGCTGCTTATCCTGCCCACCTGACTTTTCCACTCTGCCCGTCATAGCTTCTCGGGAAACTATCACACCAACTGCCTTTTCATTGACCTTCGGGGGTGTCTCCACAGCAACTAAGGCCTCCTTTTCATCAGGAGGAGAGGCCACTTCTTCCTCATCTGCAGGGCTGGTGCTGAGCTTTGGAGGCTCATTTTGAGATGCTTGTGTTGGTGATGGGTGGGATCTCTCTAAATTACCCTTGTAGGTGGTATCAGAACTGGTACTCTGACCGCTCAGTTGTCTCACCCTCTCGCCTTGGTCCTCCGAACTACTGGAGCAGCCACCATCAATTGATTCTGCCAGAGGAGACTTGAGCTGTTCCTCTGCTTGGGAAGAGCCTTCTGAGTTTGTGCAGCTATCAGCCTTTTTAGATAGTGAAGATCTTTTGGAGTTTTTCTTCTGAGGTGCCAAAGCATCTGAAAGTAGCATGTGCTGGACTGTATTGGGAAGATTTGCCACTTGACTACTTAAAGCACTTAGGCTGCTTAGTCCTGGATCAGTAAGCCTCTTTTCCTGCAGTCCTTCAAGCCCAAATCCCTTGAATCCTCCACCCTGAGCATTGGGACTTGGCATCATGGATGGTGTTGGACTAAGCTGAGGCATCATTTGTAAAATGCGGTTTCTAGAGGCTACAGGCATGTTGCTTTGTCCACACTGAAGGTTCTCACCACCTGCCATGAGAGGAGATGGTGTGGAGCTGCAGCTTGGGGACTGAACCACAGAGGCAGCTGGTGAGGGGTTAGATATAGGACTAAAATTCTGGTGGAACTGCATGGGTGATCTCACAGGAACCTCAGCCTGGTTGTACTGACCTACTTGACTCTGAAGAGACAGTTTGGTGGCAGTATTTGAGTACTGCATTATATGCTGTGAGGGAGGCTGCTGCGGCTGCTGCTGTTGCTGCTGCTGCTGCTGCTGCTGTGACTGCTGTGCCTGTCCCTGTGCCTGCTGACTGCCTTGGGGTAACTTTGACTGTTCAAAGTTCTTCATTGGCTGTGCCTGAAAGGTGTAGTTTGACTGAGTTCCATAAGTTTGCGAACTCGACCCAACAGCATGTCCTTCATACTGTGAACCAGCATTCACACTGTAACTGCCATCATAGTTCTGCCCAGATTGGCTAAAACGCTGAGGAGAAGGAAAAGAAGAAGAGGAAGAAGCAGGAGGCTGATAGTGTTGGCTATACTGACCCACTCGCAACTGATAGCCAGAAGCAGAGGAAGGCAGAGTTGAAGGACGTTGCATTGGCTGCATATGAGATGTGCTGGAGGCAGACTGGCTGGAGGCTTGTGGCAAAGGCTGATGAGACTGGTAGAGCTGTTGTCTCATCTGCTGAACCTGTTGCTGCTGCTGGCTCGAACTTTGCTGCTGGTACTGAGCACTTCCGGGGGAGAAAGGACCAGTATAATCCTGTTGATAATGGGTCACACCACTAAGGGATGAGTGTTGCGTTTGAAACTGGCTCACATGACCTTCACTCCCATACTGACTCCCAAAGCTGCTCCCTTGGGGTGGTCCATAGCTCTGCACTGGCCCAGAAGGCCTGCGCTGAGGAAGCTGCTGCCCTCCGGCTGCCACAGGATCCTTACTTGAGGCCATATAGTAGAATTCTCCTGCTTCCTTTCTGAAACTTTGATAGCTCTGATGTCCAGAGCTCTCACCAGCCATTGAGGCAGAACTGCCTGCTGCTCCACGGCGCCCACTGCTGCTGCCACCTCCTCCAAAGCTCTGGAACATCTGAGCCTGCTGGCGGGTGCTAAATTCTTCTAGACGGGATGCACCATGCACTTCCTGTGGGTAGTTCTGCTGGTTTCCGTGGTAACTGCTTTGCTCTCGAAAGGACTGCATGCTGTTCAGCTGCAGACTGACAGCTCAGCAACCCGCCTAGAAGAGAAAAAGAGAAAAAGAAATTAGCAAAATAATTCCTATTTCACAGTAACTTAAGTAGTTTTTAATGTATATTTAAATTCACTTGTAGCAATTTCAAACTCAAAATGTCCTCTTGCTTTCTTGTCCTATTATCAGCAGTTGGGCCTGCTATCTAGGAAACTAGACCAGAATGTCAGCTTGATTGCATGTTACAAGGGTACTTAAGAAGATTTTACTAGCTAACGTTTCAACATCTTGTTTGGAGGAATTGTTATGAGAGATGATAGAAATACCCTTTCCCAAACCAGCAATGCTGTACTGTTCACAACAGCATCCCACATCAAGAGGCTTGGACTGATGAAACTGCAGATATTTAAAATACATAGATTTCTTTTCCAATAGGCATATACAGATGAGCGTAAACACTTAGAGCAAGAAAAACAAAAGACACAAAGAACACACATATAAATGTCAATTAAGATAATGAAGAGATCAGACAGTACTAAAATTACAAGTGAGGGGACTGTTTTTAGAAGGCTATATTCAGAGAGGGCATAATTTTGCTAAAATGGGGGGGGGGAGAATTGGGGGTTCTGTATTTCATGAAGGACTTCCTCTTCTATATTTTCCTCTCATAATTTGAGTAATGAGCTCAGGTAAACACATCACTCTTTGTCACAACAATGCGCCTATCAAAGTAAAAGGAGAAGATATGAATTTGTCTGTAATTAGGTGAATTTGCCGATTTATATTACCAAATGCCATAACTGTAAGACAGGTGACTCCACCATGATGTTTGTATGCAATGCATTTCAATTTGTTTCCTTGTGATTTGGTAAGTGTTTAATTCAGGTTCCAGATTATATCTGTGTACAAAGGCTATAAATGTGGTTTCATTTGTATAGTCATGGCACAGAAACAGTATTTGTTGCAAGCTGTCAGTAGATGAGGCAGATAAGTTGCAACTGTGTGGTGTTCCTTTAAGGGGAATGGTTTGGGGGTGACACACGGAGAGGCCTAAAATTCCTCCCCCCAAATTCCTATTAAGTATTATGAATAGTGAAATCAATTGGGCTTTCCTGCTTTTTTTATTCCCTTTCTTTGCAGTTTAAGAAAGCAGGAGTTAAGTGTGTTATAAGAACAGTTCATTAGTTAGTAAAAGTAATCAGTATGTAAGTATCAGTATTAAAGAAGTCAATCCTCCAAGAACCATCATTTCTTAGTTGTTGCAATAAGGTATGGAACATTAAAAGAATAAGGGCTGGCTGCTAATGAAACTAATTAATTCCAACTAGCAGTCAACATGCACAATTAAAGCAGACCAATTACTTTATCTGCTTAACAATTACATTCTTTGTGAGGTATCACAAGAATAACAGCACAGCATGCAGGTGTGAAAACATATCCATAGGCTAGAGAAGTTGAAGAGGTTGCTATGAAGCTGCACTGACAGGGGAAACGCAGGCAAACAAACAGGCTGGGTGAGGAGGATCAGAACACTCCAACTCTTTTGTGCCCAAAAAGTGGGTTGCCAGAGGATGGAAGGCCACTCCCCTGTACCCAACATAGAAATACATAGCATGACAAGGAGCCCCTGCTGAACACTCTTTGGGCCAGCTTCAAATCCACCTAACAGAGCATCTGGTAAAATGTCATTAAGACAAATATCATGAGAGACTTCGTCAAAAGGAATCAAGTCATACTTACTAGGTAGTAAGAATTGTGGAGCTGAATGTGACTTACTTTTTAGTAACTATGCTTTGTACTGCACCTCAGCTCATGATATGGGCAAGCCATTCACATAAAATGGCAAGTTTATCTTTTGCCTGTTGAGCGATTCAAACATTGTTATTCCTACTTCAAGGGATGAGGGCAGGTATATAATTTATTGTTTAAAAATGATGTGTTCATCATCAGGTACATATTTCATGCATACTTCTGTAGTATAATCAAATTACTTCCTAAGTACTGATCAAATTAATTTGAGTTGGTGCAACAATCTTTTTCTCTCCCCTGGACCCTAAAGAATGTATATGTTGTTCTTCAGTGGTTTATTAATTTACTAATTTCAATCCTATGTTTCTGTTAAGGTGTTTGCAGCAGCATACATAGCATCTCCCTTTCCATTTTATTCTCACACAACTCCCCTGTAATGTTGCAAAAGATGAAGGGTTACTGGCTCACAGTATTCCAATGAGCTTTATGGCCAAGTTTGAATTTGAACCCAGGTCTTCTGGTCCCAGTCCAACACTCTGACTACTACGCTATAAATGCTCAAAGATGTTCCATATCCTTAAGGAATGAAAAGTATTGTGAAATGAATGAAAGGCATTGTGAGGAAAGCCATACCCTTCCTTATTCAGAATTTGTGACAATATCCACACAATGCAGGAAAAGACAGCGAAGTGATCTTGTTTACGTGAGTAGCTTTCCAGGAAGGAAGTGCAGTAAATGGATTAGATCAATGGTTCATCAAATGTCACTTACTGAGGCCTACAGTTACATGACCGCCTTGGGAAGCTGCATGTAGTAATGTCCCTATAGATGAAAAGGCAATATAACAATGGTCCAAGTGCATTACCATAAGTCCAGTTTCAATTCTTGCACATGACTACACACACATTCAAGATAATTTGCAGTATGGTAAGCAGGAGAATGGTTGTCTGAATGGTATATTGAGCCTCTTTATACCTATGGTGACAGAGATAATGTCAATCAGCCCTCTTAGTGTAAAAGCCAACTGAGACACTTTTGATGAAGCTAAAGAATCAGAAATAAGAAGGCAAAACACCAAGGCCCAGTTCACATTATCTAAAGTGTTCTTTAGAATATGATAATCATGAACAAGATCCAGCAAGACTTAGTATTGTGTTCTCACCCTTTCCTCTTGTGGTCCTCTGCATGCAAAAGAAGAGTAAATGCTTCTGCTTCCACCACTTTTGACTAAGCAAGAGCTTCCAACTGCATATGAACTCAGAGCTGAGTTGCATATTACCTCTACCAAGAGCTGCATATTACCTCTACTTAGTTAACAAGGATATGAAACCTCTGTTTGATCCTGGTTTGCTTTAACTAATTAGTTAAAATAAATCAGAGTTGCTAGAGATCAGACATATCAAGAAATTGTGGTTTAGTCAAAACCGAAAGGTAAAGCTTTCACTTTTCACCACAGTTGTCATTTCACCGCTTGCTGTTTTGTACAGCTGTCCACTGATATGAAAAGATCTCAGGGAGATTCGTTTTTAAAAAAATTCTTTTGTTGTATGTATATGCCACCTTTTTGCCAAAATACTCAAGATGGTTTACCATTTTGAAATACTAAAACAAATAAACATGATAAAAAGTAGTAACAATCTGCTTAGCCTTAGGCCAACTGGGAGCTGATGGCATAAGCTCTCCGGCCTGAGCCATAAACACCAGGAAGTGTTTATACTGTTCATGTTGTTGTGAGTAAATAGCCCAAACATCTTAAGAACATAAAACATTTTCCACTGTTGGCCATGTCCAGACAATCATACCTTGGCTTAATACACTAAACCATAAACAAGACTTTTGCTCCCCCACACAGCCCTTTGCAATACATGCATCAAGCCAGGAAGTCTCCCATTAGCCATTATTTCATTTTTCATGCAAACTGGGCAACTATGGTTATCAGCTTTAGAACAAGCCAGGATATCAAACCAACTTCAAACTGCAGTTTTATATCCTGGCCTGTTCCAAAGCCAGTACTGTAACTACAGTGATTCTGTCCATGAGGACAAAATGGTTAATCATGGTTTATCAAAGGCTTCCTCATTTGATTGCTAATGCTACAAAGGGGCTTTATGTGTAGAAAAATGGCTTGTTTATGTATCTGCTTACTAAGCTGAAATATGATTGTCTGAAACAGGCCACTATTTGCATTACACCTATCCCCAACATGATGCCTCCTGGCACATACAGCTAGCTTTTGTGAATTCTTAAAAAACATACTTTTTGAAACATTTAGAATTAGTTCAAGAAGGGTGTGATGTGTCAAGAAAACCTGTGACACATTTAGCACTAGCAGTATTTTAGCTGCTGTACATGACACAGACAAGCTACTTAACAGGATAATGAAGTAATAGAAATACAAAAAAGGCCTACAACAAAATGTTGCCGTATAGAGGGTTTCTGTTCAGGCTTCCAGCAGCATCCCATGTCCACTAAATACAAAGTCCTCATTGAGTTTTTTGGGTTTTTCTCCATTGAGTTTTTGTTCCTCCAAACTTGGTATGCACATTTGTGCCCAATCCAAGCTCTATTAAATTCTTAATTTTGCCATTGATGGCTATAGACAATTCTC
The DNA here is from genome assembly GCF_964106915.1 of Podarcis gaigeae. Classification (NCBI taxonomy): domain Eukaryota; kingdom Metazoa; phylum Chordata; class Lepidosauria; order Squamata; family Lacertidae; genus Podarcis; species Podarcis gaigeae. Next base: position 31,906,740 of record NC_139686.1, read on the forward strand.
TCTTCTATCCCTTTGGCATATTAAAAATAGATTATCGGTGTGAAAGTATGATATTTTCCTGGGATAGTTTTGGTTCATGCTCTTTGGTGGTGCTGTGAGGTTGGGAATGGGTTTTTTTGGACTGATTAAGTTGATATAATTGATACTTTGCATGCATTAACAGAAAGACATTGCATATTAATAAGCAATTCATGAACATAACCACTTTGACTTCACTAGCTCTGCATACTAACAAATTTCTATTGTTTATATCAACCTACTTTAATAATTTCAATATTGTTTCATTTTGCTATACTATCCACAATGACAATATAGTGAGTAGCAGACAACTACATTTAGTCACGCAATATGCGTAACTGGGATTCTGGTTAATGTGAATTTAACACAGCTGCCCTAGTGGGCCAGAAACTCAGGTTTAAAGAACTCGGTGCAGTTTTTTATCATTTGAGCAGTTTACATGCTGCATCTCTTCAAATGGACAACTATGTTAACTAGAATATAATCAGCAGTCAAAACTTTAATACCTTTATTTAGACTACTGATCACAATGTAGTATCCAGTTTATGTCAAAATTATTCCACACATTTCCTCCATTGCTAACTCTTTCAGACTAATATTGCAAGGAAAGAAGATCTTGCAGATTTACCATACAATCAGTATATATTTTACTCGGAAGGAAATCTTGCTATGTTCAGTGGAGCTTATTCCTAGTTATGTGTGCACAGGATTACAGCCATAGCTGTAGTAGAACTCTACATGTGTTACACAGGGGACTATCAAGACACAGGCAATGATACTCCCTTGGAAAATAACAAAACCATATTAAACAGCATGTCTCAAAGTTTAAATGCATATTTCAGAAAAGCATAATACAGCCTTCTTGGAACTGAACCAGTTCTAGATGTCAGCAGGATCACAGGTCTGAATGGTCTCCATGACAAAAGAACTCCCAACAACCCATAAGGAGAAGATTAGAACACTTCTCTAACTAGTCTGATACAGTAGTGACAGGACGTAACTATTTAAATATGAAAGCTCACATACCACAGCACTCAGAAATGGTATGTAGGAGACTATAGCTCAGCAATAGAGTACATGCGTCACATCCAGAAGGGTCCAGGTTCAGTATCTGGTATCTGCAGGTAAGAGGATCAGGTGCTCACAGACATCTCTGCCTCATACCCTAGAACCACTGCCAACCAGAGCAGACCATACTATGCAAGATGAAAGAATAGTGGGGGGGGGGCAGTGGCCTCAGGTGCACATTTTTGAGGGGGCATAATGAGGCACCCCCACGGCAGGTACGGAGCCCTGGCAGTTGAGGGATAGCAATGGTTTGGTCTAGCAGCCAAGTCAATGGAGGGGGTGTGCAAGGAGCCTGTTGGAGGTGGGCTCCGTCCACCCTCCACATGAGCATAAGTTGCAGGCTTACTGTATTTCTCTTCTATGTATACACCAAAAGGAAAAGGAGCACTTATTTGTTGCCTGAGGATTTTTAATCCAGAATATAAGCACAACTGTACCTTAGGTTGGTGGAACCTTTACCATCAAGTGTGGTCAACTTCCTTAGAGCTTCACACTAAATATGCTCATGAGGTGCTCTGAATGCACCAAAACACTCAGTTCCCTGACTTGCTATCTGCAGATGTCAGAATAGCCTGATATAGAGACCACTAAAGTACAGCAGTGTGTACAGCTGATTCCATATAGATCTAGCTGCACTATATTATAGTGAAATTAATATATTTTGACAAACAAAATATATTAATTTCAGAAAATAAGAACTAGGATTCATTTATTTACAAGTAAAATAATAGACACTAAAATAGTTATTGCTACCTCACAACAAACTAATAGAGCACTCACACCCACAAAAATGAAATGGTTAATTTCATATATCACAGAAACCTAAATATTGTTCTAATATGAGACTAACAGACCAATTCCATGAAAATACTTCATGGCAAACTTAATTGAGGACATGAAGCCAGACAAGGTACAAATAAATGTGACTTCACCTCACCCTTTCATCAAGAAGCTCAGGATGTCAATGAACAGGATTATTCCATTTTTCCTCAACAGCCATTCTGCAGGCACAGATTAGACTGAAGGATGGTGACCAAGAACCAATTGCCACCATCAGTTTCACGGCAGAGCAGCATTTAAAGTCAGGTGTCCCCAATCTATTTCAAAACTATATGCTATGCTTGTTAAATATGCTCTGGATTCCTTTTTTGAACTACTTGCCACCTAATACAGAAGTCAGGGAACTAAGAGTTTGTTACTTTTTTAAAAAAGTAGAATGTACTGCACAAAAAAGCATTGTTTTAATTACTGAGGACAAATACAAGCCTGCTGCCCAAACACTACCTTGTTGTCATTCACAATTATGATTGTACTGGATAGCATAGATATAGGGGACATATGAACATTTATAGTTTTGTTTTTTAAAAAAACTAGTACATTAGGCAAAGGCAACACTAATTAGAAGTATTTAAGTCTTCCTAGCTTTAACACTGCTCAGCATATATAGCATTGCTATCACTCTTCTAGGCAATAACTCATGACACTTCCAAGTAGTGGCTACAACAACAGTTAGGTTTTACCAGAAGTGACAGCATACCCTCTAACGACCTCAGTTGACTCTTATGAAGAAAAAAGGTGGATGGTGTGTTAGTAGGGAAAAAGAGAGCATGAAGCAATTACTGCTACAGAGCCATTAAGAAATATTTCATGCAATTCAATTTGGCTCATATTAATGCACAACATCAGGAAATATTATTCCCAACTCATTTAGGATATTTAATGTTTTGAGTCCCTACCCAGACCTTTACGTTTGTTCAGAGTGACATGAGGTGGTCAATTCCATCAGTTTGCCTAAGAGATGAACTGAAAGAAAGCAAGAGGCCAGCTGAACCGGAGAGGAGCTTACATCCTAAAAAAACACCATGAAGGTCACAAATTTATTTATTTTTTCATTCATACTTCAATTTTTTGGAAGTCCTTCCTAGTCTACTCTTTTTTTAAAACAAACGCGCGTGCACGCACACACACACACACACACAATCTGTATAAGAGAGAAGCCACCAATTCAGTGGGCCTAACTGAATCTCCTTCGGTCTGCTTCACACTGACTGAGGGAAGAAGCCAAGATGCCTTCTCTACGATTCCTTCGACTTGGAAAAAGCATCGTCCCACCAGGGGATTGAAATCCCAGCAGGAAGCCATTCCCCCTGCCCCGCTTTAACCACCTTCCCTCCCTCCACATTACACTTCCCCTCCGACACCCCTCTCCCTTTTTCAGATGCAATGTACGCAAGAAGGCAGGGAGGGAAGTGCGGGGCAGAAGGAGCAAAGGTAGATCGCAGGATTTCCTGAGGATCTCCCCAACTCCGACCCCCCCGCGGGCATTCCTCCTCCAAGCATCCATGGCAAAAGCCCGGCTGGGGGAGGGGCGCGGATGCTGCGGCCCGCGGGCCGCCCGGGCACCCGTCTCCCCGTCTCCTTCTCCCGCCCCGCCTGAGCCGCGCGCCCCGCCCCTTCCACCGAGGCCCGCGACAGGGCTTCGCACGCACCGAAGCCGTTACCTCAGCGTCGCTGTCCTCCCCCGCCCCCCCTTAGGGGGGGGAGCGCGGAGCGGGCGGCGCTTCTCAGCGGCGCGTGGGGCGGCGGGGATCCGCGTTGAGCCGGGGGCGGCTCCGCGGTGGTGGTGCCGAGGTTTCTCTCTCCATTCTCCCCTCACACACACACACACAGGAAATAACACAGGATCAGCTGACAGGACCCGGCCAATGGGGCGGCGGCGGGGCAGCGCGCGCAAAAGGGAGGAGCGCGAGACGGCGGCGGCGCAGGGCGGGAGGGCGGCGCATTGCGCGTGCTCGAACCCGCCCTCCGAGGCGCAGAGGGGAGCTGGGCAGGCGCCTTCTTCAACCACGCGCTCGTTTAAAGAGGCAGCGCCCGGGCGGAACAGAACTCTGTGCCTCTCTCGCCTAGGGACGAAGGCGGGCACCGGCTTAAGCCAGTAGTAGCCTAATGCACACCTTGACCATTAACTTCCGTGTGTCTTCCAAGTAATCACAGTAGCCCAGCGCCTCCCTCCCCAAAAGGAGGGGGAATTACAGCAGCGCAGGCGACTCCTGCGTCTCCCCGATATTTAAGGCTGCCATCCCTCGCGCACACTTACGCGGGAGCAAAACCGCGTGAACCAACTAGGGCTGACTCCAGAGTAAATACGGATAGGATCTGGCTGCAGTTGTGCAAGAAGCAGCAATTGGTAACATTTTCTATCTCGCGCTTCAGCCGGAAATGCTGCTATCACAGTTTCCAGCCCCTATTGCTTCCCTTTCACTATATTACCTCTCCTTCCCACCCCCCACTGGCCCGCCAAGGGATGGGGGGTTGTGAGCAGAATCATAACGGGTTCAGTCAGAGGCAACGGTTTGAGTTGTCCAGATCACGGCTGGCACCAGAGGGTGGCGAGGTCTGACCCGCCATCCCAACCCACTCATGGTTCTCCTATAGGTGGCACTCAAGAAAATTAGAATTTGGAGGCAGCCCAAAAGAGTTCTTCCTGCCTTTTCCAGGTGAAGGGGGGCACTGCCTAGAACCCACTCTGTTTAAATTTATCGTCCCCTGTCTCTCACCAGCTGCTGCTGAAACACGAATGTTTACTCATTTTTTTAAAAAGCATTAAAATGCCTAAGCAAACAGAGGCCCTTACCAATAATATCAGGTTCCTAGCTGCATAGCAGTGGCAAGATCCCAGGGCAATGTGTCTCCTATTAAAACAACACTGATAAGCAACACCCTGCTATGAAGCCATAAAAAAGGTAAGACAAATCCTCAATGCAGGCTCATTATTAATCCAGCTTTTCAACCTCCCCACTGGATACCACATACTTGATCTACTTAACCAAGTCCCTGCCATTCACTGATTCCCACCCCCCCTTACTCTCAGGCAGTGAAGAAATTAATTCTGCAAGCAGATCGTTTTTCTGCTAGAAAAAGGGCTACTTTAAACCAAACTCTTCAGTCCTGCGCTACAGCAGAGTACTATAGCAAGTACTGTAATGGAAGCTTCTTGGACCATAAACCACCCATTTTTCTCCCACCCCATGAATCTATTCAAAATTTGTCATTATGCTGCTTCCACAGTAGGCATATACTGCGGCATCACAAACCAACCACTTTTTTTTTTTTTTGCTTTCCTGTACACTTTTCTTTTTGCCAAAGCTCAGAAAATCCATGTTTTTAAACTCTATGAAATAGCTGTGTTATTGCCTACCACATTGCTATTGTGGCTGGTTATGGCCTGTATATAGTGCCCTAAAGCAGAGGTTTTCAACCTTTTTGAGCCCACGGTTCCCTTTACCAACTACATTTTTTCTGTGCCACCCCTGTGGGGCTCAGGAGCCCAGTTACGGCACCCCTTGCCTGCAGAGCTGGCAGCCTCTCACCCTTTTTTGAACACCCTCCCTTGTGGAGTGTTCCCTTAGCCTCCTCTCTGCTCCCCTCTCTTTGGGGGTCCTCTGGGCAGCCATAGCTGCCACCCTGGTCTCCAAAAGAGCCAATCCAGAGACATGACTTCAAGCTCACCTACTTTCAAGAATGCATTTAGGGAGCTTTCTTTGAGGTGAGTAAACACACAGCTTACAGTACTTCATACCAAACTATAGATAATACAATATATCTCATTATCCAGGCTCCTGTCCAGCTCACAATGACAGAGGCTCTTACTTGAGACTAAGGTGGAATCTACACACATATAAAAACCGTTCCGAAAATGATTTTTTAATAAAACGTTTTAAAAAATACATGGAATTTTCCATAAGGCTCACTATCACCATCTCGTGTCACACTGTATATTGCACTTAAAACGTTTTATTTGCAGTTGTATAGCTGAGTCCTAAGGAATAAATCTCTAAGGCAGAAAAGAGATTCAGGCTCAGCAACAGGTAATGAGTCCTAGCAGCTGCTGCGCACAGACTAGATGACAGGAAAGGTGAAGCCAGCCAGCCTAGAAGCAGTGGTCCATGTTTAAGGAGTCCCAAGACCAAGGCAATGAGCTGAGAACCACATGGAAGAATTGGAGGGGCCCCCCCATACTTTTAAAGATGGGGCAAGGAGAGCTCATTCCAGAGACTCTTGTGATCTGCAAGCCAGTGGGGGGCAGGAGAATAGTTTCATCACCAGGTCCTGGGAGACCAGGTTGTGCTTCCCTTTCAGCCTCCAGTTCCTCCCCGCACCCCAGCTGGCTCCTGCACTCCACCTTGGATTCAATTACTGCACTCTTTTCCTCAGGAAGAAAGAGGGGAGATGAGAGCCCTGCAAGGGCAGTCATATCCTGAGAAGTAGAAGTAGATGCTGCCTCCAGCCTCTGTTCCCCAGTCCCATGTCATTTTCCTGTTCACGCTCCTAGGTCTCTGCCGCCCACTCCACTCCTGAGCCCAACAATGCCTTGGGACTCACGGAACTCAAGATAAATTACTACATGAGCAATAGTAAATTCAACTTTAGGAAACTGCACAAATTCTCCTGGTAAGACAACACACTTCTGCAGTGATTAACACTTTCTAGTACAGTACTAGTACAGTGGTACCTCGGGTCGGGTTACATACACTTCAGGTTACAGACTCCGCTAAACCAGAAATAGTACCTTTGCTTCAGGATGAAAACAGAAATCATGCTCTGGAGGCGCGGCGGCAGCAGGAGGCCCCTTTAGCTAAAGTAGTACCTCAGGTTAAGAACAGTTTCAGGTTAAAAACGGACCTCCGGAACAAATTAAGTACTTAACCTGAGGTACCACTGTACATTTCTTCAAGTCTAACATGATTTCAATACAGCAGTTCAGGAGTCATATCCAGTTTGCGGAAGGCCCAACAGTGAAGCACAGCATATATACTGTAGATGGTTATCTATAGATGTTTTGCAGAGTCACTTGTACAGGTTCCACCCTCATGAGCTTACTAACCACTGGATTCACTTAGGCTGCCTATATCAACCTACTACCTGGGAGTAAGCACCACTGAACTCAGGCGTTACCTCAAAGTAAGTATGTGTAAGATTGCACTGTTAAAAGCAGTAACCAAAAAGTAATGATTCAACCTATTCTTTGAAACTAGTTTGCTCCCATATCCACTAACCACTTTGTCCAATCTACTTAATTCAACATCAGTATGATAATTCTATGTTACACCTTTGTTGCATAGGGTTGCAATTCCTACAAGTTGCTACAACACTACCAATACACCCAAAATACTTTGCCTACATACATAGATTTCATTTCAGTATTCACTTCTACAAATTATTGTCCATCAACTAGTGGAAAAATCTTTTTACCTTTCATTTACTAATTCATTCCCCTTGTAATAGTTGCAGCCCAGTCTTCTGTAGATTTACTCATGCCAAATTCAATTGGACTTATTCTCACCCTGCATAGCAGTACAACTCCAGACTCCTCAAACAATTATGTTTAAGTGGTAGAGATGTCACATAATGTCAGCTTGAACAAAAGGAAAATCCGCAGGAGGAGTTGAATGGAGAAGCATTCTCTTCTTCCAACAGATGCAAGAACAGTGAGAATTTTTTCACCCAAAATTTATAGCTTGCTGGCAAGGACTGTCCCCAGCACAGCAGAAGAGGCCAGAAAGTCAATAAATCTCCATTATCTGAATCATTAGAAGCATCCCTGGTTGGTAATATACAAAAATGCAACTGAGGGTATCCCATTTTTTCACCTTGTCTTTTTTTATAAAAAAAAAAAGTACACAGAACAAGTTTTACAGCTTCACTTATGCACACGTGTTATTTTGTACAATTTAAAACGATGTTAACTACCCAAAGTATAAGTGATAATGGTTATTCTGAATACTATTTTAGTTTTAGGGTATCTCCATTTGGGAGGGAGCAGGGAGAGAATATCATTTTAGAGAAGAAAAAAAACTTTAAGCTACCTTTTACTGATTTTCTATTAGAGCATTGATATGCTTAAATAACTACCTAAAAGGAAATTAACAACAGAACCTCTGTCATTATTCCTGGTAGGATGGATTCCAGAAGGCTAAGTTGCCTTCTGTAATTCATGTGACTGAATGCCTGGTTTATGACACGCAGTTTCATCAAATCCTAGAACATCACCAAATAGCGGAATCCAGAGAATTTAAATTCACCTTGCAAATAACTTAGCCTTAATATATACAGTATTACTCCAATAAACCTTGCACCCTACTTTTAGAACATGCTACATAATAAGCTTCTAAATTTCAGATTTATGCCATTTTTACAGAATGGTAACCCCTTCTTTTAAGAGCTATTATTCTTTAGAGACTCATAGCAGCTGAGCAGTGAGTATCTTAAATCATGCCAGAACTGAACATCACAAATGCAATATCCAAATGACCCATATTTGAAGGACAAGATCATCCTCAGCTATACTAAATAGTTTTGTACAAGCTATTTTGTACCCACAGTTCAACAACACCTACAATAACTCGTTGAAGTTAACCTGATATTCATAATAAGGACAACCCTACTTAGAGTACTACTATATTCCCATGATAAATGATAGATTATATTAATATAAAAGCTTATCACAGCTATGAAACAAAAGTAAAATTAATATTTGTAAAAAAAAAATGTTAGTAGAAGCTTAGCAAAAAAAGGAAAAAACCACAAATCCTAGTTTTAGACCAGAGACAGCCATGACAGTCCCAGCCCTTTAGATGCACTGAAAGAACATTGGATGTTAGTCATTACTCCTTTTATAAGTAAGGAAGGTGGCTTGGTCCTGCTGCTCAAATGCTTTTATCTTCTTGATGAGGCATCACACTCAGCTGGATCTCATATCATTCTTCCATTGCAATCTCTGTGAGTGAATGAAAACAGCTGGGGACCATCTTGGAGCAAGATTTAACTCTTTCATTTAACCCAGAGTTCATACTGTGGGATAAATATCAGCCTCATATAACCAGTAAGCTTAGCTCTAGTTGATGTGTGAAGGGGTTAAAACCATAGAGTAAGCTGTTCTGCCAGACCCAACTAGGCCATATCCCCTCACCTTGAGAGGAAGTGTTAACAAGGCCTTTGCTTACTTCCACCATGTGAATCCAATCAGAAAAAAACATCTGGGCTGATTGTGCCAAGCCCAGAGCAAGCCAACCTTGTGTTTCTCTACAAATAATTTAAAAACATGTACCAATTTTGAAATGAAGTATTGCTGCCTGTCGTTTCTTGCTACTTTATGGAAATGCACATGAATCTGATTTTTTAATGAGTTCATTAAGTAAACCATTTTTAACTTTGCAAGTGTGTGGCCTATTTCTATGCTAAAGGGGAAGTAAAGGGGAACTTTGGGAGAAACTTAGAAAAGGGTATTTCAAAGGTATAACAGCCTATATTTCCCTGCTTTACCTTACTGCACGTTTTGTGATTTTTAAATCTCTGCCGATGATGCTCTCTCACCAAGAGAGTATTTGCTCCAAACCTGGAACACTGAACTCATATATTAGGGGTGGTTAACCCTTTTCAGCTCAAGGACTGAATGATCTCATGGGCAACCTTCTGGGGGCAGCATGCTAGTGGTTGGTGGCGGCCAGAAGTAACAGCGGGTGGAGAAAGAGATGTGACTGTTCCCTTTGTACAGTCGGCGACATTCTAGCCTATCAGAAGTCCCGGGTTTCTGCACACTCACACACACCCCATTCTCCACCAAGACAAGCAAGAGGCATTACTGCAACCATACCAAATAAAACAGCACTTGAAGCCTAGGGAGGAAGCATGTCTGGAGAGTCCCAAGAGCTGGACAGAGAAGTCACAGTTTGCTTCTAGGCCTCTGGTTCCCCACCCCTGTCATACATCAAGGTATGTAGTTACATCAATTTGTCATCATTTCCACAGAATTTAAAACACTAAAATGGAAACCTGGTGGTGGGTAAAAAATGCCCTGAGGAAGGACATAATGCATCTTTCCAGAATCCTTGCAGAAGCTCTCCTTTAAGACTCCAGATACACTCATCCAGAATCTGAACTCCACTGCTGTGACTGAGGCTATAAAAACAAGACATCCCACAGTGTTATGGGAGGGAGGGGATTTCAAAAAACAAAAACCAACCCACCCCATTACGAATGCTCAGACACCCAAGGCCATGTGGTATCTCTTCCACATTAATCTGGAAAAAATACACTGACCAAATAAACCTATTTTACTCCACAGGCGACAGGAGTGTCTCCCACAGACAAAACAGAATAAAGAATGTGGGTTGCCCAAAGGGAGGATGCTGTTCATCACAACTCCCTAAAATGCAGATAAGTTCCCATGTTGCATTGCTGAAAGCAACAGAAAGCACAATCAGCTTTGCTGGCAAACATTATATACTGCACTCCAGTTATCAATACTGCTGCTAAACCCACATGGCTCATTCTTCCAGACAAGTTTCGAGTAGAGATGAGCAGATTTCTCACTTCCCCTGTGTTATTGTTGTGCCAATCTGATATCCCTTGGGTTCTGCTTCGCTTGTCTTCCAGTAGGAATTCCAGATTTCGAAATGCCAGTAACAGATTATGCACATTCACCCTCTGCTATGATAAAGAAAGCTTCCTGTGGGAGTGCAATTGTAATTATGCAGAAAAGGAAAGTATTAAAAGCCTATGTTTTTGAAACGGGATCCTGTAGGAATGCCATTTATTAATTTTAAAATGACCCTGGAAGCAGCAATTTCTTCCTGTGAGATCTCCAACACTGGGGGGGCAGGGGGCGGGTTTGACTGGTTTTCACATGTTTATCTCTTCATCCTATTGAACAATAGGAAGAACAAACTGTTGGCAGTTAAATGAAATTGATGATTAATAAATAAGCAAAATGGCCCCATCATTCATCAGACACCTATCTGTTCCTGAGGCTCAAAAGAATTCTGCTATATCAAACCAGAAAATCATCCAGACCAGATTTTGTTTCAATAGTAGCAAACTAGACACCTCTGGGAAGCCCGCAATCAAGACACGAGTGCAACAGCACTCTCCTGTTCGGGTATTCGGAGGCATAGCGTCTTGACATCGGAGGTAATACATAATAATTGGCAGAAAAAATGATGGTGGACAAGGCTGATGCCCTTTTAAAACCTTCCAGAATCTTGTGGTAGTGAATTCCATAGCTCAACTATTCAAACAACTACTTTGGCTGTGTCCACACTGGGTCATTAAAGTGTGCATAGGCAGTGTTTCCACGAGCACTTCCAATGTTATGCTTTCAAAACCTTTATCAATGTCTTCCATCCACACTTGTGGGCAGCAGCTGACGGTACTTTTTGCCAGAAACATGAGAACAACTGTGGGCATATGCATGACTACAGTGGTGCCTCGGGTTACATACGCTTCAGGTTACAGACGCTTCAGGTTACAGACTCTGCTAACCCAGAAATATTGCTTCGGGTTAAGAATTTTGCTTCAGGATGAGAAGAGAAATCATGCTTTGGCGGCGCGATGGCAGCGGGAGGCCCCATTAGCTAAAGTGGTGCTTCAGGTTAAGAACCGTTTCAGGTTAAGAACAGACCTCTGGAACTAATTAAGTTCTTAACCCGAGGTACCACTGTATTTGTTTACCTGTGCACACTTCCCGTTTTAGTTTTTTTAGTTTTGAAATACAATTTTTTGATCTACCAAATTTGCACAAAAGAGCAGTCAATTTATTTACTTTTAGAAAATGTTTGTGTTGCTCCAAGCCAGGAAACCTGAGGACCATTGTAGACATGCAGGCAGGTATTTGGTTACCTGTGCACACACATTTCTTTTTTTAAAAAACAAAAGTTTTTTTTGATGCACCAGATTTCCATAAAAGAACAGTTTTTTAAAAATTAAATATATATCTGCATCACGTGATGCTGGACAAGGATTTGGAATTGCTTGGATAAAATGTTGCCAATATAAAAACCCTGTTATTTTAATACAGCTGTTTTATTCAAGAGCAGTTCTGTGCAAAAGAGCTGCTTTAAAAATAAAAATACTGAGAACAATACTTTCAGCAACATTCACTGGAAAAAGGCAGGCAGCATCCCTTTCTTCAGGAAAAAAAGGAAGCAGAGGGGATGGCAATGGAAAGCACCCTGTATAACATCACCAAATATGATTTTTTATTTTTATTTTTGAAAAATCATCACCCACAAACAGAATGCACTTCATTGCGTTTAATCAGGTAACATGTAATTTTATTTTATATTTTCTTCCCTTATTGGATTAACCACGGATCAGGAAAATCTGAGTTTAGAAGGGGGAAAGTGTGATGTGCCACTTGGATGAGGATGTTGTGTGGTCACAAGCACCTTCAAATCCACATTAGACAAGTCCTTCCTTTTGTATATCCACCTGTAATACTTCTTTCCTTACTCACCTTTTTTTCTAAACTAAAAAGTATCGTGACCTTTTCTGATAGGGGAGTTGCTCCAATCCAATTTTGGTTGCCCCTTTTCTGGTCTGTACAGTGGTGCCTCGCAAGATGAAATTAATCCGTTCCGCGAGTCTCTTCGTCTTGCCATTTTTTCGTCTTGCGAAGCACGGCTATTAGCGGCTATTAGCAGCTATTAACGGCTTAGCGGCTTTAAGAAAAAGGAAAAAACCTCGCAAGAACTCACAAGACGTTTCGTCTTGCGAAGCAAGCCCACAGGGAAATTCGTCTAGCGAAGTGACGCAAAAACCGAAAAACCCTTTCGTCTTGCGCGTTTTTCGTTTTGCAAGGCATTCGTCTTGCAGGGCACCACTGTAGTTAGGAAGTTGGCTTTGTGGAGTGGGAGATCTGGGTTCTAATTCTGCTCCTCCTCATTTGCATCTAAAAACATTGTTACTGAAAGAACACCCAAAAGAAAACTTTGACTTGTATCTCCCTGTAGCTGGGCATGAACCAACACCACCTATGTGCTCTTTCCCAATGAAAAAGTATTTTGTTCCTCTCATACAGACAAAAATACAACTGTGTTGAGAAGAGTGTTCCAGGGATAGCACATTATTCCCACAGCACTGCTTGAGCTCTTCTCCTGGAAAGCCCAAGAGGTCTTCGTGTATGCTTCCTCCAGACACTGGAACGTAGGAATCTATCTTCTACCAAATCAGACTATTGGTCTATCTAGCCAGTATTGTCTACACTGAAACATAGAGGGTCTGCAGGGTTTCAGAAATGGGACAGGAGTGCGTGTCATTTTAGGGCATGAAACTTTCTTCAGTGAGGGTTGTTAAAAATGTTTTTTAATGTAAATAATTCAAATCTGCTATTATTTGTAGCATTTAGCTTGGAAAATCTACATTTGATTAAAAAACAAATAAACTGCCCTCGGAAAACCAAAGAAATTTAATTTTACCTTCTGAAAATGTCAGGTAATGCTTAATAATAATAATAATAATAATAATAAAATATAAATGCAAGTACTTGACAATCATATTTAATTATTTCTATGCAATGTTACACATATTTTACTTACCTAGCAAAGCAAAATTATATTAATTTAACCAAAGTATGTTACAACTTTTTAGCACCCCTCATTTTTGGAATTTGAAAGTCCTCCTTGGAGATTGAACCTTGAAATTCCTGCATGCAAAGCAGACATTCTACCCAGTGCTATTTTTCTAGAAAAAGAGGTGCTGGAACTCACCACGAACACCTCCCTCAGAATGGCAATGATTCCCACCTGAGAGGTACCAGAACTGATTTCCAGTGAGTTCTGACTGAAAAATGCCATGGTTCTACCCAAGCTATAGTCTTTCCACCAATGGGCTGAGTGTTGTAATTGTAAAAATAGTCTTGACTTCCTTCTCTAGCTCTGTTTACTTGGCAGAAAAGCATTTCAGTGTCTGGTGTACTGAGGAATGTGCTATGATCTTTTCCTGGGCCCTTTTGTGTGTTGGGGCATGTGCATTACAAGTTCATAGAATCTTATGAGTTGGAAGAGACCCAAGGGTCATCTAGTCCAGCCCCCTGCAACGCAGGAATCTCAGCTAAAGCCTCCATGAGACGGCCATTCAACCTCTGCTTAAAAACCTCTCCAAGGAAGGAGAGCCCACCACCTCTCATGGGAGTCTGTTCCACTGCTGACTCAGAAAGTTTTTCCGACTGTTTAGTCTAGGGTTACCAGACGTCCCCGTTTCCTGGGGACGGTCCCAGTATTTGCAAATAAGTCCCTGGATAAATTCCATCCCCGAAATGTCCCCGAATTTCCTCTAATGTCCCTGGGAAACACAGTAGCGACAACAACAAAAATTCCTTCCAGTAGCACCTTAAAGACCAACTAAGTTAGTTCTTGGTATGAGCTTTCGTGTGCATGCACACTTCTTCAGATACACTGAAGAAGTGTGTATCTGAAGAAGTGTGCATGCACACGAAAGCTCATACCAAGAACTAACTTAGTTGGTCTTTAAGGTGCTACTGGAAGGATTTTTTTTTGTTTTGACTATGGCAGACCAACACGGCTACCTATCTGTAACAGTAGCGACAGTCTCAGCAGCCCAGAGCAGTTGGCTCTGGCTGGCTTCAGGAGCTGCTCAGAAGTCCCCATATGATGGTGGTGCAGGGGCTCTAAGATGCAGCTTCCGGGCTGCCTCCACCTTCCTTGACCCCAGCAACTAAGCTGTAGAAGGGAGGCTTCACGCTGCCTATCAGAGCTTGTGTGCAAGCAGGAGGGGGCAGGGATCTCTCAATTAGGCAATGGAAAGCCTCCCTTCCCAGCTGAGGGATCCCCGCCCCCTCCTGCTTGCACGCAAGTAGGAATGGGATTGGGGCTGCTCTGATGGGAAGGGAGGCATTGTGCTGCCTGAGAGATCCCTGCCCCCTGCTGCTTGCACGCAAGTAGGAGTTGGGATGGGGCTGCTCCAAAGGCAGTGTGAAGCCTCCTTTCCCACCCTCCTGCTTGAATGCAAGTAGGAATGGGATTGGGGCTGCTCCAGTGGGAAGGGAGGCATCACGCTGCCTGAGCCTCGCCATCGCCGCTCTCGGCCCTCCTTCTCCGCCTTCCATGCCTGACCCACCACTCACCGCTTCCCTACCACCACCACTGAAGAACCAACAACTCAGGGGCTGCCCAGGCTCATAGAAAAAGAAGATAGAAGCTTTGGAGGAAGGGGAAACGTGGTGGCTGAGGTCAAGGCGACGGCCCCTCTGCCACCGCCATCACTGCAGCATCAACGTCCCAAACATGTAGTATGTATGTATTTATAGTGTCCCCAGATTCATTGAAAAAAAATTGGTAACCTTAATTTAGTTGGAATCTCCTTTCTTATAAGCTGAAGCCATTGCCTTGAGTCCTACCCTCAAGAATAGGAGAAAAGCATGTTCCCTCTTCCATGTGAGTCCTTAAGATACTTGAAGATAGCTATCATATCTCCTCTTCTCTAGACAGGTGATGACGTGAAGTCATTCAGTAGTAACTATACAGTTGTACTTTGGAAGTCGAAAGGAATCTGTTCCAGAAGTCCGTTTGACTTCCAAAACATTCGGAAATCAAAGCTGTGACTTTTGATTGGCTGCAGGAACCTCCTGTAGCCAACTGGAAGCCGCAGGAGCCCCATCGGACATTCGGGTTCCAAAGAACATTCGCAAACTGGAACACACACTTCTGGGTTTGCGGAATTCAGGAGCCAAAACGTCTGAGTACCAAGGCATCTGGGATCCAAAGTATGAATGTACATTGATGCCTTTCCTGCATGGCAATTGTGACAGTGCCATCAGCCTGCCATCTCATGATTGGCGAACAATAGAATCCATGGGGCATTGTAGAAGTGTCTGTTGGTGTTGTTATATCTGCAGCTATCTTCCGCAGTGCTTCTTTGTTCCTGCACATGCAGATGATCACAACTACATGATTAGTATCCAAAGCTGTCCCCTTTACTGATAGAAGGCATCCTTGTTTCTAGTCCAAAATATGAGGACACATAGTGGGATGTAGGGGAGAGAGGGAAATCACGGAAAATCACCTCCCTCCCCTTTCCACTAATTGATGCCTTCTGTCAGCAGAGACAGCACTGAATATCATCTTGTGTCATTATTAGCTCTGATATAGTTGCCACCAGTATTGTAGGAATATAGGCTCATCCTGTAATTCAGGCAACTTTTAGCTAACTGACAATCAAACATCAAAGTGAATTTGTGAGACTATAATCCCTGTGTCCTTTCAAGAAACATCAACTTGTTATTTTCACTTAAGTCACACAAGGAACGGTCCAAGCCACAGGTCCCTGTAGTTCACCACAGAGTTTGAAGGGGTGTAGTAGGCAATCTTCTAGTCCAACTTTCTGCTCAGTGCAGGAAGTTCAGTGCTAGGACATTGCCAGCAGATGGTTGGTCAAGCCGCTGCTCTGTTAAAAGACCTCAAGCAATGGAGAGCCTAAGACCCCTCAAAGTAATAAATTCCACTGTCCAACTGATCTGTTTGCAAAGCAGGTTTCTTCTAGAGTGCAACCAATATCTGCCCTCTTGCAATTTATGCCCAATAAAATTGTTCACCCTTTATATATACCCAAAAAGTCACTGTGCTCTGCAAGAGAGGCCTGCTGCAGAAACCATCTTATCAGGAGGTCCATTCCATACAATATAGGCATCGGGACTTCAGCATGGTGGCAGCTACCCTTTGGAATCCTCTCCTGCTACATATCAGACAGGCACCATCTCTGTTGTCTTTTCAGCAACTATTGAAGACCTTCCTCTTCCAATAAGCCTTTTCAGTGGTGATCTTTAGCCTAGTCCGCATCTGTATTGGAACTATTTTAATCATAAAGAATTATTTTTAAATATTTGTAACTTTTTAAAATAGGAGGTGTTTTAAATATGGAACTGTTTTTAACTGTGTTTACACTATTCTTGTTTTGCGGTTGTAATTGTTTTATTTGTTTTATAATTGTGCATTTTTTGGTTGGGACCTGCCCTTGGACCATGCAGTGAAGAGTAGACAAGGAATCCAATAAACAAGCAAGCAAGCAAGCAAGCAAACAAACAAACAAACATGTCAAGTTTAGAATTTTTAGGTTGTGGTATGTAGAAATGTAGTACAGGCAGTGACCATATTTACGCATTTCCAGTTGACGTGTGACCGCGCACATGCTCATCACCACTGATGTTGTAGTGGCCAGGAAATGGAGTGGAGGCAGAACAGGTTTAAGCATGCTCCGCTGACACCCAGAGGGGCCAAAAACGCAATCCCCGCACAAACGGCAGGTTGCTTGTATATGTAGGAACAGTGAACTCTGCAATCGTCATGGAAGAAGATTAATAAATTTGAAGAGGGAGCAGTGAAGAAGAGACAAAGAGGCATATTTACAACTTGTGTGCAAAAGGGAGGATTATTATACAATGATTTGACAAAACTGCATTCACCCCCTTATATCACCAGGCAAGTGGACATTAAAGAGCTTGAGCTCTTCTCCCCTTCAGACACCTGATCTCAAATCTCAGCTTAACAACCACTGGAAATTCATTTTCAGTCAAGCTCAGGGTCACTAGGGATGAGTCCTGAGAATCTGTTCTGAATGGCAGGCCTCAGCCTGGAAATCTGTAATGCAAGAATAAAGTACATCTGATCAGATAGATAGGGCTTCCATTGGTTACATTTTTATGAGTCGTGACTGGTCCCATTAGGGCTAATAGGGCACAGTCTCATCAGCCGTCCTCAGGCAGCCCCCACGAACCTGGCTTCCTACTTACAATCAGTCCAGGAAGTGGCCTGGCTGACAGCTTCCTCCTCCTTAGTCTCAGCTTGGCCCTGTACAACTCAGCAGGGAAGAGGACGGGGCAAAACTAGAATGGCTCTGGCGCTACCTACTGTCAGCCTCCATGCCTCTGGCCTACCAGTCCAGAAGATCACTGCCCTCTGCTGCAGATACGTGTTCCAGCCTCACAATAACCTTGCAACAGGGGTTGCACTCAGACAGGGGTGCCAACTTGAATAAAATATTGGGAGGGCCCCACCCTGCATAGTCCATCACAAGAGGCAGTGCACACACATCATTTGAATGCCAATGCCTAGCTTCTCAGCTGAGCCAGGATCTGAACTTGAGTAGCAATCACTTTTAAACATTACTCCACATACACCTGACAAAGCAGGCACTGGCCCATAAAAAAACCGCAATGCATTTGTTAGCCTTGACAGGTGCCCAAAATGTCTCTCTTCTTTTCATTGCTCACTATGGTTCTTCCCAGCGTTTCCATGCTGGGCACAAAAGCCAAGCGCAGGCTTCGGAGGCTGCTTCCAGGCTGGTCTGGGAACCGGCAAGGCACCAGATTTGGAACATTTCTATCTAGGCAAATAGGTTGCAGGATGAATGACACGCATTTGCCCTCAGAAATCAGGCCAGTAATGGCAGAGGTGTCTTTCTGCATCAGACTCTGTTCAAGTAGACTGCAGAGGTGCTCCAGAATTAAAGCAGCTGGTGATCTGGACTGAGAAACGGGCATCCTGGAGGTTCTGCCATTGGTCCCGTAAAGATTCGTGCACCTCTCCCCACAGGCACCCCCACCTCCCGCCCCCTCCATTGGGGCGCAAGAATAAAAGGGGCAGAGTGAATGACTCCTGACCTACACATCAGGATAGGCAAAGCATCGTGGCAGATCTGTGTGAGGCAAGGTAGCCGCCTGCCTCCAGCCCTTCATTTTAAAGACAGATCTCACCCACCCTCTGCCGCCCGCAATCTTTTGTCAGAAAGCCTCTCGGCGGACGTGATTGAGAGCGCAAGGTCCTCTCCAAAAGGACCCCCTTTCTCTGCAGAGGGCCTTTGAAGTCCTCCCCCTCCCCTGGAGTGTGCATTTAACAAGCAGGGAGCGAGGACACAATGTCACACACATCCTTCCAGTGTCGTGCTCTCCTCCCCGCTCCCCCACCCCCCCGATCCTTCCTCTGCCAGACGCACACGCGCTAACACAAAATGACGGCTTCCTCGGCAGCCGGAGCCAGCAAAGCATTCTCTCCCCCGAACTCGATGGGAGCGCAGGGCTCAGGGCAAGCCGCCCTGTGACCGATCCTATTTCCCTAAACCCCCCACCCCACCCAAAAATCCCCCCCTTAAGACAAACGGCATAGAAAACGTCGCTAGAGAGACGAGGGAGGGAGGGGCGGCTCCAGCAAACCTCCCCCACCCCCACTCCTGCTCGTGGGGCACTGCGTGGCGGCTGCATCCGCATTGCTATTGTGATGTCGTCAGTGGAAAAGATGGAGAGGTTTCTTCTCGCCCACACGCACGCAGGCGCCTGGGCGAATGTGACCCCGAGGCCCGGCACCTCGCTCCCTTCCCGGGTGCCTGCGCCACATTTTGCTCCCGGGCTGCTTCGGATCAAAGGCCCCCGCGCCCGCCCCCGGGAAACTGCGAAAAAAGAGGAAGGAGGGGGGCGCACGGTCGCCGCCACCTAAGAGACGCGCGAACCCAATAACCCATTTCTGTCACCTCTGCAACGCCGCAAGACAGACTGCTGCAGCGAGCAGCCAGGGCCTTTGCGAGCGGCCAAGCCGGAGGCTCGCGGCGGCCAGCCCACTAGGACGGCAGCTGCGCGCCTGAGAAATGGGCTGAAGCTGCTCGCCTGCCCCTCGCTTGCCATCGCTCCCCGCCTCCCTCCCCGCATGCACAGACCCAGACACCGCCGCCGCCGCCGAATGCACCGCACAGCCGAAGCGTCACTGGGTGGCTCGCACAGAACACACAGCCCCACGCCACACACACACACACCCAGACACACACACACAGCCCAGCGCGTGTGGTCTGCAAGATCTGGCCTCTCCGGGCCAATGGGAACTTTCAAGAAGAAGAACGCAGACATGGAGCCAAAGCTACTGTACCTGCTTTCAGGCATCATTCTCGGCTCTTTTTTTTCCTCCTGCTGCTTCTCCCCACCCCCTTCCGATTTATCTCAGCTACTGGTTTTATAACGGGGAGGGGGAGAGGGATGGGAAGAGGTGGGGGCTTTCATTTCCCCCCCTCCCCTCTTCTTCAAGCCCCGTCTGCACCTTCTGTTTGAGCCTGCAAGTGAAGTCACAAGGCTGACTCTGTGACATCACATGGAGTCTACAAACACTGGATTGTGACTTCACTGCAGGATGGAGCGCGGAGGATTAAAAAAAAATAAAAAGGGGGAGGGGAGGGGGGAAAGGCTCTTATTCAAACACATATCTGCAAGAGTAACAAAGGGATCACAGTGAGAAGGACTACCAGAGGGAATACCATATACATATACTGTATATATATATATACATACACATAAATAAATAAATACACACATTATTTTGTGTCTAATAAAATAATAATTCAAGATGGATTGAGAAAATAATGGGGAAGAAGCAGCCCCTCTCCCCTGCCATAAGTAAGTAAAATATTATTTTCTGCACACAAGCACTTCCCCTTCAAAGAGTGTGGACACAACCATCCCAAGATCAGTTTGGTGGTCAAGATCAAGTGTGCATTGTGGATAGGAAGAACTGAGGACAGGGAAGCTGGGGGGGGGGTTGTCACTGGAAGAAATAAAAACAGCAGAACATGCTTAGCAGTTTAGAATCAGTTGCACTGGGAAGAGGTAACCTGAATAGATTACATGAAGGTCAAAGGTGCAATAAAGTCAATCTGCTTATTTCACTTGAAGGACCCACAGACAGAAGTTCACAACCACACACTGGAACTGCTGCCTATCTCTCACTGTGAGAGGGCCTAGGACTAGAAAGGCCACGAGGGGGACTTGTCCTCATGTCTACCTAACTCAACAGGAGGCAGAGGGGCTGAGCCAAGGATAGAAAAGAGCAAGTGGCTTTAGTATACTACACTATTTACTACTAAGTGACATTCTCGCTTTGGCCAGCAACCAAGTGGGCAATGATATTAGCAGGAAAACAGAAGCAGGAACATCTTCCAGGGATGTTTAATGATTCTGTACAGAAAAGGGTTATAACCACCCAGACTAGGGGGCAGGGTATGTTTAGGAAGAATAATTAGCATCTTTTGAATTTTTAGGACAAAAAAGAGGAGTGTTACAGTTATCCTTTTCAAGGCAAGAGTCAGATCTGCAGACTCGGTGCTTGTTCAATAGTAGTCTAAACTAGGTTCCTCCTCTCTCCTTTTCAGACATTAAACCAGCATCAAAACCAAACTTCCAATAATTAAGAGGCCACCAGGGATACTTACTTATTTCATGAAAGAAGAATGTAGGGAGGAAAACAACAAGACTAACAAATAAGGACAAGGAAGTGGCAAAGGGTGGGGGGGGGACAGAAAACAACAACACCCTAACAAAACAACTGTAACAAGTGTAAACAATAAGCCCAAACAGGACATTTTTCCTGCAGAGAAAAATATCAAACAGATCAGAGGCAGAACACATCTGGAGAGCCAATGATAGGATGGCTTCTCCTTCTCCTTGCTTGCACACCACAAAAGCAGCCCCTTACCCCCACAGATATTTCCACACGGAAGGCAGTGAGTGAAGCTTGGATAGAGCCATGAGGCAGAGATGGATGCAGGCAGAAGAAAAAGACTGGGATGGATCTGCAGCTTCTCCCTGCAACTGTCTCTGGAAGCAGCAGTGGGGTGGTGTCACTCTGTACTCTGCCCTCCTTGCCACAATCCCTGTGTGCCTGCCTATGTATATGCAGTACAGTGGTACCTTGGGTTAAGTACTTATAATGCGTTCCAGAGGTCCGTTCTTAACCTGAAACTGTTCTTAACCTGAAGCACCTATTTAGCTAATGGGGCCTCCTGCTGCTTCCACGCCACCGGAGCACGATTTCTGCTCTCATCCTGAAGCAAAGTTCTTAACCTGAGGTACTATTTCTGGGTTAGCGGAGTCTGTAACCTGAAGCGTATGTAACCTGAAGCGTATGTAACTGCTGTAGTATAAGGTACATTTGGCAGCAAGGAATAACTAATGTCACAGTTACCAGAGTGCTGGCTTTCAGTCATAAAAAAGAGAGGGGGGAGGAGTAAATTTCTGTCTTTAAAATAATATTAAGAAGTGGCCTATTAAAACAAAACAAAGCTGTTGGTTCAGTATTACAGCTGCTCAGAAACTACCTTTTATTCTTACCTCTATACCAAGAAATTCCCCGGGGCACAGATACATGCAGAGTGCCTGCTAACATCTCAAGATGTTGCATATATAAAAGCTTGGCTATTCCAAAAGACACTGGCTATATTAAACAGAAATCTATATATAATATATATTTCGGTCAATAACCAGTAGAGAACAGAAATCTCATTTCATGTGGCAACCCTGGCACCACCCACTGGTGAAATGGAAAGAGTATGTCACAAGAAAAAACACAGGCACAGGAGATACTATTTTTATTTTGTAGTATTATTGCAGAGTTAAAGTGAAGGATAATATTCAACATTACCTAAGTCATTTACAGCGGGCCATTTTCAACTAACTCATTGCCCTGGAACAAGGCAGCACAAGGATTCCTACTAGCACAATGGGATTTCCCCCTTCTCTTCCTCCCTTGTGCACCCCACACCCTCCCCAAATCTGCTCTGGTGGGTCAGGAGAACCCCCAGAACAGCATGTGGGAGAGGAGAAGAAAGATTGTTCCGCTGGATGAGCAGGAATGTTTGCACTGACAGAATGATCCCTTTAGCCCACGTTGAAGACAACCCCATGTTGAAGACAACCCCATATCTGTTAATTTTCTCCAAAATCTTGTCGTTTTTACTGTCTCTTTATCAGATTATGTTGAATATCATTTGAGGTTGGTTTGCATGTTTTAAGGTGCATGTTTTCTCTGGGATGCCACTGTGGCATTCAAGCCCCTCCAAAGACTTGAAGAAACCAAACCCACCTCTCACCTAAGTACATTTTTACAGTGGCACTAGAAAGATTGGATCTGTGGATACAAATGCTATACACAACTCAGGAAAGTACTATTTGAATTTGAATTTTAGTCCTTAGAAATGTAGCTATTTCATTATGGTCATTATACGGTAATTCATTTTCCATTGTAAGCAATTTGTATTTTATCGTTCACGTGAACTGCCCAGAGAACTTGGCTGGACGGTAGACAAAGGCAATAAATAAATAATGTCAGAAATAATGTCTCATTTTTATGTAATAAAGTAAGTTTGTATATGCACATGTTGGGATGCAGGGAGGTGAATCTTATTCTGAAGAGAAACATTGCAGACCTGCAACTGTTGTTCATCTTTATATTCATTCATATGGTACAGAAGCTAAATGTGGGATTTCAGAGAGATCACAGATGAAATAGAACTATATTTTCCTGAAGAACTCAGTTCTTTTAAAAGAAGATCCCCCCCCAACTTTATAGTTCAAGATACAATTGAAAGCCTGTGAGCAATAACTGCCAACTAGCCAGAAAGGTAGCCAAAAAAGCTGTTTGTTTGTTTGTTTGTTTGAGGTATATGTAGTCCAGTTTTCATCTAAATGTCCCAAGGCAACATACGGTTTCTAGTGGATGGGAGTGGGGCTTCACTTTACAAATCAGTTAAGCCAAAATGCAAGGTAAAAGTAAAGGGACCCCTGACCATTAGGTGCAGTTGTGACCGACTCTGGGGTTGTGGCGCTCATCTCGCTTTATTGGACAAGGGAGCAAGGCGTACAGCTTCCGGGTCATGTGGCCAGCATGACTAAGCCGCTTCTGGCGAACCAGAGCAGCACACGGAAAAACCGTTTACCTTCCCGCCGGAGCAGTACCTATTTATCTACTTGCACTTTGACGTGCTTTCGAACTGCTAGGTTGGCAGGAGCAGGGACCGAACAACGGGAGCTCACCCCGTCGCGGGGATTCGAACCGCCAACCTTCTGATCAGCAAGTCCTAGGCTCTGTGGTTTAACCCACAGCGCCACCCGCGTCCCAAGCCAGAATGCAAAGGTTTAAGCTTATTTAGTCTCAATGAAAACACTAGGGTTTAAAATTATCTTCAGGTTTACTGGTTTGTGAACAGATCTGGCAACCTCCTTTACATCCTAAGAACCTTTCAGTCCTGGTACATATGCACAGTACAATTAAAGCAAGGGTGGAAAATCTGTAGGTCTCTCCAGATGTTGCAGGGTGCCACCATCCCTGACCACTGGTCATGCTGGCTAGGACTGAGATTGAGTTCAACAACCCCTGGAGTACCACAGGTAGCTAGCTCATCACGGAATTAAAGGCTGCTTACTAGTACAAATCAAAAATCCAAACCAAGAGAATTATTTTTTTTTTAAGGTCAGTTTCAATGGCCCATTCCCTATGGTAGAAACACATGTGACTATTTTAAGATGGTCTTCTTTTCAATTTTCAATTCTGCATCATATGTTCAACTTGGCTTTCCCTCTGGCAACTATTGCCAAGATGAGAGAGACAATTTTTAAAAATTACTTCTGCATATCAAGAAGACCTTTTCCAGAAGACCCTAAGCATGCTCTCTGAGATTCTACCGTGCATTTTTCTGTTTAGGGATATTTGTACACTGTTAATTCCCTGGCAGGTGGTAGCAAACATTTGTTATGCTTTCCTAACACTTTCCCCAGATGCTTTTCTGGAACAAATTCTAGGGAAATGTATTAGTTACTGCAGTAAAGGGATGCGTTAGTTTTTGATGTGATTGGGTCCTCATATGGGGCCTTTGTTGCCTCAGTTTCACATGTGGAGCAATTGGTGTCAAATATTATATTCCCCACAAGAAAAAACAAAAAGTTACCATGTCAGAGGTCCTGTTCACACATGCATGTTCATAGCTTCACACCTGCAATATCAAATGATAGATTAGTCATACATGTGAAAAAGGCATCACGGTTTATTTTTTATATATATAAAAACAACAGACAGAGATTTCTTATCACTTCCTAATGGAGGTAATTCACACATTCAGGTAAAAGCCATCAAGTGTGACTAATGAACTGATGAGATATAAAAGAGATTTACAAGCCCACCATTGAGGGCCAACTCACTGTCCCATTGAAAAGGTATTGTTATCTCATGTAATGGTGTCTCATCTTATTTCACATAGGAGGGGAGACATTTGTTGGAATAATACCCAATTCAAACTTGTGTTCTTGGATTCATTAGACCTTAGAACAACCACATTTTTTAAACACTGTTAGTTATCAGGTGTGGGGGGGGGGTTAAACTATTGCACACAAATAGTTCCTCATGCAAAATTGAAAAGGTACAGCTCTCCTGCCCTAAGACTATATTGTGTTAAAAATGAATCTAAGAATCAGCCTTGAGTGACATCCTAGAAAAAGATGGATAGTGCAGATTCCTCCTGAAATGCTGAATATTGGGGGGCAAAGAGAAATACCTTAGTGTTGACTTCATTTAGTGCCTACTACGTACTGTACATTTAGTGACCAGGGAGAAAGGGCTGTGGGGTTAGTATGTATTATCTCCCATTGCAGTAAATACAGGCCCAACAGGTACTTTGCCCTGTAAAGCTTTCTTTTTATTTAGACTGGCTAAGAAAAATGTGGGGGATAACAGCTTCATATAACTAAAGTGCTTAAGTCTAATAAATGCATGAAGGGGTTAAGACCATAGAGTTAGCCGTACTGCTAGGTGTAGTTCACCTTGGGAGAGACTAAGTAATCAGCCCTACTGTTCTCTCCTAGCCTCCCTGAGAAGCTCAGCATGTGAAGAGGTTTGAGCTGGTACCTGTAGCTCAGTTTGCATGGCTCTCACAAGCCACGCTTGAGTTCATATACCAGTAATTTAGGAATTTTCACCATTTTGTAACTAAGTTTTACTTCCTGTGTTCTGAAGCACATGAATCTGACCATTGGAGAGTTTGCAAGCAAACCATTTTTAACATACCAAACATATGGTGTTTTTTCTATGCTGGGGGGAAGTAGGAAACTCTGGAAAGGCACATTTTGAGAGGATATTTTGGAACTAGCTTTAAAGGGCACATTTTAAAGTTTTACAGACTATATTTTCATGTTTATGTTTGCTGCATATTTTGTGATTTTATATCTAAGTGGGACATCTGCATCTAGAGAATGCTATAATCTAACCAGATTAAGATTGGTTGAAGGCTTGGAGCGATACTAATTTATGAAGGGGCAGAAAAAGGTGGCTCCTCATAGCACTAAGATGTAGCACTAGGGTAAATGGAAACAAAATCTGACATCTACAAGCATCAAGTCCCACTTTGCCACCATTTTATATGTCCTTAGATATCTTCACAACAGCCATGTGAGGTAGGCTAGGCTGAGAATTGTTGACTAGCCCAAGCGAGTAAGCAAAGATAATAAGAAGTGAAAGTGAGTTACAGTAGAATGTGAAACTGCACATGCTCAGAGTATTTTCATTTTTGTTTATGAAGGTTAGCAAAATGCTTTCTGTTTGCATTTTGCTGCGAGTTGTGAAACACGAGAGGCTCAAAGTATTTTTTTGTAGTCAACAGAAGCTTATGCCATAATAAATTTGTTAGTCTTTCAGATGCCACATGAGTTCATTTTTGGTATTTTACTTCATGTATTCCATTTTTGGGAGAATGGGGCTTTATTGCTGAGAACTGCACCAGGACTCCCAACTATCTTAATCTGGCTTTGGCTATCCAACTAGGGACAGACAACTGATACAGTTGCCATGTAATCAACAGTGGACTGATTACATTTTTGTGGGGGTTTTGGCTTGTTTATTCAACTGATAAGTTACTGTAAAATAATTGATAGTATTAATGCATGTTTAAATCTATAAAATAAACACCGTTCACATTGATCTAGCTCAGGAGCAATTGCCAATCTGTCCTTCCTCATCCGTGGCTGAGAGCTATGAGTATTACATTGGCTCATATGCATCATTACATTATGGAAAATGGAAAATTATCACAAAATGATGAAAGAACCCCTACCTGCACAATTCTCTCCCATCCCCCATCTTGCTGTAGATCTCTTGCAGCAATTGTTACCTGGAAAAAGGGAAGACACATGTCCTCATACAGTTTCCATGTTCAAGGAAACGAGGCAGGGGAGGGAATGGGCCAAAGAGTGCATGCAGATGGGAGCAATCTCTGCCATAATACAACAACACCGATGTGACAGGGCATCGAGTTGTGCAACAACCTGATGTGACAGTAGACCATGAAATACACAAGAAGCACACTGACAGTTGTGAAGATGAAGATGTGATAATGTTATCTGAAAAGGACACAGGTTACCCGTCATTTCAATAATATTAATAATTAGCAAGTAAACAAAGATGTTCTTGTAAAACTTCCATTTACTTAATGCTGCATTATAACTCTAGGGGGGAAATTGTCGATTGCAGACCTCTTCTGCAAAAACTGCAACTTGATATCACAACATACAAGTGTTATAAGAAAAAAATAAAACTGCAGCTAGTGTAAAAGCTCTTTATCCAGAAGGGGAAGAACCCAACAAAACATCAAAATCAGGGTTGAATGCTATTTTTTGGCTTCTCTAATAGGACGTGTGTGTGTGTGTGTGTGTGTGTGTGTGTGTGTGTGTGTGTGTGTAAAATATATATATAAATATATATAAGGCTTTTTTTCAGCCAGAATGCTCTGGAACTCAGTTCTGGCACCTCTCAGGTGGACACCATTGCCATTCTAAGAGAACAAGAGATGTTTTCATGCTGAGTTTCAGCACCTCTTTTTCTAGAAAAATAGCACTGCGCAGAGAATAAACAATCAGTCCCCCAGGCTTCTCAGTGCTCACTGCCCAAGAGTCTTAGTGCACATCCTAATGTCTCTAAATAATTCTGAATTGATGCTTGAAAGAGATTTCTAAAGAGCCATCTGAGTGAGCAGTCCCAATTTCCTTTCTTTCAGGCTGCATGCCAATATTTCATGAGCCCCATCATTTCTTCTCATTTAGTGTCACACTTTACACCCCATTTTGCAATTAGCACACTGCTTAACATAGCACTGGTGTTATTTACTATATATTTTGGAAAACTGTCTATTTGATATGCATTTGGACACCTTTTAAGATCTTGTAACCAAATTATGAGAATTATGATTATGAGGACTTCCAGGTGAATATGGCAATGCTTGTCCTTGAGCTAAGCAGTCTGCTTTAATTTGTTTTTAATTTGTTATGAATTGTTTCAAAGTTTTAAAGTCAATTGGCTAAGCAGTTAATGTTAATTGCTACATACAGGCAACGAGCATATTTGTTTTACTTCTATGTGGACTTAAAAGCCATATATTTTAATTGGAAGACAGGCACTGGGAGAGCAGCTGTGTTGGCTTTGCATTTTTAACTGATAAGAAAGGCTTAGAAGACCATCTCAGCCAAAGGATACTCTGCAGTTTTAACATGGTTATTACATGAGCACAGACCCACATTGCTTCAGACGAAGTGTACAGAACTCCATTGCCAAATTTACTCCAGAAATGTATGCTGGACTATTGTGACTCAGCAAGGGAGGCAGAGGTAACTGGAAATAAATTGTGTCAAGATGTAATTAATATGTATTATTACTTGGGCAGCTACGTGGCAAGCGTGCAAGTAATGGGGCTCGTGATGCCTTATCCCAAGTAGGATGTTTTGCTACAAATTCCTTTAATGAAAGCCTAGCTAACTGGTCAACCAATCCAGACTTGCTAGGAGCTGATATATATATGTTCCCAGGCAATCCAGCTTCCTCCACATAATGAAACCTCAACTATGCGTAATAACAATATTGGCATAATACTCGGCCACAACAGAGACTGAACCTCCCTCACTGTGGGAACTTTTACACAACTCATGTCTTCTGTCTAAACAAACAGTAGATGGAATCTTTAGAAGAACTGATGCATCAGAAAAAGTTTAAATACCATCACTGGTGCAGTGGTTGGGTTTGTGGAGACATGAATTCTGAATGTAGCCCATCCAGATAAGCCCTACCTGCAAATAAACTTTTGTATAATCTTCTTTCAAATGTTGTAACCCCACCTAGGTCCTTCAGCAGTCTCTTTTGCTCCCTTCTCCAAATCTTTATTCTCTTCTGTTTTGCTTAACTCATTTGCCTTTGCAGCTGGACCATAAAGAAGGCTGGTCGCCGAAGAATTGATGCTTTTGAATTATGGTGCTGGAGGAGACTCTTGAGAGTCCCATGGACTGCAAGAAGATCAAACCTATCCATTCTTAAGGAAATCAGCTCTGAGTGCTCACTGGAAGGACAGATCGTGAAACTGAGGCTCCAATACTTTGGCCACCTCATGAGAAGAGAAGACTCCCTGGAAAAGACCCTGATGTTGGAAAAGATGGAGGGCACGAGAAGGGGACGACAGAGGACGAGATGGTTGGATGATGTTCTCGAAGCTACCAGCATGAGTTTGACCAAACTGTGGGAGGCAGTGGAAGACAGGAGTGTCTGGTGTGCTCTGGTCCATGGGGTCATGAAGAGTCAGACACGACTAAACTACTAAACAACAACAAAAACAACACCCATCTTGGCCCTATTTCTCATTAGAGTGGTGCCAGCTTCCTGTTTATCCTGTCCCAACAGTCCAGTTCCATCCTGGATAAAACTGAGCCCTTCCCTTTTGTACAGGCCAGACTTCTCCCCAAATGCTCCCCAGTTGCCCTCTTCCCGACACCCATGTATTGCAACTCCACAGCTGTGCCTTTTTCGCTGACTCTCCATGTGGAAACGGTAGCATTTCAGATACTTCCTTTGAAGTTGGATCATCTGATGTCATATGGCTTCAGCTGATTGACAGGCTGCACCCACCCATCAGATGTGGCTCACAGAGAGCAGGCCAGCTTTGGACCTGGCCCACTGGCCAGGCCCAGTTCGCCACCCCTGCATTAGACCTCTCAAATGTATGGTGCAGTGTATTTCCCTACATAAAGGACTGGATCTGGCTGCCCCTGTATCTAAACCATGTGATTTATCTCACATCACATTTCAAATGTATGCATGTTTTCCTACTGAGAGACCAGTTTCAAAAGACGTGAGCTGGGTTTAGAGCAGGGGCATGGACAGTCTGTGCCCATGAGCTCACAAAAACCAGCAGCTAGCCCTGTTTGACACTTGCTTATCACCTGGATAACCTACCGTCCAAATTCTTCCTCACCTTTAGGGTTGAATATTGTATAACCCACCACAGCACATGCATCATTTCTATTATCTTCGGCCGTGATTATCTACAGCAGAGTGTAAGAAGTCTAATGAGTTTCCGCCATCCCATAGGTATGGAGCAGACTTAAAAAACGTTGGGCCTAGGGGTATTGTGAAGAAATTCCTGGAGAACAGCCAAACTTAAAACAGATGTGGATCAAAGCTGGAGACAAGGATCAGCAGAAATGTTTTCTTGTTCAAGGGCAGATGCTATCTTTCAAACAGGTTGTTAATAAAATGAAATATCATTCTTTGATATATATTCCCAACTTCTTCAGCTTTGTGTTTGTTTTAAAATGGCTCAATCCAATGAAAACCTAATTTGAGAAGTTCAGCTTCAGTTGGCTTATACCCTGAGCATTCAAGTTTGAAAGGGAAAGGAATAATGTGCCTTAAAAGTGTAAACATGCACACAAACACACAATAGTTGCACTGGAAAGTAGTGGGTTACATTATTTAACTAATGGTAAAACTTTTTTTAAATAAAAAGAACACATTCCATGTTTAGAATCATGTTTGGAATACACATCTTATGTATCAGTGTGCAGCATGGGACTACATATTCTTGTTGTCATATGTAGAGAATTTAGAGCATACAAGTTTGAATTGGTGATGGGAACTCTGTTGAAAGGGCACTTTGCACACAGAACAATCCACCAGGGCTAAAGGGCTACATAGGAAGTGCATATGGCCAGCACTGATCTTCCAGGAATCCTTAAGAGTCCAGCTCAGGATTCTAGAAACAAGCAGCTCACTGGGAAGCTCAACTCAACTTCTGCAGCTGGAGCCACAAAGACATGGAACAAAGCAAAAGATGGACATTGCTGGAGATTCCTCTGAACTTGCTGTTGTAGCCTCCATTCCTCCTTATGATTGAACCTCCTTGGATGTTTTTAAGCAGAAGTTGGATGGTCATCTGTCATGTATGATCTAGCTGAGATTTCCGTACTGCTGGGGGTTGGGCTAGATGATCCTCAGGTTCGCTTCCAATTCTACAATTCTATAATCCTAAAGCATGGATGTGATACCAATTGACCCAAAACACAATTAGGGAGCAATCCTACCCAGGGTGGGGGTGGGGGTGGGGGTGAAGGTGAGTGTGAAGATGAAGATGAGGTGGCAGAGCAGAGGAAGCAATGTTATAAGGTTTTTTTTGGGGGGGGACCCTCCTAAACCAATGAATGAATGAAGTAATGAATGTAGAATCTAGCTAATATTTGGGATGTTTAAGGGAAAAATACAGGCTGCAGCAAACTAGCCTGGGTTAGTTGGATGTAAGTCATTATGAAACAATAGACAGCCATTGTCACTTCATGAGGAATCCTCCAGACTGTGAAAATCCAGGTGTAAATATGTGACTAAATCATATTTCTTAAAGCTAGGGCAGTCTAAGCCGCATTTTGATTCTCAAAGGAACACAGACCCTAGGCAAGCACCTGGAACCCCTTGGTATCTTGCCACAGCTCAGCAGAGATTGGGGGTGGCGTCCAACTTTTGTAACACTAAGCCCTGCTTGCGCCAGCTAGGGTGGGAGTTGAGGACAGTTTTTCTTTTTCTCCATTCTGGGGTAGGAGGTTAATCCCCCTATTGGTTTTCAAGGAAGAAACAATGGCATAGTTGATGGGCCCAATCCTGGGCCTCTTAGGGGAAAATGGAAGAGCTTTCGATGCAGCAGATCCTAGGTCACCTCAGTCCCACCCCTGCAACACTCCATTTCGCAGCCTACCAGTAGCAGAAATATTGCTGGTGGAAAAATTGTGCCCATGGAGCTTTCTGCGAACATACTGGGAGGACTGGTACAGAGGGGCACTTCCGCTCCATCCAAACCATCTCCAGGCTGGGTGTTAGGCTTGCAATGTTAACCCACCCGGAATCTATCCAGGCTAACAAAATAACTTTGTTATTCTGATGCAAGATGTTAAAGGAGTTGGAATGCTCATTATAGGTCTAGCACAAATTCCACAAGACAGCACAAAAGCAAATGAATGCCTTTTTACATATAGTGATTTTGTTGGTATATAAAGGTAATTTAAGAAGAAAAAGAAAAGGAAAGAAATATTTTGGCCATGCTACAGAATTCCCCAAGCTGAGAGGCTGCTGCTTAGAGGCATATTAATCATACTGTATTCTCCACCTAGATATTGCATGCACTCTCATCACTAATAGCTCTAATATTCTACTCAGTGTGTGCATGCTGCTGATGTTACATTACAGGAATATTAATTGCATTCCCTAGCTTCCCTTTCTTACACATGTATTTTCTAAAGGCTTGCTTCTGGGCATTGGGGGATTATTAACAAGAAGAGGGGTGGAGAGGAGTCCTTGAGGAAGAATTAGCAGCAGTGAAAATACAAAGCATAGTGGTTAACCATGGTTTGTCTCAGGGCACCAGAGCAAATAATTCCTTTCACTGTAAAGTAAAGCAAGTTTTTCTTCCTAGTGCCTCTCTAGCACCAGACTTGTCACAGGGCAAGATACAAGGCAAAATTAAACTTCAGGATCTTTCCCAAGCCCTGACAGCAAATCACTATCAGATTCAGGGACTACAGGAACACCCGCTCCCCCAATAAGGTATGCTGAAGGGAATGAGAAAGCAAAGAGAGGAGGATAGTGGAATCATGTTCCTTTCTTCTCAACTGAGTAAGTTCAAGTCTGCCAATATCTACAGTTTAAATGTCCTCCACTTCTTAGTGCCAAATTTTACACATGTGAAAGTTTAAACTAAGAATCATACAACACATATTCCCCCCGCCCCCAGTGAAAGCAACATGATTGGCTCTTAACTGCACTTAAGTAATCACAGATGTTTACAGTTTCACTTTTAAAAGAAAGAAAAACAAACAAAAGCTGAAGGTCTTCCACTCACTGGCATTCTTGCTAGAGGAAGATGGGGAAGCCTCCCAGATGTTTTTTTCTTCCTCTAGCCAATGACTGGGACCAGATGATCTCTCCCTCACCTCTGCAGCCACAGTGTGTCTCATTTATTTGTTTGGAAGGGAGAGGGAAGCAGCCTTCCAGCAGCTGTTGATCTTCTGGCCAAGGGGACACAGGGAACGTTGTGGTCTAAACCACTGAGCCTCTTGAGCTTGCCAGTCATAAGGCTGGCAGTTCGAATCTGCTTGACAGGGTGAGCTCCCATTTCTCTGTCCCAGCTTCTGCCAACCTAGCAGTTCGAAAGCATACCAGCGCAAGTAGATAAATAGGTACCTCTGTGGCAGGAAGGTATATGGCATTCCCGTGTTCTCTGGCACTTGTCACGTTATCCCATTGTACCAGAAGCAGTTTAGACATGCTGGCCACATGCCCCGGAAAATTGTCTGTGGGCAAACACTGACTCCCTTGGCCTGAAAGCGGAGATGAGCGCAGCACCCCATAATCGAATTCGACTGGACTAAGCAGTTCAGGGGTCCTTTAGTTTTACCTTGATCCTCTGGCCAATCACTGGAGCCAGGATATTCTTCCTCTTTCTGTTTTTCTTTATTGGGGGTGAGAGGGTGACCTCCAGGCAATCCTCCTTTCTCTCATCAGTGTGTGGGGACGGTGTCTCTCTTCCATCAACTCTGCAGCCATATTGCAACTGACTATATCCAATTTTCAGTCAAGGAAACTCATATCCCATGACTTGAATTGTGATAGTTAGGGTCCAACTAGATGTTAAATTAAAAGGAGGAACCACATCAGGACTGCAGCGCGGAGGGAGGCCTTAACCCTTTTCCTGCCTGCAACAATGCATGGGCATCTGCAGAACGCGTAAAACATCAACACTGAGAGGTCATTTATTGCTCTCTCAAAGTGCTGTGGCTCCAATCTAATTTGGGCTCAGAGGCAGATTTAGGCGAGCATGACTGGTTTGGTCACACTGGGCACTGCAGGGGTGCCACAACTATGATGTAGAGTGGAAGGGATGTCACAGAAATTAGAGCCCTCAAGGTCTGCCACTGCTGGGCTTCCCCCCCTCCCATGACTGCTTTTAACTTTTTTTAAAAAATCCCCTTATGAGATGCCATAATGGACCTCCTGCATCTTGTCTAGATGGGCCCTTAAAGAGGGTTATTATTTAGCAAGTGACTGAGTAGCTGTGTTACTGGTAGCCCAGTTGGTAGTGCACGGGACTCTTAATCTCAGGGTCATGCGTTTGAGTCCACATTGGGCAAAAGATTCCTGCATTGCAGGTGGTTTAGCTAGATGACCCTTCCAATTCTACAATTCTATGCTTCAAATTTCTCTCCTATCAAAATATTCAAGGGATGGACCATCCCTCAGTGCCACAGTACCTGCCATGCATGCATTTGGTTCCAGATTGAATCACAGGCCTCTCCCACTAAAAGGGTCAAGTAGTAGATTATACAGAAGACCCATGCCTGAGATCCTGGTGAGTTGCTGCCAGTCCGAGTAAGTAAAACTAGGCTAAATAAAGCATCTTCTGATATTCCCCACCCATCAAGTAAACAAACACAATCAGTAGATTTTTTTCTTTAAAAAAAGATAACTATCACTCTGCAGTTCTCATCTTCAATTCTTCATTTCCAAAGCATGAGTTAGTAATAGTGACAAAGACTCATTAGGCATACATCAAGTGAAGATTCATATTAAGTCTGCAAAATCCCTCTTTCCCAACTCCACACAATATAAAATATACAGAAGGGGTGGGCAGGAAGGAACACTAATATATTGTATTAAAGGATTGTCTGTGAAAGCGAAGAAAAATGGTGCAATCTCATTTGCAACAGTAACTGCATTTTCAGTCAAGGAACCTTATAACATGTGAATAAAAGGGAAATGAGAAGGGCCCTTTTCAAGCCCCTCTTAAAAAAATACAAACAATGGAAGAAGAATCACAATTGATACCTACATCTGTGTACTCAATCTATCTTTCAGTGAATTTTACTTCCAGGTAAACATGCATTAGAATGCAACCCTGGGCAATTAACTACAGAATAATTTTATGCAGAGCATTTAAGGTGCTGCAGTGACTGTGGTATATCGTAACATTTTGGAAAGCAGTCCTTCATTGTTTATAGGAATGAACAATATTTTGGAAAATCCAAACAAACATTACATCACAAAAGCATCAGGACCTTTTTCAGGAGCATGCAACAGCCCTCAGTCAGCACCCTTCCTTTGCCCACATCCTTGCACCAACCTTGATCAGCCTTTTCCATGTCCCACATCTTAGCTTAGTACCTGCAGTGCAGTATACAATTGGGATGGGAGAAGCTGCTGTTGCTGTCATTTCTTTGAAGCTTGCAGTCACCTGCCAATCTCACCCTGTTTCTTCCTCCCCCTCCTGCAATCAATTTCTCTACACCATTAGTACATTTCCCTCTAGCTCAACAAAAAAGTAATGCAAACTTGACTCCTTGTCTTATACCCTCTCAAAAAGAGTTTAATTACAAGTTGGTGATAAAATGTATATATGGGGGAGAGAACTGAGAAAGTCTGTCAGGAGTTGTGGTGTGCTTGGACTAATGCAGAGAGAGATACTTTTATAATTTGATTTACAGTAAGCCTGCCATGCAGTCTTTTTGCTGACTCTTCACAATGGATTTTTGGCAAACTCTGAATGGGTGTGCTGCTATTGTAAGCTAAAGGTTTCTGCACGCTCTTCACATGACACGGGGATAATCCAGCAATCTAACATACAGGGCAGACATGCTTTCCTAATCTAAGAAAGGAGAACATTTGCTTGCCAAACATTAAACATCACTGGAAAAGCATGGGAAATCTGCCTCTCTCTGCTTTAACTATATCCAGTCAATCTGCTGCAATCTGGTGCTTTTTGGAGAATTCCATCGGAAATGGAAATGGGAGCAGAAATTCCTGCACCTCGCATGCTTGTTTGAGGTCAAGAACAGAAATCACGCAAGAAATATGAGCAGCATTCGTGACAGGTTTTTTCCCCTCAATCCACAAATGTTACAGAAATGCTTTTTTCTCCATTGTTCTTGATGCTTCCCTTCCACTGAAATGCACTGACATGGTTAATTATGTAATTAATTACATTTGTTTTGGCCACAGCAGATAGTGAGATGAGTAACGTAGGTTTCAGCAGAAGCCAAAGTGTAACACTACAGAAACAGCGGTGATTGCAGTAAACAGACAATAGGACAGAAATCTCTGCCTCCTTACATCCCTAGTCTGGAGGAACCTTTCAAGAGACTGTGAGTGTAGGACGCATGGATAGATCATGGCTGCTTTCCCCCCATTTGCCTAGACTGGTCTAAGCCTCCAGGCAGCAGGGTCACATGAGCCACGTGCACATCAAGGAGATAGGTGAAGGCATGTATTGACAGAGTAACATTTCAAATAAAGTTTGGCCCTAGTAGGATGGGTATCTGCCATGGCTCCACTTCAGATAGCAAACTGTCTAGGTCTGGCACTGACAGCTGAAGTACTAGAGATGGGAGTCAGGGGAGAAACCACCTGCTGATCTCCCTTTTCTTCTCAATAATGCATAAAGAAAGGAAAGCCTGGAGTTCATGACAGGAGCTCCCCAAGAGTGAAAAGGCAGGGCTGTCTTTAGCAGATGTTGTGTCGGGGTGCAAATATCCACCCAGCGCTCCCAAATTACCGCAAATAGTGTTGGGGTGGCCATAGCTGCGCACTGCCAACCATGGGGGGGCGTGCAACTCTCCCCCCATGCCGCTGTGGGAGAACAATCCCTGCAGAGGCTTGGGAGGAAAGCTGTGCACCCGCCAGCCTTATGGTTGGCGGGGCACAGTTGGCAGGCGTGCAGGGAAAGGGGAGGCCGGCGGCAAAGCCACGCAGCTCCCCCACTTGCTGGGGCGCCCCTGAGAGGCTGGCACCCTGGCGCGATGCACCACTAAGCCCTATGGGAAAGATGGCTCTGTGTAAAGGAATCTTGCATGGCAGCAATTCCTAAAAGATACAAGTGCCTCTCCAGAATCTAATGGGCAAACTCCCAAATAAAAGGGAATAAAGTTCTGCAGAAAGAATATTCCATTAATATTAAGATTCTATAGGAAACATGTTTTACTCAATTAACAGTCTGACTAATTAGTCAAAGCTGCAAATGCTAAATAACTCAAATTAGTTGAAACCATATTTAAAGGCTTAAGATTAGATGTTGGTTATACACAGATCGACATCAGGGGGCTCTTAAAGGATTTCAGGCTGCCCAAATCAGAAAATGAAATGGAGGGAAAACAGCAGAGGTGCAAAAGATGAAGCGACTTGATCAAGGTTATGCAGCAAACCTATTGCAGAGGTGGGAAGAATTTCTGGTTCATTCAAGCTGCAGTAAGATGGAATCTTCTTTTTCACTAGAGGAGCTCAAATGAATGCAGGCAATTTTCCTATATTAAAAGCCCCACAGCTATGCAGTAGATATTATCTTCTAAGTCCCAAACACACACAAGGCCAAATTCAAGAATCTGATGTATCAAAAATGACTACTTCAGGGTTTATATACAAAACCTGGTGTAACCCTCAACTGTCTTCTAGAAGCATTCCTCCCACATTTAGTTTACATATATAAGCTACGTTTTAGAAAAAATCACAGATACATTATATTCTGGCTATGAATCCTATTGGTATGACGTATCATATTGGTATTTCAAGGAATTCTGGGTAGCATACAAGGGGTTCTCATTTTATCCTCTTATCTCTCTGTGCCAAGTTCGGCTGAAGCACCTTGTCATGAGGCCTCCCAGTGAGCTTAATTGATGAGAAAGGATTTGAACTCAACACTTTCCTTGTACCAAAAGTTCAACACTCTTCACTGCATCACTCTGGCACTGTTGCTCTTTCACATCCACACACAACCACGCACATACTTAACTAATCTGAGAAAATAGTTTTTAATAGGAAAAAGGGGTCTAACAGGGATGCATCCTCTGCGGAGAGGAGGACACAACCAAAACTAGTCACTATAGGGTGCTTCCATATGGAGGTTTATTGCTGGATCAATGCTGCCAGCCCATACTTTTTATTTTACATTAAAGTCAGGTTTCATCTTATTATGGGATGTCCATTTTGCAAAAACTACCCGTTCTAAATCTGCAGTCACCACTACTGTTGAAACTCTTTAGTGGATTTCCGCAACCAAAAAGAAGAGGAATACCAAGAAGTGGAAGAAATTTAAGGACTATTTGAATAAATATTGTGATATCA
This sequence comes from Podarcis gaigeae, assembly GCF_964106915.1. Taxonomy (NCBI): domain Eukaryota; kingdom Metazoa; phylum Chordata; class Lepidosauria; order Squamata; family Lacertidae; genus Podarcis; species Podarcis gaigeae. The sequence continues at coordinate 31,944,881 of NC_139686.1, forward strand.
AAAATTAGAAATTACTTGAAAGTACCAGAATAAAGAATTAAATAAAAAAGATTTAGAACCTAAAGGAAAGTTAACAAATTTTATTTTAATTGGAATACTGTGGTGTTTTTTTTAAAAAATGATACCAGAAAACTGCTACATTTTAATTACAAGGAAATTCAGATGGGAGGGCTCAGAGGAAGCCCAAAAAATGTTTATGAGGTTAGAAGTTTAAATAATCAATTAATTTGTGTTGTTTAGCTGATTAGGTTGTTTAGGTATTTAGGTGCCTTGTATTTATTTTCTTTTTTGTTTATATTTGTGATCTTGTCTTTTTTCTTGTTTTTTCTCTGTTTTTCTTTTGTTGTGATATGTGTTATATCTGTAAGAAACTTTATATATTTTTTTTAAAAAGAAACTTTTTAGTGGATTTTACTGAAGTTGGGGGGGGGGGCGGAGTTGCAGGAGAGTGAGTGGTTTGTCACATGTAGTGACATTTTAGTGGTAGGTCTCTATTGCCACACCCTGACTTCTATTTCTTCCATGCTTAAACATGGCCTAGCCATTTTGTTTCTGGGGGCCCAAATTATTCGAGTGTGCCTATTTCGACCAGTTGCTGCATGCTGAAGGAACACTGGAATTTCAAAAATGCCATTCAGAAGAGCTATTCTATTAAGATCTTGGCGAGGAGGGGGAGGGGTTATCTTGGAAGCTGTAATCACAGTACATACATCAGGACTTTTTAAAGATTTTTAATAGAGAGGTCTTATGTAACACCACTTCAACCAGAATTTTAGACCTTTAACTAAAGATCAGACTTGTGCAAGACCTCTGCATTAAAAGAAAAAGTGGAATGTTTGCCCCTCCCCGAGTCCAACAAAAAGCACAAGCTACCATGGTGTCCCTTGTGAAACATGATGGCTAAGGGCTGGAAACATTAGCTCTTGCGCACTTACTCTGGACTGGAAAAAAAGATATACATACACAGAAACAGAAAACTGCACACTTGCCCAGAGTTGCAAAGGTAGCGAAGAGAAGTGGCAGGTTTTGAGGGGAGGGGGCAGAATTCATAGCACAGAAACATTCCATTAAAGACTAGCCCCTGGTGTGGATGGAAAACAGAGCTATATATATATTTTAAAAAGCATTAGAATGAAACTACAGTTGTGTGCCAGTGGTGCACGCATACAAAACCAAATATGAACAAGCCATTTTAAAAACATCTTCCTTCTGTGGAAGCACCCTTAAGAAAGGCTTCTAGCCATGTCCAAAAAATTGCAGTAGGATCATGTAGGGCAATGGTGGGGAACTTCCAGGCCCCAGGACTAATTAGTCCCATGAGGCCTCTCATATTGGCCCATGGAAACCCAGCCGGATGGGCGAGGTATAAATAATAAACTACTATTATTATTATTATTATTATTATTATTATTATTATTATTTCAACCAAGCCACACACACTTTTCCCCATACCTGACAGGTGCAGGACAGGTAAAGGCAGGACTTGGATAAAAGGGGCTTTGCTCCCTGCTATTACTTCAGCAACCAAGGCAGGTCTCCTGCTTGTCAGCTGGCGAGATTAAAGAAAGACTGGTAGTTATACTTACCACATTCTGTGTTATGTCAAAAGCTCAAATTACACTGCTGCTCAGTTTTGCCCAAGCAAAACTAAGCCTTCCCAGAAGGACAGCACATCTTAAATTGAACTGCTTTCTGTCCTGCCTCTGGTGGGCTGGTATCTGCCCAAACATCCCTTTATTCCTCTGCACCTTAAACAGCAAAGGTATATAGCTTCTGCTCAGCTCTTGTCTCATCATAAACACATGCCTAGCACAGAGGCAGCATATGAACAGTCTGGCTAAGACCAGCATTACCTCAAGGCATTCCCCCACCCCCACTTCCAACTCCATATATTTGGGTTTGTTTGCTTTTTTAAAAATGAAAAGTAATCCAAAGCATGGATGGAGAAGGGCCGGGAGTGGTGTGAGAAAGAGATGACATTTTGACTTTTCACCTCACATGTGAAAATATCTAAGGCCCCCAAAAAAACCAACCTGAGACATGTTCAAGAAATACAGGAGGCCTCAGGAAAAGTAGAACTGCATTTATATATTTTATTCCTTATTTGCCCAACAAGTGTTTTTTTTTAACCCAACCAAATATATCATGCTCTAAGTCCAATGTCACAATGCACTGTGAATTTGTCTTTATACTAAAAAAGAAATGCAAATGCCACGTTATTTTATTTTATTTTATTTTATTTTACTGCGGAGAATGAAGGGTTAAAATGGCCTCTGGTAGTGTGGCAGTTCTTGGGTACAGAGGGTTTTTTAAAAAAACAAAAACCTGTGCTGTCCTGCTCATCTCCTCCCACTCCTCCCATAGGTTGCCTTCAGGCAATACAGAAAATTCACTTTGCCACAGCCTTAGAAGTCATCCCCAAACATGACTACGGTATATCAAAAATGAAAAAGGTCAGCATCAAAAAGGAGGAATCAAAATCTTATGATTAACCAATAAAACGCAAATGCTTATATCATTTTTAAAAACTAAATGCTCCCATAAATCAAGGATAGAAAGGGCTAAAAAGCATGACAACTTTATAAGCACCGAAGGCTTCCACAGAAACATATACTACAGCCAAAAGTCAGATTATTTACATATTTTATGTGCACATACAGTTGTATGCCCGAATACACTGCTTGTGGGCATGCCACACCTTTGTGGTACCTTCATGGAAATTCATATTTGGGAAACAGTTCCACATATACTGGGAAATGTAAAAGAGTAATCTCAGTAGCCAAGCATTCCAGGCATTTGTGGGTGACCAATAGTGTTGCCAATCACAACCATAATAGGCCAAAATAAGGAAGTTTCTTAAAGGACCAACTGAGGTAATTAAGTTGCCACTTTCTGACATATGCCCATTTTCAAATGTAGTGCAGGATGTGGTAACATGCAATTGTTACATGGATGCACTCTCACAAGACCACTGTACCAAATGAAAAATGAAAGGGTGGGCAATGGCATCCTGAATGCTTTTCCACTTCTGAAGTGGTTATAAAAAGTAGCCCTGAATCTTTCCATGGCCTTAGACATATCAAGGTTTGGCAGCCTAGTAGATTTATAAGTTGGTCTTTTGAGTGTTCAGTCAAACATTTACCAGCTAACATGATCCAAACTCACAAATTATACTATCCACTTTAAAAACACAGTATCTTTTGGTTTGGCTGGTACTCTCAGCTAATAACGTAAGGAATTCACACTACTAGAGCAACCAACAGCAACTGGAACGAAGGTGAAGTCAAACAGTCTTGACCATAGTCACCCAATAAAACTATGGTTGAACTTTCTGATTTGAACCTGCTTCTCCTTAGGATGTCCCTGTTTTCATCAGAAAAATGTTGGAGGGTATGGAGTTGTGCAGCCCTGAAGCCAAGGAGATAAGTAACTATACAACCATTAGAAGACATGTGAAGGCAGTCTTGTATAGGAACTTTTAATGTTTAATGTTGTATTATGTTTATAATGTTTATGTTTATTATTAATAATAGAATAGGATGTCCTTATTTTCATTGGGGAAATGTTGGAGGGTATGCATACAAGGCACAAGCATGTCACAAAACTAGAAGGAATCGCCCTGCTCAGATCCCCCATGACCAAGTAGAGTAGAATATAGAATTGAAAAGCTTTCCAGAGGACAATGCTAACCACACTGCAGTTAACACACCAGTACTAGTGTATATGTGAGGAGAGAAAGTTTTTTGCAAAGTACTGGGATGGCTCGAGATATCCATCACTTGACATGCTCCCCCCAGGTCCAAATATACAAGCAGGATGAATGCTCAACTTGACCTGAGGCTTTAACACTTGTGTGGAAATAGAAGAGCAACAGAAGCAGCTGTCTACATGGTAGCACCTCCAACTTGGTACAGCTTCCTCTGTTACTTACAGCAGTGTTTTTCAACCACTGTTCCGCGGCACACTAGTGTGCCTTGAGATGTTGCCTGGGATGCCGTGGGAAAAATCAAAAAATTAAAAAAATTAAAAAATGAAGTATTTTATAATTTTTCATATTTCTGTTTACTTACTATTTCATAATAAAGTAATTATAAAATACTTTCTTTGTGTTTATTTGATTCCTATTCAAGAGAATTACTTTATATATAGTCAATAAAGGCACCAAGTTAAATTTTTTAACATTTTCTAATGGTGGTGTGCCTCGTGATTTTTTTCATGAAACAAGTGTGCCTTTGCCCAAAAAAGTTTGAAAAACACTGACTTACAGTACTGCCCATCATGCACTCTGAAAACCCTAGCAGAATACAAAGTTGGCAACCCACACAGAATGGCTAGCTTCCTACTGGTAGCTACAGTTGCTGTGGGCCTGAGTTGTAATCTGCATGGCACTGAGGAGTCATCTTTGCCTCTGTGAATGTCAAATAACTGCCTTGTTGCCTGTGGAGAGATGAGGGGCATTGTAGGAGGGCAGCAATGTGTAGCAGCTGCAACTGGTGCTCAGCAGGAAATGTGGTATCACCTAAGTGCTATTCCATTTTCCGTGCTCCAGCCTAGCTCCACATTCTCCCCTTAGCAGTCATGGACATACCGGTAATACTGACTCACCCAATATAAAGCCCACTCTGCTGCCCTGTGCAAAAAAAGAAAGAATCACGAGCGTTTGGCCAACAGTGACAACAGGTGATGCGGAGCACCTGGTATTCACCAACCAAAGCAGCTCTCTTCCCTCTTGCCTTCACTGTTACATGGTGGGAACTTAGCACTGCAGTGGTTCTGGTAAGAGAACCACTATTCATTTGTCATGATTACGACCCTTTGGGTTTTCTTTCAAATGCCTGAACACTCCACCACCATGTCCTTCAAAAAGGGGTTGGGGTGGGGAGGCTGGGCATTCGAATTGGTACACTCAAGGGTCCCAATTTACTCTCAGGGAAGCAGCCTTGCACTCAGCTCTTTCTGCAGCAAACTCCCAGCAGAACCACACGCTGGCATATAGATTATAGGCTGAGAGAGATTGTGGCTTCCCTGCCAGAGAGATCATAGCAAGCTGAGACTTGAATCAGGGGCACACCCTACGCTGCAATAACCCTCCACCATTCTATTCGCTGCTTTTCTCACAAGTATTCAACACCAAAGTCTAGAAATACTGCTTATATCTGTGTAAGAAAAGAGAAACACCTGAGTAGATGAATTACTATACCTAACCCCCCCCCCCCCCGTAATTCAAAAATAAGGAGCAGGAAAGCTAGCAAGTCAATCAAAACAGGGCAGGAGGGAGAGGGAAAGGAAAGTTGCAAAAGGGGGAAAGGCAGAACTAATCTGGTGTGCTCTCTCTGAAGAATCTCTTCTTCGCTATACATGATTAATTACTTCTGAGACATGCCTGCTGCTCCGCCTCTGGCTTTAAAAACAACCGCAACGGCAGCAGTTGAGAGCAAGAAACCTCCAAAGGATTTTGGCCAGGGCCTACTGAGTGGTTTTCCCAGGGGAGTCATCTGATCCTAAAATTCCTCTCTCTCTCTCTCTCTCTCTCTCTCTCTCTCTCTCTCACACACACACACACACACACACACCCCTTTCTCATAGCTCCAATTAATCAATTTCTCCAAAACCATTTTCTGATCCTTGTCTACTCTTAAACATATTCCTCATTTATGTGTTTCTAACTGCTTTTCTGTCATTCTCATTCTCAGGGAAACCTTACTGGGAATGTCTCCAGACTAGCACAGCTTAAAACAAAAAGACTGACACAAAGAATAGGAAGAAAGCCTCTCTGATTGATCTGATTTACATTCCAAGTTGGTACTTCATGGTTACCTCCCATTTCTCCTTTCCTTATCATTTTGCCCCTTTAGCTGCCCAACTGCAAAACCCCTGCCAGCCAGGAGGCAGGTGATAAGAATAATGGGAGCTGGAAGGTGTTAGCATTTCCAAGAACAAGTCAGTGATAAGTGTGAAGTATGAAATGCTATAAACAATGGGGTAAATAAGGCATTTTCCATAAGCACTTGTCCTGTTGAAGGCATTTGATCAGCTGCCTGCTGCCACTGTGCTCCCTTCCCCTCTGACCTGCTCCAAGCTGCCTATTTCAAAATAAAAAGAAAAGAAAAGAGCAAAAGATTGGCAAAACAGGACATTTGTGGTCTGGGATGGGTACTTGCCTTCTCCCCATATGAATCACAACCCCTAGATTCCCAGCTTTCACTTAAGAGGTGTGGGGGGGGGGATATGTTTCTAGTTCTTGATAGAAGGGTGTCCCTGAGCAGAGATGGTTTTAGAATAACTGCACTGGCTTTGGCTGCACTGGACGGGGACACCACAACAGTGTTGTGGAATGGAGCCCGAGAGGCAGGGGGCACCAAATTTTAGCGTCACACAGTGTGCTACTGAAATTTGAGAGCCCAAAGTCTTCTAATGCCCTGTGGAGTAAAAGGTGCTTGCTATGAGTAACCCATGACCATCACGGCTAAAAAGAAGTGGTAGCTATGAACTGACTACTCCTGGGGACAGCTCTCACTCTTTTTTCCTTCCTGAGACCGTATATACAATAAATTTTTGATGACTTCCCCCAAAGAATCCTGGGAATTGCAGTTTGCTTAGAGCACCAGGAACTGTAGCCCTGTGAAGCTGTAAACTACAGCTTCCCAGGATTCTTTGAGGGAAGCGGTGTGCTTTAGGTGTCTGGTGTGTGTGCAGCCTCAGACTCTCCACATCTCCCACCCAAAGGGAAGGTGAAGACTCTTGAGAGGAAAGTTGAAAAGCAGAGTCTGGGAGAAGGAGCTGCTCATTTCCTGTCACAGTCAAGGCCTGTAATAATCGTTTTCATCATCTCCTGTCCCTCTCAGTTGCATAAAGCTCACTTTCAGCTTTTTCCAGACCATTAGGCCTCTGGAGAAGCTGGTGACATTAACCAATTCTCTACAGTCAGCGCCAGCAAGCGTCATTCCCTCCCTCCTTCCTACTCTGTAGCTAGGGCACATGAGACAAAGGGAGAAGTGTTCCCATGGCTGGCCCAACCATTAGACAGGAGTGAGACATCTCCACTGGGCAGGTGGTTTTGGATATCATGAAAGAGCAGCAAAGTTAGTTACTGTATTTTTCTGTGTATAAGATGATATTTTTTCATTAGAAGTACTAGGCAAAAATTGTGGGTTGTCTTATACACAGATAGCAGAGGGGGGACGGGTGATTGGTGGCAGCAGCCAGCAGGAGATTGGCAGCGGTGATTGGGCGTGTGAATGGTTGCTGCGGCAAGGCCTGTTGATGATTGGCTGCGGCTGCGGCAATTGGGCGGGCTATTTACAGCAGCAGCGATGTGTGTGTTCAATCTGCTGTGGTTGCGTTGAGTGTGCAGGTGGGCTTTTGGTGGCGATTGTGTGTGTAGATGATGATTGGTGGCTGCATCCAAAAGAAGCTCAACAACTATGTGCAATTCCCCCCCCCCCCCATTTTTTGTGGTAAAAAAAAATAGGGGTTGTCTTATACATGTTATACATGGAAAAATACGGCATTTGGTTTATTATTGTTGCATTTTCACTCCTAGAGAGAGGCACTCGCAGGATTTTCTGCCTCAGGTACCAAAGTAACTTGTTCAGCTCAGGGTACTGTGCACCTTGACGATGAGGTGCACTATTGACTGTTCTGGCTCAGGCAGCAAAATACCTTGGACAGGCCCTGGGTGTTCCAGCTAAAATAATTCTTGAAAACATCCCTTAATCTTTTCCCACTGATCTAGCAGGATGCATACAGAATATCTATACTCTCACCCACAAATAGATGGTTGGAAAGAACTGAACTGAAAGGCTGGAAAGACGAAAGGGGAGCTGGGTTTCAAAATTAATCACCCCACTCCTTCTTATCTCTATGGAAATATACTTACATACTACTGAGTCTTTCTTGCCCATATGCACTTAAAAGGGCTAGTTTTCAGGATGTGTACCCTTCAAAACATGGTTCAGGACAGGATACAAATAAATTCTTTGCAATTTTGTTATTATTATACTTCAGTCATACTATTTAAATAGATCTGCTTGTTTCTGTAAAACTATTTAAAGTCAATGACTAATTAACATTTTGATTAAAAGACACCTCTGTTAAAAATTCAACACCCTGTCTCTTTCTATTAAAGTGTAAAAATGCTCACATTAATAAATTCATTTATCGCTAATCTTTTACCAATCAATTCAGTGCTTCAAGCCTTTCACTGCCACTTCCTCAGAACAGTACAGCAGAGCTTACACTCATATAATAACTGAAAAACCAGGTTGATGTCAAAATTAACATTTCATTATTATTATTTTCCAGCAAAAAATTATACGTTTACAGAGAACTCATCTTTCTCTACAGCATATGGTGGAGAAATAGTATTAACCCCCCCCCCCCAATTTAAAAAAAAGAATGTGTGTCACTTTTCAATCTGAGAAGGAGATCACACAATTAAATGTGCAGTTTATTGTCCCAATCTCAATTTTATTTTTGCCTATAGAAGCTGGAGGATCTTTTACGACAACTTAAAAAACACAGAGATATATAGGAAATGCAGATGCTTGAATGGAGAGTTTGGGAGGGGAATATTTTCTAATTCTTACCTGCAAGAGAATTCATATATTTTTCAGGCATATGATGAACTCTTCTAATTTACTAACAAGAGATAAGAAGTCACCCCAGGTTGTTTGAATATTTACATACTTTAATTGAAATTCTTAGCATATTACTATTTGCTAATCACGTGTGATATCTGTACCTACTGCGCTCACTAGCTGGGGGTGGTAGAAAAAGCTGGATCTGACTATACCTGTGCCATTCTGATGTCACATGGAGCTATTTCCAGCCCAGTTACCATGGAAACCGCAAGGCCTCCACACCAGTTAGCAGTTCAATATATAATTTACTCAATTTTTTTTCAACCTAAACAAGTGAGGCTCATATACAGCAACTACAAACGCACACGCACACCAACCTATCCTTTATATATGTAATTGTTTGATAAGAACAATTCAATAGTAAATCTAGTCCTTTGAAGAAATATTAGGAACAGAACCTCAAAGAAAGGGGCACTAAAATTTAGGGTGTGCGATGCATAAAATCTCACCATTTTAAGAAACAAGAGAGGCAGTACTAGGTACTAAACAGAAATTCCAACATAGATCATAGGAGCAGACAGAAACATAAAACATAGCATTCCAGAATCCCCTTTCGCCACGGTGTCAATATAAGATTGTGTGCACTACATTCATTTAAGCACCACCACCCCAAAAAAGGAACCCTGGAAACCCTCAAAGAACTACAATTCCCAGGACCCTTAACAAGCTACCGTAGTTTCCAGTATTATTAGGAGTGTGCTTTAAGAAAGCCCTAGTAGAAGTGAAGTCCACATAACCCTGTAGCTACTGCATATATTGTCACAATGTTAAATTGACTGGAGTTCATTATTTAAAAGTTGTACAGAGGTGGAGATGGCTGCCCAAAAAATGGTACTACGTGGCAGTCTCCTGCTCAAAGCAAGTGCTTCATCTTGTTATGTGGTACAGATTGCCTTGCTGCAACCAGCAAGCTTAATACCCATGGTCAAATGGTGAAGAGGAAACTAGGGTAGGGGAATGAACTATTTTGCTGATACAGTTTATCCACCCCTTTGTGGTTTTTTGTCATGACATATGAGAGTCTTTCACAGCAGCTTGATAGGCAGAAACTCTTATCCCACCATTGCCTCACCAATCTGAGGAAACCTGCATCAGTTACCATGCAATTTTAAGTACACCTAAGACAATAAACGGCATTTCTGTGCGCTGCTCTGGTTCACCAGAAGCAGCTTAGTCATGCTGGCCACATGACCCGGAAGCTGTACGCCGGCTCCCTCGGCCAATAAAGTGAGATGAGCGCCACAACCCCAGATGCAGTCACAACTGGACCTAATGGTCAGGGGTCTTTTAAGACAATGAAATCCCAAAGTGGTTTGTCTTTTTTTTGCTTTTAGGAGTTGTGCAGAGGTGAAAATTCACAAGACGCGATTCTCCCCATCACAGTACTACAATGATAAAAGAAGAGGCATGTATTTGTGAAAATTGCATGTTGGGTGAAAGATTCCTGCATTGCAGATGGTTGGACTAGATGACCCTCATGGTCTCTTCCAGCTCTACCAAATCTGTGATTCTGTGATGTTGGGGAAAAGTGCATACAAAAGGTGTATATTCGGAGAAATTTGCAGTAAAATGCTAGTGAATTTTCATGAGGACTTCAAAAAATCAAAAACATATGGGAAAATGTGGAGAATTGAGGACTGGAAAAATGAAAAACTGAGACAAATCAAAATTGTCAGATATGCCCATTCCTAGTCTTACTCGGTGTGCTGTTATTTACCAGAATGTGTTTCAATCCTTTAAAAAGCCAACCACTAGGTCTGCTTACGAGAGCTTTTATCACCATGAATCCAGGAAGTTGTCTCTGTGCTGTATAAAGTATTCATGCTCTATACTTTTTATGCCTTGTTGCTAACTCTCCCAGTTTTCAAAGGACAGCATTGCTACTCTGCTTTCTTCAACCCTATCTCAGGGAGGCATGTTATGACACATGAGATTCTCAAAGATATCTCACAGAGCTTTCATGAATGCAAAAAGAAGGGGGAAATGTGAGCAGTTGGGCTGCAGTTCTACATATATACAGGGTTATGTATATGTTTCAAGTATAGGACGGCTGCTTTAACATTAAAACAAAGCACTGAAACAATAAAAGGCCCCTGAAATGTCAACTTCAAGCAGAGAAAGGTAGCAAATACGATTGTTTGCGGCTGAAATCATTCCTAAATTTCAGGGTGTTTTTTTACCTTAGAAAAAGGAATGCTTATTATCGTTTAAGTGTGGGAGACTGTGCACAAACCAAGTGAAGTGTGGCAAATATCTGTATAGTACAGAGATGAAGTGGTGACAGGCATTTTAATTAACATTTTTCAGATGCTTTATCTGTATTCAGATAACAATAACCTGAGCTAAAATTCAATTATTGCTAAAACCAAGCATGTGTGTACATGAGCATGTGTTCATGCATGCAAGCACATGCACACCACGGTTGAGAAAGGAACCTTTATAAGCCCACCTGAAGAACTCTGCTTTGAGGTTGATTTTTTAATGAAATCCTTCCAAATAAAGAGACACAAGGAGCAAAAGGATGTTTGCTTCCTCTGCTTAAGCATAATTAAACACCTTCTGGAATTTCTCAAGGATTGTACCTAAACATGGTTGAATGCAGGCATTGGCAGAGACTAAGGGGCTGTACAGCATTCAGAGCCCAATATCTATGAAGCCATGCTGGCCCATCTCTGAAAATTCAGAAGTGGTTGATAGACTTTTCTCTAGAAACCCTTGCCTATGGTGATGTATTCTGTGGTGCAGCAGTAAAACAGCTAGCATATTTGTAAAGTTAAGCAGGGTCTGGGATGGTTTCAATTTGGATGGGGTCCGCGTGTTGATATTGCAGGGAGTTGAACCAGATGACCCAACTCTGCAATGCTATGAATCTACGTAAAACAATCTAATAAGATGTGCAACCTAATCTTATGCATATTTACTGTGAAATTTAATGGGATTTATTTGGGAGCAAATGTGCATAGGACTGCAGCCTGAGACCACAATACTCTGCAGGTTTGCGTGAAAACAAAACCTAATGGAAACAGTGTGATTTACTTCCAAATAAACATGTATAAGATTAGACTGTGTCAGATATTTTAACATGAGCTTTAAGGCTTAATAATTCCCCTGGTGCCCCATTATCCTTATGGCGTTATAATTGTGAGTGTGTGAACAATCCCAAGGTCCCCAACATACATGAAAGCCATAATAATGAAATAAACTTGGACATGTTTATTGGTAGATAGTTAATTCCATTTTCTCCCCTTTTAGGCTCGCTTCTTCACGCTAGCCTACTAACAGGAATACTCTCTGGGGAGAAGAAAAAGGGAGGGAATACAAAAAACAGAAAAAATATTTTCTCCCATCACTACTCCTACAATGCTGACATAATAGGGAGGAGGCCATATTGCACCACCATCTTCCAGATATTACTTGGGTTCCAAGCGTTCTACTCAGTAGCTGGCTAGTACATCATTTGGTTAAGTTTGTAGCCCAGAAACGGGAAAACTGTTTCCCTCCAGATGATGTTAGACTACAACTCCCATCATCTATGACCATTGACTGAGTGGGCTGGAGATGACAGAAGCTGGACTCCAAAAACCTCTGGAAGGCCACAAGCTTCCCATTCCTATTCTAACTTTTCATTTTCAACTGTCTTTCTAGCCCTTAGCTGCCCTTGAGACTGACCCAGAAACTCCAGCGGGTGCAGAATGCAGGGGTCCTCGCTGCATTCACCCGGTGAATTCACCCGGTGCTATACCAGCTACACTGGCTCCCAGTGGAGTATAGGATCAGGTTTAAGGTGCTGGTTTTAACCTTTAAAGCCCTATACGGCCTAGGACCCTCGTACCTACGGGACCGCCTCTCCTGGTATCAGGGGCGCCGACTTATAAAAAATATTGGGGGGGCCCATACCGGGGTCCTGCCCCGGGAAGTTTTCTAAATTTTAGATGAAAATTAGTGAGTTTTAAAGTTTTTTAAAAGTATTTTAGAGTCATATGATCAACATTAGAACCCCGAAAACTCGACTCTCTATAACTCCACACTCCGGAAAACTCGACAAGCCTGAAACACTTTTTGGCTTTGAAAAAAGAAACAAAACAAAAACACGCACGGTATTTTCGTAAAAAGCTAATTTAATTTACAGTAACAATTATGCTTATAGACTATTACAGAGCAGTGAATATATAGCTCTGAAAAGACTGAAATGATATTTAAATAAATCCTAAACTATCATTAAAAGAATAAAACATAAAATATTGCTGTCGCACAGTAATAGCACTTTGATTAATAAGTGAAATAGCTAATTTAAGCTTACTTTGAATAAGGCTGAGGGTTCATTAAATAAATATAATATCTCAAAGTTAATGCTTTAATACAGTTAATAAAGTAATTACAGTAATGCCTAATACTGTATGTAAATACTGTAATTACGGGCTTTAATTGGGTCTTACACCCTAAAAATATTTAAGTATTTGAAAATAACTAATACAGTACTATAGTAATATAGAAATACAGTACTAAACTAGTACTAATATTTCAAAACTGAAAATTTAACATTCTGTATGTATTTAATTCTCTATTTTATAAAGATTTTTAATATCTGACAGTGAGTTTGGAGTAGCCCAGTGCAAAAATCCTGAGGATCCATGTGGATCCATGCTTTGTAACCACGTTTTTGCACCACTGTGACCCTAGGCAACAGTGGGTGCGTGATTTTTTTGGTGCAAGATGTAGCCATGGACATGCTATGTGATCTGATGGTGAATTTGGGGTGACCCAATGCAAAGATCCTGAGGATCCATGTGGATCCGTGCTTTGTAACCACGTTTTTGCACCACTGTGACCCTAGGCAACAGTGGGTGCGTGCTTTTTTTGGTGCAAGATGTAGCCATGGACATGCTATGTGATCTGATGGTGAATTTGGGGTGACCCAATGCAAAGATCCTGAGGATCCATGTGGATCCGTGCTTTGTCACCACGTTTTAAATGGGGAGGGAAGGAAAAACACAGGAGGGACAAGAAGCACAAGAGGGGTATGCGGAGAAGCAGCTGGCTAAGAATGCAGGGGAGGAGTTTAACGGGGTGGGGGGGAGGAAAGGAAGGCAAAAGTCCCCCCCCCAAGCCAGCCCTCTCTCTCTCTCTCCCACCTGCATCCCTAGAGCACGGAGAGGAGGAGGTGGTGGGCTGGAGCCTGCACACAGTGTGACTAGGAAAGAATTAGAAGGAAGGACTCGATCCTTTCCTTAACCCTCTGCTTGCCAGGAGGGCAGGGGATTCCCTGCTCTTTGTTGAGTTTGAGCAAACGCAGCAACAGAAGCCGGTGGGCAGTAAGACCCTGAGGCAGAATGCAGGAAAGCAGCAGCTTCTGCCTTCCCTCCGCCCGACCGCCCGATCTTATTTTTGCCTGATTTTTGCCTATTTTTGCCCCTGCGCTCCGGCGAGTCAGCTCCAGGGACCACACATTCGCTCAATAACACGCACAGACATTTCCCCTTACTTTTTAGGAGAAAAAAATCTGTGTGTTATAGAGCGAAATTTACGGTAATAATTTTCTTAAATTATTGGGGGGGCTCTGCCCCCCCCAACGAATTTTTGAGGGGGCTCGGGCCCCCTCAGGCCCCATGGAGTCGGCGCCTATGCCTGGTATGTCCCACGGAGGAATTTACGATCTTCAAACAAAAACATCTTGGATGTCCCAGGCCACAGAGAGGTTAGGCTGGCCTCAACCAGAACCAGAGCTTTTCCAGCTGTGGCTCCGATCCGGTGGAACGCTCTGCCACAAGAGACTAGGGCCCTGCGGTACTTGACATCTTTCTGCAGGGCCTGCAAGACAGAGCTGTTCCACCAAGCCTTTGGCCAGGGCACAGCCTGACTCCCTTCTTTGGCAATCTTCACAGAACCCTACCCAATGGTTGCCATCACTTTGATTTGAAGTAATTTTTTAATGAAATGATTTTAAAGTGTTGTCTTATTTTATTGTTGTTAGCCGCCTTGAGCCCAGCTTCGGCTGGGGAGGGCGGGATATAAATAAAAATTATTATTATTATTATTGTAGATTTATTATTATTTTTTAAAAGAAACACAGAACATGCAACAGCAAGTGTATGAGTTGAGGTCGAAATACAATACCGAGGATGGCACTAGATCCAACAACTAGCAATTTAGTTAGAATTATGAAGAGTGTTGTGGGAGCAGGCCTAAATCTGAGTTACACGTAGTAGGGATGGGCAATCTGTGGCCTTCTAGATGATGCAGGACCACAGTTCCTGCCATCCCTGACCTTGCTGCTTAGAACTAACGCGAGTTGGAATCTAAGACCATCTAGGAGGCCACAAGTTTCCCATATCTGCTGTAGAGCCTGTTCTGAATGTTACAGTTCATCTTTGGGACATTTCTTAAGGGAACAAAGATTATACTTGAGCAAGTGCCAAATTCTTCCTTCCTCTTCCTCCTTATGTAACAACAATCTTTTCCCAAGTACTGTATCTGAAATTGGAACAGAGCTTCTAAGTCAACAGGTGTGGCTTCCTGGCAGACATGAACACCAGAATTGCTCTGTTACTGCAACTAAAAGCAAGTGAAGGAAGACATGCTTCAGGCATAAGGGAGTATAAAGATGTTCCACACCTCTTGTCTTACAATAGGAGCAGGTCTTCTTTGAACTTACATTAACTACATATCATCCAAAACTAGGCTCTTGTTCTTCTTGTCCCTTTCTTATTCTTTTACATCTAGTTAATTTTCCTTTCACTCCATCCCTCTTTTCCTGCCTGGGATGGTATGAAATGGAAGCTAGATACACAAAAATCACACCTTCTAAAATACAGAGGGGGGGGGGGGAAGCAGTTAGATGTTACACAAAGGAGGTATGCCAATTTAACGCATTATTCATAATTTACATAGCTTTTGAAGACCCTGGAAAGGCAAAACTGGCGCTGTCCTCTGTTGGTAATATCATTCAAAGGTCAACCTAGGCACAAGTACAAGAAAAAGTAGCTAGTTATGCAGGAAAATTATACTTACTTTTAAACGCAAAGAGATTAGGTTATTTTTAGTTTGTGACTGCATACTTCTGAAGAATTAGTATTTAAAATAAAACTTAAAATTACTTTTTAGTATTCACTTATTCTTTAATCAAATAAAAATCTTAGCATTTTGTTTGTAGCTGCAGTAGCTGCTTTCAGATTAAGATTCTAACAGATCCTCCCTCCCTCCCTCTTCTTTACAGACAAGGCATAACACTCCTTCGGATGTGTTACTACTGCTTCTCCCCAGAGTATATGAAAGTTCATGTTCTGTAAGAGACGGAATTTCCAGCACAAAGGGACTTTTGGGTAAATGCTATACTGTACTTTTGTGTCAAATTAATGCCAGATTTGTTTCTGTTTGTGTACACACCAAGGGGCATTGCAGGGGGTTAGACTAGATGACCCTTTGGTCTCTTCCAACTCTATGATTCTACGAGGGAAGGGGGATGCATTTACCCTCAGCAAAGGTGTTCACATGTAAGCTGGAGAGGAGTCTTAAGGATTCCAGTTGGTGTGAAGCTGATTTGAGAAATAACATCAAACAGGTGTCATTTATAATGATGTACAGGATACATAAGCATTTTGGATAGTGTCATGTGAACATGGATGAAAAACCCAAGACAGGAAATGCAGTGAGTGCACAGTAAAGGGAAGCATAAACACAGCCTTACTTTAGGTCTGGTTCACAAATGCGCAATACAGTAATGGACAAGCGAATCATTGCTTTATCACTAATCACTGGAGAGCCAGTGTGGTGTAGTGGTTAAGAGCGGTAGTCTCGTAATCTGGGGAACTGGGTTCGCGTCTCCGCTCCTCCACATGCAGCTGCTGGGTGACCTTGGGCTAGTCACACTTCTCTGAAGTCTCTCAGCCCCACTCACCTCACAGAGTGTTTGTTGTGGGGAAGGAAGGGAAAGGAGAATGTTAGCCGCTTTGAGACTCCTTAGGGTAGTGATAAAAGGTAAAGGTAAAGGTACCCCTGCCTGTACGGGCCAGTCTTGACAGACTCTGGGGTTGTGCGCCCATCTCACTTAAGAGGCCAGGGGCCAGCGCTGTCCGGAGACACTTCCGGGTCACGTGGCCAGCGTGACATCGCTGCTCTGGCGAGCCAGAGCCGCACACGGAAACGCCGTTTACCTTCCCGCTGGTAAGCGGTCCCTATTTATCTACTTGCACCCGGAGGTGCTTTCGAACTGCTAGGTTGGCAGGCGCTGGGCCCGAGCAGCGGGAGCGCACCCTGCCGCAGGGATTCGAACCGCCGACCTTTCGATCGGCAAGTCCTAGGCGCTGAGGCTTTAACCCACAGCGCCACCTGCATCCTTGGGTAGTGATAAAGCGGGATATCAAATCCAAACTCCTCCTCCTCTTCTTCTTCTTCTTCTTCTTCTTCTTCTTCTTTTTCTTCTTCTTCTTCTTCTTTCCTCTCACTCAATGAATGGCAATTGAATATGTGAATTGACTCCTTTCAAAGTTTCACATCTGAGGTGATAGGGAAGCTCGACCTATAAGGTTTGTGTGAATGAGCCATCAGAGAAAGAACAGCATAGAACTTCTGTATCATCCCATATGACCTTAAATACAAAACTTCTAACTGAGTCATTTAGATATCTGTTGCCAGTCATCAAACCCAGAATAATCTAGTAATAAAAAAGTAATTGATGTGCATGTATGAACTGGCTGATGTCAGGGCTGACTGACATTTTACACAGCAGAGTTTGCTGCTAATCCATAAGGAGGCATGCAGGAAACTCATCTGCCTCTTGAAGTGTGTATCTGCCCACAAAAGGACAGGTACTATGAAAGAGCTGCTAATGAAATAGTGTTGACAGACATAACATGACACTACATTGCACACACGAATCCCTCCCCACTGCCAAATGTTGCAGATGCAATCATATCACATCTGCAATAATGATTTATGGGGGGAACAAACCTTCATGTCTTAGGTTATAACTCTGGAACTAATTGATGATTGCTAATACCACATTCCTCTTGTGGTCCAGTTATACAGGATTTTTTCTAAGGTACTGTCCTGTCAATTCCTCCTTATCATCTGCCAACAGCCCCTGTAAGAAACATGATATTGAAATGGACAGCTGGACAGGCCACAAAATAGACCCCCATCCAGAACAGCCTGCAGCGTAAAAATATTAGGGGTGATGAGAGAGGAAAGAGAATGCTAGCAGTACCATGTCATGTTATTTTATAATTTTTGCAACAATTCAGGATCTTGCACTGGTAAAGTCTTGAAGTAAGGGGCTAGCGCTAAGTAAGAATCTAGTCAGCACAAGAATTCACACTTGCCCAGTGGGACTTCTGCCCCTCCTCCCTCATGCACTCCCTAAATTTCTTCTGCAGGTTCCCCCGCCCTCCAAATCAGATTTGGGGAGGCAAATAAAAAATGGATGCTGTGATCTTTCCCCACCCCATCCTCCTAATGTGCTACCCAGAGCCAAGCCATGGTTGGGCTTAAAGTTTTTTCCAAACTCAGCTTTGTGGTTTAATAAGGAAACCACAAGTCAGGTTCAGACCTAAGCCAGTCCATGGCTTGGCTTTGGGTAGCAGGAGGAGAGGGCAGGAGGGCGGGGATGCAAAGCAGCCACAATCTTTGCTATTGTTCAGCTTCCTGCTGTGTGCAAACTGGGCCTCTATATATCCCAGGAAGGACAATCAACCTGTGAGAAAACAAATTTGGAAGGATCTGATCCACGCACACATACTCCTGGCTGAAGTCCCAACATGATATGGAGGCTGCAGTGCTCAGTGTTCCTGCACAATAAATGACTGACAATCAAGAAATGTGTGACAGCTACCATCCTAAACTCACTCACATGAGAGTAAATCTCATTTACTGAAACTAAGTAAACATGTATAGGTTTGTGCTGCATAGTTCTGCCCCTTTTCAAAAGCACTGAACTGTATATATCACCATCACCTTAGCATTTGATTGTGGCTTACAGTCCTACTTATTAATCCTCACAGCAAACATGCAAGATGGATTTCAGTTTTTCAGGTAACCAGGGTTTGTTTGTTCAAGTACATCTTTTTCAAGGCCACTCTGTAAGATCATGGCTGAACTGGAATCTGAAGTGGCATCTACGAAGTTCAACATTCGACCATCACGAACTAGGAAGCTGTGATGTCATCTCGGGCCAAGTGATAAGCCGCCTCTATATCTCTGCCTCAGGATCTCTGGGTCACCTTTTATTGCGGCTTACTGGTGTAAGTATGAGCGAATTCTATCCCATTACAGAGAGCAGGGAATTGGTAGAAGTGAACCCTCCCGCACCGAAGACCTTATCATCCCTTCTGGATATGACACAGAAGAATTTTCAAAAGAGCTATATTGTGCATTTCCCTTTTTATTTTTATTTTTTAAAGTGAGATGAATGAAGAAGTATTTCTGTTTTACCTATTGAGGTCTCTGACTTGCCACGTCTTGGTTGTACAACCAAAGAGAAAAACGACATTTAACTGATCAAAGTGGGAGGACATCATGGGTGAGAGAAATTTGCCAACATTCAGACTTCAGAGATCCACTAATTCCAATTATACTTCAGTCTTGAGTGGCACTCATTGGACTACTGCCTTTTTATCAATATCCACAAAAACCAAGAAGATAATAGCATTACAATCTAGTTTTGATGTATTCATATATGAGACTATTTATTTTGCTCATGACATGACTCTCAGGAGACAAGCAAATCTCCGGAAAACTGGGAGTCTCCTGAAAGTATTGCAATGGCTGGAAACAACAACTTATCAGGATGGACGGTAGTGTTAGAAATTTTAGAGACAAAAATCTAGGTTTTAAAATAAGTACTTCTACCTTCAATAGGCTTATACAGTACCTTCCAATAAAGATGGGAAGATTAAATCATAACGGTTATGGTTTTTAAATATCTAGTTGTGGGAACAGAAAGGCTACTATCCAAATTTACATAGTAAACTATCGGCTGTGTGATTTCTGTTCATCTACATGTTCCAAAGTTCCCCAGACAATTCAGAATTCTGTGTCGAAACACACACACTACATTACACTACACCAGTGTGGTGCAGTGGTTAAGAGCGGTGGACTCGTAATCTGGTGAACTGGATTCGCATCTCCGCTCCTCCACATGCAGCTGCTGGGTGACCTTGGGCCAGTCACATTTCTCTGAAGTCTCTCAGCCTCATTCACCTCACAGAGTGTTTGTTGTGGGGGTGGAAGGGAAAGGTGATTGTTAGCCGCTTTGAGACTCCTTAGGGTAGTGATAAAGTGGGATATCAAATCCAAACTCTTCTTCTTCTCTTCTACATATATATGAGAATAGTGCTGTGCAATTATTTCACTCGTTTTCCTGTTCAAAACCTTCCAACAGTTGAGGGGGGCCACTAGGGGCGCATCGGAAGATGGCTGACAATAACATCTCTCCGACCCACAGGAGGTAATTAGGAGGCTGTGATGGGAGTAAATAGCCTCCCTACCCCCCCCCCCAGGGTTGTGGGGGGGGGCTGCCCTTGCCTGCTGTGCCCTATACCACCCCCCGAATTTGTGGGGATGGGGGCACAAGGCAGAATGCCCTCCTGTGGATCTCAGTGCTCCTGGACGCTGTCTCTGATCCACGCCGCTAGCTGCAAGAACTTCAAAAGGAACAATTAGGAAGAAGCGAATGCACATATTTCAAGGAAGGAGGGGGAGTAAAGACTGCTAACTGAAGAGTTCTCTGATAAACAAGACGAGTCGGAGGAACAAGAATCAATCATGAGAAGATATGCCAAGACTCGGTATGGCAAAGGGACTGGATGGGGGAGGGGAAAAAACCTTTCCTTTCTTTCCTCTATGTGATTAAACAAGAATCCCCCCCCCCTCACGTCAGAAATGCCATTTTAATGACTTAAGCTTTGGATTTACGACTGTGTGGAGATAAATTTTCTAACCAAAGCATGTTTTAAGAAGAGCGTGGAAAGTTTAAGAGCTTTGGAATGACGCAGTTAAAAATACCGTTGCCATGTTTGCAAGCTCTGTCGGAGGACTTGAGTCTGGGAGGAGGAAAAGAGCTGTTTTTATATTGTGGGAGAGACTCCTCAGTGGGACTTAAGAACGACAGATCCTGAGATTGATGATGGAAAGAGCGATGTTATTTATGAAAGTGATGATATATGGAAACCATCTCGATATGAGGATTGTACGAACGGAAAAATTCACACAGGATATAATTGGTGTTTATCTGCTTAAGGAGATTATCAGAAGAGATCATAAAGAAAAAAAGAAAAAATATACAAACAAGATGAGATGTGGAAACAGCAAGATAAGACTGGATAGAATTATGAACTTTATTTGGACTGATTTGGATATTAATGTAGTAGCAAGAAGATGATCGGAATCCCCCTTCGGAACTTGAAATATGGGTCCCCTCAACAAAAATTTAAAATTCGGCTTTGTAATTCAGAATTTATGTGATGTGATTTGATTTGATTTGATTGGTCGGTTAATAAAAATTATTTAAAAAAAACAAAACCTTCCAATAGTTTGTAGTAAAACTGCAATTGACTTAAATAACTTTCTTCCAGATAGAAGATGGTGTATGCGCACGCACGCACGCAAGCACACACACACACACAAACAGTTCCAGCACAGCACTAGATCACCCAAATATTGCTGCTCCCAGATGGCTGGATTGCCTCCAAGCCCCAAGGGCATTACTGACTGCTAAGGCCTCCAGCAGCTGTCCTCTTATAGCATAGTAATGACTCTCATATTATCAAACAGTATTTTTTATTAGCATACATTCCCCACCAGTTACTGAGCAACTGAATTCCTCGTGGCTTTGATATACAGGAATATTTCATCCAGTCCCAGAATCTGCAAAAGCATTATCCACCCAACAAATCTTCACATTACAAAAAGAACTAAGGAGCAACAACACGCCATGACTGCCCCCTCTGTATGATTAAAGGATCTATTTACGGTATTTATTTTTATTTACCTATTTGTTTAGGGAATTTTTAAATCCCCACTTTTCCACTCTGAACAACGTGCTCAAGGTGGCTCATAGCAAATTAAAAATACTTACTTAAAAACAACAACCTCAAAACAATAAAGAAGTTATAATCAACAAAAACATTCACCAAAGGAAGCAAAAAGGCCATATTAAATCAAGTGGTAGGGAACCCGTTGTCCTCCAGATATTGCTTGAATCCAACTCTCATCAGCCTCGGTTAGCTTTCCCAATAATCCAACAACATATGGAGAGTCACAGGTTCCCCACCACTGCACTAAAGGGAAGCCAAAGGCTAACATAAATTAAAAGTTCTTCAGTCAACAACTCAAGACCAAAGGAGCGAGGCTAAGCAGACCACTAGGGAGAGGAGTTCTACATCCTTGGCACCACTTCTGAGCACACTCTTTTCCACAAACACGAAATGGGGGACTAAATGATCCTCAGCGTTCCTTCCAACTCTATGATTCTGTGTACAAAAGAGAGAGGAAGTTACACAAAATAGCTTATCCCACTAAGGGATCGCAGGATTGCATAAGTATACAGGTCCCAACTTGTTTAGGGTTGTAAAGGTGAATTGTGCCTCGATTCAACACTTTGAATTAGGATGGTCAGTTGTGCAGTGTCAAAAAGGAGGGTTTGCATCATCAGATAAAGAGGACAAAATAAAACAGCAATTTGCACATGATTTATATTTACAGTCACAAGAAATAATTACCAAAATTTAAATAAAAATATATGTCATATATTTTTCCACATTGGGGAAGTGAATAGAGTTGTTGCAAACTGCCAGGTGGAAATGTTCTTTCTTGTACTCAGGTCCTGTTTGCAGATTTCCCACAGGCATCGGTTGACCATGGTGAGAACAGGCCGCTGGACGAGATGGACCACTGGCCTGATCCAGCCAGCTCTTCTTGTGTTCTTAAGGCATCAGGTGACTTGGTGCATCTCCTCCACCTGCTGACCAGGTGCTGCTAACTGTGGATGGGCAGCTTCAAGGTTCCTGCTCTCCTTTTTCATGCTTTCTTACCTTTAAAGCAGAATCAAACTGGAAAGCCCTCCAACAGAATACACCTTCAAAGAGAGGACTGCCTTCTGACGGTCCTTCAGAACAGACTGACAGCCAATGAAGTCAATATAAAAATGGAGTAACATCCTTGGGGGGAAAATATAGCTCCAGTCAGCACTTTAGCAGCTGAATTTCATACCAGCTGAAGTTGCCAAAATCTCTTCAAAGGAAGTTCCATATGGAGTACATTACACTAATCTGATCTTCATGTAACCAAGGCATATGAGGTTAGGCCAGTGTCAACTACAGAATGAGCCTTCTCAGTGGCCATGTCCTGTTTATGGAATCTCCTCCATCCCCAGGGAGGTCAATCTGCCAGCATCATTGTTAATTATCCTTTTCATGACAGACAAAATCATTTCTATTCTCCCAGCTTTCCTAAGTTTATATAGTTTTAGCTTCTGCTGTGGTTTTCATTTTTATTGTATTTTCTTCTTTTCTTCTGTTGTATTTGTATTTAAATCACCCTGGAAACATGACTGAAGAGCAGCATATGTGCTTTAAAAATAAGTGTGTGCCTAACTATGCCCAGGTCTGCTTCCTCCAGAAATCTGCACAGCCAGTATACCAGCCTAATCTCCTGGCCACTGCTTCAGCCTAGGGAACTGGAAGTAAAGCTGGGTGCAGAAGTACAACCAAGCTGCAAACTTCTGCTTTTTAAAATTGAGGGTTTTGAAAAAGTTAGACAAAGATCAACAAACCAGGAGAACAGTTTTAACGAGTGAGATGTAAAGGGGCAGGTCGCGGCAGTAGTGCATAAAAAGAAACAATTAAGACAATAGTCTATGGCAGTGTGGCTAACGTTCGGTCTTCCAGATGTTGTTGGGCCACAACTCACATCCCCAATCACTATAGTCCAACAACATCTGGAGGGTTACAGGTTAGCTTCTCTGGTCATCTTTCCCCAATGCAAATCTGGTTTTTCAAGGCAGAGAACAATCCCATGCACAACAACATGGTTTTTTGTGTGTGGGAGGAATCAGCTATGGAAGGCACCAGGAACAAAGACAGCTGCACAGACTGATAGCGTTCCTGCTTGATTTTTTTGTTTAGCAATGGGGGAGGGGGATTCATGCTCAATAAACATTACTTGCAAAAACATTCATGCTGCAGCTAGCTGGAACAGACTGAGCAACGCTACCAATCTGTGCAGCTTTCTTTGTTCCCGGTTTGCAAATCCATCCAAAACAGGCTATATTACTGCCACTGGGTTGGCAGCCCTACTGTCCAAGAGTACTTATACATTGTTTGGATTAAGCTTCCATTTGTTTTACAGTCCCTTAATGATCTCAGAACACCACAGTATCTCTACAATGACATGGAAAGAGAAGTAAGTCGAGTCACTCCTGGGCAATCCCTCCCAGAGACTTCATGGGGGGGGGGGGACAGAGACTGCAGGGAGAGACTGCATCCCAGAGACTGCATGGAGGACAAGAGTCCCTCATGACACTGTAAGCCAATGGTCAAGATGGTAAGCAGAAGTCCCTCAGCACCAGCTACTGACAGCTACTCTCTGGAAGGATCAGACACACCATAAAATGATGCCCACAGCCAACTGGTCCAGAAGCATACTACAATAGATGGTCATGAAAGCTGCTGAGAGGTCCATCAAAACCTACAGGGATATAACTACCTCTGTCCAGTTCCTGAAATCGATTAACTACTAGGGTGCTACCAGGCCATCTCAGTCTCCAATCTAGACAATAACTTGGATTAAGATGGAATTAGAAAATCTAGCATCAGGAAAAACTTAAGATGGGTTAGAACCACTTCTTTAAGGACCGTGCCCCAACAGTGAATACTGGAAATGGGCTAGAACTTACCCAATATGGTAGATTCCAATAAGGTTTTCTCAGCAGTTTAACTATTGCTCCACCTGTCCGAGAGACATTTGTCATCCTCTCAAGCCAGCCCACATCTGGCTGCCTAAATCAATGGACAAGATGGAAGCACACAGCTTGCCAGCCTCATCCTCCAAAAATTATGTCCACTTTTAAGGCTGTACAACTGAATGGTATCTCTAACAAGCTGGCAAGCAGTTACCAGATGTCTAAACAAACAGTCCTGCTTTTTGTTGTTTTTGATAATGGGCAACAGAATTATCTTCTCCTTGTCCTCTACCTATGATAGCACCATTCTAAGGAATTCTTTATAAATGCTTCTTATTTTTACTTCTTTAGAACCCAAATGCTCCAAAATGTGAAAGTCCAGTGTGAAATCACTTACATAGGCTTTTAAAAAACTAGCAAACACCAACACGGATACCCCTCTGTTCAACAATTCCACATTATTTTATGAGCCTTTTCTTTTTCTTTTCTTTTGAAAAACATGTCCTTTGGAGGTGGCTGGATCCTTAACTCTTTTACCTGAAGGCTGCATAGTACCTCTGACATTTTTTGGGGGGGCTGTTATTGGTGTTCATTTTCATTTTTCAAATCAAAACAAGCTACACTCCTACAGCAAAGCTACCTCCCTGCCATTGCACAGAAACTCGATGCCGCTAGTGGAAGTACCGGTATATCACTAATGCAAAGGTGTGGGAGGGTGGGGAGGTTGTCATAAAGGACAGCTCTATGTCTTGCATCTAATCCTGGTTTCTGACCCTGTAAAAGCAGAAGAAGATGACAGCAATATTTTGAAGGGAAGTTCCATCCACAGTTGACAAGAAAGGAACTGTGATGTGTGGCACTGTAAGGAGATCATTCGGGATTGACAGCAATGTTCTGCACATTTCAGAGATGGAGTCTCTCTCTCATGCTGCCAAGCTGACAGTTTTGCCTGCCTGCAATTCCCTTTCCCGGATAAGAAAAAAAGAATGAGACTATTTCTCTATTTCTCTTCATTTCTTTGCTCCTGGGCATTGGAAATCAGAACAAAATGAAAGACGTATTATGAGGGGGCTGGAAGAAATAAACGTCTAGAGAATTATTGCGGTGGGGAGAAGAAAGGAGGGGATGGGAGAAAGAACAGGATGATGCAGAGGCTTTAAAAACAATATGCAAATAAGGCACAGCAAAATCATTTGTTATTGACAAAAGCCCAAAAGACTGAGCCAAAGGGAGTAAAAACTGTTCCCTCCCATACTGGGTGAACAGAATACTATACCATGGATTGGAGATAAAGAAAGTAGGGAGGAGGCTTCCCTCCTTTCTGATTCCCACCCACCCTCAGAGCCCACATTTCCACATGCCCCTGACTTAATCCATCATTTGCAGCCCAATCCTATGCATATATACTCAGAAATAAGTCCCATTGAGTCAAATAGGCCTTACCCCTAAGTAAGTTTGTATAGGATTGCAACCTTAGGCTGGGACGTTCTTCTGAATAAACATGAACCAAATTGTAGCATTAGAGATGCACTGAAGAGTACAACTGTGCGGTAGCAAAATATTAATTCCTATCCACAACCATTAGTATGTGGTTGAAACATAGGCAACTCTGAAAACAAGCCCCCAAGAACAACTTCTTCTTCTTCTTCTTCTTCTTCTTCTTCTTCTTATTATTATTATTATTATTATTATTATTATTATTTTAAAAAGGGTAAGCTGACTTAGAATATCAGCAATAGCGGCTGTTCATAGCTTTTCCAAACTATAACTACTTTTCTTCTTGACCCAGGATTATCAACAAGGCTGGCCTGGCCCTATGATAAACAGTGCCTGGGTCAAGGGGCACAATTAAAGTCCCCTTCCATGCTGTGAGTCGCATTGCCAAGTTGTGTGGCTTGTGCTGGATTCACCTACTGCTCCCAGGCTTTCCCAGCAACGGCCATGAAAAGAGTCCAGAGCTATGTCTCACTAATTTTGCCCTAGCTCACTGCAGACGGTACAGTCAACAAACACTGAGGGCTCGTTCACACTGGTTCCACCTTTCCCCCCCAAGAAAGCCTGCTGTTTACAGCTGAATCAGAACAAACACCACTCTTCTTTTTGCAGATTGATGTTTGTTCTGATTCAGTTGTAAATAGCCGTGGGATAAACGAAAAACTGCTCAGACCCAAGATTAGAATGCACAGAACAAACAGAAAACTCTCAGACCCATGCATGGGACAAGCGCAGTGTGGATGAGTCCTCAGTCCCTGAACGCAGTCTGGTGCCCTAAGGGTGAGTGCCCATCCTGGTTATCAAATTGTTCTCACAAAATACACCTTCCTGAGGTAGCCAAAATTCTTACAAAGTCTTCCGGCAGATTTCTTTGAGCCATGTGCCTACCAGTCATCAAAATGCACATTATACCTACCAACATAAATTCCTTCTTCAACAAGCAGTCATTGGAGGAAAAGTAATTTGGGTTGGGCTCATGGTACGGAGGGGTGGGGAGGGATTTCTCTTTACCCCTGCACTAATTTTATCCTCTGGGGCTAATAGTAGTGCTCCACAGGGGCTGATCTGGATTGGGTCCACACAGTGTGAACAGAAAAAGTTAAGACTTCTTCCTCTATGTTCCCAATCCCCATCACGACGCACACATGTATTTTTTTTAAGAGAATAAAAATATTTGGGGATTGTAATATGGAACTCAAATGTAACAGCGAAACACTTAATCAGAAGATATTTTGTTCATCATCTAAGTAATGACAGGATTCCTCCAACTGTTCACAACAGGTGATCAAAAATCTCTCTGCTGGGGGAAGGGGGTTTAATGAAATGACACAGCTTCTTTATTCTATTGCACAAGTTATAGTTATGAAGATTTTCCCATGTTTCTTTAAAATCTTGAAACCATTATTTCTTGTTCTTCTCTCAGTGGCCCTTAAAAGTACCTGTTAGACCCGACATCCCCAAACTCGACCCTCCAGTTGTTTAGGACTACAACTCCCATCATCACTAGCTAACAGGACCAGTGGTCAGGGATGATGGGAGCTGAAGTCCAACATCATCTGGAGGGACAGTTTTCCCATTTCTGGGCTACAAACTTAACCAAATGATGTACTAGCCAGCTACTGAGTAGAAAGCTTGGAACCCAAGAAATATCTGGAAGATGGTGGTGCAATATGGCCTCCTCCCTATTATGTCAGCATTGCTGGAGGGCGAATTTGGGGGTGCCTATGTTAGACCTAAACTGGCCCACTGACCAGCAATAAGTCCGATATGTGTCTCTCTGTCACAGCAGCTGTAGCTGGCACAGCAAAAATATAGTACTCTCTCTCCCAAACCACCTTCCACTGACTGGCCCAAGTAGAAATTTCAGAGTTACGCTTCCCAACCATGTGTGTGACTGTGTCTGTGTCCAACTCAGGAAAACACTTTGTGCATCTATTAAATCTTTTACCACAATATATTTGTTAGACTTTAAGATGCCACAAAACTCCTTGTTGTTTTTGCCGCATGCAATCTAACAACAACAACAATAATACAGCAACCCAAATAGTAAACAGCCTTTCTGTCTCTGGTACACAAAGTCACATTTTTTGACAGGTTCTCTTCTGGTAATTTGCTTGAACAAGCCATTCAGGAGTTTAAAGTTTTTGTCCCTTTTTCTGTGCCCTAACTTCTCAACAAGAAGGGGGGGAGGGAATATGTACAACTCAAATCATCATCATCAATTGTCTTAACAACAATCTCAATTCAAGTGTGCCAATGCAACTTTGATAATATTTCTTTCTACATATGACAGGTCTACATACCACATTGTATGGCAGAAAGTGAGGAGGAACTAAAGAACCTTTTAATGAGGGTGAAAGAAGAGAGCGCAAAATATGGTCTGAAGCTCAACATCAAAAAAACGAAGATCATGGCCACTGGGCCAATCACCTCCTGGCAAATAGAAGGGGAAGAAACGGAGGCAGCGAGAGATTTTACTTTCTTGGGCTCCATGATCACTGCAGATGGTGACAGCAGTCATGAAATTAAAAGACGCCTGCTTCTTGGGAGGAAAGCAATGACAAACCTAGACAGCATCTTAAAAAGCAGAGACATCACCTTGCCAACAAAGGTCCGTATAGTTAAAGCCATGGTTTTCCCAGTAGTGATGTATGGAAGTGAGAGCTGGACCATAAAGAAGGCTGATCGCCGAAAAATTGATGCTTTTGAATTATGGTGCTGGAGGAGACTCTTGAGAGTCCCATGGACTGCAAGAAGATCAAACCTATCCATTCTTAAGGAAATCAGCCCTGAGTGTTGACTGGAAGGACGGATCGTGAAGCTCAGACTCCAATACTTTGGCCACCTCATGAGAAGAGAAGACTCCCTGGAAAAGACCCTGATGTTGGGAAAGATGGAGGGCACAAGGAGAAGGAGATGACAGAGGACGAGATGGTTGGATAGTGTTCTCGAAGCTACCAGCATGAGTTTGACCAAACTGCGATAGGCAGTGGAAGACAGGAGTGCCTGGCATGCTCTGGTCCATGGGGTCACGAAGAGTCAGACATGACCAAACGACTAAACAACAACCACAGGTCTCTCAACTCCCAGTAATACACCTATTTCTTCTTTTAATCTGTTTGTTTTATCTAACCTTCTCCCACACACAGTCAGGCATGGGTTAATTAATTTATTCTACAGTGGTACCTCAGGTTAAGTACTTAATTCATTCCAGAGGTCCGTTCTTAATCTGAAACTGTTCTTAACCTGAAGCACCACTTTAGCTAATGAGGCTTCCTGCTACTGCCGTGCTGCTGGAGCATGATTTCTGTTCTCATCCTGAAGCAAAGTTCTTAACCCAAGGTACTATTTCTGGGTTAGCGGAGTCTGTAACCTGAAGCGTATGTAACCTGAAGTGTATGTAAGCTAAGGAACCACTGTATTTAGCAACATTTATATACCACTCAATTGTAAATAGAACCTCTAAGTGGTTTACAAAAAATAAACAAGAAAATTGTCAACAAACCATAAGTGTACAATGGAAACCTATAAATGCCTACTCATAAGTAAGTCCCAATGAGTTCAATGAGGCATACTCCCAGGTATGGCAGAAGAGAACTGCAGTCTTAGTTGATTTTAATAAGACTTTTATGTGTAAAATTCTAAAGAAAGATATTGCTGCCGTTGCTGAGTAAAACTACCACGATAGAAATCACCAGAATTTCCCCCCACTTTAATGTTTTAAAAAGAAGAAGATATTAATATGTTAGAATTAGGATATGAGAAGTAAGAGCAATGGAAGCTGGTGAAATAAAGGGCAGTTGAGCAGGTAGGTTTGCCTTAGCTCTTTAGAGAAGTGATGCCTATTATTGAGGAACCAGACACTCCAGTTGACCAAGTATTTTGAGCACATTTGTCTGTATGATTTCTCAGTTGTCTTTAGATAGACAATTGAGTTTTGTGCTGGATCCTGTGCACTGATCAGCCCAGCAAACCACTCTAAAAGGAAGCCCGTTGCAGAGCTTCCAAAACTTCTCACAGCAAAGAAATGAAGCAGAACACTTTGCATTTCCAAGGTTCTTCTTTATAAGGGGACAAATTATTTAGAATCCCAGGACCATTTAGGAGATAATGTTGTACTGTACTCATGTATAAAAACTCAGTTACTTCAAAATGGATGTCACAAGCATCTATCTTGTACTTGGGACTAGGAACGGAAATAAAATTATCTCATAAGTGGTGATCCTGGGGATTAATCAAGAAGAAAAAGGAGAAAAAAATGGTAACCCTACTTGCAAATGCACAACTCAAAACATATTGTTAGACTACATAGCAACAGCAGGATTGCCAACTTATTTTTACTGGCTCTGCTCATGTGAGTTTAAGAGCAACCTGCTGTGCAAAAAATAAACTTGCTTTAATCTATAGCTTCATGGCATCCTGGCAAACTGATGAACTTCATTTTCAGCATCCACACACTGAAAAGTAAAGCTTTGTTACAAATGAAAATATGCCAAATATTTTGAGTCTTCCCCCCTTGTAAAGGGACTCTGAATAAACTGATAGATGCTGCAACCTATGCTTTATGGAGTAAATCTCCTTGACCACAGTGGGACTTACTTAGATGGATGCCAGCTGATAATCACAGAAGCTCAGGCTGGATGTTTTTTGCACCACTGGCAAAGCTTCACCTGTTTACTTTTTGTATATCAGACTGCTGTTAAATGTATAGGAGAAAATGGGAGGGGAGGGGAATCGATATATCTACCATTGGCTTCACTTTTATTGTGATCCCTGGCTCCACCTACCATTCACTGCCTCTCCCTCCACCCCACCAAGTCCAATGAGAACTGGTCAACAGTATTAATAGTGGCTTACCTTGTAAGTTTGCTGTAATGATTCTAAATGTATGTGAGGTAGTATGAGCATATAATATTATAGATTACACAGGATTCACTAGGTATTATTTTCACGATACAGACAAATTGCATTTGTCTTGGAAAGTAATTTATTCAATTGAACTGACCAAAGGCCATGGCAGTTACAAATATAAAACAGGAACAACAATCCATATTAACTGACAATACCAAATTATGAACAAAGCAAATTATAATCTAAACCACAGTTATTTTGATCTTCACCTTTCTGAGGTAGAATAATGGTGCAATTTCTGTGATCAAATAACCCTGTAGGAGAGATCATGGATTCTAAGCACCTTAGAAATGTAATATGCTGATTATTGAGAGGAAATTAGTGAAATGAAAGCTCTTGTGAAAATAATGATCCACCTTGTCACTATCTGCAGAACACACATGAGAATAGCAGACAAGTCTAGGTACACACATACACATGTATTTCTGGCATAATTTCTAGTTAGAATCTCTCTTCCATTCACAAACATAAACCTCTGACCCAGGATCTGGGGAAAATAAAAGACAAACCCTGGAAGTTGTTTAACCATTCTATGCTCATTTTGACTTCAATTATCCACAGAGAAACAGGACTGAAAAGAAGAAAAAGAACAGGAATGGAAGCACTGTCAGATCAGCTGTCTGGAAGGGAATCACTCAGGCCTCATTCCACAGGGAAAAGGCAGGCATTCAAAGCTAGAGCTACAATTTTCCTGGCTAACTAGATGCTCATTTCAGCCAAGGAAGGAACAGCACCTGTTCCAAGTGCCTGGTTTCAGAGAGTGCCAGGCGGTTGTGAAAAGACAGGGAATAGCCTGAACTCTGCCCAAATTCCTGCATTGTGTTAGCAATGTGGAATCTAATCTTTTCTTGGAATCCAGCTATCTGTGGACCTTTTAGTCTCAGGAAAGGCTGCCAAAGCCAGGTCCCTGTGTATCCAGCCTTTGTTTATATCTTAACCAGTTCTCTGTCCCATTGCTAAAAAGCAGCGGCACATTTACCACACACTCACAAATCCCCTTCCGGACAAACGGTGAGCCTGTAAGGGACCAAAAGGGGGAAGGGACTACAAACTTCCCCGTCTGTGATTCCCTAGAGATCAAGAGTTCAGACAGGCAGTGAGAGTGTCATCATACCTGTATTTATGAATAAAGAACTCCAAGAGCCAGAGCTGTCATATCTGCATCCTTCCTCTGCATGTAGAAACAGGGGAGGAGGAAAGGGGAGGGGGAGGAGCGACTAGCTTTAACTGGATTGTACCGGCAGCAGCTCCATCACAATTCAATCTGTCAAGGACTGTACCAAGAAATGTGTTTCTTCAAGATTTAGACAAAAGAGAAAAGGGGGGGGGGGGAGAGAGAAAGAGAGAGAGAAACGCTTCCCAACCCAGAAATTGCAATCGCTCCCATACTGGGCTAAAGGCAAAACTTGCATGCAAGTGAAAACAGGCCCCTGCATGCACAAAAGACTCGGGCCTGAGGGAGACAGGAGATTTCGTAGGAAGGGGTTAAGTATGCAAAGAGCATGGAAGGGCTGGGGTAAAATTACCTGGATGAAAGCGCCAAGGGGGGGGGAGAGAAAAGGAGAATTATTCCTTTCTGGTTACCCTGAAAACCCATATAATGAAGGTGCTGCGAGTGTAATTACTCTGGCTTGTTTGGCATGGCAGGGCATCGCGCTGCCACGGGGCCAATTTCCTCTCTTCTTCTCCCAATTAGCATGCCAAGTAGTCCAAACAGCTCACTGGGCACTGATTGGAGAAGTGGACTAGCAGCCAAATACCCCTTCGTCCAATCAGAAGGCAGCAAGCGCTCTGCTACAATGCTTCGGCTCCTTCCTTCATTTTATGTCCTTCCGCCGCTATCATTCTCTCCTCTCCTCAGGAGACTCTAAAGGGAGTGATAAAAACCGCGAATCTTCCCTTCCCTTCCCCAGCTGGTCTCATTCACAGCTCCTGGCAGCCCCGGCTTCCTCAAGGGACCCACTAATGAAGACGGCCAACGTTAATCTCTCTCCCCCCTTTCCCCTGATGGGTCGATTTATACTTCCACAGAGAGTCCTGGCTCCCAGCCAGAGGGCTCAGCACATTCTTCTTATTCAGAGAGAGAGAGAGATGGGGAAAGACGTGTTCTCTCTCTCTCTCTCTCTCTCTCTCTCTCTCTCTCTCTCACACACACACACACACACACACACTTCCAAATGACAGTATATTTCGGAAAACGCCTAAAGGGGACATTACAAAGCCAGACAGGTGTTGAGTAACACCTTTACATTTCTAAACAGCCCCTGTTATCCCCAAAGAGCTTTCAGAGATCTGGGGGGCTACAAGGAGACAGCGGCTCTCCGCCTGCCACCCGCATTACACATACAAAGCTGGGAGGGCTGGAGATTATCAAGGGCTGGAATAAAAAACGGGAAATTCAGACAGGGAGAGAGAAGTACTCATCCAAACTGGAACCCAGCCAAGACAAAGGGCTTCAATGCATTGTAGTCTCAAGCTGCATGCTCAAGATCACCTGTTAATCCTGACGAGGTTCCCTTCGGGGGACTTTCCCCATCTTTTGCACATAAAATGAGGAGTGGCAGAGGACAGGCGCTTTTCACGTTTCCAATTCGTGGGCTTAATGCTGATCTGTTATTCTTGAGAACAGAACCAAGGGTTTCTAATTATTCTAGATTGACTACTCTGAAGTAAAAGAGTTCATCCCCCCACCCTTTCATTTTGACAGGTTGGAAATAATGCAGGGGAGCTTCAAAGAGTCCAGAAGACAAACGTTTCAAGGCTCAAAGATCTAGTACAGTATGTGTAACCTACAGAAATAAGATTAACACATTTATAACCTTAATAAACAGCAACGTGGATTTAAGGATCACTGAAATCATCAGGATTTAAGGCTGCTTCACACAATATGTTCTTCAGGTGTACATGAAGAAATTTTAAGTGTACACCTAAAAATGTGATGTGTGGGCAGGACAAACACGTTTGGAAAGCCACTTCCGGCTTGCCCCAGGAGGTGGGGTTGCGGGCTTCACGCCCACCCCACATGAGCGGGGGCTGGTCCCAGCCCCTGCGAGACCAAGAGAATCCCGGCCAGGGCGCTCCCCCCCCAGCCAGCCAATCAGCTGGCTGGCTGGGGGGCGTGGTTTGCCCTATTTAGAGCCGGCGCGGAGGGGGCTCGCCCTCTTTTCGCCAGCTCCCCCTCACGTTTTCCCACCCTCCCTCCCTTTAGGTAGACTAGGTAGGTCTTTGACTTTGCTATGGACTTCGGTCTGTCGCCGCAAGGGGCATGGTAGGAATTTTTCCCAATCGGCAATTTGCGGCCTTTTGGTTTTTCGCCTACCTCGTAGCAACTTGTCACAACTTCTCGGCATTTGGCGGTAGGCATTGGTAAGAAGGGGTTAAGAGGATGTGTGTGGGGGGGAGGAACGCCATCACCTCCCCCCAGCGAGTGAAGGGTGGTCCGTTAAAGGACTCTGGGGGGCGTGGCCCTGTCCGAAGCCTATGGAGGTGTGGGCCAAAGGCACGCCCCAAAGCGGTGACCCGGGGGAGCTCCTAGTCGAAGTGCCTTGGCAGGAGACTCCCCCGATGTAAGGTTAACCCTTCCCCATGTCTCCAGCAAATGGGCTGGAGCCGGATAGCCGTTAGGACCAATGCCTAAGCCAATGCCTCTCATTCCTGAATTCAATAAAGTTGTGGCCTAATTCGCCCAATTAACTTCAATTTATGTTGTCTCGTGTCTTTATTTATCCTGGTGGGGGGCGGGAACTCACCACGCAAATGTGTGTATTATTATATAGGCATGCTACTCACAAAGCCACAATTGACTGAAGCTCCCAGCTAAATTAAAAAGGTAAAGGGACCCCTGACCATTAGGTCCAGTTGTGGCCGACTCTGGGGTTGTGGCGCTCATCTCGCTTTATTGGCCAAGGGAGCCGGCGTACAGCGATGGCAAACTCAGGTAATACACTAAAAAGCCTTTATTTCCAAGTAATTGTGAGGACAGGGCTGTGAGAAAAGCCATCCCAAAATACTGTTCTGTCATAGCACTCCATTTGTAGGTGGCAAAACTGGAAGCATTTTACCTGATTTATGGGGGAAGGAGGAGAAAGGATGAAATGTAAGTCTGGGGCAAAACTCACCACCCTCTGCCAAAGCTTCTCTTAGCAGTGGACACTGACTCTCTCCCAACCCCAATTTTCCCCTTCTCCCAACATTTGACAGAGCTATTTAACCTCTCATCCTCTCCTGGTAACAGACAATTAAGGGTGGGCTAAAGTATGTATTTAATTTTTTTT
Source organism: Podarcis gaigeae (assembly GCF_964106915.1). Lineage (NCBI taxonomy): Eukaryota > Metazoa > Chordata > Lepidosauria > Squamata > Lacertidae > Podarcis > Podarcis gaigeae. The sequence continues at coordinate 31,980,094 of NC_139686.1, forward strand.
AAACTGATTAATTAATCAAAACAGTATATTTATGGAAAGTTAAACAAAAGAAGCAAAATTTTGAACAGCTTTGGATACCTTTTATTCTTTATATGAAGCAGAACTATAATACAGACATTAATGAAAGTACAGCATTTGCTTTATAGGTACAGAACAAATTCTCCCATAACAAAGGCTATTATTATAGGTATTTAGTGATAATTATGATAAACTGAATATTAGGGGGGAAATTCTGTAGTAATTATTGGTTATGGTTAAAATAAATATTTTCTACTTTGATTATGGATTATGATGTGTATGTGTATAGAGAGATAAAATTGTTCCTATTGGCTATTGTTCTGAAACTGTTGTATTATTTATTACAGATAATGAATTTGTTGAATCAGTATACACTTTGTTTATTTATAATTTAACGATCACAAGGGTGGTCAAGCTTTTCTGCCAATATGGAGCACCTCTTAATTTTGAGGTAATACCATTCTAGTGCCTGCTACAGTGCATTTGCCATGAATTGGTCTTGCTTTGCCTCTCATCTACTGTACCAGGGACCAGGAAGCATAAGTGAGAAAGGCATGAGTCAGCATAAGGGAAACAGGCCTGAATGCAGACCTGAATTCAAGCCAGAATTAGGCCCACAGGCTCCCATACTGTGCCACAAATTCCTGCTGCTTATGCTGCTTGTGATACCAAACTGCTATACAGTGGTACCTCTGGTTGCAAACGGGATCCGTTCCAGAGGCCCGTTCACAACTGGAGCAGAACGCAACCAGCGTCTGTGTGTGCGTGGGTCGTGATTCACCGCTTCTATGCATGACATCATTTTGTGTGTCTGCGCATGCGCAAGTGGCTAAACCCGGAAGTAACCCTTTCCGGTACTTCTGGGTCGCCGCGGGATGCAACCTGAAAACGCTCAACCTGAAGCAAATGTAATATGAGGTATGGCTGTAGGTTGGGCACCTATGAAATATAACATATCACTACTTCAGCTTAAATTTTTGACTATGTTACATCGTTAGATACCTTTTAGCTCTGTGTGGACACTGATGAGCAGCTGACCATATAGAAAATGTGAGAAAATTTGCCCATATATAGTGCTATAATACAGAAGCCCATGGTTGGTTTTGTACTCGTTCTTTGGTTGTTGTTGCTCCACCCCTAGTTACTGATTTCTTCTGTTGCTATGGAGTGAAGATGTTAGTTCTACTTATCCCTCCATGCATTGCTGCAGTATTTTCTCACTATTTCATGGTTCTTTATGTAGGTAGTTCATTCTGTTTTCCCTCTGTTAAAAGTTAACATACACGGATAACATTTTGTTTGCATTAGTGTCCAATTATATGTCATGTTTTCATTAAAATATTTTCCTGTCTTGATAGGAGAGTGGGAATCATTCTTTTTCAATACACCTTTGAAAGAAAGCTCCCGGGTTCTCTAATCAATACCATTGCTTATCTGCCTTTGAATGTATGGAAGAGCGTAAAATAAGCTGTAAGGTGCATAAATGGTAGCATAAATGGTTTTATATCCAACAATTTTCTATACTTATTGGGGATGTGGGTTTACTGTACTTTTTGTTCCTGATTTTTTCTCTTGCTTGTTTTGTACACATTCAAAAATGTGTATGAATGATTTCAAACTACTATATTTTTCAGATTACTGTACTTTATAGTTAATTACATTTGTTTGTGAATACAAATCCAGAGCTTGTTACGGTAGGAGAGGTGCTACTATTGAGGCCTAGAAACATACACTCCAACTGTCCCAAATTAGCCGGGAAAGCCACAGTTGGGTGCTATTAATCATAGCCATTCCAAATCCAGTTTCTGTACATAACCTATGGGAGCCTTTCCAGACCCACTGAAAGAGGCAGTTATTAAACCGCTTCATAAAAAGACATCTTTAGACCCAGCCAATATGGTCAACTATCGCCCAGTCTCAAATCTACCATTCTTGGGCAAGGTGATTGAGTGGGTGATTGCTGAACAACTCCAGGCATGCCTGGAGGATGCGGACCATTTGGGTCCCTTCCAGTAGGGATTCAGGCCTCATCATGGGACTGAAACTGCCTTGGCCATGCTGGTCGATGATCTCTGGTGGGCTAGGGACAAAGGTGAAAGCTGTTTCCTGTTTCCTAGTTCTGCTGGCTCTTTCAGCGGCCTTTGACATCATCCACCATGACATCCTTCTGGACCGTCTAGAGGGGCTGGGAGCTGGGGGCACTGTTATACAGTGGTTCTGCTCCTTCCTCCTGGGCCATGTTCAGAAAGTGCTGTTGGGGGATGAGTGTTCAGACCTCTGGGCTCTCACTTGTGGGGTGCCTCAGGGTTCCATCCTCTCCACCATGCTTTTTAACATCTACATGAAGCTGCTGGGAGAGATCATTGGGGGTTTGGGCTGGGTGTTCATCAGTACCCATCAGCAGATGATACCCAGCTCTACTTCTCTTTTAAATTGGAACCAGTGAAGGCAGTGAAGGTCCTGTGTGAGTGCCTGGAGGCGGTTGGAGGATGGATGTTGACACTGATGGAGGTTGACACTGAATCATGACAAGACAGAAGTACTGTTTCTGGGGGACAGGGGGCGGGTGGGTGTGGAGGACTCCCTGGTCCTGAATGGGGTAACTATGCCTCTGAAGGACCAGGTGCGCAGCCTGGGAGTCATTTTGGACTCACAGCTGTCCATGGAGGCACAAGTCAATTCTGTGTCCAGGGCAGCTGTCTACCAACTCCATCTGGTATGCCAGCTGAGACCCTACCTGCCCGTGGAGTGTCTTGCCAGAGTGGTACATGCTCTGGTTATCTCCCGCTTGGACTACTGCAATGCGCTCTACATGGGGCTACCTTTGAAGGTGACCCGGAAACTAAAACTAATCCAGAATGCGGCAGCTAGACTGGTGACTGGGAGTGGCCACCGAGACCACATAACACCGGTCTTGAAAGATCTACATTGGCTCCCAGTACGTTTCTGAGCACAATTTAAAGTGTTGGTGCTAAACGGCCTTGGCCCAGTATACCTGAAGGAGCGTCTCCACCCCCATCATTCTGCCTGGACACTGAGGTCCAGTGCCAAGGGCCTTCTGGCAGTTCCCTCACTGCAAGAAGCGAAGTTACAGAGAACCAGGCAGATGGCCTTCTCAGTAGTGGCACCCTGCGGAACGCCCTCCCATCAGATGTCAAAGAAATAAACAACTATCGGCAGCCCTATTTAGGAAAGTTTTTAATGTTTGAAGTTTTATTCTGTTTTTAGTGTTCTGTTGGAAGCCACCCCAGAGTAGCTGAGGAAACCCAGCCAGATGGAGGGGGGATATAAATAAATTATTATTATTAGTAGTAGTAGTAGTAGTATTAGCATTATTATTAGCAGCAGCAGCAGCAGCAGTACTTGTATGCTGTCCTTCCAATGCATCTGCATTGCTCCAGGTTGTTTTATAACTGGTGAAAACAATTAAAAGAAATCAAACGAAAACAATATAAACAGTGCAAACCAATAAAATACAGACTGGCAAAGCATATAAAAAATCATATAAAAAGGAGGGGTTGCCACATAAAAAATTATCCACCCAGCAGGTCAAGTGCCTTTTGAAATCAAAAAGTATTGACGAGGTGGCAAAACAAATTAGAGAGGGCAGGATGAGAGAGCTCAGAAGGTAAAATCATCCATAATCTTGATACAGTCACGTGGTGGGCCCTTTCTCAGGACTCAACCATTTGTCCCTTGGCCATGGGCAAGACATGGGGAAGATGGAGCAGGGCAGGCTGTTATGGGAGGAGACAGACCCTGACTATCATCCTGGACACAAACCATGTAGGCTTATGCAGTGGATTCCAGCTGGTGTTTTTGTTTTTAAGTGACACATGCCTGCTTTGGTCCCATCCCCCCACCTTAAAACAAGAGACTCTCAGAATTGATGCCATTTCGGTTTGCAGCAGCAGCTGCTGCTAATGAGCAGGGAAGTCTGAAGGCAGAGGGAAGGGCAGCAGAGGAAGAATCAGAGTGTCTCTAGCTTCATTGCAGCAACAGTGGAGAGTAAAAGACTTCTTGTTTGTTTGTTTGTTTGTTTGTTTGTTTGTTTGTTTGTTTGTTTGTTGCAGACAAGGTAGCTAATGTCTTATCATTTCTGGTGGAGGGGGATCTTTTTTGGGGCTTTTTGCCTGGCTGCTGAGCAAGTATTAAGAGCAAACGGAGAGAAACTTGAAGAAAGATATTGGATGTGATTGGAAGATACAAACTCCTTCGTCTGCTCCAGGGCAGAAAAAAACACACAAACTTCTCCAAGCCTCTTCTCTTGTCAAGAGGCCATACTATTCCCCCTCCTGCATCCACTGGTGACTGCAAACCACCCTCACCACCACCACCAAAAATGTAAAACAATTTAAAACATACACTCTCCTTCTGTTTTGTTTCATGCTTGCCTGCCAGAGTATCTACTTTTGGGGGGGGGGTGTTTTGTTTTGTTTTCTGCTTTGCAGATGCAAACTTCCTCCCCGCCTCCCACCCACAATAGAAAAGAATATCAAACTTCACCTACCTGAGAGTTAAATCACACTGAAAACATAATGGGACCTAGTTCTGAGCATATATGCAAAGGATAATAACACATTTTGTTGGAGGAGTAAGATGAGAATTACTCCCCCACTCCCAGTTGTTGAAAAAACACACACACACAATTGCACTGCCACTTAAGTTATAGCACCTGTTATAGAAGCATGCTCTCTCTTCCCAATACGTGCAACCTTTGTTACAAGTAAAGCAAAGGCTTCGTTAGAAGACACTTTGCACATGCCCAGATGCACTCTTGTTTCAACGTAACATGGCCCAAGATTCTGGGTTGGTGTCTTTTTGTCTACATAAAGATAAGCACTCAGAGACTTAGTATAACTGATTGCAGTACAGTGGTATCTCGGGTTACATACGCTTCAAGTTACATACGCTTCAGGTTACAGACTCCGCTAACCCAGAAATATTACCTCAGGTTAAGAACTTTGCTTCAGGATGAGAACAGAAATCGTGTGGCGGCAGCAGGAAGCCCCATTAGCTAAAGTGGTGCTTCAGGTTAAGAACAGTTTCAAGTTAAGAACAGACCTCCAGAACGAATTAAGTTCTTAACCCAAGGTACCATTGCATTAGCAACAGTGGCAGCTGGTAATTTCCACAGAGCTCATAGTAGCTTCCCTTCTCTGGCAGTTAGATCTACACATGGCTATCAGCAGCTGCCCTTCCATATTAGGACAATTAGCCAAGTCCTCTACACACAACACACAGCATGTCTTCCCCACTAACCTGCCACTCTCACAGCTGCCTTCTTCCTCTCCCCTTCTTGCTGTTCTGCACCACCTGCCTCCATGCCATGGACGTAGCCAGGGGGCAGACGGCAGCTCTCCCCCCCCCATCAAGTAAAACAAAAGAAATACTTAACTGACCAATCATGTTGGGTTTGCCCCCCCCCCAAAAGTCCTGTCCCTTCCCCAACAAAAATCCTGGCTACGCTCATGCTCCACACTGTTCAGTTGCTACTTCTCTCCCTGTGTCACTGCCATCAGCCAGCACTACGACAACAGAAGAAGAATGGAAGAATAGGGGACAAATTGGTGAATTTGACCTTGCAGTCCTGAAGGCTTTCCCTATTCTTGGGAAATTATCAACAGACTGTCTAATGACGAACATCTTTGTCTTTTGCTTCTCATCAAGCCATGACCTCCAACTTTTTTGAACTGCCTCTACGGATAACACTTAAAAGTGGAAATAAAGAAGTTGTTTTGCTTCTGCCCTGTACAGAGTTGCAAACAATAGTAGGTTTGGCATCTGCTTTGTATGCAGTAGGAATTTTTGCATTTGCTGTTTCTACACCAGCAAAAAGACTATGACAGCATTAGTGGTAAACGTAAAGTGCACCCTTGCTGGAGATGACCACAGACCAGTCTAGCCCAGGATCCTGTGCTTACATGCCTATGGTAAGTCTGCAAGCCATGCCTATGGTAAGTCTGCAAGCCAAGACTTGTACAACAGTGCTCTCTCCACTTGTGCTTCCCACAAGTGGTATTCCGAGGCTTACTGCCTCTGAGAGTGGAAGGAGTACACAGACATCATGGCTAGCAGCATCTTCCATGAATTTGCCTAATCCTCTTTCAAATCCATCCAAGTTGCTTGCCATTACTACATCTCCTGGGAGCGATTTCCATAGTTTAACTGTGCGCTACGTGAAAAAATGCCCTGTATAAAATGAATTTATGTTTTTTTATAAGTTGTATACCGTATGAGAAATCCTTTGAGACTAAGACTGCAGGTCACTCCTCTTTTGTCACATGGAAAATGCTGCTTCCTGTTGCTCCGGGTGCTTCTATGTTCATGTACCTGAATCACCCATGATAACAAAAACCACTCTGCTAACTGGGTCAGTAAATAAACAGTTTCTGCAGAGCAACAGGGGAGCACAAAATACAAGCTTTATTCCTACCAGACTTCAGCGGCAGCTTTTTCATTCCACCTCACCAGAAACAAAGTCAGTTTGCAGGGTGCAATGTGACTGTGAGGGAAACGGTCTTATCTTATTCTGTCTATTATTCTTAGCATTTCTCTTCACCAAAGTACAGGCATTTTTGTATTGTCACTCCTGCTAGAGCCAAAAGGTTAAGCTTTCAGAGAGAGAACATTGTTGCTCTGAAATACGTATGGGGAGCCATTCACAACCAGCTCTTTGATCATTATTCTATTTCAGTTTGCAGTTTCCTGACACACATGGCACTGTGGGAGTCTTGGGAATTGCACCTGTACCCCCTTTTCCTAGTTCATACATTAGACATCAAATCTAAACATTGAAATTGATTATTCTGATTTGAAATGTAATTCAAACGTTTTTTGATTGATTTTTCCAATACTCCTGGCTTACAAGATCACTAGCTACACAAGAAATAGTTTTGCTCATATAAAAGAAGGTTTTACATCCGGGGTGATAACCTGTTTAGATTCCAGATACTATCACTAGAGATGTGCTAGTTTTGCATTTTGCTTTCAAGAATAAAGTCACTGACCTCAACACCAGCTCCACTGCTTCCCACAACCAGTATATAAATGGAGGTCACTGGGCACATAACTATCTGTCTCCAGCTCTGTGCACACAAATAACTCACAAATTTGGTGAAAAGAATTATGGGCAAAGGGCACTTTTCACACAATGGGAACACTTTGCACAAACAACCTGTCTCCAGAACATTTCTAGAAATCTGAACGTATTGCCAATGCTTCACTTCCTGGAACCCTTACAGGCACCATGCCTTGATACTGAGACACAAACACCCCTCAAACACCTCACAGGACCCCTCAAGTCACTATTACAATTATGGGTGCCCAAACAGAGCTGTATAACACAGAGGACGACTGCTGCAACTGCCTTCAAGTTTGCCATTTGTGAATACTCGATTCACTTCTTGTCTGAAGTGAATCGAGCTTTCCCCCCTCAACAGTTATGAGCAGTATCTCCCATGCAACCTCCAAGGGGGGAAATATACTCACTAGATTAACAGATTGGGGGCAGTGCAGCATCATTTTGCGCGTTATGTGTGTTGTGATGCAGTGCGTGTGTTGGGGGTGAGTTAACTGGCTCCCTCCATGTGTGGACAGCATGTGGGTGTCACATCAGCACAGTCCCTGATTGGTGGGCTTTGGAGGGATGCTGGGGGGCGTGTCTTCCCTCTTTATGGCATTTGGGGATTTTCTGTGTTCTTCCTCACCAGGGATACAACAGCTATTTCAAAGGAATAGCAATGGTGTATCTCCCCACCCCATGTCATTAGATCTGTCCAAGTTGGACAAGTTGCCATGTTATTTTGTGGGGTAGGGAAGGTTTCAAACATGCCTTATTTTTTGTTCTCCACCTTCCCCACCGCACCCCAAATAAACATTTTCCTTTGCTTAAAATTATCCATTTTGCTGTGCGCTGTTCATAAGTTCTGACCAGCCACCAGTCTAGTACAGTTCTTAGTGTTATCCTTGAGTGAATTAGACAGTGAAGGAGTGGAACTCCATTATTTAACAAAAATAGGGTGCACAGAACTCATGTATGTCAGTTTGATTTTTTTTATTTTCTTTTATAAGAAACTGGCCAGAAACAAGTCAGAAATATATATACATATACTGTATATAAGGATTTAAGGATGTTGAGGGAAGCTACGAGAAGACGATGCAGCAGTGGAGGAGGGACACATTACCATGGCAACAGAAGAGAGAGGGATTGTTTTAGCAAAATTAATTTCTATGCACAAGATTCATCTAGAGGCAAAGCCGCCCATCAAAAGGTAGGCCTGAACAGTAGTTTTGCAAATAATAGGTTTCAAGATCTATACAAGATATCAAGTGCAGTTGACTTTTTACTCCCAAGCTAAGCTACCATTCTCCTGGTTCTCTCCCCTCCCCCCTTCACAATCTTCACAATGCACAAAGCCCAACGATACAAGAAGACTGGTTAATTTCAAGGAAATGTTATTGAATCAGGAACATTTCAGCAGTTGAGCATTACAGACCAAGTTTGCTACTGAATGGCCATGAGCCACCCTCAGCAAGGGCTTGTTCAATGGCCTGGGGCACCTGAGAGCTTATTTGGTGGTGTTATCCTGATCCAAAAAACCTTGTTTACATTGGCATGGAATTCTGGTAGGATTTAGTCATGCCGCACTGCATTATTCTCTCTCACGCTACTCTGTGTATGTATGTGCAGTGAATTGTAAATTCCACCCACTTCTGAATGCTCAATATCACAATTGTGCTGCCATTTATTTCAGCGCTACTGTTTACTTTGCCAAAAATCCAGGGGTTGTTTTTTTACCTTTGAGATATTGGCTTGTAAAGATACAGAATTTCTCTCTCAATAAGGTGTCCCATTTACCAAGAAGAAGAAAAAGATATTAATTTCAAAACTGTCTGGAGACTTTTTGCACAATACTTCTATCCCATAGTTTACAGCAGCATTTGCAAATAAGATCATATGCATACAGTTAATCCACTGCCACACTGCAAATAAACTGGAAGTATTAAGGCATTACATACTTCACACATCCGAAAAACCCCAGTCGATGCAGGTAATAAGACACTGTGCAGCGGAGAGTAAAGAAGGCTACCATGGGATATCCTGTCATGGTCACCAAAACAGGAAAGTGTTTCCTAAGGTCTACACCGTGGAAAAAATGATGAAAAATCACTAACAACTTTGATATTGGCTTTAAACTGAAATGGTAAGATGATTTTAAGGAAATGAAAAGACCAAAGACCACATGCAAGGTTGCAACTCAACTGTATACTTATCTATTCCAGGTTAAAGGAGGTAAATTAAGATTCCCCTAATTACCTAGCTTGTTTGCTCACTAGGGCTAGGCGATATATTGATATATCATCCAAAACTGGTTTGAAGTTCACATCATGATAATTGTTTCGTAATATTTGAGCTGGCAATATATTGTGAATCACAATGTGTGTAAGGGCTAGGCGATATCTGGTTTTCAACATCATGATACCTTACCAGCTAAACACTGCAACATTATCACCACCTAAACCTCACAATATCTCCAGCTAAAAACTGCAATGTTATCAGCAGCTAAACACTGCAAGCTACCACAATGTCTGAAATAAGGATGGAACTACACAGAGGCAGACAGAACAATGTCCAGGCAACTGCTACTACTTAGGGGTCTAAAACAGGTAAATGACAATATTATCAATAATCGCACACTCAGTTACACAACTGGAGGTGGTGGCAAGGCCTCACAGCAGTGACAAGGAGTGTTGGCAGCAGCCTGCAAGTCCTTGCAGAGGTGATGACAAGTGACAACAGTAACGGCATTGGCCTGCAAAGCCTCGCAGTGGTGACAGGATTTGGCGACAGGATTTGGCAGCAGAAGCAGCGGTGGCCTACGAGTCCTTGCGGCAGAAGCCTGTGGGGATTCGTGGCAGTGACAGCAGGTGATGGCAGTAGCAGCATCCTGTGAGACCTTGCGATGGCAATGGGAGATGGCAGGAATAGTAGTGGCAGCCTGTGAGGCCTCGTGGCAACATAAGCAATGGGGCTTGCAAAGCCTCGTTATGGTGGCAAGAAGTGGCAGCAGCCTGCAAGGCCTCTTGGAGGTAGTGGGAGGTGTTGGGAGAAGCTGTGGCAGCCTGCCTCAGCAAGGCCTCACTGGCCATCTCTGCTTCTGCCACGATCTCCTGCTGCCACCACAAGGCCTCACAGGCCACCACTACTGCCACCACCATGACAAGGCCTTGCAGGCCGTTGCCACTTTTGCCACTGCCACAAGGCCTTGCAGGCCACTACTACTGCTGCCAAGACGACAAGGCTTCGCAGGCTGCTGATTATTGTGGCACCGTTGCCAGGCTGCCACTGCTCCCCTCCCCCCAACCATTGTTTATTCTGCTGCAGCCATGCTGCTGCCGCTTAGCAAGCCTGCTGGCAGTGTGGCAGTCCCAGATTATTTGTATTCACTATGACTCATTAGCATCCTTTGGCCTGAATACCACCATTTGGTAGCCAAGCCCAAACCCAAAAGTCTCATTTGGATGCATTTTGGCTTGCCTGCTGCTGAAAGTGACCATGAGGTGATTGATAATCAGTTTTAGACCCTTAAGTAGTAGCAGTTGCCAGGACATCGTCCTGTTCGCCTCTGCATAGTTCCTTCCTTATTTCAGAAATCGTGATATATCAATATATTGCAATGTTTAGCTGGTTATATATCACGATGTTGAAAAAGTTATTGCCTGGCCCTATTGCTCACTTTTAGCTGTTTTCAGCTTCAGAATACCCACTTGATCATAGAAACAGAGTGATGAAGGGGGCTGTTATCTGAAGTTACCTGATCAAGCATACAATTACTAAAAGTACATCTCATGCTTAGAAGTTTGGGTTTGCACTTTCTATTGCACTAAAAAGAAAGAAACATTTCTGATGTTTTCGTAAGCCAAATTAGGGCAGACTGTATAACATTCTGTGATGTTTGTTTCTTTTACTTGTCTCTGTTGCTTTAAGATTGAAAACCCAGCTATTCAGTTCCATTAGCTTTCAGACAGCAGGTGCTCAGCTAGCTGATTTAGCAGCAGCCACTGTGAATTGTTGGATGCGATTTACTGACTGCAGTTCCCTACACCCCTCGATGCCACTTAAGGGACAGCAAAATAGGGTCGGAGGGAAATCTACAAGTGAGGAGATGGAGATACAGGGAAAATCTGGATGGGGAGTTATTAGATTAGCAAATGAGCCATACTTCTGCCTCTTTTTATCTCCAGACTTCCAGGAGACACATGTCACCAGTCATTTTCTACTGACCTGCACTTCCCTTTTTTAAACAGGAGTTACATAAGCAAGGCCACGAGACCCTACCAATGGATCAGCTTTAAACTCTTTGCTAACAGATTTTATGTGAATCTTTATCTAGACACTCAGGAATCAATCCAGTGCCTTTTCTATTAAACTGAGCCAGAACCAGCAGCTCAAATTTGACAGGCAACCCAAAAGAAGGAACTGAGTTATGATACGCATAGCAGAGCTTGATGTATTTTAGTGTGTATGTTTTTCCAGAACCCAAAGGAGTTGCTATAGCAGCTGTGGAGCATGAGACTTTGAAATGTTGATCTACAAGGTGGCAAGAGACGAGGCTTTGCTGCATTTGTGCCTTAGTGTATAACTGTAAAAAGTAGGTCTTCGAGGGGCTGAAAGTCTGTTTCAAAACATTTTGGTTTATGCTTCATTCCATTTGAAATTCAGGTCTCATCCATGTTAACAGAATGTAACTGAAGAGTAAAGCGGCAACTTCAGGGAAGATTGGAAGAGGAGAAGAATTTTAATTGCGTCTGATTTTAAAAGCTTCTGCTTCCATATTTCTCTAGTTTAAATATGACCGACATAAATATTTTAATAAAGAAGCCTTAAGATTTCTGTGTCCTCAGTAATCAGTGAACAGCCACCTCACACACCATACCGCAACAAGTGCATGTTAGCCCAATTCATATAAGTACAGCAGGCCTCTGCTTCCAGTTTCAGTGCCCTGGTATATAGGCACCTGTATGCCATGCACACGCATTACCTTTTGGTATGTATATGCTATAATGGGTTATAACCTTTTGAGCCTGAGAACTGCATTCCTTTGAAGGCAACCTTCTGGGGGACATATACCAGTGGTGGATGAAGACAGAGGCAAGAGTGGACAGAGCAACTAATGATCATCAATCTGTATTACAGCCCAAGACCAGACAACAGAAATAACAATAAAAACACATGTAGAACAACTAATATCCATTTTATCTCTCTATGGTAGGCTTGTTTAAACACACTTGGACATCCCCTCTCTGTCCTACATTCAGACAAGAGTTACTATCACTGTTCAAGGACACCCTCCACCTAGGCAAACTACTAAAGGGGGTGAAAAACATGGCGAACGAGCAGCTTAGCTTGGGAGAGGAAGCCTTGCAGGAGGTGTGGTGTCAGCAGAGACCCAAGCATTAGATGGGAACATCTGAAGGTTCTCTATACCTAAGGTTCCTCACCTCTGAACTCTGTGAAGTGATCCCTGAAGCTCACAATAAATATCAATCCATCCTTCCAGCAGTCTAAAAAAATACTAGGAAAGGATAAGTCTTATATACAGTTTGCATTATAAATATCCCCAACAAAAAATGTCAATTTCATACCTTATCCTCTGTGAAGAAGGGAAAAGTCCTTTGAGGATCATTGTCAAAACAGAGGCAGAGAAGTCACTAAAACAAAATAAGAAAGAACTTTTATGAGAGAGTTAATGCAAATAGTTAAGATGTGTCTATCAGGTTAAAAATACCTAAGCACCAGCAGAGGTTACATATTTCTATTATTTCATATATTTTAATCCCCTATTCTACTAGCCATGCAGTTCACTGTGCAGCCTCAGGCCAGTCACTCTCTCCCCTAGCCCCCTTCACTGGGTTATTCCGAGGATAAAATGGAGGCACTCCCATGCACTCTGAGCATCTTAAAGGAAAGATGGGGTTGGAGAATGAAAAAGAATGACAAGCAGATCCAAGCTCAGACCACAGCTCACTAGATGGCCTTAGGCAAGTCACTATCGCTACTACCAGATTTGAGAACTGATGAAAAATTATAAAGCATACTGTACATTTAAAGAGTGTTGCAGGAAATGCAAATAGAAGTATGTCATGAAATCCAAACCAAATCGTATCCGATATCTTCCTCCTTATGCAAAATATATACAGTAGTCATGAAAAAGAGCTGTCACTCAGCCAACATAAAAGAAGGTCCTTTCCCTGAGATATGGAGCGTGTCACCTTGATTAAGCCCAGCGTTACTTGAATCAAGAGCCCCTTCATTATATGGTGAAGGCACAGGCAGCTGCATAAGAGCTGCTTATGCCAGATCAGACGAAGAGTCTCACAGTCCCACACTGTCTCCCATCCTTGCCTTAGGGCAGCTCACCAATAGAGCAAGATGGGGGTAGCTGTCCCTTGTGGCTTGCTCCCAGCATCTGAGGTACACTGAATATGGATGTTGCATTTATCTCTGGCAGCTAATAGCCATTGATTTACCAGCTAAACCTGAGAGAACAGAAACATTCTGGCAAATAAATACCCACCTTGAACATCAGCTGCTGGGAAAGAGAAGCAACTGGATTCCTCCTTGCCAGCTCCTGACATTCGCATTATGCCTGGGTTCCTCCCCTCCTCCTTCCATGGATGTTTAGGAAACACTTAAAAACGAGCTACCCTCACTTCATTATCACCCAGCTTGGAAGAGGATTGTTTTGTTTTAATATGTGATCAATATCACTTCCCTTCCAAATCATATCGCTTTCCACCCAAGCTGTCAGCAAGTCAACAAGGGCTGACCTCTTCTGGCAGCTCTATTTAATCAGAGCCTGAGAGGGAGCGAGAAAGAGACAGACAGACAGACAGACAGAGCCTGCCGTTGTTTGCACTTTCTCTCTGTCTCCCTTCTCTTTCCCTGACATGAGTTACGCAGCATTTCATTCTACAAAAGCCAATCTGATTCTCACTGTGCAAATTTCTCCACGGCGTCGCTCTGTCAGGGCATTTCAGCTCTGACCCGCAAATCTTCCCACATAACTCTTTCAGTGCATCTCTCGCTCAGCCTGGCACGTCTCCTGCCATGCTGCTCGCCTGGATTCAACAGTTCTATCAATACACTCTCAGGCATGACTGCAAGATTGCAATGCCCTGTTCTCGATTCTCTCCCAAGTTCGGTCAACTTCCTCCCCCTGGAGTAATAAGGTCTGCATCACAAGATTTGTTTCAAAGAGTGTCCTCATGGGGGGAAAATCCGACCACCAGGCTAATTTCATTTTCCACCTAAACAGCGTTTTAGCTGAAGAGCCAAGGACTGTACAGTGCATTCTAAACCACTGTTTACACAAATAAATGTAACCCCCTGCCTAGCCTATATTAAATGTGTCATCTCTGTCTCCTTTCTACCACTCAATTATGAAGTGGGGGATTATTTTCTTCCTAAAATATCCAGGAATTATTCTAGAAAACGGATATATTCTCTCCTGGTACAAACATTGTAGTATGAGGCAGACTCTCCCCTGATTTTCTTAGCCCATGGAACATTCTAGAAGAGAGCTATGGAAGTGGGTATAGGAACTTCCGAAATATCATCTATTTGGCTTCCTAACATGGTGCCCATTTTCTCTCACCAAGATTTTCAAAAGCAAGTTCCTGTTAGCAATTCTCGCTTGGCTAAGAAAACTAAATGTATGTGCCATACTAAGAACTCTGATGTGCCCCTTATATTAGATGGATAAACAAATGAAGCTACCGGTATATACATTAGTCTAGCAAGAATATCTACTATTTCCCCCCTAACAAGGAGGAAAAGAATCATGGCACAGAAAAGCAGTATTTAATCAAGTCTCTTTACCTCAAGCACAGCCTCCCACTGCCTCCCACAGAGCGCAACCTGCAGCTCCCGCTGTCATTAAAAGACACTAAGATATTAAACAAGAATTAAGCCCAGAGAAGCATGCTGGTAGAAATATACAAACGGAGAGAGGGTGAAAGTGGAAAGAAAGGTTCCCCTCACCCCCAAATTATCCATAGTAAATACACAACGTTAAATAACCTGCTGGTGGGGGCTTTTTGGAAGGGTCAGGGAGAAATCTCGTGCCTCCCTTAATAGGTCCATAGCAGGGATAGTCAACCTAAGGCCCAGGAGTCAGAGGCGGCCCTTCAAAATCCGGCTCGTGGACGGTCGGGGAATCAGCATGTTTTTACATGAGTAGAATGTGTCCTTTTATTTAAAATGCACCTCTGGGTTATTTGTGGAGCATAGGAATTCGTTCATTCCCCCCCCCCTTCAAAATATAGTCTAGCCCATCACATGGTCTGAGGGACGGTGGGCTGGCCCACGGCTGAAAAAGGTTGCTGACCCCTGGTCCATAGCCTTGCTCTGTGGCCTGGCTTTTGATATCTGTGTTTCCTAGCCTGATTCTTGTACTGCATAGGCCCTTGCCAAGCCCAGAAGTGCGAACATTGTTTCTCATTCCTTTCCAAATACAACTCTCTCTACCTATAATAGAGGGGAACAGCGGGGGTCACTGTGTGCCTAGATTTTGGCATTTAAGGAGTCGATTTGCAGTTATTGGCTTCCCAGGAATTAAGAGATCGGAAGGCTCTGCAAGGCCCTGTGTTTTTCTTTTAATCCTCCAGAGATCACCACCAGCTACTGGCTTTAATTCACTTAGTTGTTTTGACAGACCTGTACCCAATTGGGTGACCATCCCAAATCTCTCAGCTTAATCCTGCATACCTAAAAATCCATGGGAGGGATATTTCCACTTCTTAAGCCATGTGACCCCCATGGGGAGTAGAGCTACACCCATGGATACTGACCTTGGACCGGCAGATCAGAACTCAGTACTCTTCACTCTCGCCCACCTCTAATTTCAAGCTGAACAAATTAAAAACAAAAGGTACTCCTCCAAAGGAAACCTAGCTATAGACTTTTGTGCAGTTCTTATATGAAGTTTCTCTTCAAAGGGGCCTTGAACTTGAAAACCTTTGCAGGAGAGACAGTATAAAAGGAATAACATTTATTTAACCCCCCAGGGTGCTTCCACACCAGCCATTTAGTGAGAAACTGCAATGATTCATTCACTCACATCTCGGTATGCCAACAGCATTTCCTGGGCCTAGTATATTGCATGTAGTTTGGGGGCCCTGCACACAAACACCCACCCACACACCCATACCCCCCCTGGTAATCTATTGGCAATAACTGTTGCTTATGTAGTATGTATATTAGCATAGTCTACCTCACAGGGCTGTTGCAAAGACAAAAGGGGGAGAGAGGCCACTGTACACAATCTTCAAGCTCCTGGAGGAAAAGGAAAATGCAAATATACATAGACAGATAGTCATTCACAGATGCTGTAAAGAAAAATAAGCATGCCAGAAAAGTAGCCCCACCACCACTTCAACTGCAATGAGCCATATTCCTGGTTGTTGTTATTGTTGTTATTATTATTATTATTATTATTATTATTATTATTATTAATTACCCGCCCTTCACCCTAAAGTGGATTACAACAGGGTGGATTACAACATTAAAACATATATTGAAAACAGTGTAAAACACACAAACAAGGTGGGTCCTAAAAATATATACCTCAAGTGCCAGGGTAAAGATGTGTGTCTTCAGCGAAATACCAAAACAAAACAAAAAGGTTTGCCAACCCTGATCAATGACAACAAGCAAAAAAATACTCTAAGTATGTGCAGTTTCATAACTCTGGTGTCTGAACTACCAACTCTCAGCCTAGCTTACATCATAGGGTTATTGTGAAAATAAAAAGAGAAGGGGAAAGCAATGTACACAGCCCTGAGTTCCTAAGAGGAAAAGCAAGATACAAACAGGAAACAACAACATGCAAGAGATCCCCTAAAGCATGTGTGGTTTTTACAACTCTCAGCAAACACACACTCATGAACAATACTTTTGCCATTCTTGATAAACAAAAAAGTATCCTTATGTTAAAATACAGTCTGTAGGATTTTTAACTTGCTGCAGCTGCAAGGTGTTTGATAATTTTATGGTTGTATCTGCAAGTTCATTTTGTATTTCTGTTTTTATGGTTACTTTATATTAATAAATAACAGCCCCATGACAAGCAGTAGTTGCTGTGTGGGAGAAATGGAAAACTTGGGGTCTACAAACTTATGCAACTTTTCATTTTCATCCTTCCTGCAGTCTTTAGGAGCCTACAGTTACATAGGAACAAGTTTCCTTTCCCCCCCTTTGTCCTTTTTGGTCTTCCGAGCAATCAGAGAGATGAGTAGCTGCTTCCAATGTCTTCTCAGAACACCTTATTAACTACAAGGCACCATGCCAAATCCCAAGACAGGGCAGTCTCAGATGCCATCCAGGAATTCATGCAAAGGCAGAAACGTGTTTGGTAGTAAACTAATACAGTACTACTGCCAGAACAGGCCAATGTCTGAAGAATTCTAGTTGATGGTAAATGGATTCTATGAGAGGAAAATGATGGGATGTTGTACTTGTTTCTTTGTCAGGAGGATATGTGGACTGAAGGCTTGTTTTTTTATTATTAATAGCACATAGCATCAGTAATTTAACAGGTATTAAGAGCTTAGCTATATCCCAATTCCGGAGACATGTTGGGTCTGGCTAATGACACAAATTTTAACTGTTGCAACAGGTTGTAGTCATGCAATTCTGTCTTTATTGCAATTTGCCTGTTGCAGTGGGTTCAGAGAGCTTGTCTCACAAAACCAACGTCCCTCTGATTATGCATTTCCCTGCATACATGGAAATGCCTCCAGAGTAAAAGCACAAGAGCCTACAGCTGACAAGAGCTTGTTCAGCAGGTAAAGAGAAATGGTCAACTGAGCAGCTACTATTATAAACACAGGAACCTGAACTGATGTAGGCAAAAGGAGAAATGCCATGCCAGAGGACAGGAATCTGACACCAATGATTAAAGCAAATCTCTAGGAAATGTTTCCCGACAGTGAAGTCTATTAGATTGATGCATAGGCTCCCAAGGGATACAGTGGAAATCCCATCTCTCTGCTCAATTGAAGAAAGGAAGTGAGCAGTAAAAATCGCAGTGCAGGATACTAAGCAAAGAGCGAAATGGACAGTGCCTATCTGCTCAGATTTCAGTTAGTAGGCTGTGCTCTGTATCCATACTAATTTTAAAAAGCATGGCAAGTCCAAGATGAAGGTGGTAGTGAGTAGCTTTTATTGTCTATAATCTGAGAAGTGATCAAAGACATGTACCAAAATTATTTATAATTTGCTAGTGTCCATCTGTTGAAGAGAGGATAAGTGTTTGCCTCCATTCTTAGTTCACTGGTCATCAGTGCACAATATTAAAGACAGAAGGTTTTGAGTTTCTGTAACATACGTAGCCCTAACATTAAATATAGATTCACACATGCATGTTCATCACTTAATGACAGCAGAATCAAACAGAAGCCGCTCTGAAGCAAAGACAAAAATGAGTGAAAAATGGGATTGTGGTACAGTGGGGAATTGCCAAGTTTGTCAGCATATTTTTCCTAATGCCAGGTTTGGGATCACTCCGGGCCCCAGCACAACTTTCTGAATAGAAAACTACAACTGTGTTTGGACATCACTATAAATTATTGTTTATTATAAACTATGGTTAATCATGATGGGACGCAGGTGGCGCTGTGGGTTAAAGCCTCAGCGCCTAGGACTTGCCGATCGAAAGGTCGGCAGTTCGAATCCCTGCAGCGGGGTGCGCTCCCGCTGCTTGGTCCCAGCGCCTGCCAACCTAGCAGTTCGAAAGCACCTCCGGGTGCAAGTAGATAAATAGGGACTGCTCCGGCAGGAAGGTAAACGGCGTTTCCGTGTGCGGCTCTGGCTCGCCAGATGCAGCTTTGTCACGCTGGCCACGTGACCCGGAAGTGTCTCCGGACAGCGCTGGCCCCTGGCCTCTTAAGTGAGATGGGCGCACAACCCCAGAGTCTGTCAAGACTGGCCCGTACGGGCAGGGGTACCTTTACCTTTACCTTATGGTTAATCATTGAGAACAAACCTAGACAAGCCTCACTTCTCTCTCATTTTTAAGCATGTCCATGAGGAACAGATTGGAAACTTTCACTTCTGTTTTGACTAACCACAGTTTGTATGTCCAAACCCAGACAAACTATGTTAGTCAATTGTTCTTTACTGAAATATGCCAAACTGCGGTTCACAAAACCAGCCTGTTTCAATGAAACATAGTCAAGTTTTACCAACATTTGATTGAAATTTAATGCTAAAATGTGGACAGTTGGAAGTGGAAGCAAAAGCTTTCAGTCTTTCTCGTGGCTGCCCTGGAAGAGAGGGGAGAGGGAAAGTACACAAGACTTTGGCTTGCATAGGCTAGTTTGCATAATGTCATGGCTGTGCCTGACTTAGAAGCAGGCATGAAGTTCTTGGAGGATGAACTGGATGAAGACCTTGAGGAGCAGGCAGGCCCTCCAACTCTGAGGATCTCCTTGAGGGGCCCTCTGGGTTGCTACCTGCATACCCTACAACATTTCTCTGAAATAGGGATATTCCATTCCATAATGATAACTTTAATATTTATACCCCATATTTATAGCCCACCCATCTGATTGGGTTGCCCCAGCCACTCTGGGCAGCTTCCAACACATATAAAAACAAAATAAAACATTGAACATTAAATACTTTCCTATACAGGGCTGCCTTCAGATGGCTCAGGGATCGGATAACTCCATACACTCCTTACATTTCTCCAATGATAAATGGACATCCTAAAGAAAAGTGGGACATTCCAGGATCAAATCAGAAACTGGGACATCTTCTCTAAATCAGGCACTGTCCCTGGAAAATAAGGACATTTGGAGGGTCTGTACCTGATGAAGAACCAGTGTTAGAAACTGAGATATGAAAGCTAGGAGTTAAATGGCACCTTAAGCCTAGGTTACAGGCGCAACAATGGAATGTTTAGGCACACTTTTTAAATAACAAGCATACAAAGCTGAAAATGAATGAACTGCAGCTAAAATATTATGATCATTTTTCACGTGCTCTAGTCCTTCCCCTGCCTACCCTCCTAATCTTTTTCAGAGGGTCTCTTCTCCAGTCTTCAGAGAGTAGCTAAAAGTGGGGAGGCAGAAAAGGGTCCTCCTTTCCTTCCACTCTGCAGTTTTAATCTGAAATCTTAGGCACAGTACTACACCCAGAGCTCAGAAACTGCTTGTGCTAATGAAATTCCCTGTCACAAAAAATGCGCCTAGAAAAATGGGAGTTTCAAACACTGTGAACAACCCCTGGAACTTTCAGAGAAGGAGGTGGAGCTGCTCACCAGTGAGAGCAATGTCACCAAAAGCTTTGGGTCCAGGCTGAAGAGCAACAGTGCAGTATGCATGTACACACCCAGAGTCATTGGTCTGTTTGTAAGTAAGGCGTCTATTGATGAGTAGTGTATCTCTGGTACTCCGTCACTGCCTGCAGCTGTGGTTAGTGTGTGATTTGTATTGTTTCCTAATAAAATATTTCAATTTAAATGCTCAGGTCATTGGAAAAACAAACATTTACATGTCATTAATACTATTTTTAGTTTTGCTTACTAAAGACAGGTCAAATAAACATGTTAAATCAGATCCCAATCCATTTAAGGCATTGGAAATGCAAAAATCCAGGAAACGTAATTATTCTTCCCCACAACCCCCCCCTCCCAAATCCAGAAAACCTTCTTCTTCTCATGGCCATGAATGCAAAGCGCTCTACCAACAAACACTCCTAGCCTAGCAGGAATACAGATAGAAGGTATATAACATCAAAGAGTGGCAAAAGACAAATTAAAACTCTCTAAAAGTACACCTACACCCCCCACTCCTAACCATTTTTCTCCAGTGAGAATTTCAATGTAGCAGTGAAAATTCCTCCCTGTCTAAGCCTCACCCCCCGCCTAAAAGATAAAGCTTTGAATGACATAGGATGGGGAGAGGTGTAGCTATTGGAAATGGCCCAGTTGTTTTTAGTCACTTTCTGATGCTCTGTCTGTACTCCTGGCTCAGCATTTAGCCAGGTGTGCTAATGGGTGCAGGGGGCTTGGTATCCATGGCCATGAGATGTTATGTGGGTTGCAGCCCATTTACGTAGGGGTACAAAGGGGCACTTGGGAGTCCTTCTAGCTTAGCCCCGCCTCCCTCTTCCAGTTTGACTGTTTTGAGTAGTCATTACAATTTCTCCCAGCAGCTATTTTATAATTAAAAGCAAGGATTTATAAAAAGCAGATTAAAAACTAGCAGTTTTCTGAGATATGCTCTGCTTGCAATTCCATTTAATCATGTGGCCCTGCAAAACAGAATTTCCATGCAACATGTCTCTTTTTCTCCCTAGGAATGTGGTGCTGTTTGTCCATATGACTGTTCCAAATTATTTACATCCTTACGTCACACGGTTCCGAGCAAATCACATTTCAGCAGGGCCAAACGCTTACTTAATTCGGAACTGTTTCTCTCTCAGCTGCTTCCATCCTAATGTGGATGCTGCCTGTTTGAAATGTCCCACCCACAGTGTACTGTTTTGGGAATCTCTGCAGGGAACTCTGGGACAGGTGCCCAGAAAGCCTCTGAACAGTCTAAAATTACTTTTAAGTCAAGCAATGCTAATGTGAATGCAGAGCAAGCCCATAACAGTTTACACGAAGCCATCTGCGCTCAAGATGTGTCCACACAGCTGGTTGAGTCTCCTAGGCTGCCAAGGTTGGAGCTTGGCCTCATCCACACACCGGTGACAGTGTACCATGGATGGACCACTTGTTCCAGCAAGTTAGCTAATGGCTATCATTGTAGTTCCACAGGATCATAACCCACGCATAACCCAGGAAGGTGCTGCTAGGCCCTCAGCACCAGTGGGTGGTCATGACTACAAAGCCATCAACAAGGCTTTTCATTAGGTACAATTCAGTGATACAATATGTCCTCAAGTAGTTGCTAAAAAATATAAATACAAGAGAGAATACCGTAATCCTCAAAGAAGCTGAATAGTGGATGCAATCCAGACCCATCTGCACAAAGTGGGATACACAATTGCTATGAGTAAGTGCTGTCTGGTCTGAGTTGTTGGGCTATGCACTAGATGTGTGGGGGAAGGGGGACATTCCTATATCTTCATTGCCAGAGGTTCCAGGTGAGCGGAAGAGACCTGTGATGGGAATTGATTGTGTTTTTAATCCTGAAGTCCTTTGTATGGGGGAAACTACAAAAGAAACAGCTGGCTGCCTGAATTTAAAAAGCATGGGGCTTGGCTCACTCTTTAATCAAAAGAGCCCCCAGCAGAGTTTAGAAACACAAGCATGTATAACATTTGTCTAGCACAGAAAAAATAGGTTATTAGACCTTTAAATAACTCATTTTAGACACTTAAAATGTGCTGCTTTGTCTTTCCCCTGTTTCAACCCCTTTCACAGTGAATAGACCACACACTTTAGTAAGTTTAAATGCTTTACTCACATAATATGAAGTTTCATTAATGCATTAGCCAACGTGACAGCAAAGTTAGCACAGGTAAAAACTTTTTGAGTACAAAATACAAAATCAGTTCCAAATGGGAGTCCGGGCTTGGAGTAGAGCCCAGGCATATCTGTCTGCTCACATGGTGTGAAGAAGAGAGAGAGAAAAAAGGAAACAGGAAAACCTTTACCTCCTCCCTCCCCAAAGGTGAGGGAGCGTGACCCAGTGGAGCCTTCTCTAGCAAATTCAGGTCTATGGTCTTAGCCTCTTCAGGCATTAACTAACATATACTGCACGTGCATTGTTAGGTTTCACTGCACAAACTCCCACAACCTGCTTGTTGTACTTTGGGTCCAATAATTTAAAATAATCACAACAGCACAGCTAAGTGTAATGGGCTTGTGCCTGTGGTAGATAGTGCCCAGGAGCCTGTGGGCTCTATCCCCTATTCCAGCCTTCCTCAGCCTCTTGCCCTGTGTGCTGGCTGGGGCAGATGGGGACACCAGGCTGCGAATGACAAATCATCATATATCAGCTTGGTTTAATGCAGTTCTGCCTTATACAGTGGTACCTCGAGTTACATACGCTTCAGGTTGCATATGCTTCAGGTTACAGACTCCACTAACCCAGAAATAGTGCTTCAGGTTAAGAACTTTGCTTCAGGATGAGAACAGAAATCCCGTGGCGGCGGCGCAGCGGCAGCAGGAGGACCCATTAGCTAAAGTGGTACCTCAGGTTAAGAACAGTTTCAGGTTGAGAATGGACCTCCAAAACGAACTAAGTTCTTAACCTGAGGTACCACTGTACTGTGGCTAGGATCCAAAGAACCATGTAGCTAGTTTTGTTCGCTCAGTAGGGCTTTGGAGCTGCACTTTTCAATAGCTTTGTCTACTGTCTGGCAAATCACAGAAAACCAGGTTAGAAATTGTTACTGAAACTCTCCTCAATTTCGTGTTTTAACCTATACAGTTGCTTCTAGTGCCAGATGCTGTATGCCAGGTAGCTGCAGCCACAGACTCCCCCTGCCATCTCCACCTCCGTTTCTCCTTCACCTCCTCTGTGCTGAGGCCTTCTGTGCCATTGCTCTGTGGAAGGGACGCCTCCTCAGAACAAGGCATTGTGGGGATGTGGCTCTGCAGTACACTTGTTCCACTTCCACGTTGCAGAGAAATAAACCTTCAAAAGCCAAAACACAGGAGTAAATTATAAAGCCCACCTACAATTCAAGGTGTGATGCAGCCAGCACGGCGCTTTCCGATGTTATTGGACTCCAGTTCCCATCAAACCCGGCCAGCATCGCCAGTCGCAAGACATTAAGGGAGTCGTAGTCCAATACCATCTGAATGGCATCACTTTGCCTACCCCTTAACAAATAGTCACAGCTGTAGCTAAGCTAGTATGCAATGAATTATTTTGAAAGTCTGCTTAGACTCAGAAGTTATACTTGGTTCATTCCACCCCCACCCCCGCCGCTGCCTAATTTTAGGTGGACCATTAAAATATTTTTCTTCTGCACAGCTTTTGGCTGGCTATAAATGTAATTAACTCCACTCTGTTTTTTAATGCAGATTTTTTCCCTCTTGTTCTTAATCCATTTTTCGTATTGCTTTAAAGTTAGCTATAAATTCACTTGAGCAACCTTTTGGCACCAAAAGGAAACTCTCATATCTATTTGAAGAAGAAGAGATATATGAATATCAACGCTTTAGTATTTATGACACCTAAACATGAACATGTACATTCTGAAAATTTGGAAGTAGTTTTAATAAAAATTACTCATGAGTTATGCCCCTCATCTTCATAAAGTGTCAGGCTCGTTTAGCTTGTACACTGTCTGCTTAAAGTAAAACAAAAATGTGCCCACCTACATCCCATTATCAAATGCTAAAGGGTACGGGGAAATATAGGAGCAGTTTTTAAAAAACTAAAAAAAAAACCCCCACAACTCTCAAGTCACTTCACTAGAATGGGAGGGAGAACTGAGTAGAGGGTGGGGACTGAGAAGAGATGGCGTACAACTCAAACCAGAGTATTGCAGGGGCATTTGGCACTAATTATATACATCTAAAATATTTGCTACTGGAAAGGGATTTACAATAACCCAGTTTCTTCATAGTCTTTTCAAAAACAGAACTCCAAAGTAGCTGCCCACTGTAGTCCCTAAAGTAAAGCAAATATCTGAGAAACTCTGGAATTATTTGTGTGAGAACAGATGCAAGGCAGTAAAAACAGACTCTCCATGCAATCCTTTCTCCATACCCCTCTGTGGGCAAATGCATGCTACAGAATATATTGTCCAAGTTCCAAGACAAGGAATTCACAAAACCCATTCCAGTTCTGGACCACAAGCAGAACCCCATTTCCACCCCCTTTACAGTGGACCCTCTAGTTATGTACTGCTCTGGATACGTAAATTATGGGTTATGAAAGTGGCAAACCCGGAAGTGTATACTTCCGGGTTTCGCCATGCAAGCATGCGCACAAGCGCTCTGCGCACTTTGCACATGTGCAGAAGCACTCTGCGTGTTGCGTGCGTGTGCAGAAGCAGCACCTCTGCCTACAAGCTTTTTGGGTTGCAGATGGACTCACTGAACAAATTTAATTCGTATCCGGAGGGTCCACTGTATTTGAAATTACCTTTTAACTGTTAATAAAATATGTGAATTTACAGGAATGGCACAATACATTCTACTTGAAATGCCAGACATCCGTCTTGTACAAAACCACCACTCTTGGGACCAAAGCCCAGAGGCAGAGCACATGCCTTGCATGCAGGAGGGCCCCAAGTTCAATTCCTCATTATCTCCAGTTAAAAGGAGCTTGGGTGGAGGGCCCACAAAAGACCTCTGGGTAGGACTTTTGAGACCTACTGTCACTCACGGAAGACTGTACTAAGCAAAACGACAATCTAGTTTAGCAACAAGCAGGCTTCAAAAGTAATAGTTCTTTTAACTGAACAACATTTTTGGGCTGATACATCAGGTATACAGATATGCAATTGTTAATACAGTGGTACCTTGGTTCTCAAACTTAATCCATTCCGGAAGTCTGTTCCAAAACCAAAGCGTTCCAAAACCAAGGTGCGCTTTCCCATAGAAATTAATGGAAAATGGATTAGTCCATTCCAGACTTTTTAAAAGAACCCCCAAAACAGCAACTTAACATGAATTTTACTATCTAATGAGACCACTGATCCATAAAATGAAAGCGATAAACAATGTACTGCATTCACACAATCTGTCAATCAGTAGCTGAACTGGGTTCCACACAGTCACAAAAACAAAAAAAAGAGAGCTGCAAATATAAAAAGGCAAAAAAATACAGCAAAAACAGACCTCCCTCAGCGTAACACTCAAATTGGAAGCGTAACACTCAAATCAGAAGCATAACACTCAAAACGGAGCACGTTTGGCTTCCGAAAAACGTTCACAAACTGGAACACTTACTTCCGGGTTTGCAGTGTTTGGGTTCCAAGTTGCTTGAGTACCAAGGCTTTTGAGAACCAAGGTACCACTGTACAGGCGCCTCCCCATTTACGTGCAATCAACTTGCACACGACCATGTATATGCACAGCATCGGGAAAGAAAGAAATAATTAGAATCATAACCAGAAATGGCGGGAGAGAGGTGGAGAGTTCTTGTGGCTCGCAAGCAGACTCTTCCCAGAGCCTGTGGGTGGCGGAAGCCCCAAATCTCAGTGGGACTTTGTTTAGGCTGCTCAACCTCCCCACAGGTAGCACACCAGGAGCACTTGCTTTCCTACATGTCCTGTATGCTCCGGCCAGCCCCAGAACTTCACATCTGGATATTTAGAGAGAAAGCTGGAGAGCAGGGGGAAATAGGCATTTAGAGGTTTTTTAGAGGGTCTCCCTGCTTTATGTGATTTCACTTATGCATGAGGGGCCCCAGAACATAACCTCCTGCATAAGTATATTTCTATTGGTGAAATTGTTGTCCTCCTTGAGTCTAGTGCTTGAATTGTGGCCCTTTTCCTTTTTTTTTTTTTAAAGCAAGCTAAGGGGACAGTCACAAAGGAAAAGCGAGGCAGGGCCCCTCTGGCCCACCTGTAATTTGAGCACTGCTTAAGCCTAATGGATGAGATGGAATAGAAATGTAATAACTAAATATAACCTGCCAGGTGACAGGCATACCCACATGTCTTTCCTCACTGCTTTAGCAGAAACATTTAGAAATTCCACTAAGACCTGCTCTGGCATACATCTTAATTAACAATCTAAAGCAAAGGGTGAACAATGAAGTCCAAAATATGCTGATAACACAAAGCTGTTCATTACAGTAGAGTCCAAAGCAGTCTCTGAAAGAGTTGCAGAAAGATCTCGCATAATTGGATTACTGAACAACACAATGAGCACATGAAATTTAATGTTGATAAGTGAAAAATAGTGTATGTTGGGGAGGGAAATAATCTGCTCTCTGTGGTTGGATTTTTGAATAACTTGGGAAAGGGATTTTGAAGGCATTGTATATAGACCATTGAAAACACCACTTCAGCATACAGCAGCCATTACTAAGGCAACGAATGTTACAGATAGTTACAAAAGCAATGGAAATGGTTAGGGCACATCTAAAAAACATTGTGTGTCTAGCTGGACCTTGAGGACTTGGTTCTCTTTCTCTCACCCTGGGTCAAATCAAATAATGTAGTATTAGAAAATGCACAAAGGAGCAAGTTTTAGAAAATTTGAGCTAGGGATTACCATTTTAGAAACTATACAGTGGTACCTCGCATTAAGTACTTAATTCGTTCTGGAGGTCTGTACTTAACCTGAAACTGTTCTTAACCTGAAGCACCACTTTAGCTAATGGGGCCTCCTGCTGCCGCTGCACTGCCAGAGCCC
This sequence comes from Podarcis gaigeae, assembly GCF_964106915.1. NCBI lineage: Eukaryota > Metazoa > Chordata > Lepidosauria > Squamata > Lacertidae > Podarcis > Podarcis gaigeae. Next base: position 32,007,453 of record NC_139686.1, read on the forward strand.
GATTTCTGTTCTCATCCTGAAGCAAAGTTCTTAACCTGAAGCACTATTTCTGGGTTAACGGAGTCTGTAACCTGAAGCATATGTAACCTGAAGCGTATGTAACCCGAGGTACCACTGTATGGTGTAGAGAATGTGTGTTTGTGTGTGTGGCTAAAAACTATTACAGTCATACTTCGGAAGTCAAATGGAATCTGTTTCAGAACTCTGTTTGACCTCCAAAATGTTCAGAAACCAAGGTGTGGCTTCTGATTGGCTGCAGGAAGCTCCTGCAGACAATTGGAACCCACGTCGGATGTTCAGGTTCCAAAGAACGTTTGAAAACCGAACATTCACTTCTGGGTTTGCAGCGTTCCGAAGCCAAAACATTTGAGCCACAAGGCGTTCGACTTCTGAGGTACAACTGTACTTGCCTTTGGCACAGCAATCTTATGCTCACATTATGTGAGGATCAAAGCTAATATCACCATTATTCCAGTGGACTGGCTACTATATCCAATGTAAGGTTAAAAAGGTAAAGGTAAAGGACCCCTGGATGGTTAAGTCCAGTCAAATGCAACTATGGGGTGCGGTGCTTGTCATCTCGCTTCAGGCCAAGGGAGCTGGCATTTGCCCACAGACAGCTTTCTGGGTCATGTGGCCAGCATGACTATACCGGTTCTGGTGCAATGGAACAAATGTGATGGAAGCCAGAGCATACGGAAACACTGTTTACCTTCCTGTCGTAGCAGTACCTGTTTATCTACATGTACTAGTGTGCTTTTGAATTGTATCCAATGTATGATCAGCCCAGGAGCAGAGATGGAAAACACACAAACAGGAAATACAACCATGGCATAAAAACATATGCCCAGCAGCCCTAGAAAGTCCTCCTGTGCCCACAAGCCAGCCATGAAGCGCATGAACTCCTGATGATGGGGGGGGGGACCCAGCACATTCCCCTACAGCGCCACATACACTGAACATGCACAATAATGCTACAGCAGTAGCACCAGTGGCAGAGACAGCAACAACCCTGAAACTGAAAGTTCCCAGGTATTCCTACAGACAGACTTTTGAATGCCCTTATGCTTCTCACAGCCACCATTTTGGAGCATTGCACAAAAAACAGAGGACTAGTACCTACAAAACATACCAGCCACATAGCTGGCTGGGCTGGATGTCTGTAGACTGTAAAAGACCCACTCAGGTTGTGAAAGATGGCGTCGCCAAGCAACCCAAGGAGATGTTAAGGACATGCAACAGAGGCAGACACAGACAGGCACCCCAATAACAGTAGCCTCCAGTGAGTCATTCCAAAGGGCATGGAGCTGGGAAATGTGGGGTGGGAGTTCAAGCCCAACTAGGTAGAAGAAAGAAAACATGCCTCCACTCACCATTTGCATGCACAGAGAAAAGTCAAGCCTGGGTCAAAAAAGGGGGAGGTAACAAGCCCTGAACCCACACTCAATCTGAGCAGTGTTCTCTGAGACACTCAGTCACAGTGGCAGACAGCAACCAGACCAGGAAAGTTAAATTCCCACTGCCTGAAGCCCCAGCACCCACCCATAGATGTCAGGAGCACAGGGCGTGCAGAAGGAGTCCCATCCAAGTGGAACAGCTAACGTTTTATGTGCTGGAGCTCCCTGGTTTAAATCTAGAGTACAGTACTACTGCTCAATAGAATGGGCCAGGCATGCAAACTGGAGCCAAACAGGGCAGATGCTGCATAGGCTCCAGCTGGGAAACAATCTGGTCCTTTGGGGTAAGCCAACTCTTTTGGCCCACCCTAGTCCCTGTGACCAATCCACCCCAATTCTGCTATTTTGCTGGAGAGCCCAGTCCTGCTGGGTGACATCCCAGCAGGACCCCTTGACATCTCCATCGTCATCCCCATCTCTGTCTCCCTCATCCCATTCTCCCACCCACAGCTGACTGCTACATGCACACTGGCAACATCACCCATCCCACTTGTTTCCCCTTTCAGACTCCAGGGAACAAATCGAGCCAAGAATGGAAGGGGCATTGCCCCTGAGCCCATCAAACGCCCTGTAGCCTGCCATGCTCCTACTGGAGTAGGAGAAAAGGATCCCTTTCAGCACTCCATGGCAACAAAAAAAGCAGCACATGCAGTGTAAGGTAAAGGTAAAGGTACCCCTGCCTGTACGGGCCAGTTGTGACCGACTCTGGGGTTGCGCGCTCATCTCGCTCTGGAGGCCGGAAGCCGGCGCTGTCCAAAGACACTTCCGGGTCACGTGGCCAGCGTGACGAAGCTGCACTGGCGAGCCAGCACCAGCGCCGCACACGGAAACTCTGTTTACCTTCCCGCTAGGTAAGCGGTCCCTATTTATCTACTTGCACTTAGGGGTGCTTTCGAACTGCTAGGTGGGCAGGAGCTGGGACCGCCGCAGGGATTCAAACCGCCGACCTTACGATCAGCAAGTCCTAGGCACTGAGGTTTTACCCACAGCGCCACCCGCATCTCTACATGCAGTGTAGTCAAAGCCTTTATTGAGTAGCATACTGCTAGAGTGTGCAACATGCTGGATTAAACTAGTAATAATAGTACTCTTCCATTCCAGCTCTAATCAAGATTACTCAGAAGTTGTCCTATCTGGTTCACTGGGCATGCATTGGATTACAATGGTACACTACTGACCTATAGCACAGATATTTTTCTTTAAAAATGGAACAAAGATTCAGGCGCAGCAGAGGCACCAGTGGCTGTTAACCACCAGAAGAGCACAAACAGCACTCACGGTATCTTTAAGGTCAGGGGTGAAAAAATCTAGGGATCAGAAATCCAGAATAGGGTTGCTGAAGAGGGCAGAAAGGAAGAGAAAGCAGAGGGAGAAGAGCTGGCTCCTTCAGTGGTAACTAAGACTTCTGAATTTAGATTGTTCCCTATTGGTCTTAGTCACAATATTTATCAACAAGACTTGAATTAACCTGATGGTACTGGATAAACATGTTTTGGGAAGACAACAGTCCAGAAGTCAAAATAAATTATGTCTAGTTTACCAAATAAAATGTAATCTAGTGACTACAGTTTATTCTATGCTTTCTCCAAGGAGCTCAAAGTGGCACAGATAGTTCCCCTGTCATTTTTGCCTCATAACATATTATGTGAAGGAAGGCACTCAATGAGCTTTATCAGGGATTTGGATTCAGTCTTGCCAATCTCTCCTGCTGTTTCTTCCCAGGCTCCTTTGATCCTGAAGGTAACATATAGTCACCATGGCAATAGTCAGTGACAACCTTCCCCCATGAATCTGAAAAAATTACCTAGTCATGACATTTAAGTTGGTGGCTATTGCCACACCTTGTAGAAGTTAACTCCATACTTTAACAATGTGCTGTTAGAAGAAGTTTGGGTCTAGCTGCCCCAAAGTCCTTTTAAGTACTGGTAGAGAAGTGAAACAGGAAATTGGCAGATGGAACAGCAGAAGTGCCTGTTGCTGTTTCCTAGAGATCCTTCAGATGGTCTCTTTATTGCTTGCACAAAGCTTATGTGGCGACTAGACTATGTCCGGTCTTTATTGAGCATCGAGACCAGCTAGTTATATGGCAATGAGCTTTCATCCTGAGTTGATTGTGCAATAAGGTAACACTCCCTTCTTTCTGAAGAAAATTAAGGGGTCTGGAGTGATTATACCTGCCATATTAGGGGCCTCAAATATTTGTTGCCAAGCGATGGGGACAAGTTTGGTGGGGACTCTTCTATCTGAATACTTCCGAATGACATGCATCAGACATAAACCCATGCAGTAGTTCGTTATTTGCAGATTTTGGTATCACATGTCCATTGCATGCTTTCTGTTGACAGGAGTGTTATGTGTGTTGTTGTTGTTGTTGTTGTTGTTGTTGTTGTTATCACCACTATTATTAGCCCACCATTCACTCTAAGGTCCCAGGGCAGGTTACAACAATTAAAACACAATGTTAAAAACATTTTAAAAGGACTTAAGACCACAAAGATCGGTCCTAAAACTATACATCTCAAGTGTTAAAAGTCAGAATAAAGAAATTGTAATTGTTTCAAGTCAGCACCCCCAAAATGTTCTGCACTTTCATTATTGGTAAAGCCATGTTTCACAGAATCAAAATGGCTGACAAGAAAAGAAAAGATGTCAAAGAAACCACAATGTCGAAAGCAGCTTTTTATTGTAACAAGAAATTAAAAAGTGCACTCATTTCACCAGCCAATGTATTTGTGATATATTCTGTCTATCAGCCCTCAACTGTGACTCCTCAGTAACATGCCTCTTTTATCTTGAAATCACTTTTCAGTCTCTCTCATTTAGATTAATGCATGAAAAGCTGCACTAATTCAGATTTATTCTGCCTCTCCATTTAATGCCTTTCAGGCAACATAAAGCACGTTTGGAAATAAAAATTGATGCATGACTAACGCACGCCACCAGTATATTGGCGCAAAAGTGACGATCTGGCAGAGCTGCCTGTTAGGTTTTGCCTTTATTCCTACACATACACCCCAATTAGCCACAAAAGCTTTTCAGAGAGCAAGTGTTTGAGGTTTGCAATCAAGATTTCTGGAGACTTTGAATTTCCCTGCTGTCATCAGCACTGAGACACACAGACCCATTCACAGATTTAGTCCACCAGGATCATCCAAACAAATAACCATCCTTCAGACTCCTCAGGCTTTCCTCTGATCTCACACCCTCAAGCAGCAGTCCCTGCAACTGAGGGGGAGGAAGAGCATATTTCCCTCTGTCTTGTTTCTCCACGCGAACTATAACCGCTTCCAGTTGCCACAAAATGTCCTGCTCCATCTCACAGCATGCCCTCAAACCCAAACCGTCCAATTCCTACAAATGTAGAATAATACTAATTTTTTAGTTGATTCTGTGACCCACATTTCCTCCAAAGAGCTCAAAGTGGGATACAGGTTCTGTCTCTCACCATCACACCCGCACAACTACCCTATGTTGGCAGGTTATGCTAAGAGGCAGTGACTGGCCCAAGGTCACCCAGAGAGCTTCATGGCTGAGTGGAAGGTTGAACCCTGATCTCTCCCGGGTTCTAGTGCAATACTCTCACTGCTACACTGCAATGGCTCTCAAACATTTACAGGGAACTTTGGAATTTAAAGCATATGAATATATGAAGAGCCTCGAGGGATCAAGACTTCTCTTGTCCAGCATCCCTGAATAGTGGTCAAATTATGCTACTGGAAGCTTGCAGCAGGACATGAAGACAACTGTCCTTCCTTGTTTTTGCCCCCTTCCCGTCCCCACCCACAATCTGGAACCCAGGAGACTAGCACCTCCAGACCTGAAGGTTCCCTTTAGCTAACATTATTAATTCGCACTGATAGAACTGTCACTCATAAATTTGCCTAATTCCATTCTGGTCATAACACCTTGTATGTGGCAGTGAATGCTACGCATAATACATGCATTGTGTGAAGGACTATGTCTGTGCTGAATCTACCATCACTAAATTTAATTGGGTGACCCCAAGCTCTCGTATTAAAACAGAGGGGAAAGGGGGGGAAACCCTCTATCTCTCCACACATAATTGTATAAGTCACAACAGTGGCTAACCTGTGGCCTTCCAGATATTGTTGGGACCCCAACTCCCATTAGCACCAGTCATGTATGATCATGGACTAGTAGGAGACTCAGGTGCTAAAGGGGTTTTTATAAAATCAAAGTAGCCCAAAGAGAACCAAGCAGTGGCATAGCCTGAGCTGCCAGCGCCTGGGGCACACAGTGGGGGACAGAAATGGATGGAGTACACATGTGCATTCAAATGCCTAATGGCATCCGTGTCACCCAGGAAATCACAGCTGCAGAGAAAAATAAAGAAGAGTCATTCTGTTGTCTGGAGAGGTCACTTCCTGGTTTGAATGGAGAAGCTGTTTTCTTTTATTATTATTATTAAATTAATTTTTATTAATTTTTCATTAATAACAATCCAGTGGAGCCCACATTAATACAATACCAAATCATGCCAAATCACAATACAATAAAAAAGCCAATTCATCAGTTCCGAATTCAATGTTTTTGGATGACTTCCTGTGTTCCAGTTATCTGGAGTTGATGTTAATCCTTGGTCCTGCTCCAATTCTCTTAATTAGTCCAACTTCTACAATTCCGATCTTATTCCTTTGTTTTAGCAGCCACTGGTGTGCTTTTGTTCATATTTAATAAATCCATATCCATTAACTTACAGAGGGAATTTATATCCTGTAGTTTCTGTGTGAAATATTTGTTTACCTTCTTCTTTTCCTTCATATTGTATTCATTCAATTTTCTTCAACACTGCCCCTCCTCCAAAAACTCATTTCTAAGTACGCCACAACTCCATTTTGCCTCTCCAAAACCGAAAGAACTCCAGCGTCCAGCCATGACTCTTGGCTTACTTCCAGCACTTATCTCCTTTACTCCTTTCCAGCCTTCTAATGAGCGGGTGTCTTGCCAAAACCATAATAAATCAAAATTAGAGTTCTCTTTAGTAGGCAATGTCACAAATCATCAAAGTATTTCACACAGTCTATTCTTTTAAGTACTCCGTAAAGAAAATTATAGGTTCTTGTTGAATCCCTCTTGCACTTCATATATAGTTGTAATCCATTCAGTGAAGGTTGCTGAATCATAGCACAACAAATATCATGTAAATATAATGTAAAATGAGAACAAAGGCTCCCCTTCACTTACATAACGTTCCAATTACGATAGCGAGAGTCCTCTCCAGATCAAAACACAGGCACTCAGTGGCTGATTCATTTAGCAGGTTATCTTTCTCCTTCATCCAGAACACACCTGTTTCTTAAGTCCAGATCCATTTTAAAAGAAACAGAAGTACCTCTGCTCATGGCGACTGCCTTGGGGAGTTTCCAATATGTATAGTGCTATGCACTCTGCGTCCCTGCCCTTGCATTCCATTGGAGTGAGAGGCAGTTATCGGAAGGTCGGGGGGGGGGCTTGCAAGGATAATTACCCCCAGATTATCCTTAATTAACTGTACAGGTGGAATCCGCTGTTCGCCATGGCGGGAGCTGTTTTCTCTGTTGGAGAAGCTGTTTTCAACAGAACACAGCAATGGAAGGGCGCAGCTCTATTGAGGCAGCACCAGGTGTTGAATTTTTGTGCCCCTAACAATTTTGCACCTGCAGCAACTGCCCCACTAAGCTGAACCTGCAAGAGTGTTCATGCCAATGTCAAGATCTGCATCAAGGACTTCCTGTTTCATTTTTAATTCATGTATGTTTGTGCAGAATCTAATAACAGTGCCTTGACATTTTTAAAACCAGAGTAAAAGCCAGTTAAATAGACACTGGAAATGCCAAAAAGAAAAAGAGCACAAATTGCTAATTGAACCAATAGGCTATAGGACAGATGGGGAATTATCTTTTTAGGCTGCCAATTTAGCAATGCATTCCTGCTGCATGGTAGTTCCAAGACAACATCCTGGAACCACAGCAGTGAGGTTCATGGAAAAGCTAAACAAAAAGATCTTAGGAAATCGTGGTAAGACATGGGGGCAAAAATAGGAATTGGTACCAAATGTTGCCATCTTAGGAATATGAAATAGTAAAAGGCAGGACAAAAGAAAAATAAGGATGATTTAAGGAGAGGAAGGAAACGCACATAGGGCATGAATATAGGGAGGGATCTAGTTCATTTAAAAGCAGCTTTTGACACATCACCTGATGTCCACATGTCCTCGTCATCTAATACATAAAAATAATTGAGGACACGGAAGTTTCTCTAAATTAGATTTGTCAGGTGTCAGTAGACCCTAACAGAATAACACTAAATACAGAAAGTGGAGGCGCTCCAGATGCAGGTTGGGATTAATTCCACAGGAGTTTCTTATGAGAAGTGCAGAACAGTCTCCACAACTACCTCCCTAACATAATCCTGTCCTCCCTGACAGTAATCTCGGGCTCAGCATTTTAACACAGTGAATAAGCTATATTTTTCCACTTTAGGCTACGAAATCTATTTTTCTTTTTAATTTATTGATTCCATTTCTATCCTGATTTCCAGTCAAGGTTCCTGAGCTGGCTAGCAAGTATACTTCAGATTTTTTATTCCTAGAAGGCCTTCAAGTTGTCTCTTCTCACCCCCACCCCACCACTGCTTCTTTCGCACACAAAAGCTGCAAAAATGCATCTCTACCCGTTTATTAGAGGCCTGAGATCAACGGGAGATTTACTACCACCATATTGAAGAGACTCCAACTGAACTCACCAAGCTGGTCAAGGGATTATTGCAAAATAAACCGACGCCAGATTTTCAGTGCTTGCTAAGGACTTTGTAACCTCCATTATAAACATGGGTCTATCCTCAATAACTGGGACAACACTTGCTGAACATAAAAAAAGAAATATGTTCATTTTACTATTCAGGCATAAAAGCTTCTGAGGAGACAGGTCCCTAGACTTCTATGCATGAGGCAGGCTGGTGGGCTATAAGGCTGGTCTCAAGGAGAGCGCTAAGTGGGATCCAGGAGCCTTTCGTGAGAAGTCTATACTGACCATGACTGACAACCGGCTTGTTTTTGACCTATAAACTCTAAATGGCCGACAGCCACATATGGTTGTCATGTCCAATTATTTATTTGCAGTTTTCAAACTTTCCAGTATGGAAGTGCTTTTCCTGCTGAAAACATGTAACGTGTGAAACACTATCAGGTTTGGTGGATCAGGGGGTCCAAGATTGTAACTCTGTCAAAAAAAGAAATGAGATTTGTCTGGCATGACTTATTTTTGAGAAACCCATGCTGGGTCTCAGTAAACACAGCATCCTTTTCTAAGTGCTCACAGACCAACTGTTGAACGATCTGTTCTTTGAACTTCCGTGGTATTGATCTCAAGCTCACCAGTCGGTAGTTACCTGGGTCTTCTTTTCCCTCCTTCTGTATATATTTTATTTTCTTTTTCTTTTTTTTAAAGTCACCTGTTCCAAGACAACATCATAAAGTATACTGGGGAATGGATGAAATGTTAGTAGGGCTTGGAAAGGTTGAACTTTCCAGAGCCCAGCTGCCCACCTCCAAGTTTAGCCATTTCATATTTCCAGTTTCAACCTCTTCCTCACAGTGAGGCTGTTTTCTCTCTTCCTCCTTGTTTTCCACGTAGTTGGGCACAACAATATGCCTGTCTAAGTGAAATTGCAGGGGGGTGGGGATGCAAGTGCACCACTGGCAGACGTGGTCCCTAGCTGAATTTTTGAAAATTTCCAATACTTGTAGTCATAGAACAAATGGCATGTGCAGGTGGTGAGTGGGGAAGTCGTGGGAGACAGGACTTCAAAACAGGGAAGGAGGAAGTCTGGCAGCCCAAGCAACTCGTACAAAGAACAAAGCGGGGAATGATGCACTCACACTGAAAAACTGGAATTCTATCCCTCAGAAGAAACTAGGCTCTTAGCCTTTATCCAGTCTGTGACACTTTTTTATATATATAATACTGCATCAGATCCCCCATCTATAGAGGCTTTCATGAAAGCTTAAATCATTCCAGAACATCACCCTACCACAAGGCCACAGCAATCCATTATTCCAAAAATCTCCTCAATGAACAAATCACAAATGTGGCTAAATCGCCTAAGAGAAAGCCAGCTGTGTGTTAGTGTAAAATGTTGTATTGTATGTGGGGTTCAATCCCCAAATTATGTTAACTTCCCTGGCTAGTGCCCAGTTTTCTTTCACGTTGCCCTAGGGTTGTTAGAATGCATAATGTGGAGAATTGCCCAGCAATAAGGTGCAACGTGAATAGTAGTGCCACCCAGCAACTCAAAAGTACCAACATGAAAAAACAATGAAAAGCACTATGGAGAGAAACAGAAGAATGGTGATGAGCTTTGACAGTGACATGGTCAGTGGATGAGGCTGGTAGAACAAGAAGCATGCAGACATTTTCCTTTACTTTACCCCTCTTACATTGCTGAGCTCCAAAAGAAATGTTCATGGTGATGTGTGGTGCAAAAAAGGATTGTGACTTCATTTGGAGGATGTTATGCATTGAGAACTGGTGGATTCAGGAAGAAAAATGAATGAATTGGGTATACATTGCATCTCTTACTGCTGCTTGTGATTTCTATACAACTTTCAGAATATGAAGTTGTTTACAGACTTAATTCATCCTCCAAACAAGGTCATGAATGCTCCTAATTTACAGAAGGGAAGCTGATGTTGAGTAATAATCACAAGACTTGCTTATGACTAGACCACCCAGTAAATAGTGGATTTTGCTGCGATTTGGACCCCGATCTCCCAGCTTAGTTCTCTAGTTACTGGGTCACACTCCTGTGTTTTTAGGGAGTGGTTCACTGAAAGAGAAACCAGGTGCCTCCAGTAACCAACCAATTGAGGATGCAAGTCATGGTAAACTATGATGCTTCGAATATACAAGCTTAAGTTCTTCTCACTCATCTGCCCATTTGTGCCAGTCTGCCTGCCTTAAAATTCCATGTTACATCTTGCGCTCAGATTATAGAAAATGGAGCAGCAGATATAATGATCACATTAGTCACTGAAGTATGCAGCACATCAGTTCCATTTCCATGTTCATTCCTAAATCTCTAATGTGTCTCTTTTAAACTTGTAGCGTGCAGATCTTCTGTATATCTAAGTTGGTCTAAATAACTGGAGAAAATGTTTTAGTAAAATGTATGCACAGGTACTCTTACAGCAGACAGTCCTATATGTGTATACTCAAAGCAAATGCCAGAGAGTTCAATGGCGCTTACTCCCAGGTAAGTGGGTATTAACCTGAACACTGAGGACAACTGAGATTTTATCACTGTGGGATTAAAAACTGAATAAGCTTTTCCTCATACCCATTCCAGAAATGTCCAGAAGGCTATATTGTTCCACGGGTTGTTGCATAGGTACCCCAGAACACAACAATATAGTTGATATATAACTGAAGTATTAAACAATAGATGTCAGACTACTAAGCAACAATATTTTGAAAACTGGAAGGTATTGTAACACCATAGGCTGGCTGGAATAGTACTTTAAGTTTTCATGTTTGCCATAACTGAAGAGTCACCTCACCCTCTGAAAGGAATTGAGAGTCAGATAAAAGGTTTGTTTTGGATCCTCCTCTGCTGAGGAAAGATAGCTGTAATTTTCTCTCAGAGCCCCTTCTATGATTTTTAAGTTAGCGGAGTCTGTAACCTGAAGCGTATGTAACCTGAGGTACCACTGTATTTATCTGGTACAAGATCATATATCATAAGGACAAACCAAAATTCTAGCCCATCAACCCTAAATTTCCATGACAACAACTGCAATTTATGTCAGAATTAAAACTTCCCCTTTGCAGCTATGCACTCAGTTTTTATCACTCTGGAGTCTTCTTTAACCGTGTGAAGACTGCAAACACCTGGAACTAATTAAAATGCAGCAGTAGGCAAAACTACACTGTACTAGAACCATTATGTATCAGAAGCTGTGCGCTGCCATGTTTGATGGGAAAGCCCTAAAAGATTATTGTTTGGTTACTACTGACCAGGAGCACTGGTGGCACAGGGTGGACCAAGTCCGAAATCTTTTTGATGCATCCTTCAATATCTCTGACTAGGCATTTCATGCCATTACAGCAGGGCTGAAGAGCCAGGTGTGGGTGCCAAATGGAGCTCTAGCGGCTACTGAAGGGAATACCTCGGGTACTTGAAGTAACAACTACAAAGATTAATTCAGGAGCTCCCTGGTATCAAAGCTCCTAGGGCTGTAGAATTACTTCCTGGCATTCCAGCTCAAAAATCCACATTGGATTAATTTCAGTGCACATTTTAAAGGTTCTCTTTGTTGCCAAGGTTTTTCAGAGAGGGTGAGCTGAATGCAGTATGAAATTCTCCTCTCTGATCTCCAGTGATTTATTTATTTATTTATTTATTTAGATATTTAAGTCATCTAAAATTTGATAAATGCATTTTAATTAAATTGAAATAAGTAAATCAGAGCCTGTTGCCATGGTGAATTAATGTGATGTCACAGGCTCCAGCATCTCGATTTCAGAACAGAATCAGGCAAGAAAGCACAGTGGAGGATGTGGAATTGTAAACATCTATTTTAAGGCAAATGGGTTTGATAATTAGCAAGAAATTTGGTGCAGGGAAAAAATCATTATGACATTTGGAGGGGAGTGGTTGTAAAAGGTAAATGGCAAAGCTGTTTCAAATACTATAAAATAATAATCTTGTAAAGATCCACATTATTAATGGACCTTGCTTTCAGAACTATTTTTTTCTTAAAACAACAGCAAAAACAACAACTGTGTTTACAATGACACAACTCGACTTTCGTGACTGTTTAGCTTTTATTTTGAAGCAACAGTTTATCATGTGTGTATAAGCCCTGAGCTTTTTTGGGAGGAAGGGCGAGATAGAAATACAGTAAACGTTTTTTCTTTTTTTACATTTCTTGATTTCCCTGACATGTTTTCAGATATTTTGCCGTTTCACAGTGAAGCCTGCTGGAATGGCAAGATCTCCCCCTCTTCATCTCCACTATGGCCGCTGCCCAATTTCTTGACTCTCCTTCTGGCCCAATCTGCACCATCTTCCATAAGCCATTTGAAGGTTACTGTTCCCTCTCCTCACACCCCTCATGCTTGTTTGCTAGCTCAGAGAGCACTGGTGAACAGGCAGCAACAGAAAATAAATACAGTGGTACCTCAGGTTACATACGCTTCAGGTTACAGACTCCACTAACCCAGAAATAGTGCTTCAGGTTAAGAACTTTGCTTCAGGATGAGAACAGAAATCGTGCTCCGGCGGCGCGGCAGCAGCAGGAGGCCCCATTAACTAAAGTGGTGCTTCAGGTTAAGAACAGTTTCAGGTTAAGTACGGACCTCCGGAACGAATTAAGTACTTAACCTGATGTACCACTGTAAATAAAAGTACCAGAGCCAGGAGGCTCTAGGAATTGGCAGTGCCCCCGACTCACTACTAGGTCATAGGCCTTGGCAGCTGCCCAGCAATGCCGATCCCTGACGCCAGCCCTACTTAAGGGCTCTAAACCTGTGTGCCAAATAATATTGCCCATGTCAGCAGTGCTAAAGGCTTGTGCATTTTCACCTATTAAAATCATATGTGAGCCAGATTCTTCAGTGCACCTTCCAGGAAGCCATGAAAGGCGAATGGCTGCAGATCTTAAATGGTCATACACCATATATTCACATTTATTTATTCCATTTCCATACCTCCATGTAACCTCACAGAACTCAGGACAGAGCAAATGCTGCCGTCCTCATTTTATACTCAACAACAATCCTGTGAGGTAGGTTTAGTTCAGACCAAGTGGCTAGCCTAAGGTCACCCGTTAAACTCAGGGCTGAGAAGGGAGATCTGAAGAACTGAATATCTCCTTAGACCAAGTCCCACACTCAAAGCAACACACCTGTGGCTGGGCTAACTAAGCAATGCTGCAACTGAGAACTGTGCAAGATACTTTCCCATCTCCCTTTGCAAAGTTTCTATCTACTCTGCAGCCTAAGACTTCAATATGATTGATTGCTTCAGTCACATATTCATCATTTCTTTCTCTTCATCCTTTCCCAGCACTACCTTCCACCAGCATCTTCTGTCAAGTTTGCCCAAAGTTACGCAGCATAAACTCTTTTTTTCCTCTTGGCTGTTCTGCTAACAGCCTAGCTGCACAGAGTTAGGTAAAGGTAAAGAGACCCCTGACCCCGTCTAGTCACGGATGACTCTGGGGTTGCGGCGCTCATCTCGCTTTATTGGCCGAGGGAGCCAGCGTACAGCTTCCGGGTCATGTGGCCAGCATGACTAAGCCGCTTCTGGTGAACCACAGAAGCACAGAAACACCATTTACCTTTCCGCCGGAGCGGTATCTATTTATCTACTTGTACTTTTTGGCGTGCTTTTGAACTGCTAGGTTGGCAGGAGCAGGGACCGAGCAACAGGAGCTCAACCCATCGCAGGGATAGGCTCTGAGAGTTGCACCACCATGGCAGTGACAAAAAGGCTCTCCACAGCAAGAGCCCTCTCCATAACAACTCTTACATCTTGCCTGAATTGTACTGAAGAAAACCTTTCCATTCTAGATTAGATGGGTCTTTGGCTTGTTCCAGCAGGGCTCATCTTCTGTTGCAGGCACTTGGGACATGCTCTCCTTCTAAGTTTTCCCAAGACATTTGGCTGGCCATTGATGGAAATGAGAGTGCTGGACTAGATGGAGATAAACTCCTAGGAGCCAAGAGTATTTGGTCCCCCAAATTTCATGGGCTTTGCCATTTAAATGATGTGCATGCACCATGTTATGTGATAAATTATGTGGGGTGGGGCTTACTTGGGCCCCCCAAATATATTTTTTTCCAAGTTGGCACCCCTGGAGACAAGTTGGCCTCAAAAGAACAAACTCAGTACAAGGCTGAAGTGGCATCTGAGCTTTTAACACTAAAACATTCCTTTGACACAACATTTACCAAATAATATTCATTTTGCAAAAGGCAAACTAGTGAGGATTAGGCACAAGTGATTTGCCAAAGGCTGCAAGGCGGAGGTGGAATATGAACCAAAACGCTTGTTTCCCTACCAGATCCCTCCAATCAGCACCTACCTCCAAGTAATTTATCCCCCTTAATTTCAACTAGGCCTAGACCCTAGCATTTGCATGTGCAGTGTGAATGTCTCTAAGGAGGATCCCTTGGAGTGTGACTAGTTTCAGAACACGACATCAGTAATTATTATTATTATTATTTTGCTATTGGTATCAGCTTTCGTGTGCATGCACACTTCTTCAGTTACTCATACCAATAACAAACTTGGTCTCTAAGGTGCTACTGGAAGGAATTTTTTTATTTTGTTTTGACTATGACAGACCAACATGGCTACCTACCTGTAACTAATAATAATAATAATGTAACATTTATACCCCACCCATCTGGCTGGTGAGGACCCATTTTTCATTCATGTATTGGTCTTTAGGCTAACTTCTAAATAGGGCTATCCTTAGGTGGTCCTGAACTTAGTATTATCTGAATGAAATCAGGAATTTCATATAGCTATTCTGTTCTTCTTTCCAAAAGACTTTCCTCTGAGCTTTCCATGATGTGTTGCCATAGCTGTCAACTTACAGATTTGAAAATAAGGGGCCAGCAGCCAAAATAAGGGACCTGCAGCCTCACCTGTTCCAGGCACTCCAGTCTTCCTGTCCTCCTGCAGTCTGGTCAAACTCATGCTGGTAGCTTCGAGAACACAGTCCAACCAACTTTGTAACCAGAGGTTCAACTGAATAGAATCTGAATCACATGCACCACAAGGCCTATGCAGCCTCAACTTAAGGTGGCTCCCCGGCCTGGCTTTGCACTGCAAAGTTTGCAGCAGCACGTGTAACAAAATGGCGTCCAGCATTCAAAACCCCCCTCAGCTTGCATTAACTAGCCACACACACACAGCCTCCCCCCTCCACAAGATCTCCTTTCCTTTTCCCCCACCATGTGCCCCTGCTCCAGACAGACCTTTTCGCCGGCAAGGGTGAGTGGGCCATCGATGACGTATCCATCCGATTCCAATCCGAGCACTCAGCACAGGTATGTTCAATTTCTGAGCCCCTCTGAGCCAAAGGCAGAAAGCCCAGCCAGCAGCCTAACGAAGCCTCAAGGAAAACCACCGTCACCTCTCCGCTGGGAAGCGCTGAGCAAAGGCGAGTCCCGAGGGAACACAGCTGATTTGATCAGCACAAGGCATGCAAGCTCCACCCCCCAGTCGTTCTTAGACTTCATATTGGGTGAGCAACACAGCCAAGCAACACAGTTGGAGCCTCCCTCCTCCCTGGCCGGCAGGGAGGGAGGGAGGGAGAGGAGCTGCTTCCTTTGAAATTTAAGGGACATCATTTAAGGGACATTTAAGGGACATCCATCAATAAGGGACAGCAGCGGGACATTGCACTGGAATAAGGGACTGTCCCTTCAAATAAGGGACACTTGACAGCTATGTGTGTTGCTTGTGTATTTATCTTAGATGCATTAAGTTTCTGCTAGTGGGGCTCCTGTAGACATCTGGCTGACCACTTTGTGAACACAGTATGCAGGTAGGGCTATTCTTAGGGGCCAATGAAGAGGTAAGAGATAGAGGCAATGTTATTGTTAGGGGAGGGGTAGTACATCTGGTAGCAAACAGGCCGTGCTCATTCTGAGGTACATTGTCCACCTTTGGTCCCCACCCTGCACTCAGCTCTCACCCATGGCTCCTAGAAGCTGTCAGCATGCAATAATGGCCACATCCTGGGAAAGAGCTTTGACTGGTGAGCTAAACTAGGTGAGGGAAGCTGATGGGTCTCAAACCCTCAGTGAGTTAGGAACTTCTCCTGCATGCGAAGACAGGCTCCAGTGGATGAGACCAACAGTGGGCCCAACAGTCAAGAAGGCAGTTTCTGCACATGCTGTAGAGCAGAGCTTTCCAAACTTTTCATGTTGTTGACACACTTTTTAGACATGCATTATTTTGCGACACAATAATTCAGTTTTGCTAGCAAACGGGAAGTTAAACTAACCCCTTTCCAGCCCCAGGAGGAACGCGGGGAGTGTTCGTGCAACACACCTACACGCTGCGGCCGACACACTAATGTGTCGCACTCGCAACACACAGTTTAGAAAGCTGTGCTGTAGAGGGACATGAGAGGCACATGGGAATCGTCAACCTGGATCAGCCCAGAACCTCCACATACACTGCCCAGGCTTGTGCCCCTGAGAGGTCACATCGGTGCTGCTAATACAGCAAAAACAAGGTGGTTTTACTTCACCTCTGGAGGCACACTGCATTGTGTCTCAAGATAGATGGATGCCAACAAAGTTCTGCTCCAGACCACAGCAGGTTAATACACTTGTCCAATAAACCCAGGATTTCCCATTTTCACAATTTCAGGAAGTATTTACATCTCTTCTCAACTTTTCATCATACATAAAACTCTCACTTCCAGGTCAATGATTTGGGTAGGAAGAATGAAATGGGTCAAAATGCATTACAACATGTATTCTTTGGCGGGGCGGGAGGGACTTTTATTTTATTTCTTGTGAACACCTTTAGGTTAGCAGCCCTGTACAGAAAGAAGTCAGGTCCTTAGTCATAGTAATTTTCTCCCCAGCCCAGGCCCTCAACACTAAATTTGGGTGAGAAAATTTTGAGAGGGAAGGGTTCCTTCAAACCTGCAGTGATTTCTACTGAGCTGTAGCTTTCTGAAATCAAGAGGCATGATTTTACACAACATGAAGCAGTGATGTTTTGGTGTAAGGACAACCCCTCTGCTCAACTGAGGCTGCTATCATCACAACCAACCACATCCCCATTGGGCACCAATCCATCAACACACTATGGTTATCTTTTCAGCCTGCAGCCTTTCCGTAGCTTACAAAGTGTCCCTGAGCAACTCAACCCCATGGATTTTTGAACTGGATAATTCAATATTCCTTTCGATATACACTTATCTGAACAAGTGCAGCTGAAGTATTAGAAAAGTCAAGGGACTTAATTCATAAACTTTGACATGTAACTTAAGTACATATTGGGAATAGCTCCTCCTTTGGGAATAACAATTCACCATGTAAATAAGAATGTGATCTAAGGTTGCAGGGGGCAGGGTTAATAGTGTTTCTTTAAGCAGCAATGTTTGAGTCCTCAGTAGGAGAGGGCCATGGGACAGCACATGCTTTACATTAAAAAGGTCCCAATTTCCATCCCAAAGATCTCCAGTTAAGGCTGGCACAGATCCACTGGAGACAACACATTAGATTGACCCATGGTCTAAGTATAAGGCAGTTAAAATGTTATAGAATTTCAAGTCGATAATGATGGCTGGACAAGAGCAAAAGAGATACCTAGTCGTTTCACAACTGGCAACGAGTCAAGCAAGGATAAATTGCGGCAGATGGAAAACATCACCGAAGAAAAATATATTCCATTCGGATCTTTGAAGAGCTTTCAACAATCACTCCACCCTCAACCTCCTCCATAGCTGCATAGGGGGGAAACTCGCCCTCCTCCCCGCATTCCCCACCGCCTGCATACTCGCGCGCCCGCGCATTGTTTACACGTGTCTGAGAAGTCTTTGGTTCAAAGCAGAGAAAGGCAAAGATCTGTTCCCAAGGGTTAAACGCTGGGATTGTTGAAAGCCCGCGCGCGTGCGTCCCTCACACTTAACAGAAAGAAGGTTGCTAAAGAATGTGAAACGTGAGCTCAACAGATCCTTCCCCACTAACCGCTTCCCTCCCTTCTGCCTTCAATAATACATTTCAACAACAGCCTGCTCTTCAAATCCCTTCCAAAAGGGGGAAGGGCTCAGGTTACACGGAAAGGGGTGGTGGTCTATTTTTCCTTCAAGACTCATCACCGCCGAGATGATGAGTCTTTTCATTTTTGTTTCATTTCCCGCGCAGTCAAATGAAAGAGTTTGTTTTGTTTTCATTAACCTGCCAAAATTCCGGGATGGGGGAAGAAGACGAGAAGAAATCCATTTCATATGTGTATGTTATATTCATCCTATTTGACGCACCTTAAGAGAGAGGTCGTGTTTTTTAAAACTGTTTCCACTTTCTGGGGTTCTTCCTCCCCCCGCCCCCGATCCCAGGAGTTGCTTGTTGTTTTACCTCATGGGAATTCGCTCTGGATACCTCTCCTTCCACATTTCCTCCTATCGAGCCATTAAAACCTGAGTAGTTCGGGAAGGGAAGTTTTTCTATCACACCTCCAAGAGCTTAGCAACCTTGCCCGCGCCCCTTCTGCCTACATCTCTCTTCCACCCCCCCCCAGCCACCAAAAAAAAAAAAAAGGGAACGTGGGGAACGGAGCAATCATGGTAGGAGCAAAGGAGCAGCTTCTTTTCTTCCCCTGTCACGACTCCTTCCCCTCTGCTGAGGACCTTGGGCACATCAGCCGCAGGAAGACCGAGCCAGCCCCGCTCCCCAGCCCCCAAGCGATGTAGCCTGAGGACGAATGATCTTTGAAGCCTGTAAAGATCACTTTCCTCCAGGAGGACATTCTTACCTTGAGATGCTTCCTTATTGTCCCATCTTAGCTCCTTTGTGTGTGTGTCTGTGTGTGTGGGGAGGGAGGGAGGGGGGCTGTGTGTGTGGTTGTTGTTTTTTTAATATATAGATATGATTTTGTTGCACACACACACACAAAAAGAAAATGGTTAGAAATCCTGTCAAGTCATGTGATTGATTGAATTATTCCCACCCCTCCTTTACTCTCTCTTTTTTTCTATCTCCCCCCCCCCCTCCGCTTTTAGGACAATACTCGGCTGCCTTTACTCAATGTGTCAGGCCAAACTGGCTGATGACAGAGAGGAGGAGCGCGGCTGCGGCTGCCAGGGCTTGGCTCTCTTCGCGGCAGCCGGGGCTGAAGATGAGGATCGAGCCTGAAGGTACCGGTGCTGTTGATTAGGGTCTGGCATCTCACAGTGATGCCTTGAAGAGTAGGAGGGCAAGTCTCTCCCCACCACACACACACACACATGTACAGACGTGCAAATATATACTGTATATGCTCTTCCTTTTCCTTTGCCCCCTCCCGTCCCTGCTTCCCAAGTCTTTGCGGAGAGGACCTCGAACCGAGTCTGGGAAGGCAGCAGAAAAAGCCGGGTCGCTTCTGCCTCAGTGCAGCACGTGTCCAAACACACACACAAAAAACCTTGCTCTGATTTTTCCTGACTGAACCACCGTGCTAACTGAACTCCCTGCCTATTGATGTCAGGCAGGCGATTTCACAATATTATTTTCGGCGGGTAGATAAGCCTACCCACTCGTTTAGAACATTTGTAGGAGCTTTAATTCGTTTTCGTCTATTCTACGGTGGTTTAAACTTTTTGTATGTTTTTAAGTACGTTTGTAATATTTTTGTGATAATTTTAATCTGTTTTTTTCCCTGGGGGGACGCAAGGGTACGCATAACCCTAAACATTTTGTGAATCTAAGTTTGGCCTCATTGAGGGGCAGTACTGTATTTCAATACAAGTAGGAAAATGAGGGTACCCCTAATTTTTTTAAAAAGAAAAAAAGCACTGATTTTAATTCTTGATCTTTTTTTTGTAAAACACTTCGAGGTTTTTTATTTGTTTGATGGAGCAGTATATAGATTTTATGAAAATTAATGAAGAAATTTTAAAAACTAGTTCCTGGAACTGCAGGTTGGAAATTGGCCCATTTCCCTTTCTGCAGATCTGAATTCACTCTTACTTCAGGGATCCTTCCACAGTCAGAATAAAACAAACGGGGATATAAAGCAAAGTAATGTTTACACTTAAGGCTATTCAAAATCTTATGCCCATGTTATCAGGGGAACCTGCCTTCTGTGAGGTACCTTAGCAAAATATTTGTCCTAGTACAAAATGGGACCCTAGTACAAAAAAGGACCCCAGAAATCTTATCAGGAATCAATCAGAAATAGATTGGAAGAATGCTAGATTTGGGCCACACCATGTTATAGCATCCACACCATCAAAAGATGGTGAAGAATAAAAGAATAAAGAATAAAACATACCTCAAAACAGGCGGGGGAACCTGTGACCCTCCAGATGTTGGCAGACTGCAACACCCACCTCCCCTAACCATTGGACATGCTGGGGCTGGGGCTGATGGGAGTCAGGTGTCCAAAAACATATGAGAAGAGACATTTTACCTCTGCATTATACAGATAACATGCTTACATGTGATAATAAACATACAATTAAATAGAGAAGAAATCAAATAAGGAAACTAAATACATTTATATTTAGCTACTTTTGCACCACAAACTAACCTTTGGGACACCCAAATATTATCATTCTTAATTACTGCTACTAGTGGTTATTTTTATAGTCTTTCAGGATACAAATCAAAGGCAGCTAACAAGGAAGCATGACACTATATTGTAAAATTCACGAAAAACAACATTAATTTATATAAAGTAATCAGGTTTCCCAAGTGGTGGCTCTGTTGTGGGCAGGAGATTGCTCTGCTGGAGCAGATTTAGAGTCTTTTCATATAACTGCTTACATCTCATCCAGTCCGCCCTCACTGCTAATTTTTGAAGCCACCTTCATACAACATTGGCCATGATCCATATTGATTTTGTGGTTTCTTGACAAATATTGCTCTTTGGCTTGTGTTTTCTTAAAGCAGTTTCAGTCTGATTCAAAAACTGGATACGAAGTGAGCGGTAACGTGAACATATCCTAACAGGGATTGTTATTATATTTTTTAACATTTGTGGTATGTTTCTCAGGACTGATGTATAGAATGCTTTACTTAACTCATTATATGGTTAGATGAAAAATGCTATTGATTTTTGAAAGAAATTTATAATAAACAGTAACTTCCTAATAAATTAGAGATGCCTTTGAAGAAGGTCTTGAGAACCTCCAGAGGTGGTCCACAGACATCTTTATGACAGGTCTACTCTTAATGCTTATGGGAATTTACTCTTGCTAATAATATACATTTGATTATTAATAGACAAAAATAATTGTACTTTCCCAACAATTGCACTATGCTGTCAGACTGCCACAAAGTCTGGAAAAGCCCTGTGTATCAATAAGGAATTTTGCATCTTATCTCTTTATTTTCCATCTCTATGGTAGCTGATAGAATGCCGCTTCAAGATCTTTACGAACATGTGGTTGGTGAATGAGATGCCATAGACAAAGTAGGACAAAATTATCATCTTCTTCATCTTCCTCATTATATATTTATTTATACCTCGCTTTCCCCCCCTGATGAGACACAAGGCAGTTTACAGATAAAAACAAGAACCACTAAAAACTTAGAAGGCTAAATCATTAAAATACAATTAAACATTGATAGAATTAAAATCATATATAAAATCAGTTTAAAACATACCAATAATTACAATAGAAACAGCACAGCACCAGCCCTTTAATTAAAAGCAGTCAAAAGAAAGTCTTCACCTGTTGACCGAAGGACAGCAAGGAGGGAGCCAGCCGAACATCTCTAGGGAGGGAATTCCAAAGTCTGGGAGCAGCCACCAAGAAGGCCCTCTCCTGCATCCCCACCAAGCATGCCTGTGAGAGGAGCAGGACCAAAAGAAGCGCCTCCCCTGAAGATCTCAAAACCCAGGCAGGTGTATATTAGGGAATGCAGTCTTTCAGATAGCTTGGACCTAAGCCTCGTTCCTTTGGAGCTTAATCCTCAAGAGTTGTGAACAGTCCTTTTTACTTCAGAAGACTTTGTTCGGCGCTTTGAGTAAGGTCAGTAGCCTCTGTTGGTCTAACCCTTAGGCCAAACCATTTTAGTGTCTATGTTACTGTGATAGGTAGGTAGACCTGTTCCAATCCATGCCACCATGAAAGTATATAAACATGCCATCTGAAATCTTAATATTAGAATGGTATGGAATACTGAAGATGTTATTGCTGACATTCAGCCTGTACTCTGAACTTACTATCTCATGTTGTAGCATGATACTTGGTGAAACACCTGTGTCCAAACAGGCATAATCACAACTATTATGGGAAGCAATAATATCACAGATAAACAAGCTGATTGCATTTGTTGTGGACTAAATGTATACAATTCCACTAGTGGAAGGAGCAGCACAAGATCTTGGCAGAGGTAAAGACTTACAGAGAAGACAGCCAATGAGAATCAAGGGCACCATCTGGTGGCTTAAGGGACAGCTTTTCTTAAATTCATCCTCCCTCTCCCTTCTGTGCAGGCTGTATTACTGGTGGAGTGGGTGAAGAAAACCCATATAAAATACCTGGAAGGGATGAGTATCCTCTGGCAACAAAACACGACACAATGGCACAGTTTGCTAGTTGTAATCTATTCGTGAAATATATAAATTCTTTCAAAGCCAGTGCTGGAGAACTTACATCATCTCTTGTTCCATCCGAATGTACATTTCTTGACTGCTTCTTGTCCTTTCCTTTGGGTTTCTGATAAACATTCCTTCCCCTCAACCCTTTCTTGTGGCAGCTCTGAAGATATTTCAAATTGCTGTCGAGTCTTCACTATTTCTGCCTCCATACTCTGAAGGCCTAATATCTACATCCCACTCTTAAAACCACAACTGTAGATCTCTGGATCCTGACTAGTTTGTAGACTTCTTATGGTATGTTTAACTGAATGCACTTCAGCTGAGGCCAACCAAGTCAGTACCAGGTAGAATCATATTATTTTTATTTCTGGTGTGTGACATTTCTGTTAATGCAACTCAATATATTTTTCTCCCAATGGTGACACCGTTGCTGATTCATATTCATAATGTTCTTCACTAAAGCTTCACTATATCCCTACTGAGTGTTATCAGACAAGGGATGAGCATGGCAAGCTCATATTGATGTCAGTCACAAATTAACTTCAGTTGACTGATTGGATCAGATTCCTGTAGTTTATGTCTGCTATCAGCAAGCTTTCCTTTGTCTTTCAGCCCCACTGTTCAAAATCTGAATATCTGATTACATTTGTGACATACAAAATCACGTTATATACTTTTCCTGCCCATGTCATGCATCTGATAAAATAAGTTTTCCTTTCACAAGGACAGGTATTAATATATCTGTTAAAGCAATAGTCTTTAAAATCTGTTAATAGTAGCCTGCTATAGGACTAAGTTTTTCATTGCAAGAGACTAATATAGCTCCTCTTTGGAATCTGTAGTTTCTTCCTGAGGGACAGTGTTGAAGGAATTTAGGTATGGGTTGGGGGGGTTGCCCCTCCAGCAAATATCATGCACATGCAGCCCACTACCAAAATCAGCACAATCACTTTTGTGACTTGTCCCCACAAAACACTTCATCACAGTTTCCTCCTATCTTTTCAAAGGGCCTCTGCTGCACAATACCAAATGTAACAATTCACTGATAAATGTATCTATGTACTGGCTCACTGGGAAAACTTCAGAAATTCATATAGACATGTGAGCTCAGCTACTCAGCAGCCCCTCTGCCTGAGCATCCTGATACCTGAGTGCCAGACAGGTAGCCTTTCCAGAAATAACAAACCCAGATGAAGGCAAAAGAGTGTGATTAACTTGGCTGGGAAACAGGGAAATGTAAATATCTCTTTTACACTTGATGGGTGTTTGGCAAGGGGAACCATGGGGCAGGGTCCAGGATGCTCAGATTACTGCCACCAGACCTCCGCTTTCATGATGTAACCATGATGTATTTGTGATGTAGTTTGGGGGGTATGTGACATGGGAATTAGCAGCTAACAAAAGTTTGGTTTCTCTTTTGTTTGGGGCTTCTATCTTGTTTCACCTTGTGGCAGGTGGGAGTCCTGTCGCAACAGTCTTTAATAAAGACCAAGCCTACTGGCTGCTGTTTTGCTCTGGTATTCCTGGCTGGTGTCCTTGTTTTTTTTGTCCAATGGAGCCCTCAGATTTCTCCGTTAACAATGCCAAAATGGATTCTTTGGATTTGCTGTTAAGTGGGTGTTCTAGGAAACATGTAACATTTAATAACCTATATTTATTATACAAAGCATTTTTACCCTGCTCTTCAGCCCAAAAGGCTCAAAGAATAGCCAACATAAGCAAATAAGATGGTTCCTGCCCGCAGACTTCTAAGCTAAAGAAAAAAGGGAGGGAAAGTTTTGCTGTTTCTTCTTATGTCAATGCATTTCTGAAGATTAACAAACAAACAAAATGTCGTTGATTCATGGGCACAAAACTTTCTTTAGAATATTTGTATATATTGAAAACACTTATAATAGTCTTTTTGGCTGTGGCTTAAACAAAAGGCCTCTTAGGGCTGCAATATTAGTGTGCCCTTCTTCTCCCAAACACAAAATATTGTCTAAAACTGAGAGAAACCTCCAGGTCAGTTTGAATTTTATCATATTTGCACAGGTCTAAGTTTCGGACTTCATTACAAAAATCTAATGCATGGGCATCTGCACTTTTTTATTCATTGTTTAGAACTACCTAAACAAGTATAGAAATTTATTCATGTATGCGACTACAGTGGCAAGAATGTTATTTGCCCAAAAATGGAAAGAAGAAGTCCCGACAAAAGAAGAATGGATACAAAAAGTTATGGAATATGCAGAAATGGTGAAACTTACCAGAGAAATAAGAAATCAAGATAACAATTTTTAAATAAAAGAATGGAAATGGTTTATTGGATATCTACAAACAAACTGTAAACAGGTAAGAACATTGGCAGGATTATTGTAATAACATGCAATTTTGTAAGAGTATATATTTAAAGCAGATGAATAAATGAGTAAGTTAATTTAGAATATGTAGGAAATGTAAAAAAATAAATTTAAGGAACCGCAGAAAGAGGAGGAAGTAGAGTTAGAATGATTGTAAAACTAGTGAAATGTATATAATTGAAAATCATAAATAATTTAAAAAAAAAATCATAGCAAACTCAGGAGATTCCCATTTTCTTCTCCCAAATCTCTCTTTCTTTCCCATTCCCACTTTCTTAGCCCATTCTCTTAAGTATAAAGCATGTGTCTCAAAAAGCTGGATTTTCTAGGAACAATACTGGGCTGCTCCATGTGTTGATGTGTATCAGTATTACCTGTATCTACATCAGTAGAACATTTTGCATGTACCGCTTGTTCCATGTTGAGAATTCAGAACCTTCTTTTGAGCTCTGGAGAAAGGCAGGGCTGTGCAGTGTAGCTCTCTCTCCTTAGATGTTCTCATACAAATCTGCTGTATTGTTCTCATACACATCTGTGATTTCTTGCGTTATCTGTTGAGACACCTGTAAATTGGCAGGGGAGGGGTAAAAAACATTATGTTCTGGAATAGAGGACCCCATATATAATGGTACAATCAGTCTCTGGAACAGATGCACTGGAGGACACGCCATGGATGCAGCCCTAATAGAAAGTAAATATTTATTTGCTACAACCGTTACTGCTTCAAAAGAGCAGTGCAGCATGTTTCA
This sequence comes from Podarcis gaigeae, assembly GCF_964106915.1. Lineage (NCBI taxonomy): Eukaryota > Metazoa > Chordata > Lepidosauria > Squamata > Lacertidae > Podarcis > Podarcis gaigeae. The sequence goes on from NC_139686.1 coordinate 32,033,283, forward strand.
GTGCTCCCCTTCATCTGTAGGAACATCCAGTTAGTGAAGCAGAACTCTGTCCATAAATATAAAGAGCCCTTTCAATTGGCAGAGGGATCCATCCCATAAAAACAAGATAGCAGTTAAAACTGGGCTTGGGCTTGTTAGGAAGGTGGTGTGGCTGCACTCTGCTCCAGGTGATTGCCATTAGACTGAGACTCTGCAATCGTCTGCTTTTCCACCAGGTATATAGAGTGAAAAGCTGCCTAGGCAGCACCTTGGTGATGTACCAAGTGTGCTGCAAAGTGTGCACTTAGTGTTGCACATGGAGACTTGAAGACCCCCTTGCTTGTTCTGCCGGCACCCAAGTCACTTAGTGTAGAGTCAACCCGGGCCATCGAGACTGCATTCCTACAGCCATCGGCCGCCATGAACCACCACTGGCAGCAGCAGGTAAGTTCTATATTTAAAACAATATTTTATTCTCTTGCTAATTATTCTGTTTTGAATGCGTATTCTATATTTGACCTCCTTTAGTAAGGTCTTATTTTGAAATATTTAAGATAATATTTTAGTTTCCTGTTAATTATGTTGCTTTGAATGTACATTTTCTATTCGAGCTTCTTTTGGAGTGTTTGATCCTGGAATGTTTTATTTGATGTTTTTATGTAGGCTGTAAACTGCTTTTGAGATTTTTAATATCTATATATAGAGTAAGAGAGAGAGAGAGTGGTATTGAAATGAAATAAAACAATAAAAATTTAAAAAGAACCTTAAAATATTAAAATGTGCAGATTAAAAAATAGCTAATACATTTACAGTTTAAACATTTTAACCACCGCCCCCATAAGCTTGCTAGAATAAAGTCTTCACCAACTTTCTAAAACGGAACATAGAGCAAGCTTGACAGATCTTGTTGTATGTGTTCCACAAGAAGTAATAAAGGGCTATAGCTCAGCAGCAGAGAATGTGTTTTGCATCTACAAGGTCCCAAGTTCAGGCCCCAGCAACTCCAGTTTAAAATCAGGTAGTGGGTGATAGCGGAAATCTTCCCCAGAGATCCTGAGGAGCTGCTGCTAATCAGATTGGATAATACTGACATTGATGGGGAAGTAGTCTGACCTGCTATAAGGAAGTTTTCTATGCTCCTGTGAGAACTTGCACCTCTTACTTTTCAACCCAAGTTTAAGTAGCAGTGGAACAGGACCTCACACATGGGATAGCTGCAGGTCTGTTAGGGAGGCCATGAGGACCTGGATGACACCCAAGAAGGGAACCTTCATATGGATGTTACAAACCGCTAACATTAACAGTTCAGGATATCTTCACAAGGTATAGCAATATGAAAAAGAAACCCTCAGGCAGTTAGGGCTTATCCACATTCCTCTTGTCCTACTGCTTTCCCCCAAGGAAACCCACTCTTTAGCACTCATTTGGAGCAAACAGCAATTCAGGTTTTCAGTGAATTGCCATTTGTTCTGATTTAGAGATAATGAGCTCGAAACACAGGCCCTGGTTAAGGGGGTGGCATGTAATACTGAATGCTATGAATACAGTGAAGTGAAGTGAAGTGAAGTGAAGTGTGTGTAGACGTTCACACAGAATGGAGGTTCTGTATTTACCATACTGTTATTGTTTTTTTGTTGTTCATTTTTTCTATTCCCTTCTTCAGTTTAAAAAACATTGAAGGCCTAACCTGTCAAAGTCATCAGTTTGGCTTCATATATTTACCTTAACATTGGCAAGAGGCAATTCAGAGGTTACTTTATTTTGGCAGATATGGGAATCATTCATGTTTCTGCATATCCACCAAAAAAGTGACATAATACCCAGCAACAATGCGTCTCACTTGTACTCTGATGTGTGTATTCCAAAACACATTTTAGTGCATGGATGAAATCCACACAATTCTAATTCACACATTATATTTCTGTGGGTATGCTGAGTTGCATTTGACTCCACATCTGCTATTTCCAGAGAACAACCAACATCCAAATTGGCCCCAAGAGCAATATAGGCATAATCTGGAAATTAAGCAGCTGGCATTCCAATTGGACTTGTCTAGAGAGAGATGCGCTGGCAACCTTTATATGTTTTCAGAGCCAAGCATAGAAACAAGACACCAGATAAATGACAGTCAAGTACAAATGTTCCCTTTCTAACTTGAGTTAGAAGAATTAGCTCATAATGAAATATGCTCTATTTTGGAAGAGGTACAGGAGATTCTTACTACATAGTGTTCTAATACACAGAAAGCACATTGCTAATTCAAAGTATAAGGGTCTAAATTATATTGTTGTCTAATGGTCTGAACCCTCAATTTGCCTGATGAAGAGTTCTGTGAAACCCAAAAGATTGAAAACCTTTTCATGATTGGCTGATCTAGGAGATATTGACTTATTCTCTTTCCATTTTCTGGCAACGTACATAGCATACATGACAGTACACATAATAACCCAGAATCTCTTCACAGTGCAGGTTGCTAACAGTGCAATTTTGCTTTACCTTTAGCAGAATTAATTTGACTGCACTATCCGGGCACTGTGCATGTGCAAATGTAGGTACTCCCCCTCTTTTCATTTTTTCCATTCTTTCTCATTTCAAAGGCACCAGTAGTGGTTAGTTAACTGGATTTTTTGTAGCCTTGATGATGTGAATTTTTCAGCACTTGCTCCCTGCTTCTTTCAATGAGTTCTGTTTTGGCAAAGTATGCACCCGTTGGACATTGAGATTTCTGTGACTCCATTTTTCAATAGTTTTTATTTATTGCATATGCAACAATGGAGAGGCAAGATTTTTCCTTTTAAAAAATCCGAAACACCATAGAGTAGAGCACAGCCAGCCAGAAGCCAGACTGGGATTTACAGATAGATCTCCAGATGATTTACAGATCAGCAAAATTCCCAATGGGTTAAGCATAGTGGCAACAAAACCATTTCTTCCCCTTCTAAATTAGGCTGCTGAAATCGGGAAATATGCTAGGGGGAGGGAGGGATACCCAAAATTTGTGTGTGATCAATAATGTCTGTGAACTCCATTTCTGGTACAGTACTGAACATGCCCTCGGAGGCAATTTCCCCATCAAATCTATATCCACCTTCCTTAGCCACTATTTTGCACCTGTTTCCGGTTAGTGAATCTGAGTTTTTTAGTGAAAAACAAAGCAGATCCTGCAAACCTAAAGTCTGACCACTTCTGGATACATTTTCAGACTTGCCCTCAGTCTGGTCGTACCATTATGTTATGCCTTCAGTTCAAGATAGTTACATATACATGCAACCCAAGTTTTGAAAGAGTTATATCAGGTTGACCTGGTCATGAACTATTTTAATTAGATTAAAAGTTGTCCTCTGGTTGTCTGCTGGGAAGAAGCTACTGTTGAACCATTCCAGAAAAACTGGATCAACAGTGTCTACCTGACAAGCTGATCTGGAAGCACACGGAACTTTTAAAGTGCAATGCTGAGAAGCAGCCCCTGACCTGTAGATTTTATCCTTTATTGACCCTGAAGAGCTGCTTCTGCCTTAGTAGTGGATACACATGACCCAGAAAAAATGTATTATTAGAAGTGGCTTGTCTTAATCTTGAGCATGTAGAAGTTATCTATGCAGTGTTCAGAATGCCAGGAAGCATACCTCACATACCCTGTCAGTCGAGGATTCAGACAGGAGATACCACTGATGGTGACAAGTAATTTGGCTGAGTTGGGTGAGCCAGGATCTGCAGATTATAATGTGTTTGTTCTTGCTAGCATTCCCATCACACATATGGCTTCTGTAACAGCAGCCAACGCAGAAGCAAATGGGGATAAAAGTATCAGACTTACCTTGACTGCTGGCACCTTTTTGTGCAATGGACTACCTGTACTTTTATTAATGGCAAAATAGACATCGGGTTCCCGGGGTCCTAATTCCTGAAGCAGGAAGGAAGGGGAAGGACACGTGTTAATCATAATATCCTATACATACAAATTAAATTATAATTCCTACCAATGGTTTTATATTTCTATGTTGGGATCTCAATAATAGACTATTCTCATCCCAGGTAAATGTGCACAGGGGTTTGCCCTAAATTATGTACATCCCCCAAGGTTCCCAAGTGAGGATAGGGGAAATTGAGAAGGGAATAATCTTCATGAGAATGGCTCTGCATTATTAACCAGTTTGGGCACCAAGCAAACATTGTTGATGTCCTACTCCTTGGCCCAACACTAGAAACCAAGGCTTCAAACATTTATAATATTACAAGCCTTGAATTAAAGTCTGAGGGAAAAGAAAACAATCTGACAAGAATCTTTTCTGCACAGGGTTGAAGTTATATTGGGGTTTATTCAATTTGTTTTAACTTGAATCGTCACTTCTCACGGAAGGGGAAATAACCCCTAGATCATTCCTATATACATACTAGCTGTTTGCAGCCTAACAGTTAAGAGTGTTAGACTTTGGTTTGAAACTGTTTAGCCAGGGACCTCATGTATCTCGTAAGCTGCTTTTTCCCTGCCTCACAGGAGGGTCATGAATTGTCAGCATATTTTGGTGTGAGACATTGACTATAAACTCAATTTGTGTAATAACTATGCTACATAAGGGATTCATGTAAATATATTCAAATCTAAAATGTCTCATTCCCTGACACTGAGACAGAGCTATATAACAACAAAATCCTGTGCATATTTACAAGGAAATACTTTATTTATAGAATTTCTATCCCACCTTTTGCTCGAGGTGGCATAAATGGTTCTCCCCATCCTCATTTAATCCCCACAACAACCTTGTGAGGTATGATAGGCTGAGAGGCACTGGCTGGTCCAAAGTCACCCAGTGAGCTTATGCCCAAATGGTGGTTTGAACCCTGGTCTCCCAGGTCCTAGGTCCAATTCTCTAACCACTATTCTACACTGGAAGTACATTTCACATTGCCCAGCAGTGCTTTACTCCCTGGTAAATGCGTTTTAAGATTGCAACTTAGGTGATTAAAAGAAAAATGGATTAGCTGATCCAGTTTTTTATCTTTTGGAAATACAGCAGAATACTCCACCCTACGCTTAATCCCAACAATTGCCTTAAGAACGCAATAGCCATGCTTAGGCTCCTCCTAGTTATCACTAAGAAAGGCTGGAGAAGAAGGAGGGGTCTGCTCTTTACACCCCCCCCAGGCAGCGCCTCAGAATATCCAGAACTGAGAAACCGAGTCTGCAAATAAGCACAAGCAAAGAGATGAAACATCTTGCCACTAAATATGTATGTCAGATGTATTGATGTTAAGTCTCTTATCTAAAAAAGGCACCCAAAACAGCACTTATGTGTGTTTATGGTAACGGCAGGTTGCCATGGTCGTGGTGGCAGTTCCCCTAGCAACAGGATGGTGGGAGGAGCTTCAGCATGCGGGAAGACAGGTGGCATTAACAGAACGGGGAACGTGCAGGATTTGCAAGGCTCAGTGACACAGCAAGAGGAAAAGAACAAATTGTCAAACTCTGTTTCCCACCACTCACTTCAAAACAAACTGATAATGCACAGCATTGTCCAAGAATCAATTCTCCTTCTGTGACTGCGATGGGAAAGGGCAGGAAGAGAGAAAAATTGGGGGGCAGAGCATAGATGAAAGGACCCCCAAATAACAGTCAGCTGGATTTAGGCTTGACAGGAAGTTTTTTATTAGGTGGGATTGCAGCCATGAATACACCAGCAGTACCCTAAGCTGACAGAGGATGTGAATTAACTAAATTAAAGATGATCTCACCACTGCAGTAGGTAGCAACATGACTGGGGGATATTACAGAAGTAGGGAAGGCAAGGAATAGCTAAAACATGGTGTGAACCCCAAGAGAGAAGAGAGGGGCATTGAGGAGCAGCCCAAGGCCTTTTTAGTATTGTAAGAACAGCCATTTGGGTGTTCTCACTGCTATGTTTGCACTGTGTCCACCTCCCCACAGTCTCCCCCCCCCCAATAAGTCCCACCTGCTGGGAAGCTAAAGCTGCTTTTGCCCTGAAGTTCCTCTTTTCACCCAGGCTGCCCACCAGTAGCCCCTGACTAGAAAGGCCTGTACAGGCTTCCTGTTCTAGCTGGGACTTGGCAATATTCACTGTGTCCAGTTCCTAACTTGTGATTTACAGTTCTTAGCTTTTTCCTGACAGTTGCCAGCACCCCAGACCTGACAAAACTAGATAAAAGTTTCCTTCTCTGTTCTTTGAGTCTCAGCTGTTATTTTAAAGCATGATCATAGAATCATAGAGTTGGAAGAGACCACAAGGGCCATCGAGTCCAACCCCCTGCCAAGCAGGAAACACCATCAGAGCACTCCTGACATATGGTTGTCAAGCCTCTGCTTAAAGACCTCCAAAGAAGGAGATTCCAACACACTCCTTGGCAGCAAATTCCACTGTCGAACAGCTCTTACTGTCAGGAAGTTCTTCCTAATGTTTAGGTGGAATCTTCTTTCTTGTAGTTTAGATCCATTGCTCCATGTCCACTTCTCTGGAGCAGCAGAAAACAACCTTTCTCCCTCCTCTATGTGACATCCTTTTATATATTTGAACATGGCTATCATATCACCCCTTAACCTCCTCTTCTCCAGGCTAAACATGCCCAGCTCCCTTAGCCGTTCAAGTGACAGTATGTCCTGTGATCTTTTCTCCCAGCAAGAGGAAAGATGAAATGATACCTGTAACAACCACCCCTTGAATTGACTGGTAACCATAAACCGTAATTAAAACCTACTGCTCATGCATCTAATAGTCAAGGATAGAATACAACTTCCAAAAGCATCTAATCCAAATCTCGCCTCAACTCTATTTCCCACCCAGGTCATAAGAGCAATTTTCCTCCTGCACAGCTGCATGGCTTTCTACTGTATTATCTTCAATGGCTCAGAGCACTTCAGCTTTCAACAATACGTAACAAATTTGAAGATGCATTTATTCAAGATGCCCAAGATGCTTTTCTTCGTCTCTGTTGCTTACTAAGTAATATAGCATATATCCCTCTTTTAAGGGATGGAATTGACAGGAAATACCTGGTAATCGAAAGTGAATATGAAGTTCCATTTCAATGACAGAGTTGATGCGTTAATCATTTCAGAATTATGTAGTAGCATTATGATTATCTACTAGCTAAACATGGATGCTTTAGCTGAGATTTCTGCATTGCAAGGGGCTGGACAAGATGACTCTTGGGGTCCTAACTCTACAATTCTATGATTCTGTGAAAATAATATATACAGCATACTCTCCAGTGAGAAACCTGATGGGCTTTAGCAAACATATGAATATTGGGCTGCAGGTTTATGAATTAGAGTCTTACTGTAAGTCACCATGTTCTTTGGTGATCAACCTTTTTCAGTGTTGTTCAGAAGAGCAAGGGGGTACACTCTGTACATGCTCATGTCATTTATTTCTGAGGCTCATAGTTCTTAATTAAATTTTTCACACTGTACCTCATACATTTCTTTCCCACTCCAGGCCCCTTTTGACCCCTAGGTCTTCTCCCAATGCCTGGATAGCCCCTTCAACCCCTGCAGGGGGTGGGTTCAATATTGACCACTTTGAGAAACCCTGGTCTACAGAGAGAGAACCTTCACACGTACAGCTAGACATAGTAAACCTCCCTCTCTGCAGAACTTTGCAGTGGATTCATCCCCCTGAGCCTCCACCATGTTACACTTAATGGCTTCTGAATAGGGCTGCTACAAAAAGTCATTCTTGATATACAGTAATACTCACAACATATGAGGGCTCTGGAGGTTCTGAGCTGCCTGAAGTGTGTGGAGGGGCCGGCCTCTGAGCAGGGCACTTCTTGATCTGTCTCCACTGAGGCCACACCACAAATTTGTGAGGATACGATGAATGGGAATAAATGGCAAAACATAAATTCAACATGTACAAGCTTTGGTTCTTCTTCCTAATTCTTTACCTTTCAAAGGAGTTGAAAGGATTTTGAATACAGCTACCCCTTTGTGGTGTGAATAATAAACCAAAGCTTAGGAACTGGCCACATAATGACCTTTGAGTTCAGAGGCAATGCCCCAGAACTATTACAGAAGCACAAGGGCATCTGACTGTCCGTTGCAGCTAAAACTTCCTTACAGTAGGCATATTGATGGAGGTCAGTGGGAAATCTAATATCCCATTCAAAGCAATGGAAGTGTGAGTCAGTCATCTTCACCTTCCAGGTTGTCAATGGGATTAGCACTGGGTGTGCGCGCTTGCTTTTGCTCAATTATCATTGAGTTACCAGGCCCAAATCGAGGTGTTAATTCTAGCATATAAAACCCTAAATGGTTTGGCACCCAAGTAACTAAAAGAGGGTCTGCCCAATATCAACCAACTCAGGCCATATGATTGGCAGGCTCTGTTGGTGGTGCTGGGTGCTGCCCAGTTGGAGCTCACACATGATAAGGCTTTCTTGGTGCTTGTTCCCCATTTCTAGAATGTTCTGCCTGGTGAGATACCTTCATCACCCTCCTTATTAACTTTAAAAAAGAATTTTAAAACATTACTGTTCACACAAGCATTTAAATAGCCGAAATATACTGCTCCTGATAACCTTGAAATTAACCGTGAGGCATGTGGCCATTTTCCTTTTTAAAAAAAAGATGTTCTTAGTGGTTTTTGATGTTTCCAATTGTTTTTAAATGATTTGAATATGTTTTTAATATAATTTTATTGCGTTGTGTTGTATGATGTTTGCCACCCTGGGTTCCTTTGGGAGGAAGAGCAGGTTCAAAATTTAATAAATAATATAAGAATCAACCTTCAAATCTGTAGATGTTTTGTCACAAAGTCACCACAAGTCTAAGCCTGCAATGTTTTCTCTTCCAAAGAACACACTGACCTTGTAAAGGCTGTCCAGGACCTCCCACTATTCAGGATAAGGGAAGTATGAGGATAAGAGCCAGCTGGATCAGGCCAATGGCCCCTCTAGTCCCATCTAGTCCAACATCCTGTTCTCACAGTGGCCGACCAGAAGCCCACAAACTGGCACTATGTTATGAGTACTATGATACTCGTACAGATACTCATAACAGTGCTATGATATGAACTCTCTTGGTTTACAAACATTACAAATTTTTATTGCTGGCCAAGTAGCCAACACATAATCAATTTCTGCTCCAAACAGGGCTGCAATCTTCAATTAAGTAAAAGTTCAGGTACTTTTATTATACACCATTTTTTCATAGACGAAAAATGCATTACTGATTAGGAAACACTTCAATAATTAAATAAATGTTTTTTCACATGAGTTAAAATGTTATGTATATGTATATGTATATAAAACTGCAGATGGTAGGGAACATCCGTTTCCCACAGGAGGGTGGGGTCCCTCTTGAAGATGATAAGATGATGCCTGTATACTCACTTTCTACAAAGAAATAATGCATTTTTCTCCAGAACTGTTATGTTAGCCACATGCAAACATATGCAGGTTTAATTGATTAATCAACTCAATCTTAATAAATTAAAATTTGATTATTCAAGTAAGGTTTTTTTTTAATCAGTAGAAGCCCTCATTCCAAGCATTTTGTAACTGACTTTAATATTCAGCACTACTGAGTGGCTGATGCTGCAAAACTTTTTGCATTTTGTAGCAAATACAACACGATGTTAAGTAAGAATTACTTGCCTCTCTCTTCCAGAACAGAAGGACAGTTCCCATGATGCTTGCAACAGTCAAAATAATGGTGATGGTGATAAGGCACACCCACATGGTAAGAGGGGGCTCTGTATATCCTTTTTCTGCAAGAAAATGAGGAAAACCAAGCATTCAGATAAGTGGTAACTGGGAGCCAAGGCTCATTGTTTTAAATCTCTATCCCATTTTTCCTTCAAGGAACTCAAAGCCTCATACCTATTTGCTAGTCCATGAAAGCTTACATCAGAATAAATTAGTTGGTCTTTAAGGGGTTGTGATTTGTTTGCAATTAGACATTGTAATTTGTCTGCTTATAGTATACATTCAAATAAAGGTAGCAAAAGTTTTAAATGCCTTCACACAAATGCCCCTGCCCCACCCCCGGTTGTTGTTCAACCCACCCCCGCTGACTTGCCTTCAAGAACTTACCTCTGAAAAGGATAAATGTCCCATTTCCCCTTCTTACTTGGTTTTTAAGTGTCCAAAGAGCTTTGCAGTAGTAGGTACCAGAAACAGAGGAATGCATAGAAGGCTTTATTTTAAATGGATAATTTAATGTCTCTGACTGGTTCTCACGACCGGGAGGAATTTCCACAGACTGTAGAGATTGCATGATTGTGATCTCCTTGCTTTCCGAGTCAATCCGATAATAGCTAAGGATGAATTTTGTATAATCTGGTTTATACATTATGTTTGTTTTGCAGAGTGCATTAATTTCTTCATTGGCAAAAGCAATCTTGATTAGACGGTCATTATACACGTGGAGAGTCCCTGGTAGATGAGGAAAATATTTTTTTACAGTTATCAAGATTGAGAAAAGTTGCTCAGTCATCTATACTTTGGCAACATCTGCCCATAGCCTAGAGCAGCCTGTAAGAAGGATGCAAATTTTACCATCTCTGAACTGGAGTGAGTTGACAACAGATTGAGTAGTCTGACAATAGAGGAGTGTACACCACGGGTGGATGGACTTCAGGTTGTCAGATCTACTTAGCTTTTTACAAGAATCCAAAGCTCCACCAGCTGGAGACAGGTACAAAAGACAGAGTTAGAATTAAAGAACAGGGTGAACACACTGTGTGTCTAGCAATTTGTTTTCAGGATCTGAACTGGAACTCCCTGAGGAGGTGGTGAACTCTCCTTCCTTGGAGGTTTTTAAGCAGAGGTTGGGTGACCGCCTGTCAGAGATGCTTTAGTTGAGATTGCTGCATTGCAGAAGGCTGGACGAAATGATCCTCTGGCAACTAGGATCTCTACAGTTCTGATTCTATGAGTGCTCAGTCCTTTCATGCAAACTTCAGTAAAGCAGTCTAATTAGATGGAAAAAGTCATCTTGCTGTTGCTCTTGTTAAACTATTGGGAGTCAGAAATTCTGGCCAACCTACTGCAAATGACTCAGGAATCTGCCGCTAGATCATAGAATCATAGAGCTGGAAAGGTCATTCTAGTCCAGCCCCCTGCAATGCAGGAATCTCAACTAGATCATACATGACAGGTGGCCATCCAACCTCTGCTTAAAAACCTCCAAGGAAGGAGAGTCCACCATCTTCCAAGAGAGTCTATTCCACTGCCGAACAGCTCATATTGTCATAAAGCTCTTCTGTATGTTTAGTCGGAATCTAATTTCCTGTAACTTGAAGCCATTCGTCTGGGTTCTAGCCTCTGGAGCAGGAGAAAACAAGCTTGCTCCGTCCTCCATGTAACAGCCCTTTAGATACTGGAAAATGGCTGCCACATCTCAGTCTCCTCTTTTCTAGGCTAAACATACCCATTTTCCTCAACCATTCCTCAACAGGCTTGGTTTCCGGGCCCTTGATCATCTTGGTTGCCCTCCTCTGCACATGTTCCAGCTTTTCAACATTCTTATATTGTGGCTTCCTGAACTGGACACAATACTACAGGTGTGCATCTACCATTGGTCAACACCACAAGATGGTGGACTTAACCACAAGTCCACAATCTAGTTGCCTTTTTGACTAAGACAGTTCACAGTGCACCTAGCTTTACATTCAGCAGAACACACTCCCTCTCCCCCACAGCGTGTAGGAGAGAGCCAAGCATGAACCAAAGCCTGTGTCTGTAGAAATGTTTACTTCTAATTAAATATCTGAATGCTGACATTAAATATTCTACACAAAGTTTTAGACAAGGAGCTGAAGATCTGCACCCCCATGCCTTACTGCCATATGTAGAACCTACACACAAGGGCAAACTGGGAGCCAGCTGTCTCTGTTCCATTAATTCGGATATCACCAATGCAATTCTGGGTATTCCCAACCTGGAAGATGCCCAGCGAAGTGCTGGAGTACAGAAAGAGGATTGTGCTGACTCTAAAAACTGCTGTCTGAACTAGAAATAGCAAGTTTCAAATGATACGCAGAGTCCATAAGCAGAACACTGTGGGAATTTATCATCTTTGCTGCCGCTGACTTCCTCTTCTTCCCCCACACTCCACTTACTACTGTTCATGTGAAATTCTGGTATGTGGAAAGCGATGGGCGGAAGTGGCCAGTTTACTCAGTTTGCAGCAATTCTGCATTACAGTTTAATGACAAAGACATAATGGGAGCAGGGGGGGAACAGTTTCAAAACTGGCTGTTTCGTAAAGCATATTGTCTATTTTTGTCTCATGCTCCAGGAAGCTGAAAGTAGTGGATGGGTGCTCAATGTCTGTCTTTGCCACTGCTCTGTGAGGCTGGATGGTGATGAGGTTCACATGAACCTTTGTGATTTTGATTATTATTTTTTGGAAGATATTTTACCAGTGTAAACACATTAAATAGCTGCGTATGGCTTGCTTATTTCTGTTGATGAACCCATAAGCAGGACCCAACAGGAATTCAAGAGCCTGCTGATAGGATCCCCACTGCCTCTTAAAAGCAAGATCTCCCCATGAGCCCAAACACATAGTCAACCTTGTAGAGTGTGTGTGTGTGTGTGTGTGTGTATGATGGGGAATGCTAGATTACTGGTTAATGCATATAACAACCAGCCATTGTGCACATTCACCAGGCCTCATAGAGGAAATTGTTCCTATTTCCTAATCAACACATAAATGCTCCAACGGGCTTTGGGAAACATGCAAATATTGATTGAATTTTGTACATTATCTAGTCCTTCTGCATAGCCCCGACATGTTTTGGGGAACATGCATATCTTGACTGATTTTTGTACATTCTCTGGCCAAAAGTTATTTTAATACACTTTGGATGTATTGATCCCTCAAGCGCAATTCGGGTTAAAAGTGTGAACCCTATAGCCCCAAACTGGATATTACATATTTCTGGCTATTTTAAACATAATTAAGATGTGTTTTTTCATTGAAAGCTGCTTGTTACTGACAGTCAGTGTGGTAACACTCAACTCTTCTGGCCCAGACAATAGTTATGGCAAACCTAAGGCCCAGAGCCAAATGCAACCCTTCAGTGTACTCTCTGTGGCCCTCAGGACTTAAAAAAATAGTTTTCCCACCCCTAGGCTATAAGAATTACTAAAACTGATAATGTATGTGAAGCATCTGGAGCACATAAGCAATATATACATGGAATATCACTGATTGTTAGCTAAAGTCCCATCAGGTTTGATGGGAGAGGGAGGGGGGAAAGTGCTGCAATACTTTCTGCAACCCTACCCACCACTATATTCACATAACACATTCGCTCACTACACTCATTAATGCTTGATTGCTTTGTCAGTTCTGGAAAGTGTTAAAAGGCTACTTGCCTTAAGGCACTGACCATCAGTTGGTGGGTTTCATTATTTCATTATTTACAAAGCGTTAATATTTCCTCTTCCGACTTTCAACTCAGAACACTCAGGGCAAGCTTGCATTTATCAGTTAATGGGGAGAAGGAGAATAAAAACAAACTATTATTCAATTTTTCACCCACAAATTTGGACCCACAGACAAGCCACACTCTATCTGATCTAAGATAGATCACCCCAATGGCACCAGCTTTATTCTTATTTTTCTTGTTTAAAAGATAAGTGGATGGAGAACAGGAGAGAGGAGGACAGAGAAAGGGAGAGGTGATCATATACAGCAGAAATGGTTGAAAATACTACTGCTTTAAGAGACTAGTGAAAAGGCTTTCCCAGACTGAACAAATGAGAGATTAGACAGAAAAAAGGGGGGGGGAGAGAGACATGATCTTACCACCATCTTGAAGAGTCCAGAGAAGTGTGATAACAGTATATAGAATGGAGGCCATGGCAGCATGTAAAAAGAGGTATAGGCTGAGCTAAGAGGTACTCTTACTCAGAAATGTCTTTCTGTCTCTTCCCTTTTCTTGGGGTGGGGAGGATGGCTTTAGGAGGAACAAAACAATACATTACTGGTCGTTTGTTCCTTGTTCCGCCCTTTCTGCTGTATTCAGTGCTTTCTGCTTTGGGGGCTCTGTGCATTTTAAAAATTACTTTAACAGTTTGTTTACCACTTACTATGGTTGTCTCTAAGCAGTGTGCAGGAGACTTCATACAACGAAAGTAAAAATGTGTTAAAACTATAAAATCAGATTACAGTTCAGCTATCTCCTATTTTGCAGGACCAGGGCTGGCAAATGAAACGAGGCAGAGAAATTGAATAGCACAATCCATTAAACTAACAAGAGCACATTCTATGGGAAAAGAGGGCAATTAAAAGGTGTTTAGAGGGTGCTCCTCACTTTACACAATTTCACTTCTGCAAGGGGGGAGGCTGGAACGTAACCCCTGTGTAAGTGGGGAGTCCCCTGTATGTTTGAACTGGGCTACAAGCAGGCTGCAGGCAGATGCCTGAGAGGGAGAGCCCTGCTGGATATCTGCTTGGATCCAAGGCTGTGACAATGGGAGAAGCAAGACTTTCTGGGTGTTAATGCTGTGGCCCCTCCACTATAGGCCCAGGTTGTATATAGGTGTAAATAAAACAATATTTCATAAAGACACCATGGTCTCTGCTTCCAGGGAAGCCAAATCCTGGGTAAGCGCCTGGAACCCCTAGAATCTTGCACCGCATGGGGATTGGGGTGGCCTGCCACAAGACAATCTCCGCTTGCTTAACCCTGTCCACCAAAAGATATCACAGCCAATAACTACTAGCTTTGGATGATGCTCATGCTCGGGTAAACATGCAGCCACTAAGAATATCTATTTTCCAATTAAATGCAAAGGCAGCTGATGTCATTTTGCAGAGGCAACTATTTATTGCAGCCTGTCAAGATCTTTCAACATCAGTTACAGCGATGGCACCTTAAAATCAAATTCAGTATGCTCCAAGAACCGAAGCTCAAGTTGTCACATTCGCTTAACACAATGAACTGCTAGAAATAAAGATACACCCGCAAAATCCTCACAACTGAAAGCCCTCCTTTTTCAGCTATTATTTCCTACCCTGATCTGTATCAAAAGTTTGCTGTTGCTAATAAATTGTAATTAAAGCCATCAGGAGAAGTTTCCATTCAAATGTAACAGAGGCAGAAGATAGATGTAAGACACTCCATAGATAAGACTGTGTGGCATATGCACTCACAAGGGGGCACTGCATAACAGTTTTCTATTTCTCTTTGTAAATTAGCTGCCAGGATACATAAGAGTGAAGTTATAACAAGCTTACACACTTCTCCAGCCACTCTGGACGGTTCCTAACAGAGTATTAAAAACACTATAAAACATCAACCATTAAAAACTTCACTAAACAGGGCTGCCTTCAGATGTCTTCTAAAAGTCAGATGCTGTAGTTGTTTATTTGACATCTGATGGGAAGGCATTCCTTGGCTGTGGAATCTGTGGCCTTCTAGTTTTTGTTGGACTCTAAATCCCATTAGCCCCAGCCAGCATGGGATGATGGGAGTTGTAAACCAACCATATTTGGTGGGCTTCAGGTTCCCCGTTGCTGCAGTAAAGGATCTAAAAACTCAGTCGTTGATTAGGCCTAGGTGCTGGTGTAAAAAGCCCTATGCAGTTTGAGACCAGGATACCCAAGAGATTGTCTCATCCCCAACCAACCACTGAGTTCTGCAGATACCATCTGATCCAGAGGCCTGTTCTGCATAATGTGCCCTTTGGAACTCCTTCCCACTACATATCAGACAGTTGCCTTCTCCATTGCTTTTTGGGCTCCTGCTAAAGATGGTCATCTTTCAATCAGCTTTCTAAAAGGATACATTTCTTCTGGTCGGTATCTGTCCTTGATTTGACTGGTACAACAGTGAAGTCCTATGCAAGTTTATTCAGATGCAACTCCAACTGAGTTCAGTGAGGTTTGCGTCCAGGTAAGTGTACAGGTGACAAAAGTTGGTTTTAGAATTAGCCATGCTTAAAGTAGACCTACAGATATCAACGACACTTAAGCAGGTCACGACTAACTTTAATCCCATTGATCCCAATGGGCCTATTCTAAGTACTGTATGACTAAGTCTTGAACGACCCCAGAGATTTGAAGGGGTCTGTGGATCATGTAGGCATCTGTTTGGCCACTGGGAACAGGATGGTGGAATAGCAGGCCTCTGGTGCTCTTACACCCATCATTCTATGCAGACCACTGAAGTAAGAAGTTCCATCCTAGGCTAGTCCCAGTGTCGCCCTGAATTTTGAAGATGCTGCTCAGATGGCTCTTCTCGGTATGCTTCTCCAAGCCTCCTGCTGTACTCCTTTGTTTGTAGCAGGAGCCATGAAAATGCCCCAAACAACTGTGTTAATTTTAATCAAGCTGCATAAATCATGAGCATAAAACCATGGTATGGTTTCCAAAATCCAGATTCACCACTAATACACTTAGATATCCAGATGCTGCAAACAGTCTACACATAACAAAACTGCAGAAGTCAGTACATTACAGTAATTGAGTTCACTTTTATGAAAACACTGCAGTACAAAAAGGAGGATGAACACATGTAATGAAGAGTTCTTCCCATTTTTCCCCCACTGAATGACAGCAGCACACTTTTTTACAAGACTCGCTAAATAAATACCATTAAATGCTTTTCAGGCACCTTTTTAAATTACTGCAGATTAAGACAATTACTAAAATATTATTATACTGTGATCCTATATAGTATGTCTTCTTGGATGTTCAATCTGAGTTCTGTGGGACTTGTCCCCAGGCAAGCGGGTATAGGATTGTAGTCTGAGTAAGCCTGGAACAAGTGAAAACCTCTACTTACCCTTTTACTCTGAATATGCACCTTTTTCATTTCTTATTCTTGACTGAATCCCTTGTACACTGGCTACCACTTGTTTTAGGTAGTGGGGGGTTGGTTGGTTTTACTTTAATCTGATATATTCTTTTTAATCTTCATTAAATTCCTCTGTTTTTCCACAAGTGTGACTCACCAAATACAATGACTATTGTATTAAAGACTCACATTTTTCTTATAAAATAATGCTAATCTTAAGACAAATAATGGAGTTGCTGGGAAGTGCTAAAATAAAAGCCTTCTACTTCCTACCCTGACACAATGAAGACAGTACCCAGTGGGAAAGAGAATTTAGGGAGATGCATGGAGGAGAAAGCTAGACATTGCTGAACCTGCCCCACTGAGAAGAAGGCTTGGTTGCAAGTATAACAGTGCTATCTTCTACATGTCAACTCAAAGTGAGTTTTGTTGAGTTCAATGAAGCTTACTTGCAGGTAAGTGTTAGCAGCCTAAGTTTTCCAATAATCTCCCATATACACAGAGCAGTGCCTCTCTGGTTCTAGAGATCAGCATTCAACTTCTACGCACTAAGTCCTATCTCAGCATCAGATCTCTGAAACCAAGTTTCAATGTTCCATCAGGAAAGACTGGCTTAGGCAGCTGGAATGCCAAGTTGTGGATCAAAGGCAATGTTTACCTCTAGCCTATAAAATGAAATTGAAACAGACCCTAAGAAAGCAGGAAAAGCAATGATTCATTCTGTTAGCACATTGGCGTCATCAATATTTGCATATTTCCCCCCCCCCCCACATTTTGGCATTTCTGTTGTCAACGAAGAGGTAGAGTCCAACAACTGCCCCGCCCAGTCCTGCTGGAAGCAGGTAAGGCGCGTTGGCAGAGTTCCTGCAGCGTGGGCACAGCCCTATGCTCCCTGCAGAGGGGCTCAGAAAATACTAGAGGAGCTTCTCCCATTGCATCACAGTGGAGGGGTTTAGTCCTGGTTCCCGCCACCACTAGTTCAAGCAACCTCAGTACACAGTCCGAAAACCAGTCCTTCAGCCAAAAGTAGCCTTTGCTGAAAGAGATCCGGAGGCTGACGGGTCCAGACGGCATGCGGACGCTGAGGCTGAAAAGGCAGTTTCCCTGAGAGCTGTCTCGCAGCAAGTAGGTCCCCACCGGCTCTTGCAGTAACCTAGCATGGGCCTCATGAACAGACAAAGGGCCCCAGTAAAATCCACTGGCCTGCAGGAGGCCAAGCGACCGTTCCACCACTTCCCATTCACGATCACGAAATGCACGGTAGTGAGACAGCAATCTGGTTGATGTTGGGCTAAAAGGAGATTCTTGGTGTTGCCTCTGTGAAGCGGAAAAGCTGCTGAGTTTGTTCATCTGCCTTCTCTCCGATCATCTCTCAGAAAGCCTGCAAATCACAGGAAGATGCCACCACTGTCTTTATATTCAGTCCTGCGAATATACACACACACACAAATGAGACGGTAAGTTCTGGGCCCTTACTTGGGCAAAAGGAAGGGATAAATTGAAGGTAAGCAATGGCATATCAAAGACAGTAGCAGCTGTATCAAAATACCACTGTAAAAACCAAACAAATAGAAAGTTGGGGAGCACTAGTATGTAGTTTATTTCCCTACCCCAGAAGTCCACACTTGCTTTGCAAACCTGGTGCCCTTCAGATGACTGGGGACAATAGGAGTTTAAGTCATAAACATCTGAAGGGTACCAGGTGGGAAAGCAGCCATGTTAGTCTCTTGCAGCAAATGGCAGCAAAGAATGATTATTTCAACATGGTTGCCTTCAGTGTTCTGGCATGACTAACGATAGTTATGAATTGTACCAAAATAGCTCATAACTGCCCCACTCCCAGTTTCTGGCAGAATTTGTAGTTTCCACTGTCTTTTGGAATTTTAACACACATTTCAGAACAATTTCTCCACATTTCCAAGAACCATCAAACTCTTTTCTTAACGTCTCATATCATGGTGTAAAGAAATAAACAATAAAATATTTTATTAAAACTTATTTTCAGTGCCTTTAAAACTATTTAGAAACAGTATACTTCCAACTGCAGGTGTTGACAAAAGGCACAGATTGCTTGTGAAATCGTAATAAATGAACTAGTGGACCCACATTTATACTATTATGATGTCACTTTGAAAAAATGAACTCAAAATGACTGACAAACATTAAAAACAGATATAGACCCAAGACTAAAAAACAACCTAATACATAATATGCCAGATTTGCACTAAAGAGCAGTAAAAGCAAGTTTAAAATGTGTCTGTGTTGCTCCAAGTAGTTTGCCCATATTTTTAAAAATGTAATTCTTGCTCTGAAGATATACTAGATTTGCAAAGAAGAGCAAACTTCTGGTTTTTTTTTTTAAGGGTATGTTGCTTCAAACCAGGAAAGGATCTGGAGCTGCTTTATTATTATTTAATACAGCTGTTTTGTGCAACAGCACTTCTGCCCAACAGTAACATTTTAAAAATAAAAATGCCTTGAATGTGCCTTCAGTAACAACCGGTGAAAAAGAGAAGGCCACATCCTTTCCTTTGGGTTGATGGAAACACTATGGAAGTAAAGGGTGTGGCAACAGAAAAACATCACTACACATTTAAACAACGCCTGCAATGCACAGTGTGTTCACGGGCAAGTAGCATGTGGTCTTACACTGGGTTTTCTTCCTTTATTGAGATTTATCTGTGGATTGGGAAAATCCAAATTTAGTGGGGATAAGTGGTAGCTGTCACTAGGATGAGGATGCTGTGTGGACACC